>NC_138949.1:16950486-18160486 GCF_965226115.1 Aulonocara stuartgranti
GTGCCCTCCTCTCTTTCTAGCCCGGCTAGTGCTGCCCTCACCCCGGGAGGAACGGAGGAGGATGGAGCTACAGGCGGCTCAGCAGTCTGTACTTTCCCTGAAAACAGTCAGGCCCCGGAGGCTGCTGCAGCCTATCCTGCCAACACTGGACCTGGGGAGGGCAACAGCGGTGAGCTGTGCAGCATGTTGAGAGAGGAGATGGAGAATGTCATTATATCCTTATAAAATCATTTCATGTGTTATCTTTGGTGCATTTAGCTGGGAAAAGGTCTGGAGCATTGCTGCAGATTGACCGACAGCGCATCCAAGCAGCTTCTGCCAGTTCGGGAGCTGATGAGCTCCAAGGTCTTGGTGTGGCTGTGTATGACCAGCACATACTTGAACAAGGTGTTTTGCAGCAAGTGGACGAGGCGATCCAGGAGGCCAGTCAGGCTGCTGTTAAAGCTGAAGCCGAGAAGGAGTATCAGTCTGTGTTGGATGATGTCAGGTACAGGAATTTAAAAAAACAAAACAAAAACACAAATGGTTTGTGTGTGTTGTGTTGAAGTAATCATCTTACTTTGTTGAGATGCTATAAACTAAAAAAAAATTTTATTAACAAGTAGCAAAACGTCAAGGGACTAATAAGTCTTCTGCTTTTAATCATGTGTGTTGCAGGTCTGTTACAGCATCTTTAAAACATATCAACAAGATTATTGAGCAGCTTTCTCCTTACGCAGCCTCCAGTAAAGACATCAGTAGGAAGATTGAGTCTGTCAAAAGACAGAAAGAAAATAAGGTAAAATACTACATGTGTAACGTTTTAAAATAAAGTAATCTGGTTTATATGATGATGGTGTAATAACATTATAATAATAATGGTGTGATTGTGGTGATGAAAAAACTTGTCATACAGGAGAAACAGCTGAAGAAAGTCAGAGCCAAACAGAAGCGACTTCAAGCCATTCTGGGAGGAGAGGACACTCAAAGGGTGGAATTTGAGTTTTTGGCAGAAGATGATGGAGAGGAAGGTAACGTGTTTTTGTGTACTGACTGGAAACATTAACCACTGATCAGTGGGTGGAAGCAATTTTTGTGGCAGCCAAGATGCCTAACTTGTAGCATTCACTGATTATGGTCCATATTAGGTTGATGAAGGAAATTTACTGTGCATTAATTAGAATAGCAGGGTGTCCATTTGCTTTCTGCCTTCAGCAGATTTCACTTCTGACACAGGCTTAAATAGGTGTGACAACTCTCCTCTTGTATTGTTTGTTGCTACACAAGTCTGTTTTCACACATAACAATACACATAATATGTATTTCACACCTAAAATTCAAGCTAGCAAGAAATATTTTCATGTACTGTGAAAAAGAACCCATAACTACACTTGTCCTCAGTTGTAATAAAGGTTATGCTCTCAGTATATTCCATGACTGCTCCGTGAGTTATTCGGTGCATATTTAACCTGCAGTCACATACTTCCTGCACACTAGCCGAAGTATTTCCTACATAAATAGACCCTTCTGAATCCTTAAGAGTTTTCCTGTAGGCATTCGTGTTGATTCTGGCAGTGAAGAAAATCTCTGAATCTGTATTTGTGTGTGTTGTACCAGAAGCGGGACCATCCACGTTGGGCAGTATGCTTATGCCATCTCAGGAGACCGAATGGGAAGAGCTTATCCGAAAAGGTCACATGACTCCTTTTGGAACCCGAATCCAACAGAAGGAGGTAAAGAAGGAGCCACGAAAACTGATGCTTGCGGAGAACTCTGCTTTTGACCAGTACCTGGCAGACCAGGCCAAGTTGGCTACTGAGAGGAAGAGAGTCCCTCTCCTTAAGAAGAAGAAAAGCTCTGGGGTTGGAACCGGTGGAGATTCAAGAGAGAAAACCAAAAGAACTGTTTCATCTTCCAAGGATAAAAAACTGCGTAAGCGTATGCGAAAGCTCCAGGTAACTGCTTTAAAGGCCCATCCTAAGGCCCGGCCCAAGGCTGAGCCACAGCTCCAAAAGCAACGGAGAAAACGTCACACTGAAGGAGAGGAGACAGACAGTGAGGGGTCAGAGTACCTCCCCAGTGATGAAGGAATAGATCCTGACCAAGAGGAGAGAGAAGCCATGGAGGAGGGCTTTGGAGATGATGATGAAGAGTATGAGTTGAAACCATACAAGAGAAAAACCGAAGGGAAAGGGAGGAAAAAAGTAAAGAAAAGTGACAGTGAGGAAGAATACCACCCTGAAAGTACAGATGAAGAGGATGATGACAAGGGAAAACCGAAAAAATACAAAGATGATGGAGATCTGGAGTATTATAGGCAGCGAATAAGGTACGATCATGCACTACTAACATTGCTCTAAACTCACGTTTAGATCTGTGGTTGGGTGCAAAGGTGTGCAGAGTTTTTACAAAACGAAAGCAGCAACTTATGCCTGCATATGCCTTGCTCAAAAACCCACCAGATTGTTCCTTTTACTTTGCATCACATTTGTAATGGCAGTGCTGTGTGCTATTGTTATTCCTTTTACTTAAGGAGGAAGCAGTTGTCTCTTTTTCTGCTGGCTCCATAGTGCAGAAAGAGAGTTAATCCCAGATGAGATTGGCAGCTGTTTCTTGACTAAGCAAATTCACTCCCTGCTCTTCTTCTCTCTCTGCTCTCACACTGGCCTAATTATCCTCCTGCACATGGTTTTATACACTCACTCACTCTAATGCTCAAATTAATGGAAGAGCAGCCCTAATGAGATTTCATATTTATAGCTGCCAAATAAATTGTGTTGGCATGTGTCCTTTTTCTACACTATAGTGACTGAATGTCAATTCCACAGCATAGACACGGCATGGACGGTGAGACTAGCTTATACGTGGAATGATATTATTAGAGCGGGCGGTATTTGTAGTTGGGTGGGAGGTGGAGTGGGGGCAGAAAAGTGTAATTAACTGAACCAATGCTTAGTCTTGACTTAATTAGAGAGTGTGGTCTCCCAGGCCTAGCTTAAGGACCAGTTTCGTGGCAGGGTGACAGGACCAGGCCCAAATGAAGATGGATTCTTATCCTCTGTACCTCACACCTTTCTGGGGAACTCGCACTACTAATTGTCTGTATCAATCTTCATTTGCTGTGCGACGACTGTGCCTCTAACTGCCCTCTCTCCTGCACTATTAAAACTGTTTTCCTTTAACATTTCCCTTTTTGCTGTAGATGTTTCACCGCTCAAGGGAAATACCTTCAACTCAAAACATTCGCTATCCTTACACCTGTGTAGACAAATGCTCAAATAACGCATGGAGTGCGAGAGGTGCAAATAGAACACCTTTCTATCCAGTCTCCACTTATCCTGTTTAGGTTTGCACTATATTCACTTGAAATGTCTGATTTAGTTTGGATCTCTTAGTTGTTTTCATTTTGCATCTGTAGCAATATACATCACTGAAAGTTTAAACAGGTTGAATTCTTCACTGTTGTTCAGGTAGTGTATTCATCTTTTTAAAAGAGGAAGCAGGTGTTTGTTCTCAGCACCCAGGCTCACTGAGCTTACCCCTTGCGGTTGTGAGCTTCTAACTAAAATAAAGAAATTCATTTTATCACATCGGTGTGCAAACACTTCATCAGTGTATATTAATTTTCTCAACAGGAGATGGAAGCGTCAGCGTCTTCGAGAAAGGGAGGAGAAGAGAGAAAGGGGTGAGGAGCTAACCGATGACAGCGATGCAGAATTTGACGAAGGCTTCAAAGTTCCTGGTTTCCTCTGGAAAAAGCTTTACAAGTAAGTTCAGTCCGAAACATTGATTATGGGAATGAGTTATGTTAAATATCCATGCATGTAGATAGAGCCACTTTTATCAAGTGATAACAAGGACTAATAAAACATTTTTCGCATAAAGATTATATGTGTACTTTGTTCTGCATCACAGTCACTGCTCTGAAAAAATAATGATTATTTCATCAGCAAGCCTTGCAAATTTATTTGTTCACTGATCTATGAGATTACTGGCAACCCTTTATGTGTGTTTATGTGGATTGTCCATGGTTGCTGTTACAGCCATGTGTTTCAAGTGTTTGCATTCATGTCAATGACCTTTTCAGGTACCAGCAGACGGGTGTGCGGTGGATGTGGGAACTCCACTGTCAGCAGGCAGGGGGCATCTTGGGGGATGAGATGGGATTGGGTAAAACCATCCAGGTCATCAGCTTTCTGGCTGGACTGAGCTACAGCAAACTGAGAACCAGAGGGTCCAACTACAGGTGTGCGCACACACACATGCGTACACACAAACTGTGTCCAGAGACTGTGTGTCTGTATGGTATGAATATTTGATTAGGGGGATTTCTACTTGAGAGTGTTCATCTGAATTATTAAACATGTTTCAATTATCAGACTCTTCACTTTTTTTATTTATTTATTTTTACTGCGGACATCAGAGAAAACACTGACACTCTGTGTGTGTGTGTGTGGGGGGGGGTTGAAAGTGAGAATGCGTTAGAGTGAGTGTCTGCGTGAACCCTTAAAATGAATTTCAGGCTCATGAGGTGGGGGTAGAGCAGGTGGGTGACAACAAATCAACCGCCAAAAACATGACGGAGCGCTGCTGATAATCTGGTTTTACTTCCTCGAACAACACTCGTACATTTATTGGGTGGAGCTTCCCTAATGGTCAATACTCTGTCTACTATAGACGCCCACAAATTGATTGCTTGCAAACTCAATTATGGTCCAATATCAATAGCTTCCACTAGGCAGAGGTTCATACCAGCCCATTAGTGTATCTTTTGTGCGTGCCTGTGTGTGTGTTTGGCAAAGTTCTTGTAGATTTTCACAGTGGAGCTGAGGATATCTCCACACACTTTCTTTGATTTATTGTAAGTACAAGGCTTTGTAGTTGCATCATTCCGCTGTGCGCTGTTCCTCATCCTTGAATGCATCATATATTGTCATTGCAATCTAAGCATATATACATTATTTTACTTAATAGGGAAAAGACCTTTTATTTTACACTGTAAAAATGATGGCTGTGATTTGCTACTGAAGCCTGCTCAGGTTATCCAAAGTTTAATGAACACAGTTCCATTGTTTACCCATCTTAATCTCTGGTTTTCGATTAAACACGTGTCTGTGGTGTTTGTTTCGCTGTAGGTATGCTGGTCTGGGTCCAACAGTCATTGTGTGCCCAGCTACAGTCATGCACCAGTGGGTGAAGGAGTTTCATACCTGGTGGCCTCTTTTCCGAGTGGCAGTCCTACATGAAACTGGGTCCTTCACTAGCAACAAGGTAGCTGTTCATGAGTTTTATACAATCTTTTTTTTCCCTCTGGGGGGCACTAGAGTTCTGTTTACAGTATTAGCTCCTGACCTTACCTCCCACTCTTTCCCTCTTTTTAAAGCCACATTGATAATGATGCCCTACTTGGTACATTCTTTGAAGTATATGATACTAGACATGGTTAATAACTGCACTGGTTTATATTAAGGTTTACATATTAAGGTTTGTGTCTTTGCTTTTTTCCCCCATGTTGCAGGAAAAGCTCATTCCAGAAATAGCAGCATGTCATGGTATCCTTATCACTTCATATTCAGCTGTGAGGAACATGCAGGAAACCCTACAGCTCTACGACTGGCACTACATTATATTGGACGAGGGTCATAAGATCAGGAATCCAAATGCTGGAGTTACTGTTGCTTGCAAACAGGTATTATATACTCATGGACACATGCATCAACATAAGCAAAGTTCATGCGGTTGTAATTAATTAATAATTTTTTTAAATTTTCTCTTCTCTAGTTTCGCACTCCTCACAGATTCATCCTGTCAGGCTCACCAATGCAGAACAATTTGAAGGAGCTGTGGTCTCTGTTTGATTTTGTGTTCCCCGGCAAACTGGGGACATTGCCTGTTTTTATGGAGCAGTTCTCCGTGCCAATTACTATGGGTGGATATAGTAATGCATCTCCTGTACAGGTACACACACAAAATTGTGAAATAATAATTTATTTCAGTTCTGGTTGTGTGTCCTTTCCCTCTTTTGAAGTGGAATAATGTTATTGTAATGGTAATATCATTCCAGACAGGAGCCAGTTAATCCAACAACTCTACTATTTCTGTAACTGTATCATAAGGGTGGAGCATAAATGGGCTATGCTAATTTGAAAATACCTTCTATTCATGTATGCACAGTTTTGGAAAGCTTGATGGAAGCCATTAGGTGCAGTGCACGATAATGTAGGCCCATGCAAGAAAACTTGTGTGCATCCCCAGTGTGTGAGAGAGGGAGAGGCTAAAGTAGAAAGGCGGGGAGCTAAATTGTAGCCCTTTGTCATTAGTGTCCAATCGTTAATAACTCACTGACTGAATAGATTTAATTATTTAAGATGGCTATTGATGCTTCTTCCGCTGTCGATAATAAAAACCTTTACTAATTATTAATGTTATTAAATGGTCAGAGAGGGCAAAGCTCTGCTGCCTTATCTTCTTCTCGATATTCTCAGAGCAGCAAAACAGGCCCTGAGATGATACATAAAGTTCATGTATGTTCAACTAGATGTATGTTTTTAAAAAAACATATGTGTTTGAGGTGGGGCTTTATGAGCATGTGCATATAGGCTCTATTACTGAGGCATGCATTTGCAGCCCCATGTGAATCCACTCAACAGCTTGCGCCGAGATCACTGGATCATCTGCTGCCTTCCTCGTTTTTGTTTTTTCTTTCCTCTCCACTTTACCCCATTGAGCTCAAGATACCACCATGTTATTGTCCCCTCCAGCTTTGCCAAGGGTGTCTTTGATCCCCCCCCCCGTGGATCCCCAGTGAGTTAATGTTTAAAAGACTAACTGGCTTTTAGCACTGACCCTACATACAGTTTAGCAGGCCATTTGCAGTGGGGCTTCTAGTGTGGACCAAGTGTGTCTCAATCTCCCCCTCTGTTTCCACTGGAACTGGCCAGCAGCACTGATGAAAGAAGGCTGTGTCCCTCGAGACCAGCAGCACTCAGATCAATGTTGAATGGCTTGTACCGCTTAGAGGGACAGCAACATGAGGTGATGAGAGATAGCAGATGAGTGGCCAAACAACAGCCATGCCTTAGGAAACATGAGCGCTGACAGGAGTGTGTATGTGTTTGCTTTGCATGCTGACCTGAAGGTTCCTTTTGTTTTAAAGCAGTTTGTTTATCCTTAAAGGTATGATTTTTATTTATTTTTTTAAGGTCCAGACAGCATTTAAATGCGCATGTGTGCTGAGGGACACCATAAATCCTTACCTGCTCAGAAGAATGAAGGCAGACGTCAAGGCTAACCTCTCCTTACCTGACAAAAATGAACAGGTATTCATCATACTCTAAGACACTTGACCCTGCTCTAAGTATTGAACAGCGTCTAACGCCTGCATCTCTTAACAGGGGAGATGTTTATCTGATTGGATGTGACTATTATGTGCCACATCTAAGGAGTATTTGATGAATGTGCATGGCCCCTGTCAGGTGAAACCAGCTAATAAAGTCCCAGTAAAGTAAAAGAAGCAGGTATTCATTAAGGCGGCTGGTCTCTGGTCTGTCCTTGCGGCTGACGCTGGTGGACTTCTCAGTCCACTTCTGCTCATTAAGTCAGTCCCTCAGGACACCGGTGGCTTCAAAAAAAGCCGTTGCTTCCTTCTAATTTCTCTTCTCAAACACTTCACTTCATCAAGGGGCTTTAAAGTGGATGTTCACTGCTCATTATAAACTCTTACACTGCCCTCTATTGTGTGTGTTTGTGTCTGTGTGTAGGTTCTGTTTTGCAGATTGACAGCAGAGCAGCGTCAAGTGTATCAGAGCTTCTTAGATTCCAAAGAGGTCTACCAAATACTAAATGGGGACATGCAGGTGAGCCTTCATAGTTTGTGTTCTGCTTTTGTGTTTGGTTGACACACACTTTACGAGGATAAGAAAGTAGAAGACTTCCTGGAACAAGACATGCATTATTTAACCACCTAACAGAGGCATTTCCGTTTACCTCCCTCTCACAGAGACATTGTGTGGATTTTTATCAACTCTCGTACAATTAAAGATCCCCACCTTTAAGTGGAATTGAAATTATTTTTGCCATGTAAATTATGTTAAACCCCTAATAGCTTGACTTTGGTATTGTTTAAGAGGTTCAATTCGAGAAGGTTGTACAGTTGTGTTTCTCACAGTAGTGAAACCCTTGAGAGAGAAACTACCATTTATCACCACTGACCAAATGGACGTGGTTGGAGAGCTAGAGGTGACCACAGATTATGCATATACGCACACGTGCGTGCTCTTACAGACGTATTCAGTGGTCACTCTCAGTCCATTAACCACCATTACTAATGCAGTGACCACTGGGCCTTCATCAGGAAAACTGGCTAAATTGTCTTTAAATAAATTATGTAACTCATTCCTGTAGATTTTTTTAAGGTGCAACACAGTAAAAATCTGTAAATTTATCAAAGTTGACATCAGTTCTGCTGACAGCGTTCATGAAGGAATCTCCTTTTTCTTTTTGTCTCATGTAGGTGTTCTCAGGTTTGATAGCTCTGCGTAAGATCTGTAACCACCCGGACCTTTTCTCAGGCGGACCCCGGATACTGAGAGGAATCCCTGAGGACCAGCTAACTGAAGAGGAACACTTTGGCTTTTGGAAGCGCTCGGGCAAGCTGATTGTTGTGGAGTCGCTGCTACGTCTCTGGTTCAGACAGGACCACAGAGTCCTGCTCTTCACTCAGTCCAGACAGGTGAGGAACACTTTCCTGAAATAATCACCAGTATTAAAGACGCATTAACAGTGGTTTGTATAAATACAAAAGATTTTTGTAAAGCCAAGATAATTCTTTCCTCCTTTACATCTTAAATTGTGGTGTCATGTGTTGCCAGCTACCTATAAGCCTGTTAAATTTAGTGTGTCTGTGAACGTGCGAGACAGAAGGAAAAAGTGAGGAAGTGAGAGAGTGTGTATATGTGATGGAGGCCCCAGCTGTTGCAGTCAATACCAATGAGATTATACCTCAGAGGGAACCTGAGACCCTCCCTGTCGGTATCTCTGTCCATGTAATATTAATCTGCTCTAATCCTTTTAGAGATAATCCAAACCTCAGCCCTTCTTTCCCCGTCTTTATCTCCTCTTTCTGCTGTCTTTATCCTCCCACTCCTTCCAGATGCTGGACATCTTGGAGGTGTTTGTAAGGGAGAATAACTACTCGTACCTGAAAATGGACGGCACGACTACAATATCTTCCCGACAGCCTCTCATCGCTCGCTACAATGAGGTAAGGATTAGTCATCTCTAATGGCTGTATGTGTTTCCAATGAAAATCCTGCCCTGAGGGACCAAATGCTTCAGTGGAATCCTTCTCACCCCGAGGTGGGGACGCTAATTGATGAAAATCTGTTGTTCAAAGTGGATGTGCTCAATTTTCTGTGTGTGGAAGATGTTGAAATATCACTTAGCATTAAAGCACTCTTTAAAACTAAAACTTTTTAAAAATGTGTTGTATCTAATACTAAATCTGATCAACATACACTGCATTTAGATAAAGCTGTTTTATCGTCTTTAAATAGGGTTTAATTTGAGAATAATTTGAGAGCAGGAGATTGTTATCTTACTTGCATTAAATTTTAACAATTTACTAATGAAATTTTTTTTTTACAGGATTATAGCCGAAAGTGATTATCAAAGAGAGTATGAAATTGCAGATTGGGTTCATTAATCACCAGTATTTTCTCTGCTTCTCTCTTTTCTTTTCTTTTTCAGGACAAATCCATTTTTATCTTCTTGTTGACCACTAAAGTCGGAGGTCTGGGAGTCAATCTGACTGGAGCCAATAGAGTCATCATTTATGACCCAGACTGGAACCCCAGTACTGACACGCAGGTTAGACAGCCACACGTAAAATAATTAAAAACATTGACTCAGTGAATTATTTCTCATGTGAGTCTTAATGTTCCTTAGAGTTGTGATTTGTCACATTAAATTGCCTACTTTTTTTTTTTCTTGTTGGATGCCAGCTTTTCATGCGTTTCCAATTTCTTGTTGCCTGGTTCACCTGCTGCTCTGTAACATCGCTTTTCCTCCTTTCTCACTGAATGCTCGGTTTAATCATTTGCTCTGAATGTGTTACGCTGCTCGCAGGCTCGCGAACGGGCTTGGAGGATCGGTCAAAAGCAGCAAGTAACAATCTATAGACTGCTGACTGCTGGGACCATTGAAGAGAAAATCTACCACAGGTCAGACAGCAGTTTACTTTTCTAAGCACTTTATAAGGATAATATTCAATTGCAAAAACAAAATCCTCTGTTGGCCATTGTGTTTTCTCTCACCGAGCCTTTTTGTTTCAGTTTTCTTTCTGTTGATTTCACACATTCATGAGTATTGGCAATGACGTGACTAATTGCTTACATCACTGCTATATTAGTACTTGCACTGTCCCGGTTCTAGGTAATTGAAAAGCATTCCTGCATTATTAAATGGCCAATTGAGGACTTCTAAACTGTTGCTCTGTTTGTTTTTTTGTCTGTAAAGTGCTTTCAGAAAGCAAGTTGGAAAAACTGCAGGCATTGTGTTTTGATACCTACAGTGGTGAGGTTAACTAATGTGCTCATCCATCAGCCAAACTACTCTGTGGTGACAGGGGATCAGGACTGCATGCTGAGCTGAAATGGCAGCTTGCATTCAAGTATGTAATTCTGTATTTTATCTGCTGTAATTCAGGCAAATCTTCAAACAGTTCCTAACCAATCGAGTACTGAAGGATCCCAAACAGCGACGGTTCTTCAAGTCAAATGACATCTATGAGCTGTTTACTCTAGCTGATCCAGATGGAGGTCAGGGAACAGAGACAAGTGCTATTTTTGCAGGTCTGTTGAAACATTTCATTGTCCAGTTATTGGGTTGTTAAAATAAGCTTGAGGGATTTAATTTTATTTACTTTGGTTTATTTCTCCCTAAAAACAGGCACAGGTTCTGACATCAAAGTGCCCAAAAAACCCGAAAAGCCAAAGCCATCACACAAAGTAAATCACAGCAGCCATGCACATAAACACTCCTCAGCAACCTTCATTAATACAGGTACAGACAGCACGCACACTCCTACATTAAGGGCCGGAAGTACGTCTCCATGCAGTAAAAACTCTCAGGGTAAACAAAATGTCCCGATAGACAGTCCAAGCACCAACCAGGATGCTGTAGATATAGCGCCTGCGGGACAAAATAAAAACAGCGACTGTGATGCAGCCAAACCAGACACAAATACCTCAAACTCAGCCAGTTTTCACCAGCACAGAGACAAAAACTCTGCCCGGACCAGCCCACAGAAACACAGGGAGAAGAGGAAACACTGTGACTCGGACGACTTGAACAAACGCAAACATAAGAAACACAAGCGCTCCCGGGATGCTCGATTCGAAGGCCACCGCATCTCTCATTTGGTAAAGAAAAGAACATTTAAGAAATCCGAGAGCGAAGACAATGCAGCAGAGGACCAGAAGAAATCAGACGATTATGTCTTGGCAAAGCTGTTCAAGAAATCTGGTAGAAGTTTTTTTTTGGTTGGTTTGTTTGTTTTGTACCGTCTGCAGTATCAGAAATTTTTATATACAAGATTTGCGAAACGGCAAGCTTCTTTTTCTTATTTTCAAATGTGCTGTTCTTTTCTTCCATGGTGTTTCTCAGGTATTCACAGTGTGATGCAGCATGACACCATCATAGAGTCTTCCAATCCTGACTATGTTCTTGTGGAAGCAGAAGCCAATAAGGTGGCTCAAGATGCCCTTAAAGCTCTTAAAATTTCCCGGCAGCAGTGCAGACTGCGCTTCAAAACTCCTCCTGCCCCTGCAAAGTATGTAGTCTCACACTGACACGGTGGGGTTTTTTCTTTTTCTGTTTTTTTAGAACTTCACTAATTTAATTTAAAACAAACTTATCATTTTCTCAAATGTATTTAAGGCATTCTCTTGTTTGCCTTCTCAGGAAACGCTTTGGACAAAAGAAGAATTCTCTCTTAGCTACACCTTCTGTTCAGTCTGTTCCCACTTCAACCAAATGCAAGGTAATGGCCAGGTTCTCATTAAAAGATGTTACTCTGTGTTTTTTCATTTCTGATGCCATTTTTGGGTGTATTCATTGATTTCTTTTGTTTAGGATGCTGCTATTATAAAGAAGTCTGTGTCAAAGAAACCAGGTTCGGGAGCTCATTTTAGCGGGGAGGGTGCAGAAAGTGACTTGAATTCCACCCCGCTGTCATCCTCCTCTCTGCTGGCCCGGATGAAGGCCCGTAATCACCTCAGCATGCCCTCCAGGGGAGAAGAACCAGAAGAGGAGGAGGAGGATGCCTCGGGAGCTGCAGGGAGTCTTCCTGCTGCTCCGCCCACTGAGCACGATGAGCTGTTGGTGGATCTGCGCAACTTTGTAGCCTTCCAGGCGAGTGTGGACGGACAAGCCACCACCCAGGAAGTGCTCGAGTATTTCAAACCGAGACTGACCCAGGAACAGGCTCCTGTCTTCAGAGAACTACTCAGGAGTATCTGTGACTTTCATAGGACCTCTGGTCAGGAGGGCATCTGGAGACTCAAAGAGAGCTTTCGCTGAGGGAAGAACATTTAAACACCCCTTCAAGCTCAAGCTTACAGTTGTTGTCTTGCAACCTTCTTGTTGCTTGCGTTCAGGAAAGACATTTTGCCGTACAGTCTTGGGTTACCTAATGAAATCATAATTAGTTAAGCAAGTCTTGAAGGTAGTTTCTGTGATTGAGTTTGGCAGTTGTTCTGTTCTTTTTTTCATTGTTGCTTGTACCTGGTAATACTTGAATTCATTTATTTTGATTTGACTAAAACGGTGTAATATCATTCAGATATGCGTTTACTCTCAAACTTTGTTCTTAAAAACCTCAGCGATGTCAGATTATACCAACTTTCTGTTAAGTTTAAGAATAGGGTGCCATTTTATACCTCACTAAAGGTTTTTGTAGATTTTATAATAAACTTTCTTGTACACTGTAGGGGTTTTTGGTCACTTCAAAACAAATTAATATTGCCTCTCCGTTGTTTGCAGGCATTTTAAAAACGGTGTTTTATATTAAAAAAATAAATGCAATTCCATATCTTGCATGTACTGTATGCAATAAATCTGATGGCTGCTTTTCTGGCTTTGTTATTTCAAAAATACACAGATGTAAAGGAAGATTTATGATTATGAATATATGCCAAACTATTTGCAGGTTACAAAAGACATGTGGGACAGTTTTGAATCAAGAACACAGGTAAATGTGAGGACATTAAAATAACAAGATAACTCAAAATTGGACTGAAAAGCTGACATACCTTTTATTTAACTGTGGTGCTGACCAGGGTCCTGAAATAGTCGACGGCTTATGCAAAATCTGCAAAACCTGAACTAGTTAAAGTTTATTTGTAAATGTGTCTCGACCTACGGAGATGAGGAGTAATTGCATTTAGTCTTTTAAGCAATCATCAGAGGATGGAGAGGAAAGGCGCTGACAGGAAGCACACACACACACTTAAGGCCTGCACTCTTGTCAAGAGTTGTCTAGACCAAATATTGGGATAAAGTTATCAACCGTTATTTGATTTCAATTTTCTCCACGCACCTCACCGAGGTCATAATAACAACTTTATTTTCAGTGGTGCATAAATTAATTACGCGCATTTAATAACTAAAATATCATTATATTCCCCCTTTAATAACATAAACGCTGCACGCCAGGGAAACCCTTAATAGCGCGGGGCCCTGTAACTGGCCATTATCCGCCTGTAATGATATTACAGAACCAATTACGCGCCATTAGAAGGGATTTTCTGCACTTTATGTGGTTTAGTCCAATCCCGCACTCCTCTTCTAAATTTCAGCTGCTTCTCGAAGCCTCATTTTGCCTCCACCTCAGAGACGCATGGCGTCTGCGCTCTGCCGTCCCAGATGCGCTTTAAAACTAATTGAAAGGGTCCCGCAGCAGATCATTTATCTGAGGAAGCGAAATAAATCGCTGGACCCCTTGCTGTGAACAAAATCAAAAATTTGGCCTTGTGAGTGTTCTACATGCGCAAACCCTTGTAAAGTGGACCCCCTAACACACCCTGACGAGCAATTAAACCACCCGACAGTCAATCTAAAACCCAAAAGCAGTCATCCTGCTTTTTTTAATATATGAAAGAACCAAATAAAAAGTGCAGTGGGTATGTGTGCATGTTTATGGTTAGGGAATATGCTTGACTCTGGAATAACAATCACTTGTGATGAATTTTTTTGGCACCAGAGCAGAGCTGCCGTTTGCCACCCCGGGTATGTCTTTCCTCTCCTCCTTTCTGTCTTTCTCTGACACACACACACACACACACACACACACACACACACACACACACACACACACACACACACACACACACACACACACACACACACACACACACACACACACACACACACACACACACACACACCAGGGGTTGGGGGTGAGAAAGACAAAGCCGTGATAATCCGATTAGGACCAATTAGGCGTGAGATTCTGCGACACTAGCTGAAAGCCTTAACACTCTGTAGACAGTTATACAGTTATAGAGACATCTGGACACTCCCAGAGAGAAATAGAGAGACAGACAGAGAGAGAGAAGTGAGTAGTGTGTGGGGGTGCGTGTGAGTGTGTGTGTTTGCAGGAGCGAGAGAAAGAGTGTGGGGGGAGCGAGAGACAGAGAGATCTGGACACTCCCAGGCAGAGAGTCGGTGGAAGTGCAGCAGCCACTTCTCTCCGAAGCGCTAACTCACTCACATCAGCATCCTCACCGCAGGTAGGATGCTCTCACACATTAACTTTGAATCTCGCCAAATCCCGCGCGGTTCCGCATCTTCTGCTGACGGTTTAAGAGTGTTTTTGTTGCTCCCGTCACAAATCTGCATTATTCTAGGTCTGTGGGTTTAAGCTGAAACTTTTGTCTTTGTTCCAGGTTCCGTTTCGGAGTCTCTTAAGCGCGCAAAGATGTTCTACTTCCACTGTCCACCTCAGCTGGACGGAGAGTGCTGTCGCTCCAACACGCGTAAGTTCGCTGTCTCGCTGTTTTTTCCAGCTACGGATTATTTCTAACGTTACTCTTAAAGTTGTTCTCTGTAAACTTTTGTGATGTTTAGACAGCGCGCGGTGATTCTGCGCGTAAAGTGTGTGTGTGCTGTCGGAGACTTGAGAATGGGCCCGAATTTATCATTACTTTCTCTAAATCATTATAATATAATCATTTAACACAATGTGTTGTTAGTAATTGTTAATTAAAACAACACCGACTTATAAAATGTATTTTTTATGTCGTGGTAATATGTAACTAAAACTAGGTCAGTCAAACTGTTTCGGTTGTGAATCTGAATATCGCATGTAAAACACTCTTTTCAAATTTTAACTTGAAATTGTTGGTTGCTTATTGCATCTCTGGTAATATTTATACAAGTCCAAAACAGCAGCCGGTATATTTCCCCACACAAATTCATGTATGTATGTAAAGGGTTAAGTCTGATTTTCTCTCTGCTCTCTTTTGGTGAGAAGAGCTGGTGGTTTGGCCCCGGGGCAGAAGGGGCGTTTTGTCCCGGGCACAGATGTTGGGTGTCATGGCTTTTAGTCCGCCATGGTTCCCCTTAGACACCTAACGTCAATGTTTCATGCAACTAATGGAAACACAAAATGTGCCTGCTTTGGCTAATATTTGTATTTTTATAGCCTTTCTTTTATCACTTTTATCACTGAACTTACCTAAATACATCATGAAGTTATTAACTCCTTATTAAAGCAGTATTATTATTATTTTTTTTTTTTAAGTGATTGAATTGTTTCCAATTTCCCTCTCTCTCTTTTTTCAGTGAATTCAGGCGGATTTGGCAACCACGCCCCAACTGATTTTGACGATGGATTTCTACGTAGGAAACAGCGCAGAAACAGAACAACATTTACTTTGCAACAGGTAATTATTTACCAGAACAAATAAAAAAAAAAATACACACATATATATAGGCTATATGCAAATCAGAGAAAAAGAAATGGGCCTAGCTGAAACTTCTCTTAAAGCAAAGCAGGTGTAGGGCGCTCTAGCTTTCAACATGAGGAGGAAATAAATACAAAGTTGGGCAAGTTTTCTATTTTAAGGCAGGGGGAATTTCCCTGATATTCACCACAGACATAAAAAATAAAATAAAAATAAAACCTTTATCCCAAATTTATTTCCAAAAGCCCAGAGGCAATGATGCCATAAAATCATATGAAAATAGAAGACGACGAAAGATCTGTTGATTATTTTTATTATAATTGTGGATTGTCACGCGTGTATTTAACTGTAAGTACTTACAATTACATGCTAATCTTTGACATCTTTATTTAGCGTTATTCACTATGTCTCTTTACAAAAAGAAAGAAAGAAAGAAAGAAAGAGAATAGTCTGCTTATATTCAAATCAACTGGCAAATCATTTTAATAATTAAAAGTCTGCCCTCTGTTTTTTGCCAATGTGCAGTTGGAGGCTTTGGAGGCTGTTTTCGCCCAGACCCACTACCCGGACGTGTTCACGCGGGAGGAGCTGGCAATGAAGATCAACCTGACCGAGGCCAGGGTGCAGGTATGGCTGCAGCAGTGGTGTGTCCTGGGCACGTTTGACCATGCAAGAGAGGGTAAATTAAGGCACTCTGTCATTCCGGCTATGCACTTTAATAACATCAACATAATGGTGAATATTAGATTAGCTTGATTAATCGGTCATTCATAATTAACCAGCGATAATGTTCTTCACTAATTTGTCCGCGTCTCTGAGGTAGGAATACATCATCCGCGCAGATCTCGTTCTCGTGACACAGCCAGAAAAGAGAGAGAGAAAAAACGTGTTTTAAAAGAGGGCAAAGTCCGTAGCCTCCACAACTCCCCTTTCCTATCTCCCTGATCCTATCACACACGCGCGTACATAAAAGAAAAAATGGGCAAGCATGCACCTTAAATGTGCCAATTTATATTCCGCTCCTGCCCTGCACATATGCGCGGTTATAAACTTGGCCAGATGTAATTAAGTTATGTGTCCTGTATGTAATTTCCTGCATTCCAGATTTGCTTTTGGGTTTTGTTGTGCGCGCAGATCTAATTGTGGGAAATATAATAGTTTGCCTTTTGTTCCCCAGGGTCATCTTACTATCGCTTAAACCCAATGGCTGGGTTGATAATGGAATCCAGCGCTGTAAATTAGGGATTGTAAACAAATTATTCCCCTCCTAATCCGATTACCACATTCCTATTATTAAATCTGAACATGAATCCACCGCAGTATGCAGGGATATTAAACTTACATTATTATTAGAAAATAAATTTCCTTTCTGTTGTAGTGTTGTTGCCCCCCCCTCTTTTTTGTGTGTAAAGTGTCAATGGGCCTCCCCCGCATTAAGAGCACGCCGCAAATTGAGATTAATGGAGCAATTATAGCCCATTCAGAGATGGGTGTGTGTGGGGGGGCGCGACTTCTAGCTGGAAGGTGCAGGGGTGAGATAAGTCCATCGGCTGTATTGTTGTCCTGCCACCAAAATGTTGTCCTTTCTTTATGCCGAATGAATGCATGTGTTTTGTTTGGCTGTTGACATCATTTATACCCCCGGTACAATAGCAGGGATGCAGAGCACATGCACACCGACTCTAACCTCCATTCACACATCATGATTAATGCCTGCTAGAACCAAGTCCTAATCGAATCTGATGTTGTCAAACAATCACTAAATAGGGAAATAAACGACTTCATCATTGCCGCCTCTCTCTTGGGCAGCACAACTGTCAGTGGGAAGTCATTAAAATATGATAATGAAAAATTGCTCAATTAAATGTTGTTATAGGCACTGACCTTCATTCGATTAAGATACCAGAACTTGGCTATATGTGCTCTCAGCTCTGTGGATGCTGAAGGTTTTGGGGCTAAGTCAGGGACTGTGGGAAATCAGAGCATTGCTTTGACAGGTTCAAATGCCACTTGATAAGAGAGGTCACAGAACAAAGGAAGTAGGGAATATTTCTTTTAACTTTACTGTTAACAAGATTTCAAAAATTGGGAATATATATATTTAATGTAGTTTCAATTTCTCTCAATATTACGCAAGTTAGATTACAAGCCTAAATCCAAGGAATTAAACTGAAATTATTGATGTGTCATTAGGCCCATTTTAGAATTCCAGTTTTAATTTATGGTTTAATTAATTTGTTGTACTTTTTTATTTTTTCACATTTTTAATTAATATTATTTTTTTTGTCAAATGCAGGTTTGGTTTCAGAACCGCAGAGCAAAGTGGAGGAAGACAGAGCGAGGGAGCTCGGACCCTGAAGGAGGGAAAGAGCAGATGAGTGAGGGAACTCCTCCATCTCGCAGCATCAACTCTCAGTCCCCAGTGGACCAGGGCAGAAAACAGAAAGAACCACTGGAGATGCAGCCAAGGTGAGAAGAGACAGACAGACGACCGTCGTCACAGTTATCTTAGTGAAACAGCGTCCTGTTAAAGGGGAAATTTGTGAAGCACTGTCGGCCAGACTAGAATTTTTTTTTTCTTCAAAACTCTGATAGCCAACATTAACTTCTGGAGAAAGCTCCATATCGTTAGTCAATAATTCTAATTCATTAGTGTATTTTGGAAATAGCTGTAGATATTTCTAGATATATATTACTAGAATAAATTGTCTGCTTAAAGTTATACCTGGATATTTAAGTACTAAGTAATTTCTAATACTTAATTAAGTATTTGTTCTCTCTCCAGTATCAACAGGACAGTGGGTCCTGGTGGTCCCTTCTTTCCATCCTGCTTACCAGGCACCCTCCTTAACTCTGCCACCTATGCCCAGGCTCTCTCGCAGGTCGCCACTCTGAAAGGTAAATATGATTTTTGTTAACTGATGAATAAAGATGGTAATAAAGATGATGAAGATCTATTTTTTAAGTTGTCTTATCACAAATTCCACTGATTCTCATTTTTCAGGTAATGGCTTGTGCTCGTGCTGCGTTTCGGACCCCATGGGCTTGTCCTTCCTGCCACCCTATGGTTGTCAGGGTAACCGCACAGCCAGTGTGGCCGCCCTGCGCATGAAGGCCCGTGAGCACTCTGAGGCAGTGCTGCAGTCTGCTAACCTGCTTGGTGCAGCAACCGGACCAGGTGCCAGCGTGGGAGTCCTGTCAGGAGTCGGCGTGAGCGCAGCTGGGGTGGTAAGACCCTCGGTGGGTCCTCCCATTGAGGTGTCAGGCGCTGTCGGAAGAGGGGGAGATAGCTCCAGTCCCACCTTGGCCTCCAAGGTCCCAGTCCTGGGCAGCAGTCCTGACAAACACCCTCACTGCCCTAAGGAACCACTGGAGAAAAAGTGAAGGCGCTGGACACAAACGTGGATGTACCGATACTCTAAATCTGTGTGACTGTGCCTGCTGTAACTACTCGACCCTGGCTGTATGAGAAACTAAGCACAAATGACTGACTCCAGAAACAGCCTGGGACGGACTTTTCTCATATCACACTGTGTGGATGAAAACATTTAACTATTTATTTGACAGTAAGTTATGATTGTGAGAAATGCTCAGTAACTGGGGCCTCGTTCCCTCATAAAAGCACAACTGTGGTTTTTGGATCTATTATCTGTCTTCATGCGCTCTTGGACTCTTTCAATGGACTTACATAGATACAATATGTGTGCGACAAAGACATATTTGATAATGTGAATTTAAATAATCCTGATGTTGTTCCTCTCATTTTCATTAGGAGGTCTGGTGGTTACCTTGTAAACATTAATGCATGTAAACTGTAAGTGTGCAAATGGCTGGCAGGACAGTGAAGAGTTTTGCAGGATTTTGGGCAATATATTGTTTATGGCATCAGGTCAAGCAATCGCCTCTCATTCTTTTGAGTTTAAAAGTGAAAGTGCACTTTAATATTAATCAGGCATTTTAAGTGTAAATGTGTACATGTGCTAGACTATGTGTGAACCCCAGGCAGGCTAAAGCAGACTCAGCGAGAGAGCGGCAGTTGTCCCTTCCACTCTGTTAGCACATCTGTAGTGCCAGCAGACAGGGAACACACCAGTCCTGTTGTGACATGTTCTTTAAAACAATTAAAGATGTACTCGCTCATGTTCCTCTCCTGTTGCCTCTCGCTCCAGCCATCTGTTCTAATACATTATTTATCAGCTTCCTTTAAAGCTGGGAGAGGAGAGCATTCGTGACTCTTATTATTTATTTACTTTTAGGAACGCTTGCGCTCACCCCTCCTCTCTGCGAGCCTTTTTTTTATTTTTATTTTTAATAAACCCCATTAAAGATGATATATGCTATTTGTTAATGTTGGATTTACATTTGAAAAAATATCATCTGTCATCACCTCAGGGCTCTTCACAACGTAGTTTATCACGGGCAATATATTTGTTGATTCATTATTCTTAAATATCTCCCCTCACTAGAATGACTCTTGACTATAAGATCGACTGATCAGACTGAGAATACTTAACCGCAGTGCACACAACCAGTAGTTGCTGATTCAATTTGCGTCCTTGAGGATTTTCAGGAAATTACTTTTGATAGTCAATAACACAATTAAGTAAACTACACACACATTATCATGAATAATTGATAAGAAATTATGTATTACCATGAAGTAGTGGTTCAATAATTGATGAGGCGACACCCTGGTGACACAGGAGAGGGAGATAATGTCAGAAGTCGTGCCAGGTTGTACACAGATCATCTTTTTCTTCTTTTTTTTCACACCATTATGTGTGCATGTTGTAAATATCTGAAAACTATACCAATAAAGTGAATCTTTTACTGATTGTGACTTTAAGACTTTTTGGTAGGATTTTTAATTTCTATGAACCCATGCAACATTCGTGTTACATTTTCAGAGAAAATCCCCAAATTTAGACAAAAGTTTCAACTGGAGGCCCTTTTTTTAATTTTACATATTTGATATCATAAAACACTGCAGGTATAGAAATATTGCATTATGTAGCGACTGCTCTCCTGGATCTAAAAATGGCCCAAATATTATTACCAAAAACATTGCGCCTTCATATAATGCTTTATCTTTAAGTGCATGAGAGAGCTCCAGAGCAAATATGTTGAGCCCAGTGACATGGCGGCTAATGATAACACAATATCCTTATACAAACCAGCTTCTTCTCCAGAATGTACCAGTATGGACGACGTAATCCGGCCAACTCATACAAAAGACACAGAAAAACACATTCAGTCTCTCCAAAATTGAATACAGCAGTTGTGGAATTTAATCATTAGCCAAAACAAAGGATGCTGAAGTTATAATGACTCCGATCATCATTAAGTTCTGCATGGTGCCCATAATTCACTGCTTTAATATTTCATAAACAAGTCAAGTTGGTGTTGACATTCAGCTGTGCATGTGGCATCATTGATAATTTTCTGTCACCTAAAAAAAGTCCTGAGGCGGTTTTGTGGAGCATTGTTATATCAAATTAGCTGGAGAGTGGCCAGAAAAGCAGACAAACATGGTGAATACGGGGGACAGCAGTTGAACTCTGTTCTTACAGTGCAGTTAATGGGCTTCTTTTGTTGCAGTAATGAAATATTTTTGCAGGGATGTGGGGAAAAAATGTCCTGAAACAGGGAGACGCTGCGCACATGCACCCATCCACAGACGCACGCAGACAATATAAGACAGAAAGAGGCCGTACACTCAAGAAAGAGTCATCCATACATGCAGCTCCTTTTGCTTGACATTAGGTGCAACACTAAATTTTTACTATTTACATACCTAGCTCCCAAAGTCAGACATAAAGTGAATTCAGGCCTATGTCCAGTGAAGGGCCAAAACAACCTGCTAAAGTATCGTCTCTGCTTTTAATTCCTGCAGCGGAGCTGACCAATAACCCAATCAATTAGAATCAATTAGGCTCATTTCTGGATGGAGATTATACAAACAAAGCATATCTTAATGCAGCGAGTAATGTGCCTGTCTGCTGTTTGCCACATAACCACAGCTCTGCTCCCCCTTACTCAGCAGAAGGAAAAGCATCCTCAGCGTTTGTGATCAATGCTCACAGTCCCCGGCAGCTTCTCAATAAAGCTATTCTGAAGCAAAGCTGGAGAGCTGCATTGTACAAAAACTTGAGAGGTTTGTATCAAAAGTCCACATTTCTGCACAGAACTGTAAAAACTGGGTGTTTTGTAATCTAAATTTGCCCACTAGAGGGACTTAGTGAGCAGGAAACTGATGTGAGTGGCATCATGTCTAACCTAAGTGGGGAAATTGAGCCTTTTGGTTTATGACATACAGATTATTCTTACTGAGGCATGTTACAAATGACAGTTTATCAATCAAAACAATTTTTTAAAAGACCGTACTCGTAGATTAAAGGCCCAAAAGTAAATAGCAAAACAAGATTTTATGACAGCAACTTGCATCTGTTATTGATATGAGTGGAACATACAGCTGATTGTCAGCGACTGACTTGGTTTCAGGGTGGAGAGGAAAATAGAGCATGAGAAGGGCGTGTGGGTGGAGTCTGTTTAGAAGGGCGGAAAGAGATTAGTTAAAAAGGGATTACATCAGCCTTTCCTAAAGTTTAGTGAGCTCTACGTAAAACCATCTGTGTATGTGTGTGGGCATGTGCGGAGGAGTGCGTCTCCATTAAGGCCCATGTGTGTGTGTCCATCATCCTGTCAGGCCAGCCCTGCACCCGCCAAGAATCCCAGGAAACTATCTGCTGCAGCAATCTCCTATTATAGCAGCATGCTGTAGGAGGGGAAGGAGCTATGGGGGTGAAAGGGGGAGGTACAGTTCCTCCCCTTCCTTTGCCTTATGGCCTTTTCTGCTGGGGGTTGAGTGAGGCTGTAGTCAGGGAGATTAGACGGGCCATGGTTTGAGTACTGTAATAAAGTGAAAATTCAGGTTAAAATTAACCTCTCAGACATGATGTGTCAAACAAAAAATAAAAGAAAATAGATGGGGGGGGGCAAGCCCAACAATGATAGAAAAATAAATTCCCTCATTTTGGTCTCCAACATGAAGCTTCATTCAAGCAAAGTGGCCGGAGGCCACTTGTTGACACTCAATATAGTGCTTGTCAGTTCTGTTCAACAAAGAAGGTGGCACTTGAGTGCAACACAATCAAGTTATTTCTGTCTCCCAGAAGGGCACCCAAGCTACAGCCCCTCCATACACCCTCCCAAACACTCAGCACCATAGCACATCCTCAGGAAATTAGTGTTTTCGCCTGGTTTAGATCTTGCAACCTCCTCACAAACTTGCAATACGTTTCCAGTTTACTGACAGTTAGCTCTGGCTGCTAATGGCCAATAGTAGCTGTCCAGATTTATAAATAGTTGAGAGGCTGTTTGTTTCATCCATCTGACACTCGACACCAAAGGATTTCACAGACCCACATGCTAGCCCGAGTCCTCATTCTGGTCCCCCATGGTGGACACTCTCCCTGGGACAACTCCTCTATTTCTGTCTAGTCTCCAGCCCCGAGTCCTGCTAGCGGCTCAGAGACCTGACAGTGGACTACATAGAGGGGTTTTTTGGATTTCTGAGAGCTGAAGCTGTGAGAGGGGACAGATCAGCGTCAAAGGCTTTTTTAAAGAGATGAAACACTTTTGAGGAGTTTACAACAAGGCACAAATTATGGAATATAAAACTCAAAGGTAAGACAAGAATCTCAGTGTGCATTCTTGTTCATATTTGAAAGAAATACATGAAAAATGCCCCCAAAAAACATGACCATAACAGATGTACATAACATTACTCTTAAGCTTGGAATTTCAATGATTTTCACACAGATAAGAAAGGTAAGAGATAAGAAAATCTCTGATCCCATTTGTAAAAAGGTAATACAAATTGACTTACTGAAGCTACTGTGCAGTGTTTAGCTGCACTTATAGAATTTGGTTTTGTTCCACTGAAACTTGCTGACATCAGCAAACATTTACTGTTATCCTTTGAGAAGGTACAGAGACATTCCTGTTCAGTCTTCCTTTGGACTGGATTGGAGTCCCATCTGAAAACGAGTCATCTTTGGTGTCAGGTTTAAGCTGGAGACCCGTCACTGCACAAAAATAAACCTGTCACATGCAAGAATGGGCTGAAATCAAGCTGGCAGTTTTACAAGACACCACTGCAAAAAAAAAAAAAAAAAAAATCCAGCTGAATGAGGGATGGCTATCAAAATTGTGCACGTCTTTAATGCTTCTTTTTTAAGAAGTCTCTCTCTATATACCAAATGTTTTGTTTGAGTCAAGACAGACTGGGATGAAAACAAAAATCTAAAATGTTTTAATTGCTTTGATCGTTTTTTCAATGTTTCTTTTAATACACTGAAAGAAGATACTTGCTGTGAGTGTACTGGGACAATGCAAAGACATGGAACATGTGGCCTTGTTCAAGCTACTGCGTTTTTGTTTTTTTGTTTTTTTTGCTTAATAGAGAAACGTGTTGCATTATAGTTTTAAACTTCTTTTTATTTCTGCGTCGCTCTTATTAGATGCTGATGTAGTCGGTCAGTACAGCAGTGTGGTGAGTAACTGTGTTATAGATGTGTATCAGATGGATAGCCTCCAGGTCAAAAGATATTAATGAACCACTGAGTACTCTGAGCAAGGTGATGGCTGCTTGGCAGCTGCATAGTATTTAACCAAAATATACCCATGATATTATCCATTTACAGTACAACAGAAGAAGAATGTGATACCTCACCTATATCCTGCAGCCGGGAAGAAACAAACTACATTATTGCAGATATGTTAAACTATATTTTAATATATAACCCAGGGTTTGTGATTTGTAGAATTGTGGATATATTTTCTAATTCAGTTTAGTGAATTTTGAAGCCCACCACAAGAAGTTCATGAGTGTAAATAATAGGAAAAGTAAAGCTTCTGTGTCAGCTGTTCTACTACTTAGATCTTACATGTGGCCTTGGATGTTTTGAGTTTCATTTAGATTAAGGCTTTGCATGTTTATTTATGAAAGAAGAACATTCTTTGTAATTAATGATAATTTAAAGGAGTCTAAATGACATATAGTTTGTTTGAAAAAATCGATAACAGATTATGCACTTTACTGGCAGTAGATTAGGTAATTTATACATGTAAAATCCCAGAATAGTAAGAGCTATGCTTAAGGATATTATAATCTAATTTTCACCCCCTATGTAAAGAAAAAAAAGTTTCAGTGTCACACTTGACAAGTCCTAATAAGATGTTTTCCCTCTTTGACTAGACAGGAAACAGGCTGATTGAAGATCAGCAGCATTAGTGACTTGAAAATGTGACATTATGTGCTCATTTCAAGCTCTGATTACTCAGTTTCTGTCTTGCACTGCGAAGTCAATTTGTGGTGCATGCGTGCCCATCTAAATTTGTACAGATGCATCTTGATTACCCTAAATAACTCACGTGAGGCTGTCTTCGCCGCGCCTAGCAACAGTGTAGTTTTATTCACAACATGTCTCTGATCTCTGAAGGTCACGGTGATTGAGTGGAAGGATTTACAGCGCTGTTTTCAGAACCACATACAGTACATTGTGGCTTAATGCAAAAGAAAATTTAAACGTATCAAGACCAGCAACCAAAAACTTAAGCACCACAACAAATGACATAGGAGGGAATATTGTATATATTTTAGTCTTTGGATAAGTTTGCAATAAATTGAGCAAAATAGTGTTATGAAACTGTGTTTTATACAGTGATGGATTACAGCACTCATCCTAGCCTATTTCCCATTTCCTTTTTCTTCTAGGAAAACAACAAACTCTGGGATTGTTTTGGAGACAGGCCAGCTAAATGGCATGATGCCGTAGGAGCTACTGGCTTTACAAAATCCTGACCCAGGGCCCTAAATTCTGGGTGCAGCAGCTCCAGCAGCAGGCAGAGTGTGTAATTTTGAGGTCTATGTTTGCATGAATGTTTGAACAACTGAAGGCAGACATTTTTGTTTGCAATTCTGCATCATGACCTCCGTTGAGAAGCGCCGCTCTGGCCGAAAGAGTGGCGGGCATCGAAGGCACAGCGATGGAGGCTACAGCGACACCTCCAGCGGTGGGTCCTTCTTGGATGAGAATGACCGTGAGGTCTGCAGTCTGACAGACAGGGCATTCAGGAGTCTCTGTATCGGCGATGAAGCTGTTTATAATGACTCAGACCTAAGTCTGTCTTCACCCTGCACTCAGAGAGACAGACAGCTGGCCTTTAGCCAGAGCGGACAGGACAGAGAGGACGGAGAGGACAGAGAAAGGGAAGAACTTAAGAGAGCTGCACGTGAGAACTTCAGCCTCAAGGTGCAGCAGTATGGACAGGACTGGAGCCATGGAAGAATGTATGGAGGTGAGATTCACAGAGATCCACAATGGGAGGTTCATGGAGAAAGGACACAGGGGAGGATTTCTGCCACATTCCAGCACTCCGTTGTGGAAACCTCTCAAAAGGAAACATCTTTAAAGGAGGAACGGCTCAACTTTCTCAGCAATGGAGCCACAGAGTTGAGTTCACAGCAACGCAAAAGCAACTCCAGAGTTTCCTCTCTCATCAGAGCATTTAATTCTGAGCGAAACAGGGATGGAGTAGGAATGGATGACAAAATCAGAGAGTGGAAAGATGAGACGAGCTGGGACAAATCAGCTCTAATGAGTATCCAGAGGGAACTTTCTGAATTCTCTACATCATACCAGCAAAATTTTCACAGCAGTCATTTCCCCTCTTCTGGTTCATTCTCATATGGAGACAACAACCTCCACTCCTTTGGATCTGATGTAGCAGCAGTGTCTCACAGTTCTGCATCTTCTTTTATGAGATCTTCACACAATAAACAGAGCATGTGCACACAGGTCAACTGCAACTCTAATGTCTTTATACACAGCGAGTTTAGTCCCTTCAAGGTGTGGAGGGACCATAACAGGTTTCCCTTCCAGCAAGGACAAATCTCAGGCTTTATGCACCGTTCCGAGTTCGCTAAATGGTATGAGACACCTATGTACAAGGAGCCTTCACAGATGGGTCAACCACAGGGTCATTATACAGGTATCAGACGGCCAAGGAGTAACTTGGCACCCATGATTTCACCATCTCTTCCACGTTCCACCTCGACATCTACAGTGCTACAGAACGCTTCAGCTGTGGAGAAACGCTGTGAGTCAGAGTTGGCAGGTAATTACCCGTACAGAAAAAGAAGCCAGAGTGTGGGAACCAACAGGCTTCCGTCCCATCGCCCATCGACTGCATCACCCACCATTGAGATGTCTCGACGTGTGAGGGACACCATCAGCTCTGTCAAAGCCCTCCAGCAGAAAATCAAAATGATGGCAGAGCAAAATATTACTACGGAAGTGACAGAAAACCAACAAACAGTACTTTACAGAAAAGAAAATGTAAGTCTTGGCAATAATGCAGTAACAGTGGCACCTAACACTATTGGCAGTAACACAAGCACCACGCCATTTAACATCAGCCAGCTGCTGACACCTCTGGTCCATGCACATCAAGAAGCTGTTTCTTCTGATCTCCAACATTATGCAACTTCTCCTCAACCTGTAGAGCATTCTCCAGTACGAGCTGAAAGCAGGGGTGTGACTCCCGACATTAGGATGTCCACCTACAAATCCAGAGCCACGAGTCTGCTCTTCAATCTCAAAGACAACAGAAAACGAGTAAAAAGCACCTACAGTCCTACCAAATTTAAAGCAGCGGAGAGGTCTGAGAACAACAAACAGCCACCAACGCACGAGTCTAGAGATACTGTGATAGATATCCCTGAATTTCCAGATTCAGAAATTCAATTTTCACAGCTACAAGAATCCAGCAGGACAAATGCTGCTATGAACCAGTATCGCATCCCAGAACTGTCACTTACAATGTCAAATTCTCAACCTGTAATGGCAACTACAGGCCAATATGCAGAATACTCTTTAAGCGATTACCAGAGAGCTCAGATGCAAGCCCAGATGGTTCATCACTCTGGGTTTACTGGATTTTTACCTGAAAACTACACCGGCAATAAGCTGGCTAATGGACAGAATCTCCATGAAGATTTAGCATCATTTGCTCCCTATAGGCAGGATACTATGGCTGATGTAGGAACGTTGGGAGGGGCTTTATACACACATAAAACACCTTATTCAGCTACAGAAACACCAAGGCTAAATGCTGACAACAATCAAAGTGGAGAATATTTAATAAGCAAGCCAAACATTGAACAACCTTTTAATGAAACAGTGGGAAGGCTATTCACAAAGGTGGAGAAATGTGAGCAGCTCAAACACAACAAACATGATTACAGTAATGTCTCCTTACAGGATAAGTGGAGGCAGACAAACAGCCAAGATACAGAAAAGCTCAGCATGAATGCAACTATCTCTCCATGGAAACAAGAAACAGCTACTTTAATGGAAAAGACAAGGCAAGAAAGTCACCAGGACAAAAGAGTGCTTCAAACACATTCTGGATGTAATGAGAAAACTGATTTGAAAGATCATTATTTTAAACAGGATTATAACAAATATAATGACAATGAATGTATAAGCCATCAGATGTTTTCTTCAGCTAAAGACAAACATATAGGCATGGGTGAAACAAGTCAAAGAAAACAATATATGCAAATTCCAAGGGGACACGAGGTCCAGAGTCTTCAGCCTTCAGAAGTGAAACCACAGTCTGAACATAATATACACATAAATTCATTTAACCCAGACAAAACATCTGCCCCCCAAATAGCAGAGCAGATGACGGAGAGACAGTTTGCTGAGGTCAAGGCTAAACAGGTCATGGCAGAACATATAAAATCCCACCACACCCAGGCAGAGGTGGCAAAAGTTCAGCAGGGGGCTCAAGTGGAGCAGCCTAAAGCAGAACCCTCTAAGTTAATTTTAGCAGGGCAGAATGATTCGCAGAAAGACGCAGCAGAGCGGGTCAAATCAGGACTAATAAAGGAGGAGAGAGGGAAACAACCCCAAGCAGAACATATTAAAGAAAATAAAGAGGAGAAGATAAAAGGAGAACAAACAAGACAGTTCAGAAAAAAACAACCAGAGCTTGCCAGAGAGGAGCAGACAAAGGCTGAACAAACCAGAGTACACGAGGTAAGAGATGAGCCAAGAAATATCACAGAGGAAGCAAGAGCTGAGCACATTAAAAAGGAGCAGGGTAAGCAGGTCAAAGCGGAACGAGCTGAAACAGAGAAGCTAAAAGAAGAGCACATAAAAACTGAACTGGCAAAAACCGAGCAGGCTTGGCAGACGAGAATAGAGGAAGCTAAAACTGAACAGGCCACAGAAAATTGGATCAATGTAGCACAAGTCCAGCAAATGGAGGTAACCACTGAACAAGTTAAGAAAGAGCAGACAGAAACAGAACAATCTGGAACAGAAAAGGTTAATGTAAAAACGGCCGGGGCGGAAAAAACAGAGCATGCAAAAGAGCAGCAAACTGAAGCAAAAGAAGTGAAGACAAATGTAGCTGAAGTGGAGAAGATCCAAACAGACCACATTAAAGCTGGGAGTTTCCGAAAAGCAAAGGAAGTAAAAGCTTCAGTTCATGTGAATATAGAGCAGTCTACAACAGGAACAAGCACAACGCAAGATGCTAAACCTGAAGTTGGAAAAGCAGAATGGGCAAAGCAGGAGCGAGCTAAAGCAGAGCTTATAAAAGCAGAAAGCATGCAGGAAATGTCAGCTAAACTCACAGCTAAACTAACGGCTGCACAACTGGTCAAAAGTGAGCCAGATAAAGTCAAGCAAGTCAAGACCGAGCTAGCTAAAGCTAAAGCAGAGTTAGCCAAAATAAAAGAGAAAATGAGATGTGAGCAAAAAGAGAAAGGCAGACATGCCATCATCATAAAAGAGGATGGCACTTCAAAGAACGATGTTCCTTTAAAGTTAAATATAAATGAAAAAGAGAATTACTTAAAGAAAGATAAGGAAGTTCAAAAGCGTCACCAGGAAGAAACGGTTATCAGAAAAGACAATGATCAATCCAGCAGAGGCAGTGATGATTATGAACATCTGAGAGAGAAATATGGCTGTACTAACAGAATTTCAACAGACAAAAACAATTCATCAGTGACAGGGAATGTCTTATTAAATGGTCCTTATGAAAAGCAAGTTTTACCTCCTAATAAAGTTGAGAAAGTAAATAAGGAGAAATCAACAGAAGAACACAGTCCTACAAGCAGATTTATCACAGCTAACCAAAAAAATATAGAGGAAGTAGGTGGCTTTAAATCCAGTGAAGTCTCTGAAAGTCAGCCTGTTTACAATGTGTCAGCCAAAGAATCCAAATTACCCAGTGCCAATTATTCTGTAACTAATGTAAATAACAGAGCAAATTTTGACACTGTTAGCGATAACATGAAGGACAACAGTGTTGAAAAATTGGAAAAATGCACCCCTGTGAAAGACACTGAGGTTTCACAGCAAAGAGATTCTGATTGGGTGAAACTGCTACCCCATGAAAGGAAACCTAAGTCAGCTGAGCACAATGTAGGCCCAAGTAAAGATCAGCATTTTATGCCTCCCAAATCACTGTCTCATAAAGAAAGAGCCATGACCAAGCAAGAGATTCTGACTTCCAAGATAAAAGCTCATGCTGAAAAGGAAATTTCAGCAATTAAAGAAAAGGGCTGTGCTATACGAGATGGATTCATATCCAAAAATTCTTCCAAGCAATTAGCTGGTAGTCAGACAGTTAAGATACGACAGAGGCCGCCATCGCAGGAGGCGTCTAAAAAGCATGAAAGTATAATGCCCAGTAATGCAACACTGAAACCTCAGATGGGATCTTTAGGAGTACAGATGGACCGTGTCAAGTCTGTTTCACCTTCAAGCTCTGCTACTATACCAGTTAAATCTGCAGCAACCACCACTCATAATATCATGAGCACAACTGAATGCTTGCTACAAAATCAAAAGCTGGAGTCCAAACCAATGCAAAATAAAGAGCAGCCACTCACGATCAACCAAGAAGAACAGAAAGCAGTTTATGCAGAAATATCTGGAGAACCAAAAGATGGAGGTAAAGACTCTTCAGATATAAAAGCTGACATTCCCAACAAAAAGGAAGAAGATCCTGCAGACACCACCTGTGTCAATGCTGCAAGCTCCAAACCTGTGATGACAGAAAAGGCTGAAAGTAAAGAAGAAGCTTATGTAGACTTAGCACCTTCACTAAACATTGTCTTTGGTCAGAAAAAAGAACCTGCAGCTGATCATAGCTTGCAGATTATGGGAATAATGGTAACTGTACACGAAAGAAAGCCAACTGTGAACACTGGTCAAGGGAATAACAATGCTCAAAACCATCTGAATGTAACAGAGAAAGAGAACAACAGTTCAGAACTGGATAAGTGTTCTCCCAACTCATGTCTAGAATTAACTGAAAGAAACACATCTTCAAATGAGGTCATAAAGAAAAATAACACGCAGGAAACAGAAGATCAGGCTAAATTTGTTAGAGAAAGTCATCCTGAAAATGTGCAAGAAACACCACTCTCAGAAGCAGTAAACAACAATATGAAGATGTGTCAGGAAAGGACACATCCACAGCAGGATGGTTCTACTATGAATACAAAACCTCAGGGGGAAACACAGCCAGAAACCTTGACCAAAAAAGGTACCATCACTGTACCCGCTAAAAATACAGTGCCAGGTGAAACTCAACCCCTTCACCACAAAGAGGACATAAAAGCAAGACAAGGAAAGGATGACAACACAGATAAAATGCTAAGAGAGAGGACAGATGAAGAGAAAAATCCACAAAAAGTGCAAACAGCTCATAGCAATGAGAACTTAGCTGTCACAACAGTGAACACTGGAATCAACAACATGAATGATGCTGAAATGCTGATAAAGCAGGTCGCTAAGCAAGTTCTGAAAGAAGATATGACAAATGTGGACAATCAGGCCAGCATCAGCAATGTAGATGGCAAAACAGCACCGCTACTTGAGGAAAACAAACATGACTCTATAGTTCCAAAAATGTTAAACACCAGTCCTTCCAACAAGTTATTCAAAAATGAAAACACACATGGATCACACAAATTTCAATATAATGACAACCAAATCAGGGATAATAAAAAAGAGAACGATAACGTGCACATTGACAGCATCGCCATCAGAGTTGTACCATCAGTAACTGAGACGGATAACATGGCGATAGTTGAAAAAGAAGATGGTGCAACTTTGCCATTTGATCGAGTGCAAGGTAATAAAGAGAAAGAAGTTACATCATCTAGTTGCCAAGAAAAAGTTATCACTTTAAGCACAGAAGAACAAGCATGCACTGAGAGATCTAGTTCTGATGACACACATGTGCTGTCCAGTGTTATAAAACTGTCTGATTCGCTGAAATTTAGCAATCAACAGAATAGCAACAATGCAACAAGCGAGAATACTCAATCTGAGAATGAAGAGCTTGAAAAAGTAAAGAAATGTGAGGAACTGGTGGGTGAATCAAGTGAACAACAAGCAAATGGAGACTACTTTCAAGTACAAGGGATAACAGAAACCAGTAATGAGCCACAGTACAATAGCAAAACTGATAGAGATGCATCAGAGGGAAGGGGACTTCCAGGGTTACCACCAAACAGAACAGCTGCCAGCAATGAAACACACAATGAAGGAAAGATTGAAGCCTTTGTGTTCACTGTGGATCAAAGTAAAAGAAAAACAACCGATTCAAGTACAGTTCAAGATGAAGATGCTAAAAGGAAAAATTGGGACGCAGAAGATAAGCTAGAATCAAAACAGACAGACAGATCTAGGAAGAGATGGAATAATAATGAAAATGCTAAGGCAGAACAAGCTAATCACATTAGAAAACAAACTGAGAACCACTCCACTGTATCGGCAACCGAAAGACAAAGTTCAAGAAATTCATTCCCAGCAAGGGAGAGCACATTTCAAGAAAAACCTGAAGTTAAAACAAAACCAAAAGGAAAGCTATCCACAACACCAGAGATATCAGCAATTGCAGACTATGCAAGGTTAAAAGTAATTGTTTCAGAGGACAGAGAAGCAAATACTTTTCAGGAATACCCACCCAACAAAAAGGAAGGATTCTTTCCACTAATACAGACCCGTCATAGCAGACGTCCTGTGTTTACTACTGACCCACATGAGAACTCTGTAAAAGAGAAAAGTTTGCCAGATAAGACAGAAATGAGTGCTAAGGTGAATAAAGTACCCAAACTACTAGTATTTCCCATCACAGACAAAGAGCATCAAAGAACAGGGATGTTCAAACTGGGAGAAAAAGAAAGACAAGATTCCAAAGTGAAGAAAAGCCCGGCAGACAATGCAGCAAAATATACCCAACACAAAGAAAGGAACCATTCACCAAAAACTCAGACAATACAAATATCTGAAGCTGGCTCCCAAAAGGGATACCAAGAAGATCAAACCGTTTGTCAGCCAAATAGTCATTCTTTGCAACCAGCAACATCATCTTTTGTAGTTAACGACTCTCTACATCCAACCATGGAGCAAATGCGCAACAGGAAAGAAAATTTTACCCAACAAATGCAAGATGGGAGATTTGAAAAACATCAAAATAAAGACCTGGGGCCTAAGACTGACGATGAGAGGACAGAAAAACTAAAAGAAGAAAGTCTTGAAACTCAGCATGGAATAATCATAGCAAAGCAGCAGCGTACGAAAAAACAATTAGAAGAAGAGCAAGCATTCATGTCTGAAGAGATAAAAAGAGAAGAAGACATGAAAATAAAGCATATATTGGATGAGAGTAGAGCTTCTCTGGCTGAAGAAGAGAGGAGAGCCACTCAGAGAGAAGAGGAGAGGAGAGCAAAAGAGCGTGAAGCCGTAGCTATTAAGATCAAGGAGAGGCGAGAGAAGCAGAGGGAAGCAGAGAGATCAGATGAAGAAACAAAATTCAAACAGAAAGAAGAGGATATTAGAGCAGAACAAAGAGAAGAAAAAGTGAGAATGAAAGAAATTGAGGAAAAGAAGAACAGAAGAATAGAGGAGCAACAGAGAGCTGCACAAGAAGAGCAACAGAGGAAAGCTGCACAAGAAGAGCAGCAAAAAAGAGCTGCACAAGAAGAGCAACAAAGAAAAGCTGCACAAGAAGAGCAACAAAGAAGAGCTGTGTATGAAGAGCAGCAAAAAAGAGCTGCACAAGAAGAGCAACAAAGAAAAGCTGCACAAGAAGAGCAGCAAAAAAGAGCTGCACAAGAAGAGCAGCAAAAAAGAGCTGCACAAGAAGAGCAACAAAGAAGAGCTGTGTATGAAGAGCAACAAAAAAGAGCTGTGCAAGAAGAGCAACTAAGAAGAGCACAAGAAGAAAAACAGAGAGCTGCAGAAGAACTGAAAAGAAGAGCTGCACAAGAAGCGCATCAAAGGAGAGCTGTACAAGAAGAGCAACAAAGGAGAGCTGCACAAGAAGAGCAACAAAGGAGAGCTGCACAAGAAGAGCAACAGAGAAGAGCTGTGTATGAAGAGCATCAAACAATAGCACAAGAAGAAAAACAGAGGGTTGAAGAAGAACTGAAGAGAAGAGCTGCACAAGAAGAGCAACAAAGGAGAGCTGCACAAGAAGAGCAACAGAGAAGAGCTGTGCATGAAGAGCAACTAAGAATGGCACAAGAAGAAAAACAGTGGGTTGCTGAAGACCTTACAAGAAGAGCTGCACAAGAAGAGCAACAAATGAAAGCTGCACAAGAAAAGCAACAGAAAAGAGCTGCAGAAGAAGAGCAACAAAGGAGAGCTGCACAAGACGAGCAACAGAAAAGAGCTGCACAAGAAGAGCAACAAAGGAGAGCTGCACAAGAAGAGCAACAAAGGAGAGCTGCACAAGAAGAGCAACAAAGGAGAGCTGCACAAGAAAAGCAACAGAAAAGAGCTGCAGAAGAAGAGCAACAAAGGAGAGCTGCACAAGACGAGCAACAAAAAAGAGCTGCACAAGAAGAGCAACAAAGGAGAGCTGCACAAGACGAGCAACAGAAAAGAGCTGTACAAGAAGAGCAACAAAGAAGAGCTGCACAAGAAGAGCAACAAAGGAGAGCTGCACAAGAAGAGCAACAAAGGAGAGCTGCACAAGAAGAGCAACAAAGGAGAGCTGCACAAGAAGAGCAACAGAGAAGAGCTGTACAAGAAGAGCAACAAAGGAGAGCTGCACAAGACGAGCAACAAAGAAGAGCTGTGCATGAAGAGCAACTGAGAGTAGCACAAGAAAAACAAAGGGCTGCCGAAGAACTGAAAAGAAGAGCTGCACAAGAAGAGCAACAGAGGAAAACTACACAAGAAAAGCTACAGAGAGCTGCAGAAGAAGAGCTACAGATGAGAGTAGCTCAAAGAGAGCAACAAAGGAGAGCATTTCAGGAGATTCAACAGAGGAAAGCAGCTTTGATTGAGGAACAACGACAGATTGAGGAGAAGATACTTGCCAATACTGAGGCAGACAATAAAAGAAAACCAAGAGAAGGAGATAAAGTTTTGCATATTTCAGAAGAGGAAAGGATTGAACAGATACAAATGGAAGAGCAAAAGAGACAAAGGCAGAAAAAGGAAGAATGGATGAGAACTCAAACAGGGGAGGCAGAAATGAGAGCTGTAGAAAGAGTAAACATCATAAAGGAAGAAAAGCAAGCCAACGAGAGACCTAAACTTCATGAAAACAGCCAAGAAGCACTGAAAAATGAGATGAGAGTGGAAAAAGAAGGCATGCTAGCTCAAAGAGAGAATAACATCAAGGCTAACAAGAGGGAAGAAGAAAAGGTAACAGCTGACAGTGAGAAGGTGAGAGATAATCGGAGAGAGGAAAAAAGAGTAGCACAGGTGGATGCTCTCCAGTACTATGCCATTACTTCAACAGAATCAGAGACAAAACAAAGAGAAAGGCAACTATGCTCCCCTTCACCCTCCCAACAAAGAAACAATCTATCAGAAAATGAGTCAACTGAGTCCCACGGGTCCCACACGAGATCTTATAGACCCCATGCCCCTGCATCTCCAGCTCCATCTCTGCCCCGATCCAACACTTCCTCACCTGCTCTAGGAGTCAAGCCCTTAATGTTCAGAGTAAAGGACAACACCTTCAGAGGTTCCGCTTCCACCAAATCGGTTAAGCCACGATTCTATAAGAGCTTTGGAGACGATGTCCGGGTGGGTTCACCCAGTGACAGGGGATTAGAGAAAAGAGAGGAAGGACAGGAGAAAATAAGACACAGTGCTGGAACTCCTGTCCAGCATCACACAGGTTTAAATAGACTCACTGCTGTCAGTGAATCTTCAACTTTCCAGTCAGCATCTTCACCACAGGATCACTCAGCCCCTATCCCTCATTATAGGCCCTATTCCAGGAGAAGCATTGCTATGGAGGAAGATGACTCACGCTCTCTTATCAGCAATATGTCTGAAGATGTGGAAAGTTTTGCCACCAGTGCAGGAGACCTTGCAGACATACGAGGTCTTTATGACTACGAGAGACCAGAATCAGCATGTAGCTTCAGCAGTGATGTGTCCCGTTCTTTGGGCAAGCCTCCAGCTGTTCCCCCAAAGAGCGAGAAAGCCCTACGGAGGGCTCAAAGGCTAACTACCCGGAGAATGAAGAAAGAGTTGTCCAAAGTTGGCGCAGACAGCCTTTCTGGAGTTGAGAAAGATGTCTCCACTATTCGTTCCTCTTCATCCACTGAGGTACGATCCTCTAATCGCCATGCTATGGCTTCCCCTCATTTTTCCTCACCTGTCTCCCTTGCTAATGCTCCTGTGTCAGGGTCCAGCTTGCCTTCCACCCATACAGAACACCACTCTTTCCACGCTTCCCCTCATGCCACTGGTCCTATTTCTATCCCTCATACTGCCGCCGTTTCCCTCCCTGGTGTGTCTCATTATGCTACTGGCCCTGCTTCCCATACTGCTGCTCCTAAGACTGTTGCTCATGTTCCCTCTTCTCCCACTTTCCACCAAGCCCACCACCCAGCTCCAGTGACACAGTATCATGTAGAGTCAAGCTATCCCCAGGCCTACCCTCTGACCCAGCGCAAGGTGCTGCAAGACCCCGGTTCTGGTCAGTATTTTGTAGTGGACCTGCCTGTTCAAGTGAAAAAGAAGACTTTCTTTGACCCACAGACAGGAAAGTATATCCAACTGAATGTGCGCGAGTCTGGCAAGAGCATCTCACAACCTCAACCCCAGCAAACATGCCCACAGCCTGAGATGCAGATCAAGTCCCAGCAACAGCCCTTCTCCCAGACTTTTCCTGCTGGCAAACCCTTTGTGCTTTATCAAGGGTCCCACGGTTATCCCCAACACTACCAGCCTGCAAGTATCAATTCCCTGCATCCCAACAAGTCGCAGGTTCCTGCAACTCTCCACCAGAACCAGCAGCCTGGACATCAGGCTTTTGAACTGGGACAAAACTCTGAAGGGCATCGCTACAGTCCAGAGAAGACCCCGTACATGGACACGGTTAATGACAAAGACAAAACATATAACACAATTTACAGCACACATGGCTCATATGAGTCGTTCCCAGAGTGTGACACAAACAGCCAGCTTGCAGGAAGCTCAGTTTGTGAAAATGATAACTCAGCCCACTCGCAATATAATCCTCGTGATATAATAGCTATGAGTGAACTGGAGGACTTTATGGAGGTGTCTGATTGGTGAGAGTAAAAACTGATATTAAATATTTAATAAAGTAAAGAGTGAATGGATCATAATATACATGATTTTAAGTGGTTGCAAATGACTTTTTCAAGTGAAAATAGTCTCAGAATGTTTTTGGTTTGTAGTTTTAATAAGTCTCTATAGCAAACTGTTATATTGTTTCTGCTTTTGGAGATTCGCTGTTGATTTACTTGTTTTACAGAGTTCACCATTCCATTTGACTTTGAATGTGAGAAGCTAAGCTATGCTTCTTGTGTAAACAGTGTCATTAGCACTGCCTGTTCAACCTAACTGCATTTTATTATATATCATACGGTATATCAAAAGTTGTTTGGAAAAACTTTTGCTACTGACAAGCCTGCTTTACCTTTAAGCACAAATTGGAGATTTTGAGATTCAGAAGCATAGTTTTTTAATTCAGCCATGTATGAAGTGAAAAAATGGTGATGTGGCTGTTGCTGTTTTTAAGAATTAATATCATACAGTAGTCTATTTTTATAGCTGAATGTTTGTAAAAATTGTTTGGTTGCTGTGAAACAGTAGCGTGAAATGGGCTGAATCAGATAATAATCGATTAATAATTTCTCATCACGGTGTATTTTAAACCTCTTTGTAAAAGTTAGAAATAACCCAAAAGGAAAAGATAAAAAGGTTCATGCAAGAGGCTGATTTTATTTTACAACCATAATATAATGTAATATAATGACATCTTGTTCTGACTTCTGAAATGTACCCTGGGCCTGAGTGATTCAAAATGAAGAGTCTTTTTATGATTGCATAAGACAATTACAATGTGCTATTGTAATGTGCAGTAATATGTCCTGAGAGATAAAGGAAAATAACACTTTGTTGATGGCATTTATTTTGTGTCCTTTTTACTGTATGAAGCAATCCAAATGTTTAAATCTTTTAATATTATACCCACGAGAGTGTGAAAATGTGCCTTCTTTTATTTCCCTTGATCCACACACTCCAATTAAATGTACGGTGCTGTGGTGAGAATGCATGCCTATACTCTCCAGTTTAACATAACCATACAGCTGATCCCCTGAGAAGCAGTAACCTGCTTTGACCACTGTGGGGCAGAGCAGAGTGCTTCATCTGCTGGAGCAAAGACCTGAACTTAAGACCTGGGAAGAGAAAAACCTGAAGGAAACCCTGAACACAAGATTTTGTTAAGAAGTCAAAATCAGAAGTATCATTTTAACACATGATCCTCAATTTATAAAACTTGTACTGTGGCTTAACCTTATATTACAGCTGTCTGTTTTTTAAAAAAAAAACCAAACAAACAAACAAACAAACAAACCAGTAGATTCCCACAGACTCAGTTCCTCTTAAGAGAACACTACATACGACTAAGGGTTAAATCTGTTGTGTAATTCCATTTGGCTTTGGCAGAGCTCAAAGCGCCAGCAGAAGCCCTGCCTCAGCAGTTTAGCCTGCCCAATAAAGCAGCAGGCTTCATACCACTGGGACAGTCTGACAACCACAGCCAGAGACAAACCCATGCCACTCTGTCCAGCAGCTGGGAGAGGTCCCAGCACAGACACACACACACACACGGGGACAAATGTGCCTCAACATAAATGCATAAACACATGCATACATACACAAAAATATGAACCTCACACAAATAAACATCAGCATTTGGCCTTTACTCCGAGATGCAAGATGAGCATTATTCCTGGTGACTGAGGTGATGGAAATGCATTTTCAGCAGTTTACTGTGTATGCTTCTTAGAACTGCACACAATGTCACACACACGCGTGCACACAAACCACGAGACTTGACCATCACTTTGGAGTTCTGGGGGTTTTGGGCCACGGTCCAGGACACACTCAGAACACAGGAAATGACATTTCCTACGTTTTGCAGGACACACAAGAGAAAGAGAGTGAGAGAGACAGCCACAGGGAGAGGGAGGCAGAGAGTACTGGGAGAGAGTGGGAGTTTCTAAGTGGGAACAGAGCCTTTACTGTTTCATATTACACAGAAAAGAGGAGAAAGAGGAGAAGAGTTAATGGTGGGTAAGGGCTCTGGTGGGTTGTGCAGTCAGGCTCTGTTTTGAATGTAGCTGCTTGTGTAAGTTGCTGTGCAGTTGTCTGGGTTTATGGATTCACTGACTGTGGAAAATGTACTTCTCTGTAGTGATCCTTGTCCTGACTAAGGCTCTGGTCACAGGTAAGTGTGCCTTCTTTACCGCAGCATACAGCAATGAGAAAGTGAGCAAGCAGGCGTAAAAGAGGCAATATGTGTTTGAGTTGTAACTTGAGCTGTCATCACACACCATCGTCAAAGTTTCAGTGCATTATGGACCTTTGGTAAGGAAATAATAGAAAGCATACAACTACAGTTAGCATCTAGAGGTCATCATATCTAAAATAATCACAATTTGCTAGTGCATTTGTTATTGTGTTAATAGTGTGGTGCAGAAAAGTTGTTTACAAAAAAAAAGAGAAAAAAAACCAACCAGTTGTGGCGTTAGGGTGGTTTGTTGTCTGTGATCAGAGAAAACCTCAGTATAGTTTTTACATATAATTTGTGTCCTAAAAACTGCTGTGAAGCAGACTTACAACTCGTGTTTTATGTCCTATATTTTTTTTTCAGCTGTGCATAATGTTGTTTGAAGTACTTCAGCTGCTTTTGTTGCCACATTAAATAGTGTTAGACAAGCCCCAGAGAGCCTAAGGGAGATTCCCCAACAAACAAGACCAAAAAAAAAAAAAAGAAAGAAAGAAAAGAAAAGAAAAAATTAAGCAAAAGCAGCATGGAAGACCAGATGGTCCCTGTTATCCTTCCATGTTTCTCCTTGCCTGTTCTGGGTTGTTCCATACCGAGGATGAATGTTTCCCACCTGTAGCTATTCTTTGCCTGTCTGGTCACACATATTGTGTCCAGACCCCTTTGTCTCTGCCCTGGCTCACAGCAGACTAAACCAAGAGCACATCCAAGAAAGTAAAGTCATACTTTAGCTGTTTCTTTCGCAGTGCTTTTACGCTTCCTTGCTAAAAGAGAGTGAATACACATACAATCATGGGAAGATGCACAAATAGAACCAGTGATTGTTTGAAGCTGTGACAGCAGACAAACTTTTAACTCGTTTATTACTAATTTCGAAAGAAGGATTGAGTCATATAAGCATTCTGTGAGGCTTATGGTTTGATTTAGTTTTATTCTGACACACATTTACCTAGATATCTTACTCGGAAAGTATTACACAGTAACAGAAGCAGACATTTTGGAAAAGGAACATACTGAGTAGATTGAAACTAAATGATATATGTACAAAATCGAATTAAAATGAAAGCTGTATACATTTGTGCATATATAACCAAAAGCGTTTGTGGTTTTTTTTGTCAACAGAGGTATGCCATGCTCTTAATGTGACAGTGACCCCTGGGCCTGTCGTCTTGGCAACAGAGAACGACAACCTGACACTGTCCTGTCTGGTATCTCAAAGGAAGAGGACCACGAGTGTCCTGATTCTTCACTGGTTCTTCTCTCCTCTAACCGCTCCTACTCCTGTGCCTCCTGCTTCCCTTCCACCCAACTCTCCTCCCGTACTCGACCACCCGCAGTTTCTGATTGTAAAGATGGGCTTAAGGAGAAGGAAGCTGTATGGGAACTACACCTACCGTTTCCCACAACCAAAGTTTCATCTGCACGAGAAAACGGAGGGAGAGGTGTACCAGTTGCGGATTCTCAGCGTGACTGGGTCGGACCAGGGTTTTTACAGCTGTAAAGTTCAGGAGATCCGCAAACACAGAGACATATGGAGAATCACTTCCAATGGTACCAGCACCACACAGATGACAGGTAAAAAGATGTATTCCCTCACATCTCTGTGCCATATTTCTTAAAATACAGACCCATGGACTCATCTGACTTATGAGGTGGATGCTGAGAATTGAGGACTTGAGACTTGTCAATGTTCCTAGTTATTGTTCTGTATTCATATACACATGTAATCATATGTATATGAATACCTTTATTTAAGCTGATGATCCGTTTGTTTATTTGCATATTAAAACTATAAAACTGTTTCAGGAGATAATTAAAAAGAATATTTTCAGACTGCTATTTTTCAAAGAATTCCCTTAGCCCACATTCGTTTTAGTAAAAATGTCGACCAAGTTATCTGGAAATAAAAACAACCAAATTAAGGAAGGGCCACGATTTTCTTCTACTAAGAAACAAAGATTGTGTAGAAATGTGTCCTCTAACTTAAACTTGCAATATTTGCAGACGGTCATGCCTATATGTTTGAGTGCGACCCCAGTCCTCTGGCATTTCCATCTCAAAACAATGAGCTCACACAGCCAAACCACACTTAACAAAATCCCTGCCTGTGTGCGTGTAAGGAGTAAAAGGTAGGGTGTTGTTGAGCTGGCAGGGTTCAAAAACTCTGATGTCAGCATTTTGGGTTTACTTTTATGCAAGCCTCAGGAAAAAAAAAAAAAAATACTGGAGAGTTTAGTTGCAGCTTATTCAGTGTGTGCCAATGGTCTTGCAGAAATCAACAAACAAAACAAAGAGAAACCTGTTAAGAAATCATTTAAATCACATGAAGTAATAAATATTTCTTCAATATTTATTTTTATCTGTGCAACACACTGGACCGATCATCGGTGAGATGCACTGGGTGAAGGGGTTTACTAGAGATTTATGAGGCTTTGCCACACTTTGAGGAGGCCGTGTGTGACTCAGTTTACCTTTCAATAGTTTTACGCAAGAAAAGCGCAGAGGTTCGAGTCAGACAGAGCCTGACAACGCCCTGCCCTATATTCAGGGCAATGTCCCACTAAGGAAGCCACACAACCTCAGGCATCTCCGCCATGCATTGACCACAGAACCAGAAACAGAAGACCTGACATTATGAGGGTAAACAAAGAGGGAAAAAAATTATATTGAGGGAACCCCTTAGTCTGCAGATCTCAGTCTGCAGGGCATAGAGCAAAGACTACACCCTAAAGAGGTCAATGGACCACTTTCATTCACAAAACTCCAACCTCTTCTTTATATCTAGTTCCCAGCTTCAGACCTTTAATAAGAAAGTTTGATTGCTTTGTGCTGATTTTCTAAACTGGTAAACTTTCTAGACACTGTGTTCAAGTTCACTGAGCTGCCAGTTTCAGTGGTTGGTAATTTGTTTTCCACATTTACCTTCACAGCTGAAAGACCTCAGATAAGCCTAAATCTGGACCTGATGGTGTAACAGGGGTATAGGGTATTTACATTTCACATAAACGTATCACTATTGGTATGATGTAGAAACATTTTTAGTGAGCGTTTACATTTAATAGCTCCCTTACAGAGAAGCTGGTGACCTCAGTGTGTTTGCTCTCATCAGATGTGCGGTTTAACTGGTGGTTAACCTCAGCCCAGATTCCAGCCAATTGTAACTGTCGCCTTGTCTGGTGAACAAGACTGGTAAAGTTTGCCTGCTTCACAAGTCTTTATCTTAGCTTAACAGTGCAAAGACATGATAGCCTGGCCCATCACACCTTTATTAGTCTTAAAAGAAAGTTATATTCATGGCAAAGATAGCATGTGGTAAGAGCATTTTTAAAAACAAGCTGTTATATTTGATGAAATGGAAAAATATTTGTGAAAAAAAAAATCTTCCATTTCAAGAAGAACAAAAACATGATTATTTACTTTTTATACCTTTTTTCCATCCTAGAAATATTCCCTAACCCACAGTGTTGCACATTAATTATGTGTTACTGAAACAGAACAGTGAAGACACATTGACAATTTTGCATTTAGTTCAGTGGTCTGGAAACAGGCTAAAAGTCAATTAGAGTTAATATCTTACAATATGCATCAACCTGTGTGGAAAAGTCATATTAAAATCTCATTATGGAGAGCAGAGACAGTCTTCACTCTCCTCAACCTCTCCCTAAATACCCCTGACCTGTACAAAATCAGTGACAGCTCCCTTGTTGTTTTTTTCCTTAGTTAATAAGGACAAAGAGAACACTGTTGATAGCTGATATGTGGAACAATGGGGAACCCCCAAACATGGTCCAAGAACAGCAACACAGCTGATATATGTGTGTGTGTGTGTGTTAATGTTGTGTTTGGCTGATGGTGAAGCAGACTCTCCCTTTATGACAGTGGTTTGGATATTTCCAAGAACCACTGGGGTTTGTTGTACAGGGCCACAGCCCTCAGACATCAACAAATATAAAGATACTCAGTCTGGGCACAGTTTCCATCTTTTATGTACAGTTTCTGATGACATTTTAAACTGTCTGTTTCTACAGTGCACTTTACACCCGAGGATGGTAGACGTGAAGGATTGTGGCTTTTGTTTGCAGGTACTGTTCTCAGCTCTATTCCTAATTCTGTCTCATTTACACATCTTGCTTAAATAAAGCTTATTCTATTCTGATGTCTCTGTTTTTAGATGTGTATCTGTGTGCTGTGCTGATCTGCTCACTGGGCCTGCTGTCCATCTTCCTATTCACTCTCGTCCTAATCTGCCAGTACTTCTACAGAAGACACAGGCTCAAATGTAAAACCACTTGTTTTCCCAAAGCAACCGTAGATTTATAGCTTTATGTTTCCCACTTTTGTATCTAAAACAAACCATCACATCAAATGTTTGTCTTTATTGCTTCTTTCTCTACAGCCAGTTACCCTCTGGTCAAATGTCCAGAAAGCAGGTACTAGTATGCTCTTTATTTAGAAATCAGAAAGCTGGGGGAGTGTGTGTGTGTGTGTGTGTGTGTGGACAAACACAGTATTTGCCAATTAATTATATATATATATATATATATATATATATATATATGCAAAACAAACAAACATTATGTTGAGCTTCAGAAGTATTTTTAAATGTCTATTTATTTACACATTTTTAAAAGAGCATTTTTAGCTTTAATATAAATTAAGATCAACTTTATCTACTCCTTACAGCTCAGGAGAGACTGTAACAAGCTCTAGTAGTTGCTCCAGTTCCTCCCCAAGCGCACAAAGGAGAGACATGAGACAGAAAACCAACCGAACACAAGCAGTAGCGCCACCTAAGCTACCTGAAGAGCCTCCACTGCACATACCAGCCAAAGGTAAAATGTCCTGCAGAGTCCTTCACAAAGTAAAATATAAAGGTTTCAGCTTTTAAACCTAAGATGAAACATACTAGAGGTACCAGAGTCACAGAGTGGCGTGAGAGGCCCTAGCCCCAAGAGCAGGAATTTGGCAAAGAACAGTAAATTACAGTAAATTGTCAGCAAGCAGAAAAGCAGGAATTAAGCTTGCACAAAAACAGTCAGAGAATGTGAAATTCCTGCCTAGTGTGTTACGAATTAAATGAACACTGTCACTGAAAACAGCAGAAGAAAGCATTTACATCCGTTTTTAAACAACACTGTGATTAGGTTTAACACAAAGTGCTTGTGAAGGACAATTTTGACTTCAACCACAATTTAATACTTGCCAGTTCATTCCTCCTGGCTGCTATTTTGAGTCAATTAAGGTTGTCTCCGTTTTCAGTGCCCGTTGCTGCAAAGAGACCTCGAAAGCCCAGAAGGTTGAAGACTCAGCCAAGGAGATCTGCCACTGTAAGTCTCTTCCTTCAAGCACAAAACCTATGTGAACTAAAACTATGAAGATCAGTTATGAAACATAGGTACTTAATACCTTTAGAATGTATTTCTTAATGTTTCGAAAAGATTTTTTCCCGTGAGCACAGTTGTTATTGAGATGCATGCAAGAGGGAATTTGTCTCACGACTGCATGATTGTCTACAGCAGTTTATTGCCATGTCTTCATTCAGTTATGAGCTTGATAATTCTATTTAGCTTTATTGCTTCTGAAACACAATTATTTATTTATAGTGCTTCATTGGTTTTATATCTTCAATAAAAGTGTCAAACAAGTGTGTACAGAAGAAAACTACTCAAACTAAGCATCATCAGTATTTCGTCTAATGGCGTTCTTGTAATTTTGTACTGAAACGAAGCACTGGAGATGTGAGCTTTTCTTTAGCACGAACATGCTGATTAGATTAGTGCAGCCAGGAGGATCTGAGGATTTTGGATAGGGCTCCTGTTGTACCAAATGTTTTCCGGGTAAACTAAATGTTCCAAGAGGTCCTGAAAACAATGTACACAGATTCTGCTGCTGGGAAACAGAAAAGATGTTTACCATGGAAGTTGACAAAAACTACAATTTGCTGACAAGATGAAATGCTGACAGTTACAGTTGTCTGTGACTGTTTTTCCCAGTTGTAAATTCTGAAATTGTTGCACATACAGTGGGGCAAAAAAGTATTTAGTCAGCCACCGATTGTGCAAGTTCCCCCACTTAAAATGAAGACAGAGGTCAGTAATTTGCACCAGAGGTACACTTCAACTGTGAGAGACAGAATGTGGAAAAAAAAAAAAATCCATGAATTCACATGGTAGGATTTGTAAAGAATTTATTTGTAAATTAGGGTGGAAAATAAGTATTTGGTCACCTCAAACAAGGAAAATCTCTGGCTCTCACAGACCTGTAACGTCTTCTGTAAGAAGCTTTTCTGTCCCCCACTCGTTACCTGTATGAATGGCACCTGTTTGAACTCATCATCTGTATAAAAGACACCTGTCCACAGCCTCAAACAGTCAGACTCCAAACTCCGCCATGGCCAAGACCAAAGAGCTTTTGAAGGACACCAGGAAAAGTATTGTAGACCTGCACCAGACTGGGAAGAGTGAATCTACAATAGGCAAGCAACTTAGTGTGAAAAAATCAACTGTGGGAGCAATCATCAGAAAATGGAAGACATACAAGACCACTGATAATCTCCCTCGATCTGGGGCTCCACGCAAGATCTCATCCCGTGGGGTCAAAATGATCATGAGAACGGTGAGCAAAGATCCCAGAACCACACGGGGGGACCTGGTGAATGACCTGCAGAGAGCTGGGACCAAAGTAACAAAGGTCACCATCAGTAACACACTACAACGGCAGGGAATCAAATCCCGCAGTGCCAGACGTGTTCCGCTGCTGAAGCCAGTGCATGTCCAGGCCCATCTGAAGTTTGCCAGAGAGCACATGGATGATACAGCAGAGGATTGGGAGAATGTCATGTGGTCAGATGAAACCAAAGTAGAACTTTTTGGTATAAACTCAACTCGTCGTGTTTGGAGGAACAAGAATACTGAGTTGCATCCCAAGAACACCATACCTACTGTGAAGCATGGGGGTGGAAACATCATGCTATGGGGCTGTTTTTCTGCCAAGGGGACAGGACGACTGATCCGTGTTAAGGACAGAATGAATGGGGCCATGTATCGTGAGATTTTGAGCCAAAACCTCCTTCCATCAGTGAGAACTTTGAAGATGAAATGAGGCTGGGTCTTCCAACATGACAATGATCCAAAACACACCGCCCGGGCAACAAAGGAGTGGCTCTTTCAAATGCTTCTTACGCATTTGAAAGTCCTGGAGTGGCCTAGCCAGTCTCCAGACCTCAACCCCATAGAAAATCTGTGGCGGAAGTTGAAAGTCCGTGTTGCTCGGCGACAGCCCCAAAACATCACTGCTCTCGAGAAGATCTGCATGGAGGAATGGGCCAAAATACCAGCTACTGTGTGTGCAAACCTGGTAAAGACCTATAGTAAACGTTTGACCTCTGTTATTGCCAACAAAGGTTATGTTACAAAGTATTGAGTTGTATTTTTGTTATTGACCAAATACTTATTTTCCACCCTGATTTACGAATAAATTCTTTACAAATCCTACCATGTGGATTCATGGATTTTTTTTTTCACATTCTGTCTCTCACAGTTGAAGTGTACCTCTGGTGCAAATTACTGACCTCTGTCATCACTTTAAGTGGGGGAACTTGCACAATCGGTGGCTGACTAAATACTTTTTTGCCCCACTGTATATACTGCAGCAATTCTTTTTTTGTAGCTGAACTTACTTTTATCCAATTCCTCTCTCCTCTAGCCTCGAATATCACAGGAAGAAAGCCTGACATATGCAGAGCTGGAGCTTGTCCGACCAAGACAGGAGCCCCCGGTCCCTTCCACCCCCGACCCCACACCCTCCAGCCCCGACACAGTCTATGCTCAGATCCTCTTCCAGGAGAAATACCTGTAAACATGTAAGCTTGGTACCTCCTGCAGAGATCCAGCTCTCCGATCGGAACCGTGCAGCAGCCGAAGGACTATATTTATGAACTGTTAGTATGACATTGGTTTTCTTTTTTGGATGCAAGAATGTCATGTGTGGGTAAATGGGAGGCTTGTGCTTGCTGTGTTCAGTTCCAGCACAGCAGCTTCGGGTCTCATAACTTTGTTTCTTTGTTTGTTGGCATCACTGGCCTGTGAGCCAGATGTTTATAGAATGCTCTTACCGTTAACTATTCTTTATAAACTCAGGAGACTGTGTGGGAAGAAACTGTTGTCCAGGCTCTCTTACCGCAGTGTAATAAGGCATTGTAAAAGTCAGTTTTGAAATGCATTTATGATTACAGTACTAATACATCATATTAAGAGATGCTAAAGAGTACAGTGTTTGATTTCTGTAAATACAGTTTTTAAGTGCATCTTTTCTCTAAAGAAGGGTGGATTCCAGTTTGCTTACGAATCTGGAAATTTTAGACACATATACAAACATAACAGGAATGTTTGATAATCTTTCAAAGTTGGGAAATGTCCTTTCTGCGTCTAATGATGAAAGTTACACAAGATTGAAACCATTCAACTGTCTCTAGGGTTTACAGAGAACGGCTAAGAGAGGGGGAAAAAAAAAGGTGGTCAAAATGCCTTGTTGAGTTTGGAGAACAGACAGACTGCTTCACACTAAGGTGCACAGAAAAGCGTTTCTGAATGATGAAGCAGCCACTCCTGTTGGCTATGAACAGGAAACTGAGGCTGCAATTCATAGGGGCTAACCAAAATTGCACAACAGAAGATTTGAAGAAAGTTGCCTGGTCTCATGAGTCTCAATTTGTCCTGCGACATTTAGATAGAAGACTCAGAATTTGGTGGGATGTCTTCATCCCGTCTTGGATCAATGATTCGAGTTTGCTGCTGCTGGTGTAACGGCATGGAAGATATTTTGTGTTGTTGCTCAGCATGCCAATGCCTTTATGATCACAGTGTACCCATCTTCTGATAGCTGCTTCCAACATGGTACAAAGATCAAATCATCAAATCAAGTTCAACCCAACGGTGCACTTTGGGCATGTGGTGAAACCGGAGATTCTGATCGTGGATGTGCAGCTGACTGCGTGACGCTATCATGTCTCTGGTCTATATTAACACAATAGCATGGATAAGATGAAACATTTAATAAACTGGTGTAATGGATCCAATACTTTGCCACCTTCAGACAAAAGGCAGGCCAACAGTTTCCAGTATTTATGCTAAGCTAACAATCTAATATACGTATCAATCTTCTCATCCATCAACAATAAACATGCATGATTCCTAATAAAATAGTAGAAAGAATAGAAACAGCACAAAGTGCCTCTAATTTCAAAGTGTACTCACTGTGGCACAAGCATAAATAGCAAATATAAATCTTAGAAGCAGCAGACATAAAGCTCAGGAAAGGTGAAGGGTGCAGGCCATTTTGTGAAGGTCACTGTGTGAAAAATGGGATGAAGATGGAGGAAGAGAATGATGCAAATCCACACCTTTCCCTTGGTGAGTGGGAGAGATTGAGAGAGACCATCATCCCCCACAGTTCATACTCACTGACTACAATGAACCCACTAATGACTACATTTATTCAAATTAGACTAATTGTAATCATGGTTAATAATTAGCTTTACAGTGCATTATAATTGGGTTAGGCTACAAGATGGTTCTGCCTAGGTGCAATAATTTATTTGATTTAATTATTCTGAGGAACCCAATGGTTTGACATTTCATATCATAAAACCAGCGATGTAGAGAGAATGGAGATAGCCGTTGTCTTTAGAGAAGGTCACTGCTAGCTCTCTGGGAAAATTATGAGGACTATTTTCCACTCTATTAAGCTACTCCACTTAGCACAATTAGCCACACACACAAAGGTTAAAGAGAGAGACCTCTTCCTTTATGATAGAGAGGAGTGGCGCATGTGCATGAGAGAGCAAGTAGGAAACAGAAAGCAAACAAACCTCCACAATCAACAGCCTAACATGCCCACTTATTCACTGGAGTGCAAGTGTGATAATGCTGCTATTACACTTTTCATCTGCAAGTTGGGACGAGTTTCATACCACATCTTGTGAAATTTGTCAGATACTCTGTTTATTTGGTCTCTAATATCTTTGGACACACACACACACACACACACACACACACACACACACACACACACAGAGAGAGAGAAAATCACCCATTATAGACATAATATGATCACAGAAAATTTAAGGCGGTGCAAAATTTAAGTGGTACAAAATGGGCTGTCCAAAAAAACCCTCATAAATACCGTATTACAAAGCAAAATGAAAGCACATTGTGAAACTCAAAATAGTAAAGCCAGCAAACTATTCACATCAAACTAAACAGCCTGAATTTTTCTTGCCACGAACATTTACCAGACCAAAACATTACAACGCTTACTTGATTAAACGCTGACTTATTTGTCTCTTCACAACAGTGTTTGCTTGACTTCCAGTTTTTCTCAGAGATGTTTAAGTGAAAAAGCTGCATTTCTCAGGAACAGTTTATGAAGCGCACATGCCCCTGGTCATCATTCATACACTCCTTCTCATGTTCAGTTTAGCAGTGCCCATTTCAACCACAGGCTTCTGCTGTGGGCCCTAGAAAGCTCTGCTAAAGCAGTAAGGGTCCATTTAAATGACTGTACGAGTGTTTCTCTCATCCGTATCCTTCCACCAACTCTGGAAAAATTTAGCCAGTGTCCTTCTGGTTTAACTCGAATTAAATTCAATTAAATCCAACACAGAATTCAGTCAAAAATCAAGGAGACCAGCAGAAAAAGGTTTTGGCAAGTGTCTATCAATAATTTTATTCAAATATACTGAAATTCTGTATTTACACACAGAAAAATACAAAATTAAATATTTGTGTAGAAGGTAAAAGTCATGTTTCGTCTAAATGCATCAAATGTTGTAACACTGTTTTCTGAGAAAACACACACACACACACACACACACACACACACACACACACAGCACTTCTGCTGCTCAGCTGCAGTCAGACCTGAGATACTAATGAATTTCCCATCAGAGTCTCTCTGGGAGGATAAAGGGCGTGCAGAAATTGTGTTTTCACTCACACGTCCAGGTGAAAACTTGGCCCCAGGCATCGCCTGCCAACAGAGTAGCATGAGTCCTGCAAAGAATACAGCAAGGGAAATGCAGTGTTGTGCTGTAAAGCATGCAGTGATATACATACAAAGAGAATTAGAAGCTTTCAAATACTGCATATAATTAAATATAAACTCATACTATTTTTCTTCGAACACAGAGATGAATAAAGTTTAAAGTACAGTAATAAACAGAAACTAAACCCCAGCTGGCATTCCTATGAGTGGGTGCTTTTTATTTACTGTACCTGGACATAGCCAGCGCTGTGATGGCTGGATTATTTTTGTAGCGCCGCTGTGACACAGCTTGACTTCTGTTCAGCTCTTGATGTAACACCAGATGTCTCTCCCAGCCTTTAGCCTGGCTGGAGTTGCTCACTGTGGATTCGTGAGAATACATTAGCATCTACTTAATAGTGAATTACAGGGCAGTTGTCCACCCCGCCTGAAATCAGAACCTCAGTGGTCCTCCCCACCCCAAAAACCAAAAAAAAAAAAAATTCAGAGTGTATTAAGCATGTGTCCATCTGCAGTCAGCAGGCTGCAAAAGGGAGAAAAAGCCCTCAAATATAAATGCTTCAGTGTTACGTAAAAACTTGTCTCAATGTAATTGGAAAGCATAATACTCCTATGAGGTGACGCGAGGCTGTAACCAACGTATGCCAAATTGGATCTGGGTATTATTGCTTTCTAAATTATACACGCTCACACACGTCAGCAAAATTACTCATCAGTGTTTACTGCCTCTATGTTTAATAACTTTATAACAACATAATTCCTGCTAGCCCTAATGCTAGTGAGGGATAGGATGAACATTACAAGCTCTCATCTGGAAACCACACTGTCTAGCTCTGAGATGAGCGGTTAAAAATAATCATCTCACTTAAGAATTTATCTAATTAGATAGCAATGGTTCTTTCGTCGTCTTCTTTTTTTTATTTTTTAAACACTATAAATAATGATGGTCTTTGTGTGCAGTTGCTTTTCAATTGGTTTCACAGTTTTGTTATTGTCGACCACTCTTATTCATTTTATTATGAACACAACACCTGCATGTATATCCCATCGTTCTGCCATTACCGTCTCTCTCTGTTTGGTCTTGCCCTGGGGACACAGGCTCTTCTGGAGGGGCAGGTAATTGTGTTCTGGTGTACTCTGCCCGCCATATCTGTATGAGAGACACATAACGAGTAACAAAATCATAAATATAATTCAAGATAATAACAAATACACTCATATATGCACCAACATGCATGCACATATGCACACACACACACACACACACACACACACACACAGTAATAATTCTGTTTATGTGTGCGTGCTGTCCACGTGGCATGGGCACCCACTCCAAAGTGAAGCACAATTTACTGTTTGCAGCTTTGATTGCAGAAAGGCAACACATGCTTATATTAATCTTAAGCAAAAAACAGTCACACACTGCACACAACTCATATACTGTTATTAATACTTTGATGGACACCCAAGCTGGTACCAGCAAGGCTAAAACCAAAGTAATGACTGCCACAGTTGAATACTGTACAGAAACACTCCCACTGATCTATTAGGAGCTATAGAGAATTGTGATAGCATTAACAACAACAACAACAAAAAACATTCTACATCATACACACAACCATTATGTTATTTACCTGCATGAAAAAACTAAAACAAAACTCACCCGTATAATGCCATCCTCACAGCCTGTGATGATGACATTCCTGGAATCCCACTCGTGTCTCTGTGTAAAGCTGATGCACAGGATGTTTGACTGAGGCCCACAGGAAGTGTCAGTGCAGGTCAACAGCTGGCCCTTCATGGTCCACAGGTAGAGTTGCGGTCCAGCACATGACACAATCTCTCCCTTGGACATATTAACATAGTGTTGACGTTCAGGTGTGCAGACATACAGACAGAAAGAGGGAACAAAAGGAGAAGAACACACACAAACAGGATATTCATGCTGTTAACAGTGAGAACCCTCCCTTCCTCATGCTGCGAGATGAGTGAAAAGGAACAACGTGATGACAGTGAGCCAAAAAATTCAAAGGACAGGAGGAAAAGAGCAGGAGAGACAGAGCAGTGGAAAGAAGGGGACCCAGAAGGTGGACTTACAGTTAGATCATTGATAGCCAGTGCAGAGACGATGGTTGTGTGTCCTGCTAACTGAGTGATATAACTTAGCTCTTCCAAGTCCCACAGGATACAGGTGAGGTCATGAGAGCCGCTCACTATTATGCTGTGGACCTCAGACACAGCGAGACACACCACTGCATCCGTATGACCATATAACGGCTGTGAAGGACAGTGGGGTCAGTATTAGTGCGTGTGTGTTGCAAATAAGTTGTCAACAATACTGTTACATTTCAAGAGCAAACAAACATTTGGACAGACGAACCTGTCTGAGTTTCATGTGAGTGAGTTTATCCTTAGTGACTGCCACATCCCACACACAAACGACAGTGCTGGTTCCTGCAGTGATGACGGTGGTCACATTGGGACAGTCGGCGCACAATATGTCTCCCCAGTCACATAAACTCTCACACACTGCAAACGTCTACAAGTCGACATACATAAAGTGTTTAGAATTACACTATATTATGATAAAATCTGAGCTCAAGTTTAATGAGCATCAACTTCAATCAACTAGTTATGGAAATGTGTAAAACGCATTGACATTACATAATACCTTTTCTGTGGCATGGTTTCCAAAGGCACAACTGTTGTCAGGAAATCCCCAGCTGAAGAAGCAGCACCGTAGCGGTGACAGGAGGAGCTGGTTTTTCTCCAGAACCAAGACCTCTTTTTCCAAGCACAGTATCTGACCTACCGGGCCTCTTGACAGCTCTACAGTAATATTTAGAACAGTATATATAACTTGTCAAACCCAACACAAAAATGTTATAGTCTTAAAAAAAAGAAAAGAAAAAAAGAAAGAAAGTAAAGAAAATGACCTTTTTCTATATTACGTGTACCTGTAATAAAGATAATAGCTCTTCAAAAATATCATATTAAAGAGTTTCGTATCTCAGTAAACTTGTAAAGTGTTTCATTAAAGAGAGAACAGAAAAACTGGGCAATTAAAACAGCCATCCTCATGGTTACGAGCTGAGGCTTGGTCCTAGGGGGCACCTGCATCTGGGGGTAAGGCAGTGATTGCGCTTGTAACTGACCTATTCATGCAGGAAGAGGCAAAATCATTACATCCGATTGCCAGTTCTGCTTCTATAATCCCCAGAAAGAAGCTCTGTCTGCATTCGTTCTTAGTGTTCCTCGTCCTATTCATCTCTATCTGCTTATTGATCAGATCAGACACTCTAAGATTTAATATGAAATGTAATATGCAGGAATCTCTCCCTGAGCATTCGCAGATTCATCTCCTATCCCTCAGTGGGCCTATAGGGATATTCCGATTATTAAGTAGGGCTCAGCAGCAGAGTCATCTCCATATTGTAGCTCTAACAGATAGCTTCTATCTTTCTGTAGTGTAAATTAATCTATGGGCATTCTCACTCCATTTCAATGATTCCCCTAAGATTTGGGCACATCCGGTGTATAATAACCAACATCAAATAGTAGGGAATAAAATAAAGGTGGAACAATGCAAAACAACGAAGATCACTATAATTGATTCAATTTAGTTTACTCAGCATAAAAGTGTTTAATGTGTATCATTCATGAGGCTGTATTAAGATTTGTTTTTATCTTATACCATAGTTTGAAGACTAGAATAGTTTGACAGTTTTGCCGCAATTACACCAAATATGAAACCAAGGCCTGTAGCAACAAAGCAGCTTACAATAAAGATTTTTTATTTTAAGGAAGAAAGAAAAGAAAGGAAAAGCAAAGAAGGGGGAAAAAAGCTTTTGAGGGGCAGGAAGCCAGAAATTCTCTAAGATATGTTTCATATTCTCTGAACATCTTTGTGTTTAGGTATACCTCTGAATGGTTGCGCAGGGGTCTTTAGCTTATCCAGTTTGAAATAAAATGGAGTTGGCTGATGTGTTGATGACCCTTCTTTCTTAGAGCCACTGCGAGGCGGATGGGGCTTGATGAAGAGCTATGGGAAATACATAATACAGTAAATATACTCCAATTACACTAATTCATCGTCACATTATTATTATCATCATTTTTTTTTTAAACCTGTTTGGGAACTTGTCCAAAGTTGCTGACATATCCCAAGATTGTGCTCTTGATGACAGGGTCTTTAGTGTCCTGCCAGCGTTTCTGGGGGTAAAAGTAAGGGTGGAACGTGTTCACACTTTCTATTGCAGCTTGACCTCGTTGCCGATATCCAAAAATCAGATCGATCCACAGGTGTAGGTTGGCGCTCACATAGTCACTTTCCAGTGCCTAAAGCAAACAGAGCAGGAGATTGTTGCACAAACTAAAGCCATCTAGTCACATAATATTATAAAGCTATTAAAACATGCATACAACAGTCTTTTAAAAAACAAAAAACAAAAAAAACCCAGCAGTGTTTAGCACTCGTTATTATTGTGGTCCCCAAACCATCAGTCAAACTGCTAATATGACACCAATGCACAAAACTTCTAAGACTGTACAGCCAATCAAATTATTAAGGTACCCTACAATTCCTTCCAAAAGTCAATTTAGAAGTCCAGGACAGCAAGAGACCGAACAGCTGTGTTATGAGCATATCTTCATGTTACAATTAAAGAATGATTTGGGTTGAATTAGCCAGAGATTGGTTTTGAAGAGTTAATGAGGAAAAGTGGGCATTATGACCAGCTATATCCTAGCGCCACATTTTAATAAACACGTCCTGGATGAACAGAAAGGTGGAAAAAAAGAAAAAAAGTATCATAACAAGGATATATTGTCCTGAGTTAATTTGTCTGTGGAAGAAAAAAAAAATCTTCTAAAGTCACTAATTTTATGAGAATGGTAGGCAATAAGAGTAGTTCAGTAGATTACAGAGTGATAACCATCACATATGCCCCAGGAATGGAAAAAGGGAGGGTCATCATGTAGAAACAGAAAGAAAATGAACAGACGAGTACAATAACCCCACAGAGGGATAGATGAGGGTAAGCTGGGAAAAAAAGAAGAAGAAGAAGAAGAAAGATAGTGAGAATATTCAACCAATCAACAACTGGCAGAAATAATGACATTATGAAAAAGAGAGAGTCGTATGTGTTCCCCAAATCCTGTTAAATAGGCTTGTTGTCCTGTATTGTCTGTCATCTAAGCTTCAGATAAATGCCTTTTTATGCATCTTCTGTATAGGAAAACAACTGGTCATTATACTTGACTAACAGTTAGTACCACAAGAACATAACTGAACCAAACTCAGCGAGACAAAACTGCCTTCTGAGAATTTACTGAACTGACCAACATCTGTGATATGAACAACAAACTGCAACCTACACTATTACAGTGCCACACATGTAGTGAATGTATGTGCGGAGATACTTAATACAGTGAATCTTCTGTATACATCAGCCGGTAATGACTATCATTATTAGGTGTTGTGGGTAAATAAGTCAGAGTACACAACAGGCCAGGCTAGCGGTTTGGAGGGGAAAGTCTAGGTGTCACTGACCTCTCGATGGATTCTAATGAACTCCTGGGGGTCACCTTTTGCCCATGGAGGTAGCTCGACATCTCCCAGAGCTGTGCCATCTTCCATACAGCCTAAAAAGACACACATATGCATTATTGACTACGTGAACTGTGTAGGAAAAAGAAATCAAGAGGAGCCACTGGTGACATGGGTGAAGCAGTGTTTTAATTAGTAAATACCGTTTTTGTTTGCGTGTCATTTGTGTGCAGAGACACACATATACATGCATTAACACTTGAATAATGCCATTCACAATATTGCCAACGGCTTCATGCAATTACACTGACTGACACCAACTGGCGAAAATGTGCCAAGAAACAATATACAATCAAATTGGCTTTGCAAATGTTTAAGGCCTTTCTGATTAAAAAAAATAAAGGGAAAAAAGTGGTATCCTCATGTGGCATACTATATATTTTTATTGCCAAATAAAGAAAGACCAACGACATGACTGTAATAGGAACAGGCCAGAGATTAATATAGCTTATTATTCTGTGCCACACCTTCATTGATGGCCAACGAACACTCCAGCAAACCACTGTGGTGTGATCTGTTATATGCTCCCTCATTACCATGAACAAATGTATGCAAAACCTAATCAGTCAATCTGTGGGATACATGTGCAGTTTCTACTGTATCGTCTTTCATTCAAATTAAGCTAATTAGTTCATCAGTTAAGCAACAAAAGAATTATAAAGAAATGATTTGATTAAATTTCACACCATTTCTTTGGATGCTTCATATCTGTTATCACTTATGCAGCTTATTATCCAGAAGCTTAGAAGAATAGTTATAGCAAATTCTGCAATATCGTTGATCACTCATATGCAAATTAACATAGAGTGCTTCAGAATCCAATCAGGACATAACTCCACATGGAGTTCCTCTCATTTGAATCATTGCTTAATCACCAACATGATGAAAATACACTGGCCATTTCATTAGATATACCTGTTCAATTGCTTATTAATGCAAATATGCAAAAAGCCAATGACATGATAGCAATTGGGTGTATGTGGGCACACAGACTGTAGTCAAACGTCACCAGAACAGGATGGGCAGCAAACAATTGTGCAGCAACTTCATGTCAATATTTGGTGTTTTCAACAAGGTCAGCACCTTGTTGAATGTATGCCATGATGAAGGCAGCACAGAAGGCAAAAGAGGTCCAACCCTTTACTAGCAAGGTACACCTGATAAAGTGACTGCTGATTGTATGTAGCATATATGACTGAGGACATACAGTACACATTCTGACCTCGCAGAAACAAAACAAACAAAACAAAAAAACAAGAGACAGGGTAGGGAAGTCTGAATTAATCACTTTACATTCTTTTGTTTTCATTTACGAACATTAGGTACACAGAGGATTCAAAAAGCTGACCTAGCTGGATTTGGTTGGAGTTGATCAGGAAGTCTGGCAGGTAGAAGAACTCCGGGATCAGCTCTCTGACGTCCCCCATGTTGTCTCTTGAGGCAGACTCCCACTCTTTCTTTATACTGTAAAACATCCGCTCTGGGATATCAAACCCTCCCTGTGAGGAGAGCAGACAAAACCCTGTCAGACCCGCAGAACATCACTGAGATAAACTTTTCTTTGGGCATATTAATAAAGCAGTCTGCCTGATACAGTGCAGAGAATCATATTTTATGTTCTTTATTGTATTATGTAAGCACAGAATATTTGCTACCATTAGAAGAAAGCTTTTCATCTTTCTGTAAAATTCCATCATCTGTGATGCGAATCTCATGAGAGTGAATGTAATTTAGAGTAAAACAATTACCTCAATGAATGAAAATAGCATATATACTGGTAAACTGGGTTAGAGATGTAAATCCAGTTATGGATATTACTACACACCCATTATGTGCTTCAGAAGACAAAAAGGCTTCCTAATTCAACATCTTTATTGTTTTATTCTGACTATCAAATATGCATGCCTTTTCATTATAATCAACTGGATGCTGTGTTGTAAATTGGTAACATCTGTGGCTATTTCCACTGGCTTCTTTTGGACGCTATGTGTAATTATTTGCATACATATTAAAATGTCCTTATAATCTGTTTTTGTACCAAAAACAGCATTAAAATGGGATCTGGACAGCTGAAAATAGCTCACATTAGTTTCATATTAATAGCAAGATTACATTTAAAAAAAATGACAATGTGATGAATGCCAGTGGGCATCGAAAGCACAGGGTTTGCAGAAAGCCCTGTGGGTTACTAAAACATACTGAACACAACTTTCCCCGTCATTTCATCTGACAAATTAAGACAAAACTTCTTTAATGATCTCATTTATGCTGTAACCTTATCAACCACAACAAATTTTGCATGTTTTCAGTCTTATGAGCCACAGCACTCCACAGCAATGACATGAACCTCTGCAAAATGGTTAATATTTCTTTTTGCTGCTAGAGTTGCTCCAATTGGTCAAATTCTGGACTTTAATAATAATGTGAAGTTATGATGCCTAACTGGCAAAAATGTGACTGCCAAATGAAAAGTCTTGAATTTTATACTTTGTGTGTCATCATCTTTAATCTAAACCACTTTTACAGACATGTCAGTAACAAGGTCTACTTTTTCCTACATGCAAATAGTATTTTGTTAAATTTCTGTTATTGGACTCACCTGTAGCGCCTGGAAGGTGTGCGAAAATGGCTCCATCCTGACAAGGAAGGATGCCACAATAATGGCCGAGGAGTAGTGGGTACAGTAGTGGCATTGTGCTGTCAGGTCTGTTAGAGAAAATCACTTTAAAGATACTAACAGTGACATGAATAAAGCAGTACAAGTAAATAAAATTGAGCCAAATGGATACCTTCACTCTCTTTGCCTTCAACTTCTTCGTATCTCTGGATAAACATCCGTTTCCTTTTCTCTGTTTGAGCTCCCATCGGCTTGGACAAATCCCGGAACGTTGCAGGATTTGACAAATCAAGAATCTGTGAAGGACACAGATAAATCATACATTTGACACATCTTTGTCCCCACCTCCCTCAAAGGATCTCGTTACATTTATTGGACCAATTTAGCTGGACTTGGTATTACTTGGGCCGACTGAAATTTCTCCAGGCTCACCGGATAGCTTGCTAAGCCAAGCTACAGAGCAGCAGGAAGGATTTGTTTCACCCTGAGAGAAATGAGTGACACCTGATGTGACATGTTGCAGTTACAAGCAGGGAAGGATAAAAATGGACACAAAATGCTTTTTTAAAATTAGAATTAACAATCCCCATCTTCATTGATGCACTTTTGATTGATAGAGTAAATTGTTACAATTTAGAGCAAATCTTTTGCAGACCCGTTAGCTTCTGGTTGTGGACTCTTGAAAAACCACAGTTTGAGACAATATTTAAGACAGAGACGTCATGTGTAAGGTTTACCTCTGACTTGTAGTCAGCAATGATCCAGGGGAAAACCGGATACTGCATCAAGTCATTGTATGTCCTCCCAGCGATCGTATTCAAATGCATCAAGTACTCAAAGTTACTTATCTCCCCCTTCTAAAGGACAGACAAGAAAAAACAACAACTTAGAAACAAGTCAATTCAGAATAAAGTGGATTACATCAATGCCATTTATTCAACTTTGTTGGCTGCTCCTTCAACATTGGCAATGGATGTCTTCCCAAAACAATCTGTGAGCACAAACAACTTCGTAACATGCATTACCTGCCATTTAACAAGGGCCGTCTTTTCAACCACAGGAGTCTTTCTAAAGCACAACAAGAGAAAATACTTTGAATTAGCAACAGAAGCTGATCACTGAGCAGTGCCTATCAACACAAAGTTTTCCTGCTTGCTTTGTTGCCTAGCAACCACAGTTTAAATGTATGCACAGCAGAGTTCAGCAACAGCAGCGTAGCTGAGGTGAGTGAGCGAACTTGGAAAACAGAGTGTGTGTACACAGCTGCAGGAGCAGTTAAGGGGCTGATGTGAGCTACAGTATGTAGCATAAATAGTGAGCAGACATGTGAAGGATATAGCACATGATGAGGAAACGAGGTAATTAAGACTAGGTTCTTTGACTTGGAGCTACTTCAGCAAACTGGAATGTTTGAAAGAAGATTTGATGACTTGAAGGGCATGTTTTGACATGTGGCACCATTTTTCCCTAACGGAAGTTGATGATTACTTGGACAACAGGGGCACCATCATCTTGTGAAATTCCTGTTTCCCAGCAATGAGAAACAACAGTTAATATCTAACTTGGTGTCAGCTGTTTTTACTTTATTTAGGTATTGTATTGTTGTATAGTTATTTTTTATAACTGACTGGGAAATATCAATGCTGACAGGTCAATTTGTCCTGTTTAGGTTCTGATTCCACTCTTTGCGAGAAGGAAACAAAAAAGTCACAAAAAGTAACAACTGTTTAAAGTCTTTTAGCTGTTCACTGCTAAATGTCAGCTTATTTCCAGACAGATCCATATCAGGTGATACTGATGTTTGAACAGACATGCTGAATTTGCCCCATTTCTTCAGGCACTACAATAAAAGCTGCTTTTTAAGAAACTAAACCAGTTTGCTTATCTCTAATTACAAGAAAGTGTGTGACTGGCTTGAGAAAATAGATACTTAATAACAGTGTGACTAAACATTTTATTCAGTATTATACTCCTGCCTAAATGTGCTTAATCTAAATAAGGAAAGTGATCAACTGCTCCTGAAATCTCCTCTCTTCCTCTGTGGACTAGTAACAGGGCAATAAAGTCCAGGCGCCAAGCAGCCCAGTTGCTAAGTAACGTTATAAAACAAGAAGAACCTCAACTATCCCCGTTCAGATCAGGAAGGCAAGGAAAATTTTGATATAGAAGAATGGTCTTTCCTTGTCATTTAATCACAAAAACTTTCACATACCAACCAAATTGTACTGATCATTGTAAATGTACTTTGAAGGTGTTGCATCTCAATAAAACGTGTTTTGTTTTTTGCACAGAAGTGAGAGACTGTGAGATGAGCAACCAGTTCACAGAAGCTTAAGGAATGCTCTTCACTTGATTAACAACAATCCAAAGGGAAAAATATGGTAAGTGCCTGCCTTCATCCATTTTGATAATAAGTGGTACAAGTCCAAGCTCTAAAGCTATCCTTGCAAATAACCTACTGTTGTCTAAATTTAGAACTTAAAAGAGAAATCTTATATAGCCACACAGGTCAGAAACAAGTGATGATCATGAAGCAAGACAACAACAACAAACTTAGACTAACACTAACACAGAAAACACTATTTTAGTTAAAGTTGTTATACTTAAAACATTTCAATAAAAGTCAGACAACTAGAATTATATGTTAGCATTAGCATGGTATGTATACGTTATTTATGTTTTGACATTATACACCCTTAAAATTATAAACTGTAAACTGTTAGACAAATACCTTTATTTATACAGGTGGCCCCATTGAGACTCAATGTCTCATTTACAAGTGAGACCTATGATCAATATGATGTACTGCCATGCTTTTTTTGTTGTTAAATTGTAAGTACTGTAAGGATTAGTTGCTTCTTGTTGTCCGCCCTTTCATTTGGCTTGGCAATTAAAGGCATATTGCACCTAAAACAAACTGCGGATGAAAGTCTTAAAAGTACAGTACAGACAGAAACTCAAAGATGAAATAAGGATGCACGTGGGAAATGAGTTCAAATGATCAAGAGCCTCTTAAAGTGTGTCCGTTTCGAACGCCAATAACTCCTGACCAAATATTTTGTAAAACTGCACTAAATCAATCATTGCATTTGGCTCAGTACGTGTTATCTAATTGCAGGCAATAATTTCATGCAATAGTTTTCTATAGGAGTTATAATGGGAACAAGCACCAGTGGATAACCTCTCTCATCCTGAGGATGATGAATGAGGCGAGAGAGGGCCTTGGGGTGTAACACAGACACAAACAGACACACACCTTGCTCTTTTAGACAGGGAGGGGAGAAGAGCGAAGCCCTCATTACACTCCCAACACTCACCAACTATCATTTATCAAAGTCCTGATTTGATTCTTTGCACACACACACACACACACACACACACCCACCCATGTCTGTCAACACACCTGCATGGCAATATGTCACACGCACACACTTTTCTTGCCTGAGAAGAGCCAAGCAACGCAATCCACTGAATGGTGAGGGAGCATCAGCACTCATTTGTTTTTGCTGTATTACCCAGTGTCGCCTCTCTCCTATTGTTCCCCAGCATTAGCCTTAATTAGAGAGTCATGCTCTTAAATACCCCCATGGGCAACACTGGGGGAGCACGCACTAGTGCAGTCACAACACTGCGATACATGCACACTCATGGAGACACACACGCTGTTCGAGCTCTCATTCCTCAGAGAGCATGCTTTCCCCACCGCCCGAGGCCTACATAAGCCCGTGTATTTGAATAAATCACATCAGCCTCACACAACGCACACACACGCTCACATCTTTACGCATAAACTCACAACCCTTTTGTTTGCTAGAGTACTGTGTGGTGGTGTAGATTAGATAAATTATTGTAAATTGGTCTCTTGGTGAAATAATCTCAAAAGGGAGGCCAAGTTGAAATTTTAAACCGACTTGTTCAGTAATTCTCTGTGCATTGCAGTACCATGCCCAAGAGAAAGGAACCAAAAGGAACAAAGGTGACCCTCAAAACTGCAAAGAAGGCTATACGCACGACCCCAGATGGACGGCGTAGACTCGTTCTTAGCAACATGGGAATAACCATATTCCCAAAGTGCCTCTTCAAGATAACCTTTGTGGACGAGTTGGACTTGAGCCGCAACCTCATAGAGAAACTCCCAGAAAACTTTGGGGACTTGTCATCACTCAGATGGCTGGATCTACACAGTAACAAGCTAGTGTCTGTGCCCGAGTCCATTGGCAACCATAGGGGACTTACACACCTAAACCTCTCCAACAACTGCTTAACCTTTTCAGGTTTACCCTCCACCCTGGGCTCCCTGACTAATCTGAAGAGTCTCAATCTAGGAATGAATCAGCTTGATGACCTGCCTCTCACTTTGGTGGCCTTGGAAAATCTTCAAGAATTGGGCCTGTTTGATAATCTCTTTAAAAAGTTACCACAATTTCTGCAAGGCCTACGCAACCTCACCAAGGTGAATGTGAAACGAAATCCTCTATCATACCATCAAAGGAAAGATGAGACATTACTGAAGGGAAAGTCAGAGCATAAGGAGGATGTGTATCTGGTCCATGAGAGCAGCTTGTGTAGGACCTGCCTTAAAAGGTGTAAAGCAGAAAGGGAAAAGCTTATTAAAGGAGGTGCGGAAGGGAGAAGGGGAAGGGAAGCAGAAGGAGTAGATAGTTGCATGTCTGAAAAGAAAAAGAAAAGCGCATTTCCTGGCCTGGTGGCACCAAACTCAGTGGCTACAGTCAATCAGGATTTGTGGAGACTACGAGAAAAGCTTGAATGTGTGCAAGTCAAATGACCAGCAGGTCTCCTGATGTCAACTTATCAAAAAACAAAACAGCAGGAAAGGATGGAATGATAGGTCAGTCACACAGCATTTAATAGGCGTGTGCATTATATCAAGCTGTGACTATTTTTGTAAGCTTAATGTTTCTACTGATGATTAAAAAGAAATTTGTTGAAATATTGCCTATGGGTGGTTCTAAGAAACGCATGACACTTACTTGGCATTAGCAATGACCTCAGCAACTCCTCTGCCCTTTAAGGCTGGCACTACTCTGCTCAACCTGTAGGGAGAAAAAGACCAAAGACAAAGATCAGAATGCTGAAAATAAATCTTTCTTATTATCCAGTATATATAAATATGTTACCTTTTATAAGCAGAGACATGGTCTTTATTCAGGAATACCAGGAAGGCTGAGTGACCGTTTTTCATGAAGATCTCAATAGCATCATCCTTACAGTTACAGAGAGAGGGACAGTAGCCTTTTTAAAGTGCATATTTTCCCCCACTTTAAACAGAAATTCTATCAGATTCGCTTTTCCACAAAGATAAGAGCAAATAAAATGTGTGTAAGAAGAGGAAGTTTAAGATCAAATGTGATTGATATCTGTAGGTGTATGGGTGTCTGACCTCTAAAAGGAAACGCATGAAGCGTGCCTCCTTGATATCTTCATACAGCCAGCATTTGCAACTGGCTGCTGGCAGGTCTTTATTTAGCATGGTAGAAATAAAGGAATCCCTCACACTGGCAGAAAGAGACACACAGGATGATGAATGACCGACAAGTGAAGATCCATGGTGTGCAGAACTGTAAACATGCACAGTTATACCTGCTGGGGTGGTGCTTCCTGCAACAAACATCTCCAGCAGGGCTGAGGGTGAATCCCTCACACAAGAGCAGGCTCTCCTGCCCAAACAGCAGCAAACCCTCTGTGATTCTGAGGCCGCTCACCATCACAACACATATCTTAGAGATTACCTACAGCAAGAGAGAAAGAGTTCTTGCATTAATGTTCATACTGCTGTTATTGTGTAAAGTACTTTACAATGTATGTATTGTGATTGTAAGCCCAACATAGGACAATTGTTGAAAATTAGCAACAGCTATAAACGTATGTGCGTTACATCAGTGTCATGTTTTGTACTTGGACTATGTTAAATTGCACTGTCCCATTTAAATAAATAAAAATGAAATAAAAATGAAATTAACTTGTTCTTTTGAACTTTCATGCCAGTAAAATCCTTTCAAACTGAATTTCATTGAGCATAGAGTAGGAGATATACATTAAACCCCATGTGAGGAGCACAATCCACATCAGCGCCCATCTCACTCAATCTCTAAGGACATGACATGGCAGCAACACAGGCACTTCAGGCCTTATTTGATTGATCATTTTAATCACATATTTTAATCATTATTAAAAAGACACAGTTGAACACTTCATTATCTGAACTGATTGATGGGGTTTAGCAGGCCCGGCCCCCTTTTTTCCAGCAGTGTGTGTTCCATCCAGTGCCAAAGTGAACCCACATGCTGCTTTCAGTACTGGTTGTAGCTAATGCTAACTGCATTGTGATAATGCGTGGATAATTCTATTGTCTCCCCTCATTTCACCACGAGTGCATGCACCTGGCTGTCTCCATGTGTTGGCCCCTCTGCAGGCCCTCTGAGACATAGCGCCCAAAAACCATATGGGGCCCTTACACACCCGCAGGCTCCTCACAATTTATACTAATCAAATCAGACTCCTTACCCCCAGACACACACACACACACACACACACACACACACACACACACACACACACACACACACACACACGTGGAGGAGAAGGCCCTGCCTGGCCATTATTAGGAGAATTAATCACTGCCACACACACAATAGAAAACCTGATAAGTGATCAGAACCTCTTGTCTGAATGCACACGCAGGGATACGCTATGAATAATATCACTTAAGTGTTTAAGAAGAGTCAAGGTGAGTGAGTCTTAGCGACATGGTAGAGAAATCTTGCACTGAGTTATATCATGTGAAGCAGTTTCCAACAGTGAAAGCAAACTGGCACCCAGCCTACTGTCTCCAACAATGACTATATTTCAGAAAAAAAATAGTTAAATTTATTGTTATCAAAGATTAAATACATAACAATAAACTTGTTTCCTTATCTCCTTACTGTGCACTGGACAGATACGCATTATCAGTCTGAGAGCGATTTAGCTGATGATGGGAAGAAGGAGAGAAAAGGAGGACTTTTATTGACTAAGAGCCTTAATGTCAGACCATTGATTTCTCCCCACACACATTATTGTCATAATCACACTATTGGCGCTGGCAAGCTAATTATGAGTGGGTCTCCCTTTGTGTGTTACTGCATGTGTGTGTGTTAAGTCTGTGCATGTGTGTGCATTTTTCAGAGCTAATGACTGTGTTCATTTGACAGGAAGCTCAGCAGGACTCATGCACTCAACCACTGCAAGACAACAGGACACACTTGCACACATCACACACTTACTAAGCGGATGTAAGACAGCTTGCATCACCTCCTACTGTTTTTATTAATACTTCTGTCAGAAACATTAAAAGCCGCGGCTGGTTGCCGGAGCGATGAGAGTCCCTGTCAACATGTGCACTGGTTTCTAACTCACTGTAAGAATGAGAAGAGCTGTGCTGGGCCTCAACATTAAAACATTATACTAATGAGGAAAGATGAAATTCTGATAGCAGCACTGGGCAATTGGAATCCCTTAGTCTACATCAGATAATTATGATTGTGAATATTAGTAGGGTGGGAAGCAGTTGTGCTTCTTTTTAGGACCATGTTTGCAGCCCAGCATACCAACACACACTCCAACCCAAAGTACCTCCTCTCCTGGGAGCAGCTCCTGCAGGATGACACGTATGTCCGGGCAGTCTTGCGTGAGGGAGCAGGGCACAGGAGCTAAAGGGTCGGGTAGATCCTCGGTGATAACAGGTGTGTCTTTCAGTGCAGGGAAAAAAGTCAGTCGATCACATAAATGTCCTCCATCCTCTTCCTCGTCTTTAACCTCAGCAGCAACTTCACACAAGAGCTTAGGCTCTGTTAGAATGAAAATACATTTCCCCACTGAGCATAATGAGTCAATACAAAAAAATAAATTAAACAATCAGGTATCATCTTTACCCGCGTCACTTTCTGATCTGTTTTTGCCAACTTCGGACATGTCGGGCCTTATACCCAGCATTCCTAGCGCCTGTTGTAAAAACATATGACATTGTAACAGGTTAGACTGTGCACTATCTGAACATCAAATGTGTTTCACACAAAAGTGTTATACCCGTTTGGACTGTCTCAGAGTCTTTCTGCGAATACGTGATCTCGTTCGATTGCGTCCTTCAGCAGCGTCTTGCACCCAATCTTGGCTCAACAGCACTCCTGGGCCAGGTCCGAAAACGGCTCTTTCCCTCAGCAGCTCGGCCTCCAGTTTCAGCCACGTGAAGCTCAAATGCTCCCACTCAGAGGCACGTACCTGCGAAACGAAGCAGAATAGTGGGGGGTGAAGAGCCACAGAGGTAAACAGCATTAGACCCGCTTTTAAATTTGTAATAAAATACACTGCAGCGTATTCATGTTAAAAATTTCCATCAAACCTGTAAGTGGTTTGCCCTCATTTTTTCCAACACTTTGTAGCCTCTCTGTCGATGCGATTCCATGTTGGACAAAAACTCCTGCAAAGCAACAAGAGTAACCTGATGGGTGCAAATGAAAAGAGGGGCAGCACAATCACTCTTCCCCCAGCTCATATCGTACAAACACACACAGTACACATCATGTTCACATAAATTGTATATGCATAATAGTATTGTTGTTTCTTCATGCAATTACAATGCATTCATACAATTACATCTGCTCTAAATTGCATTCACTGGGCAAAATAAGCTAGTGGCTACAGTCTTACAATAACCCTGTCTGGAAATGTAATCATTTGTTGGTATTATCTAATTAACATAAACATTAATATTGCTGAGCCACACCACCGTAAAGGGCAAGGTAAGTGTGTGTCTATGCTTTTATATTGTGCGAGTCAGAGTTTATGCGTCGATTAAAAGAGGATAGAAATGAAAAATGAGGGAAAAAAATAAAACAAAGCCGTGTTGACACTGCAGGATGCTCATGTTCAGCAGACACACTGGGATCATATTCTGACTGTTAACTGCTTCATTAAGCCCATCATCACAGCAGTGCTCGCTGAGAGACTAGTGAAACAACATGTGTCCATCCTCACAGCTGACCCAGGAAAGCCGTTTAATTGACTGAATGAAAATGCGGTAAGTCTTTATATAGAGTCTTATTTACAGATACTAATTCTATTTTGTGAACTATAAACCCACGAACAGAATAATTGATTTCAAGTAGAATAAAAGGAAAAACAACTAGTTCTGCATTACAAGAGATGCAGGAAAAAGGAAAAAGAATTCGGGGGGGGGGGAATAAAAGTGAAACCCAAAAATGTTCCAAACTTTGACAAGCTCGCCAGAGAATGAAAAGTGTTTCTCTAAATGACTGACTGCCTATTCAAATGAGAAGTTGTAGGGAAAAAGAAATAAAGGGGTAATCTGAGGGGAGATTATAGAAATATTACAGACAGAAAAGAGTGTAATAATGAAGTTTGCAAGCTAGAGCCATGTTGTGACAGATAAACAGCAAGTCGGCGTCATCATCTCCTAATTTCATTCCTTCATTTTGACAAACATAAGTAATATATAGCATTAATTACCCCATTTAGCAGATAGGAACCTCATTGGCTTTTTAAATGCTGCATTAAATACATAACTCATCTCTTCCCTCTGCAATTAACATCAGAACATCACACTCATTTCCATTTTAATGACTTCCCAACAATACGCCACCTTTGATGATAAGGCAACATAATGTCAACTTCATTCTGGGCTGGCAGTGAATGTGTAATGAACTTAACGTGATCATTAGTGCTGTTAATTATCTTTCTAATATGAGGACACAGATATGATTATGGAAACTGCATTCGGTGATGAAATAAATCTCTGGAAGGATTGCACTGAAGCTTGACTGAGGACACAGTCTGCCTATCAGTCTCTATATTCTCATTCATTACCTACAGTGGGCTTTAAAACTCTTTTTTGTTCAACAAATGTACATTTCTGAGCCCAAGAAACTATGCTCAGTGCTCTATGCAACCATGGATCCTGTGTCTGAAAAGAGACTCCCCATAAGCTCGTCACATGCCAAACAAAGGTCATAAGTTGATGATCCAGAAATTAATTAATGACTCACTTGTTTCTTCATGAGGAAGGATGGGGGAAAAAAAAAAAAAAAAAAAAAGGAGCTGACTGGCTGACCGTAGCTGATGATTCCATTTTTTTTCCTGAGCACTCAGTGCATGCTGCAACCTATTTTGAGCAAAGTGGTGCAACTCACTGCAGAGAGGGAAAAAAAAAAAAAAAAAAAAAAAATTCTCCTCCCTCTTCTTTCCTGCATCTCAGATGGAAAAACAATTCATCACCCTCTCTGATAGCCTGTCAAAGACTGATATGATAAAGAATAACATCAAATGAATAATGTTTTCATCAGATTGGTACCACTATAATTGCCAACCCGATTTCTGTGGGCAAGAGACGTGCGCAAGAACACACACACTTTAAGGGTGTGAGACAGACACACAGACGCGGTAATTTCATGCCTGTGTGCCTGAGTAATATGTCCCTGCTCCCTGCTCCAGATGGCTCGACGTCTTAAGCGTTGTGGGGGAACTAATGATGTGGGCCACGTGTTTTTCGGGGGGAAAAAAAACAACAATAAACGCGTCTTTAACCTTCAGCTGCAAACAGTGTGTTGTAGTGAGTGTTCCCATGGATTGGCCTAACAGATATCAATTACAATGCCCACTCAGGGGCAATCAGCTGTGATAATCCAAATCTATTTAAAGAAATAATCAAACACCCCCACAGGGCTGGATGGCCCACAGCACAAGGATAGTGGTGACTTTGGGATGAGTGTTTGGCACAGAGCTCTAGGATGCAGAGACACATGGGAAAGGTAACAACCCCACAATCCTCACAGGGGGCAACAGTCACAGAGCTTGGGCCTGCTCTGTGCAGAAGAACCAAATACTGAGACAACGTAAGTGCACAATTACCTCTACAGTTACTGACTCTGGAACTGATTTTCCCAAAGCTGAGCGAAGAGCACTGCTGATGTCAAACTTCTTCTGAGAGCTGCTGGCCACTTTCTTATTCTGATACTCTGAAAGAAAGTCAGGGTTTAGATGTCAGTATCATGGCACTAATGGTCAGGCATTACCTCCCATGGCAGGAACTAACCTGTGTGTAGAAGCCAGGCTTTGCGTGCCATCTCCTCCCAAAGAGGACTAATGTCAGTCATGCCGACAGGCTCTGTCTGCACTTTGTGGCTCGCTGAGATCTCTATCTTATAGGTTTCTTCAAGCATGCGTTGCCTCTCCAATATGACCTTTGACCAGCAGGCCTCCACTAAGGACACTAGCTGGCTCTCATCTGGAACACACAAGCACCAAATTGTTCTGAGTGACCTGGTGGACTTAAAATTGACAAAATGTCAGACTAAAGTGGTAAAAGTAAAGGAAAATTCATATACCTGTCAAACCATCTCCTCCATTGCTCAGGGATCTGGATTGCTTAGTTTTGGCAAGAGACAGGCTGGATGAACTTCTGCTCCGTTTTTGTGCCACACACCCAAAACCTTCAGGATAGCTACAAAAATGTGAGAGTGTGAATTACCAGTGAATCAGGTTTCACTGTGTGCGCACTTGTGTGTGGGTTTTGTTTTTCTGTTACCTGCCAGAACGTATCAGTAACAAACAGTGAAGAAGGCAAGTAACAAAGTTGGCATTTCCATTGTAAGTTGCCATTACAACATCCCAGCGTTCCATTAAGGTCTGCAATGCCTTGATGACCACTTCCTTTTCTTCTTGGGAATGTCGCGGTTGAGACAAGAAGTAAAGGAGGACTTTATTGGTGCATGAGTAGAGGTCAGACACAATCTTCTCTTTTTGACTTTGGCCTTTCTCTAGAGCCTAGAAGAATACAGCAGTGCATTTATCATCAGTTAAAATAAAACCGAAACAAAATGAGTCATTTGCGCACTGTGGGCAGATGTTGCACCATCATAATTTAAAGTTCCCACTGATTATAAAATTGTCTCCAAATTAACAATTTATAGAGCAGCTTTGCAAGTTTTGTTAATTTAATATGTACACTTTTTAGAGGAAACATTCACATACCATTACATGCATGTTTGTGTATGTGCATTTGTCTCACCACCACAATCTGATCTGCGAGGAAGTTGAGCAAAATCTCACAGTCTGCCAAATAAGTTCCGATGTAAAGTTTCAATAGCAAAGTCTGACTGAAAAGCACCACATTCTCCATCAGTGTAACCATCCGTCCTTCAGGCCTCTCACTACTGGAGTCTGGGAAATTAAAATAAAAAAAGTAAACACACTTTTGTGTACAGAATTCAAGTATTCGTATAAAGCATGGATTGTAATTCTACCTTGTGAACTCAGATGAGTGTTGTTGTCTTCCTCATCGCTGAGCATGTAGATGATATTTATGACCAGCTCCAGCAACTCACTCTGAAAACTCTGGCTCTGTTCAAATGATGCACCATCAGGGGAAAACTGCAACATTTAAGTAGTTAAGTGGTTAGAAATTAATGAGACAACATGTTGATAGGTAAAAGTTTTCTCTTTTAATTTGATGTTTGTTGCCATCAGCATCTGCACTTGCAGTGTCTAGCTGAAAACGTGTAGAACTCTGCACTGCTTGCCCTCTTTGTGCTTTGCCCTCCTAGTGGTGAATAATTTAATTGAGAATAGCTTGACTATGCTTGTTTTAGTAACCGAGTATAGAGTGGCACCTTCTGGACAAATGAGAGTTTTACAGTATTAGTGTAAAATAAAGAGGCCTCTTCAATGGAAATATATTTTTGTTTGTGATAAGGACATGTTGTCTATGTTTGATATATTTTATGCCGAAACATTACACAATAACTTGTACTCATGTAAATTCACCTCCAGTAGCAGAACAAAAGGATGAGCGTTGGTGTTGGCAGACACATTGAGAAGACTGTCCATAAGAAGAATACGGATGAAATCAAGGACTGGTTTCTGGGTTTGATGACTCTTGACTGTATCCTCGCCTTCACTCACTATGTTGCACTTCCTGGCCCCCTGAAAGACATGAGAAAATGAGTGAATAAGACCAGAGAGAGGAGAACTGCTAAAGAATTTTGTGGAACTAGAACACCACACAGACCTCTGAAATATCCAGAGGGAAAACAACGCCAGCGAGCGCGTGCAGGAATGTGGGTGATGCCCACAGTGGGTCTCTTGGCCGGAGGTTATGAATGAGACAAAGAAACTGCATCACGCTTGCTGGAAGCTGTGACTCCCATGATGTATCAGTGACTGACTTGCACTTCGATGGCGAAAAGGGCTGTAAGAACAAAAGCAAAGTTATTAAACATGATCCATTTCTGGTGAAAAACTGAAGTGCTATGCTTATTTATATTACCTGAGTGACAACAACTTTGACCAATTCCACCATTATTAAACCAGCTTCAACACAGAGGGGCTGGGCAGGAGTCTCCACTTGGTTGTCAATAAGTGGCTGCAGGATATCATCCAAACAAACCTACAGTATATCATAAATTATGACCAAGACAGATTACTACATTTAAAAATAAATAAACAACAAATTACCCACATTTCCCTTTGCAGTGTGACTGGTCTTCTTCCCCTGGAGCAGAGCAGCCAGAGCTTCATACACGTGAGGTAGATGAGACTGTTTGATCAGCAACTCCCGCAGTACATCAAAACCAGAACACGTGGTACTGACGCACTCGTGAGACCAAGAATTGGCTTGAAGATTGTCTGGCAGCATGGCAAAAAATTACTGATATTAGTTGGTTTTAGGTGAAATACTTATATGTGTAAAATTAATAAGTAACGTTCTCTATAAAAACTGCTGTTTAGTGTGGTTGTATTAGTACTTAAAAGCAATCAAACTTCTAATTAAACAAGTAAATATAATGTTAAACTTTATGTACCCATGACAGCAAAGGGTTCTTCCATGCCCCCAATGAGTGTTCCTGGAAGAACTCCCTCTCTGAAGCTTCTCTGCTGGCTTGGACTTGACAGAAAGTGTGTGAGGAGAATGAGACCCAGTTTAAATGTGGAAGGATGAAGGTGTGGCTGAAGGAAGAACAGGAACCAATCACTGCCCAAGGCATCAAATACGACCTTCTGTTGACTAGCAGGGGGGAAAAAAATTTTCAAGGTTAAGCAAGAAAATGGATAAATTCTTTATGCTCAGAATTTGGATAGCTAAAAGGTAACAGACTCACTCTTTGTTTAAAAAGTTGTCTGGCTCAAGGATTTCGCAAAGCAAAAGCAGCATCTGGTTGCGGATCCAGATGAGGCTGGCTGGGCCGGTACTCTGAGCTGCAGCACAGGGGAGACAGGCCTGGCTCAGTACAAGTAACAACTTGAGTTAAACATGACACACTATGAGATACGGTTTTGGTTTTTTGTGCTGTACCTGGCACATCTTGTGAAACATCAGATATTTCACCGCTTTCAGGTGCATTACTGGAAGGAGGAAGAGTGTAGACCAGGAAAAGCCCAAGTCTAATCAAATAAAAGGAATCCAGAGAAAGTATGAGCCCTTACCAACCATAATGAGATAACATACTTTTTTAAAAATGTAACAAAAGGACAGTTGTTGTTGACAGTGCGTTCCCTGTCTATACCTGCTTATGTCAGTGGCGGTCAAGTAAACCTTAAGGAGAGATGTGATGACACGAGAAATAATCACAACCTTCTGAATGGTCACAGCAGGGTCACACAACTCAAATAGCAGCTTTGGTAACATGTCCACGCTGTGGATGACTGCTGCATTCCCGTTGTCACTGTTGAGGATACAGTGAAGGAAAGGCAAACAGTATTAATATCAATCGCAATCTGTTCCCACAGACAGAAAATCTAATACAGCAATCCACTCAAACATTCAGTCTTCTCTTCAGCCTCTGTCGCTGATTCTGTTGAACATTCCCTTGACTTTCTGTCATACAGTTCCAGGATATCGATGGGAAGCCGTTATAAATGTTGACAGAACAACCGATAAAGTCTGTCATCAATTCTGAACAAAAGCCTCTTTTGTGCCCCGTACCTTGTCAATCATCTGAGTTAATAATAAATTAGCTACTACATATGTAGACACTGTGGTCGGGTTACACGTTGATAACAGTGGAAATTACCCTGAGGAATTCAGGATTTCAGCAAAGTAGTTCAGAACTGAAAGATGCAGACTGTCTGGAGTATTCTGCCACACCTGAAAAACAGAGAGACATTAAGATTCTCACTAGCCTTCAAAAATAAAATAAAACAATAACAGGGTAAAATTTGGATACCCACATCTAGGTCACACAGCAGAGCTTGGAAAGCAGGTGTTTTCTGTAGGCAACCAGATCCATAGCCCGGCTCAAATGAATTTGTGAGATGCAGAACCAACTGAAAGGTTCGGTGGCTGACCAGACTGCTCTTCATCTTCAGCAGGAAAGCTAGCAGCTACAAGGACACACATAAAAAGAGATAACAACTGTAAACAGCAGATATTTATGTCTTTTAATGAATCAACTGTGCTACTCCAGCACATGAAGATCTCACAGACCTTGTATCCATTTATGCGGTTCATTTCCTGCTGCATGGCAGAGTTGGTCTCCAAAACAGAATGAAGGACTTTAACTGCTGCATACAAAGAGCTATCATCTGGTGCCATTGCAACCAGACTGAGAACAACAGCAGGTCCACCGACGTACAGAAAACCATTAGATGCAGAACTAGGGGTGAACGTACGCACACCTAGAAGGAAGTAGTCAAACGTAAAACAATAAATGAATAAATGAATAAATAAAGTGTCAGTAATAGGGAACAACAGTTTCAGGACAATATTTGAATTACCAAAATGTCCAACCAGCGCTGCTCCTATGGTACGAGCTGTACCACTCAGGTGTTGGCTGATGTTTTGAGCAAGGAACACAGGGGTGGACTGATCGCGACATGTTATCCCCATCTGCAATTAGACACATGGATTACTACAATCTATTAAAACAACAAACAATTAGTTTCAACAAAAGGCTCACCTTACCTCTTTAGCAATCAGCCTGCAATCCACCTCGTTGTAATCCTCTCTGATCTGAACAACAGTTGTTAATGTGGAAACTGCTGGGTTAATGCCAAATGAGATCCTCTCCTCAGGAACAAGTCTGAGAGGGAGAGAGTCATGATCTCGATCATGGCCTGGACACAAGCAGAGAGGTAAATACAGACCGGTGAAGTATATCAAGTCCAGCGAGTGAAGCTAAACAATGCACAATGGATGGATTCACATAATGGATCACAATAAACTGTCAAATTCTGTATATTAAGAAAAACTACTTGTGCAATTACATGCAACTGATGTAATAATTTAAAATAATCTACCATGATGTTTTTTTTGAATGAGAACTGTTATGACACTATTAAACTTGTACTTAATTGTAGGTTCACATGATGAAAACTCATGACAAAAGACAAAATCAGACTAAACCTAAAGTGCCCATTTAGGATGACTCACTAAAAGTGAACAAATTAGAGAAGTGTGAAGTTAGTGCAACGCTGACTCACTTGTGTTTCGCAAAGCCAGAAAATTGCCAAGGTATGCGGTGCCTTGTGTGTATATAGCACCCACTGCCTCAGAGCTCAAAGCCTCTTCGAAAAGGTAAGACGGACCCACTCGCCACACTACAGCAGCATATTCCTTCCAGAGAGGAGGTGTCCCCATTACTCCATATACATCAATCACAGCTGAGGGGTCCATGGAGACATGCTGACCAGGGAATGGCTGAATATACTTCATCTGACAGGAAATGGACACATGAATGAACACATGAATGCTACAGTAAGACTTTGAATCAGTGCAGCTCCTCTCTCCTCTCAGCAGCATACCTTTCCTGTCCCCACTGCTTTGCCATTGAAGTAGGCCGAGGTTACACAGCTCTTCTTCAAGTCTTTGGCCATGACCACAGCCAGATGGTGCCACTGACCTGGGACCAGCATACTGGAGCAACGGAACCTCAGCGACGTAGGCAAAGATGTGGGACTGCTTACTTCAGCTTCCGGCTCCATCATATCTGTTGAAAAACATGGAGGATAATGGTCTCTGTAGTTTAAACACCTCACTGCAAAAACACTGATGTTTTTAACTAAAAATTAATTAAAATTCAAAACAAATTCTGCTAAGTTCATACCAAGAACAAACAGTACTCTCACCTAGATATGTTAATGCTTCCTCCTCTGTAGATATTACCAGACAGCCGTCATAGGCTGAGAAGGAGATGGACAAACAGATGTACTGTTGTTCAGTGCGGGACATGTGGCGAACCACAGACAGTAAGCGGATTGGGTGGGAATCGCAGGCTGAACTGAACCTGTTGATCTGGAACCAGCAGGTAAATGAAAGACCAGCTGTAGGTGGAAAACTTCTGCAGTCTGAAATATGAGAGGGAACTGATTAAACAGTTATTCAGAATCATGCACAAATCTGCAATAATAAAGTATGGGGACTTGCCTCCTCCAATTCCACCTGTTGAGACTGAATCAGCAGTCACGCCTTTCACTGTGGCCAGAGAGGGGAGGAAAAGACAGCTACAAAGCAAAATGTTACATTACAAGTATTTAGCAAATGGCTGATTTATTTATTTATTTTAATTATAAGGTAATTTTATGTGCAACACTTACAGCACAATATTTTATTAACATAATGATTTAAAATTCTTATCTCTTTTCACTACTGTATTCTCACTATTTTTCCTTTCTTATCACTTGATGAAATCTGATACTGCAGCAAAAAACAACAAAAAAAACAAACAAAACCCCATCTAATCATCTACTCTATTTAATATTGCAAGAGTAGTCAGAAGCTCAGTGAAGCAAGAACTCACCCATATCCACTCTCACTCATGTCAAACTCCACAAAAGCAGGTGAGCAAGAGAGTCTGTGTGGTTTAAAGGTCCGCGGTGAAGTCATGGACACGAGACTGAGGATCTGGTGGACAGGGATTGCTGAACCAATGGAGTTTGTAGACCGCAACAAACTGAAGCTGCGCTTCAATGTCTTTACCCCTGTATTGTGACCTGGTTTAGACAACAAGCAAAATCTAATGTGTTTCATGTATTAAAACCAAAGCTAAATCTCAAGAGGATGAAATGAAATATTTATTGATTTAAAAAAAAAAAAAAAAAAAAAAAACCTGACACATGTGTACCATTTGATACAGGTCCGTTGGTTTCTGGGTTACATTCTGACTGTATTTGCTTGGCTGTTTTGTCTCCCAAACACATGAGAGGATCCCCCAAACACAGGAATTTTCTGAGGAGGGAAAGGTTATATAGACAATATTGTGGGTTCAGTACAAAAAAGAAATACTTTGAATATAAACTCCAGTTTATGTGCATAACTGACCTGAAGTCTGAAGGAGTGATGCACTGGGAAGAGAGCTTCTCCAAAATGCGTGTAACAGGTAGATGTAGTGGGTGGTTAGGAGTGAGCAACATGCTCTGACAGTGGGCCAGGAGGATGGAGACCAGCCCACCCTCACACATAATCTGACGGTTTCGCTCAGATTTGACCATTGCCTGGATGTGGTGTGCAAGTGAGAGTTGGACTTCCATTGAGAGCTGTGAAAGAGGAAAATAAATTTCTCTAATGCCGGGCCTCTTTGAGGATTAAAAAGTATGGCACATTAGAGATTGTAAAATGTCAGGTATGGAAAGGTACCTGTGGGTCCTCGTGAGTAAAAACCGATGGAAGGAGAGTCATAATAACTCTGATTGCTCCTGGGTGAAGAATAACAGGATCACAACTGAACCTACTATAAACCAGGCAACATAAAAATAAAAAAAGAGATTTAAAAAAAAAAAAAAAAAAAAAAAAAAAAAGGGGGGGGGAAAAGGGTCAATACTTGACATCACAGACAATTAGTACATTTATGTGTACAATTTAGATGTGAATGCATAAATTTATATTAAGAAAAACCCTCCAAAATGAAATATCCACCTGTACTGAGACTCCGTGCAAACTGAGGGACTCCTGGGCACCATGTTTCTGGAACTTCCCTGTTTGTCCTCCATGGACTGTGAGCCTGATCCCAAGTGGGCAGGAGGAGATCCTGAATAAACTCCTTCATGTGCTGCTGTTCCATTTGATTTTCTTTTATTGTCATCACATCCATCCTCTCGCTCTGGTCCCAAATTTAACTTCTGAGGAGAGTATGTTCCTGTGGCAAACTGGTCGAGAAAGGAGAGCAGCCTTATACATGTCTGAAGAGTGAGAGGCAGATTGGGCTGTGGTGTGGAGGGAGAGGCAGAAGCTACAGGGGATTCTGCCAAATCAACAAACTGGTAGAAGCTCTTTCCAGGAGCCTGGTTTTCTTCTCCAGTCCAGGGACAGGAGCACTTTTCACCAACCCACTTCTCTCTCCCAGAGCCTTCAGCATGGAAGCAGCCAAGCTGAAGTAGAGCCTCTGCCAGTTTTTCATAAAAGCCACCAGTCTCAAAATGATGGGCATTTGCAGTGTGAAGATGCACAACCACAGACAAAATGTGCAATGTGAGGAGGAGGTGGTCAACTAGTGGTTGATGCCCCAGTGACTTCCACACTTCTCCCTGCGGAGGGTTAGATAGGGCTCCTTCCATGTCCGTCACCAGAGACAACAGTCCAGTGAAGCCTCCTGCCCTCCTGAAGGCATCCCAACTGTTGGGGCTTTCCAAGACCTTCAACAAAGACTGAAATACCAAAGACAGAACTGAGACCATTTGAACAATCTGCATGTACACTAAAACACATTTTAGCTTAATAATACATTTACCCAGTAGATTCTGATCAAGCATTGACAGATAAAGCAATGTAATAGGCACTAAGCCTAAAATCTTGGCTTTTAAAAGATCTCCCCATTCAATTAAAACAGTGTCATAAAAAATAGATGAAACGTATAGATAAATCATAAATCATTTCTGGTAACTAGTTTTTGGAAGTGAACAAAATCCCATTAGCCTTTATCAAATTTAGAGAACTAATCCATCAGGTAGGTAATGTGTGAGACAGAACGCAGGGGGAAATGTGATTAACTGAAACTGGAGTAATCACAATGGCTCTCAACACTTGCTAGCCCAGGTCGCACCCAATCTGATTGCCACCTGCTATAACCATGTTAGCACAAAGAACAGACACACACATACACACATACCCACACTTCCAGAAAAAAAGCGTGCATGTGTGCACAAACAAGCACACGCGCTCACACACAAAGTACACATAATATCAGCAAGTAAGTGGTCTTCTTGCTGCCATCTATAAAAATGGACACATACAGTAGGTGTGTAACTTGGTTAAGTCTAATCAGATCTGTCCCATTCACTGATCTGATAGAGGTGGTAATCTTCTGAGTGCCACAGCACAAGGCTGCAGGTCTAATCAAATCGGTCCAGAGTTAACAGCTAAACGCATTTTAGCAAATCAATCTGCATTTGTCCATAATGGAATAAGAGTCCCACATGCTAAGAAAATAAATTCAGAAGCTTATTATGTTTTAAGTGTATTACTATTTGTTATGATGTGATATAGAGGCTACATGCACAGTTCAACTTAGATCACTGGATGTGTGTGTGTGTGTGAGGTTGTCTCTGATGGAGGGTCCATGTAAAGTACCTGCAAAAGGTCTTGCTTTAATCCAAGTTCCTGCTGTGTGGAGGAGCAGAGAGCTCCAATGGCTGTACTCATGAATTCCTCTGGGTTAATCTCAGCTAGCTGCTCCAAAATGCTCAAAGTGGACTCTCGATACTGATCAACATCCAAGAAGATCTTGATATAGGGAATCATACCAAGGTCTCGCACTGAAACTGGAATACATGTGCAAAACATTTAGCAAAAACAGTGTGCAGCTTCAAGACAAATGAAAGAAAGAAATATTTATTATGCCTGGTACACAAGTGACTGGATATGGAAAGTATGACTGCATGTACCTGTGTTTTTGATTGAACGCAGAGTAAGGGCTGACACAACTTGAAGCATGCAAGTAGTGAGCAGTTTCTCGCCTTCCTCGATACATGGCAGCTGCTGAGAATCTAAAGAGAAGGTGTGAACCGCAGGGCACATAGTCAGGATGAAAGATGCACTTTTCAGGTTACATTTGCCTGCTAGACCGAAGGTACATGGCCAAATACAAAGAAGCATACGAGTTTCATTTCACAATGACACACTTTGTATTCTTAAGTACTCTTTCATGGCCAAGTGTTCTGTTCATTCCCAAGTTTTTTGTAACGGCAGGCATTATGTCACACAAGCACCCTTTGTCTGCACTTAGTACTTGTACAACTAATTATATGACAAGTTGAGGAAACTGAAACAATCATTTATACCCATTTTAGGACAAGAGACTACTCCAGCCTTCCTCAGGATTTTAGCTCTCCTGCGGAGTTCTCCAAGCAGCAGCTCCAGCAGACCCAAGTCAGTTAGCGCCTCGGAAAGCATTGCACTGTGCATAGTCATCCTTCAAAAACAGAGATTTTATTTAAAGAAATTAAAAGAGCAGTACACATCATTTTTAATATTTAAAGACAGACATTTAAATGATCTGAATAACCCACCTTTTTTGCTTTTAAAGACAACTGTTTTTTGGCTGCATTCTTTTTTTAAAGTAATTTCACTAACAAGACCAAAAACAATATATATATTTTTTATTTTAGGATTTAAAAAAAAAAAAAAAAAAAATAATAATAATAATAATTAATAAATATATATATATATATATATATATATATATATATATATATATATATATATATATATATATATATATATATATATATATATATATATATATATATATATATATATACACACATACATACATACATACGAGCAAGCAGGAACGTACTGAAAAGATAAATATTTTAACAACTTGCACTGCTTACTTGTGAAAACTCTTAAGAGCCACCACTCCAAATTCTATCCCTGCCACCGCACCGGCCAGAGTCCCAGCCCAGCTCTGCTTCAACACATTCAACAGCGCACGCAAAGTCTCATGGGGGATGTAGTTCAATTTAAATATCACCTGTTTAAAATAAAAAATAAATAAATAAAAGATATTTAATCAGGCCCTGTATGCTTGTTGCATTGATGACAAAGGATGCATATGTATTTTACTGTCAATATCAGAAATCATACCATCTCTACAAGGGAAAAGAAGAGTTTCTGGACGGGAGCTGGTTTACGCCACACACAAGTAGCCAGCTGGGCCACTGACTGAACAGTCCACTCCAAGAGGAAGAAATTGGCTGGGTCTCTCTCCCATATTGTCTGTAAGGTTCGAAGAAGCTGGCAGGCAAGCAGAGAATCCTCAGAATGCATCAAGGAGGCCTGCAGCAAGTGGAAGGCACGAAGGTTCTTCACTGCCAAACCTGGAGACACGAGTATGGAAACTAAAATGTGTCCAAAGACTAGAACACTTCTCAAAATAAGATTTTTGCTTTTAGATCTGATCAGATTTGAGAAAATATGTTCTATATGAATGGGTAGGGAATGCACTCTTATACTACTTTATGACACAGAGTAATGTGAAACAATATCAGTTTGAGGTCAATTTAGCTAAAAGATGTTTTGAATTTAAAACCTGAATTATCCGTGCAAATTCCTGGCATCACAATGTGAATGTCATAGGAAAACAAAGACATAAACAACAGAGCACATGTTCAATCTCACAAACCTATTGAGTTATACAAGCAAAGATTTGATAGTGTCGCATGCATAAGTGCAAAAGAAAAGTAGCATGATCTACCTTGATAGAGTTTGTTTACTGTACTGTCAAAATATTAAGAGGAGGCCTTACATTTAGGTGCCAAAACACACTTGTGTTTGTCATGAATAAATAAAAGGCTGGTTAGTAATAGGATTCATTTTCTCGATTACACAAAATTGCATCAAAACCAAATAAGGTCAGCATAAAACAGTCCCTGGTCCCTCTGCTGGAAACAGATCTACTCCTTGATGTGATAGATGGGTGTTGAGTGCGTGTCTGTGTGTACGCTGGGATGATATGTATGTGTTTGTTATGGACACTATTTATGAGTGTTGATAGAGATGTGTGTGCATCCATGATAGATGACTGGTTGCTGTAGGCCAGTGGTGAATGGATGTGGGGCATCCTAACAGAGTTAGAGGGGAAGCCTCCACTTCATCATCCCAGACATAATCACCTCAGCTTCCTGTTAACCCGAGGGGCGTTGTGTGCTGCAGTGGGGGTAGCTGTATGGGGAGTCAGGATGTGTGGGAAATCATAGGAAGTGGGTAGTGTAGTTTGGGTGGGTTATATAAAGGCAAACGTGCAAAGGAGGGATGACCTGTGTGGTTCTTCTGGGAGGGAAATCTGATTCTGTCTTTGCTGAGCCATGCAACTGATATTAATTAGATGGTTTGGAATATGAAGCATCTCTTCCAAATACAGAGTTTATCCTCAAGGTACAATCAGCTCTTAAGTGATAATTAGTGACAGGTGTCCTGAGAATAACAATAGAGAGCTTATTATGAAGGCTTGGCCTACCTTTAGTGAGTGGAGGGTCAAATTTAAAGCCTGAAGGTTGGGGGTTGGTGACACAAAGAGCCACTTTCAGTTCAGTTTTTCCAAGAAGAGTGAAAGACCCAATGAGAGCCAGTAACTCCTCCACAGGCTGAAACTGCTCTAAGGACACGCCCTCCTCACAGCTAATGATTTTATAACAATAGGAGACAACAAAGATAAGAAATGATGAGTAGAAATAAATATTTAAAGATAAGCTCTTTACTAAAGATAAATAAAGCTTCCTCTGTGCTGGCCAACCAAATTGATTTTATATGAAACATTTCATTACTTGAAGTGGTTGTATCCTAATAAATTCCACTTAACTTTCACTAATGTGCATCTCCTTGCTTACAAAGACCAACAAAACAACAATACAATTCTTTTAACATATTTAATTGTCTTTAGATAAGTATGTCTGCTTAATATGTTTTTAATTGAGTATCATTAACTTCAGCTTCTGTTTCATTGTTTTTTGTGTCAGCGACCTTTATTCTCACCGTTTCAGGATATTCTCGAGGGCCTTGTAACCATTGTTTGTGTCAAACTCGATGAACAGGGCTGGACTGAGGTGATAGGTGTCTCTAATGAAGCTAAACACAGCCACAGCCACCTCAGCTAGCAGTGATCCTGAGACATCACCAGTGATGTGCAAGAGGTTCTGGATGCAGATGCGAACACAGTTCTTGCCTAATAAGAAAAGCAGTGTTCTTGGTTAGCGAATTGACAACAACATCCATTTGCATAAAAGTTTACAGTTGAATCAAACAATTTTTTTCAACCATACATCTTTATAGCAGTCTTGAATAGTGACTTAATAAAATGTTTTTCTTAGTGCAAAGTTCCACAAACTGCAGTAGAATGTTAATTCCACAGCAAAGTGGCACAGAGTCAATTGACCAAAATACCACATGGAAAAGTGTTGATAGCATCTTGGTATCCAAAATAAATTGAGTAAACCCATGTGCACTAGAACATTCGAATGAATTATTTGTGCTTATTAAGGCTTCATGTGACTTTCAGTACAACTCTGTTGAGATGTTAGATCATGTTTCTTGCTATAATTAATTCATTACTGCACAAATCACTTCCCACTCATGCTACTATGTATCCTGTTTTGACACAATATTTAAGAGTGCAATGAGGCCTATTACAAGTAAGAAGCAAATCAGTAAGAAGACTATACTTGCTACAAAAATGTTAATTACTGCAAATATTTGTGTTTTATCTTACCTAGTAAGCTGGGGACAGTGTTGCTTGTTGCTACAGCAGAGACTGCTTTGAGGATGCGGGAGGCTTGATACCTCCAGGTGGCACTGGTCTGATCCCATAATGACGTGAGACCAATAATAAGACACTGCAGTTCCTGAGTCTCTACCAGTATCTCCACGTTGACTGGCAGCCTACACAGCTGAAGAATAACCTAAAAGAGAAAGACGAGAGAAGTATGGTTTGTCAAAAATTGGGGAAAGAAGAAAATGTGAGTTTGCACAACAGAAAACCAAAAATCACAGAAACAAAAATAACCCATTGCCATCTAAAGGGAGAAGTCAGTTGTTACTAACCTGTGTTAATGTTTCCTGAAAGGTTTCTTCTATTTTGATGCTCTCCTTTTTAGATGGAAGGCACACTAGAAGGTACAGACATTTCATCAAAGCACCAGGGAGTTCTTGATTTATACATGACAGTATATCCTGAAAACAAACACATAATTAATTCACCTGATCAACTAAAAATATGGAGTAGCAACCCGACTGAAACTTTACTATGCTTTAAAACTGTTAATGACTCACTGAGCTGTCAGCTGTAAGCAGCAAGAGAGACTTTAACAGCAGCCATCCTAAACTTTCTTCCATTTCATGATTTGTGTCATTATCTGGCCTCTTGAAGAACTGCACCACCTTTTCACGGGCCTCCTCTGAGAGATTAAAAACAAACAAATTAAACAGATTTATTGTGACAATCTGAAGGCATTAATGCAACTCAAAAACAGTTAAATACGGCGGTTTTGCTCAATTTAGTTCTTTACCATGTGCTTAGCTGGCATAATTATAAATCCAAATTAACAAACAGATTTTTTTTAAGTTAGAAGTGTTTCAGTAAAGTATAACTAAATTGAATTTATTTAATACACAACAGTTTCTAGTAAACTCATTTAAAATGAAATGAAGGTTAAACTTGAGAAGAGGTAAATCACTAATAAGCTACTACAGGGACCATGCTGGCCTTTTTCTAAATTAAATCACGTGTCAAAAAGAAGAAGCATTTACTTCCTCAAATAACTTTCTCTTTCTTATCTAAAGAAATATACAGTTTCATAAACAACGGGCAACAGTTGGAACAGAGAGTAAGACGGGAGAGAGACAGAGAAATAGAAATATAAAACCAGAAAAGTGGTAACCTCTTTCTGTGTTTTCATAATTTTTTAGAACAGTCTGCATTACACTGTACTGTATGCTTTTGATTTTCAATATGCATCCCATTTACCAAGTGGCCAAAATAACTGACTGAAAAAAACAGCGACACCCAGAAATAGCAGAAGTAGGTGGAGGAAAGTCCCAAAGTCTTAATTTACTGTGCTATATTTACTGTAAGAAGCAGTACCTGCAGGTCTGTCTGCCAGTCTCTTGTGGACAATGCTGATGACAGTGTCAGCGGTGAGAGCTGCGAGCTCCTTGATGTCCAAACCTTCAAATCGGCCACCATCTTCACAGGCCTGGAATCGAAGAGGATAGAAACCATCACATGTATTTTGACTTATGTCGCCATGATGCCAGGTCTCTCTTGGAAATTAGATTTTTAATCTCAGTGAGATGTTTTACCTGGATAAATAAAAGACTAATAAAAGAAGAAGAAGAAGAAGAAGAAGAAGAAGAAGAAGAAGAAGCTGATTTTTGTAAATGTAGCCATGTACTAAGTTACATGTTGTGCACACCATTTCCCTCTCTATACAACAAAATACAGTCCCAATACCTCTCTGAAAACCTTTAAGTAAAAACTGAGAACAGAAATATTTATTTGGATTTGATGTACTATCAACATGTTTGATGTAACTAATTTAATTAATAAGAGTTCTCTCTGCGAATTACTTTGAAACTGAGTGTAAGAGTAAGTTAAAATGCAACTGATTTTTGCCTCTCAGTAGCCAATCTCGTCAGCTTGACATTAAGATAACTAATATTTTACTTAACTAAGTACTTGGCATTAAGTTAAGTAAAATATTACATTTAGACCGCTGTTTTATACTATAAATAATGAAAGGTACCACACACTATACAGTCTTCAGTTCCATGAGAAAATATCAGATTTTACTTAGTTTGCTAAAGATGGACTTATGAGGTTGTGAGGTTTTCACATACAACCACACACAGCCATCAGGTTCCGTGTGGTTGTATGGAGACTAATTATGTCTGCATTTGTAAGAGCACAGTGGTGAAACAGTGCATGCAAGTGTTACAAAAAACAGTAAGGGTTCCTCATAACTGGGATGCATCGAGAGAGGAAAAAACAGAAAAACCTCTTTCACCAGTTAATCAAAGTAAGGCATGAAGCCACCAATTTAAAGGAGTTTTTGTTTTTTTATTATTATCTAAAGATACAGGAACAACATACACAATAGTTCTGGAACCACTCAGTGATAAGATCACCTAAGGTTGAAACATCTGACTGTCATCTAATGTTGCTTTAAGTCTTCATTCCTGTGGTTTGAAGCATTTCCAGATGCCACACTGTCTCCAGCAATCTACTTACCCATTTCAAAGTTGATTATAAATTTGAACTTAGGCCCCACTGCAAACTGGAATGACATAATCTAATAAAGGCTCTCAAGAAGAAAATTTGTTCTGTGTTATACAATATTCAGAAATACATAACATGCTTGGTAGACTACTGAGGTGCAAGACATAATTCTGAAAACAATAAACAGAAGAACAATCCGTGGCAAGTATGCACTTATTTGCTTATAGTGGTCTATACCTGTATGTATAGAGGCAGGACTTTCCGCAGATGGTCCTTTCTTTGCTCCAGAGTAACAGCTCTGTGGTCAGGGGTACAGGCTGTTTGAATTCTCAGCTCCTGCAGTTGTTCTTTGAGCACTTGTGTGAGTTGAGGGTTGCTACAAGAGCCCTCCACTTTCTCTGACTTCAACTCCACAGAGACTGTTAACTCTCCCGAAGCACTCAGCTCTCCAGTTTCCTTATTGATCCTCTCCCCTCTAAAGGTTTGCTCCTGGAGGGGGTAAGAAAAAAAAATATATATGACAGTTCCATCTTTTTTCTTTTTAGATACAGCAAGGTTATATAATCTTCACAATATTATCTAATCACATTTTCTTCACTTGTGTCACTCAGTTTAATTTGTCCCAAGCTAAACCTTCTGCCGTCAACCCTGGTCACACTGTCTCAATTCAGAAATAGGCAGAAGGACAAACCACTGGCAGTCATGTGCCATTCTCATTTACTGATTACCATCTTTATGAAGGGTCTGCATTTTACAAAGGATGTCCAACTTTCAGTACTTTGAGAGCTACTGTGTGATACTTTTCACGCTTCACACGCACCATTGCTTTGTCAAAAAAATAAGACTGATCTTTTGCTAAGAATAGGCCGGTAGTGTAGTGTTAAATGACCAGCACCAGTTATCGCTCGTGTGAAAATGACACAATAAGCACTCCTAAGTCAATTCAATACAACTGCACTTCCAAAATCAAAAGCTTGTTATCCTTATAATAGGACAACATTGTTGGGAGTAAGTGACTCTGAATAAGCCCTTTATTTAAATACTGCGAGGCAATGTGTTTCACTTCTGCTTAACAGCATATCAGGAGGTGAGGAGTTTTACTGCTAAACATTCATGCCATTGTACTGCATGGCAATTGTAGCCAGAGTGTCGTTTCCATATTATAGTCGCTCTATTTTGACTACTTTCCATTTTGAATCACGTACTCATAACGAACAATGGTGGTAAGAATCAGAGGGCTTAACTTAAAGCCAACACATTTTTCATATTTCCCACAAAATTCATGAATACTTAGATGCAACAGATCATTCTTTACCTGAGTTTGTGTAAGAGCCATCTGGGGTTTTCCTGGCACTAAGGTGATGTTGTCATCTGTGCTGTGTTATTCCAACTACTTGAGTGGTCTGTTTCTGTTCCCATGTCAGGAGGAATGGACAAGAAGAAACCTGCTAAGACATGACTAGTGCATACATTGCAGCCCCCTTTGTAAAAGTACCCGCCTCTTACTAATCTCCACCAAGTAGACTGAACTTTGAGCAACTCAAATCAGCTGGTGCGAGTCATGTGCTTTCCCACTTCCTTAGAGAAGCAGAAGTGAAATAACAGTTGTTTAGCTGGCTAGATGAGGCCCTCCCACTGCAGCTCAAAGAAACGTCCCTTTTCTTTTTATAGACCGGTCTTGTAAGGTTATTGTGATATTTAATCACAGTGGCATGGCCCATGACTCACCAACAAAAGCCACAAACCTGGCTTTTAGTCACGAATTGGCGTGAAGGAATTGACTTGCTGGTGAAACAATTGGAAACAAAGTGCTTTTTGTTTGTTTGCTGGTAATAAATAGAATGGCTGGACTGTTTGTGTTTAGGAAGGACTTTTCAAAACCAACCTATGAGAAGAGCAACCCATGCAAGTTGACAGTTGATGTATTTATATGCTAAAGTAGTATTTTAAATACAGAAACTAGCCTTTAGCAACGTTGCAGAACACACCACAATTCGTGAATGTGAATTAAAGCCAATAACCACAGCAGAAACTCTGCACACAGACGTGTGCGGCACTTGTGAAGTGTTTAGCTAAATGACTAAACGGCGCCATCTTGTGAGTATTAACGATACAGAAACGTGTCATCAACAGCAGTTGGGAGTAAAAGAAAAGGCTCAAAATTACACAGACTTTCAAGCTTGATAAGTTAAGTGAACCGGTGTTTTTCAGTAAAGAGAGCAGAGACGCTGATGTAGCAAAGAAAATGGTTTAGCAATGTCCTTCCGCATAGCTCAGTATTAGTACTGAGATTAAGTATCACAAGTGAAAATGCCTGCACTTAAAGAGGGTTCCAGAATTAGCGAATGCAAATTAAAGAGTAAAGATAACAGTGTGGCTATGGAAATCACACATACGTTTTCACACATATGAGTCAGCTCCCCAGTCAAAGTTGCCCTCTCTTTTGTAGGGTCAAGCTGTCATATAGTAACCACTTTCAAAACGAGAAGTGTTAACCAACCTTTGTAAGCTGACGACATGTGTAACTGACGAGCTCCTTCTGAAGTTAAAAAGCTGGACTCTTATTTTAGCCTCCGACTCCAACAAGCTCACCTCCTGAGCACTATAGGTTAAACCATGCTATTCTTACATAATCTTACACGACTAAATGCAAGGGGCAAGTAATAAAAAAGGCATGCTCTCTTTTCCTTCAGTATATGCCTTACACTTCCATTAAATGACCGTGGTGTTTGCATTTCTTTTACACTATTCTGGTAAGTTCCCCAGGCCACTTTCAGTTTACTAGAGGTGGGCGGGGCCATCCAAATATCGACAATATCGATACCAACACTGGCATTGCGATCGGATCAATATGTTGTTTCTACCCTCTAAGTCAGGTACTCTGGCATACAGGGCATTTTCCCGATGCACTTTTCGGCCGATGGGCCGGCCTGAAGAGCGACCCAGTGGATACAAGCACTTACAGCCCATTCCCTCCTCTACCTTTGCTGCACGCTCATGCAGCTTGTAGAAAAGGTTCAGTGTGGAAGAAGTGGGTAAAAGATGGAAAGCTGAGATAAAACAATGAAAAGAAAAGAAAAAGAAATGCAGCCCAATGTGTCAAATTAACCAACATGTTAACTATCTGGGCTGCTGCACCATGAACAGTAGTACCAGCAACAACTGATCCTGATGCACCATCTGTGGAGAAGTGAGGAAGAGATGGAGAAAGACTAAATTAACACAAGAAAATAGATGAAGGGAGATAATTAGGAAGGGGGGTATTCAAAGAGTCAGGAAAAATGAATGGCTACTTTGACTGTTATTTTTATTTATTTTTTAAGAAATCGTGAAATAGGATCATCTATGTTTTATTTTCAAAACGACATTCTGCTTCCCCCACATAAGCTGTTATTATGTTTTTAAAGTATTGGTACTGGTATTAGTAATAGTTGGTATCGCGGCACAGCACAGCGCTACTGCTTACTTTGGAGGCGTCATGGTATTTATAGCGACCACGTGCTTTGGGCAAAGCGCGGCCACGTGACACCTTGCAACCAATGCGGTGTCCAGGGCGTGGATTGCCTCAATCAGTTTGACACAATGAAAGATGTCGGTTGCTTTGTAGCGATACATGAGATCCCTTCTCACTTTACCTTATGATGTTGTAGCGCCGCTTCCCAGGAGTTGATTTTGCTTCCTTTGCAGTTTCTGTCGGTGGTAACACTAGAAGGTGGCCTCCGTGTACCCATCATAATGCATCCGGTGTCCTCCGTCAGCGGTGGGGACATATTTGATTGTATACAGAGAGGAAATATTGAAGAGTGTATACACTTCGTTCAGAGTAACCGATCTATACTCAAGCAAAAAGGTAAGCTAGGAAGAGATACAGTGCAAACTTCAGATCTGGCTTTTTTAAAAGGTCATTATTCAACCTTATCGCGACGGGATTTCTCAATTTCCTCATTTTATTGCGAGAAAACTGCTGAAACATTAGTTAGAAAGAGAACGTTTATACCCACTTTATGCTGTTTGCCATGCCTGGCTTTAGAACTTTGGAATAATGTGCAAATGTGTTTGGGAGTTAACTATAGTTTTACCGGATGTTATTGTATATTTGATCATTTTCTGGTCTCTCTTGGTTTGATTTTGCCACAATGCCAAAAAGAAACCTAACTCTGCTGCAGCTCTTCTGTGAGATGGTCTGGCACAGATCCTGTGATGAAGAGATGGACAGATCCAGTGACAACACAGCACAAAGTCACATTGTGCTGAACTACTCCAACCCCCAAACTTGAGAGGGCTTTCAGCGTCAACAGGCTGACAGTCGATGCATTTATGCCAGTCTCATATTGTTAGTCAAAGTCAGAGTTGAAGGTCAGTGTCATCAAGCTTGATTGTGTAATGTAAATGCGTTTCTCATCATTCAGGTTGGGGTGGCTTTACCCCACTCCACTATGCTGCTCTGCATGGTAACCGAGCCTTGGTCGACCTTTTCCTTAGTGCAGGAGCTGGTCCTAACCTGACATGTGATGCAGGACAGACAGCTTTTCATTTTGCCTGCAGGTGAGCAGCAGCTGCATATTTAGTTAAAGCCTGGATTTTCAAGGTGAGAGCTTGATTTGAGCTTGTGCACTTTGTACTACTATCAGGCAAGGGAACATCTACATCATACATCAAATGATGCAGTATGGGGCCGATTTACGTCTCATAGACCTACAGGGAAAAACATCACTGCACCATGCGGTCACTGGGGGGAGCATGTAAGTAGATGAAACATTGTATCACAAACTTAGTCGTTTTTGCCATGGGCTACTACACAGTTATATATACAGTGCTATGCAAAAGCCCTGAACCACTCCTAATTTCTTTATATTTTGCTATAAGAATGGGAAATAGGTGCAGTGATCTATTGATACATGTATAAACATAAATAGAAATAGAAATACAGTATATAAGGTTGACATAGAGGATATACAGTTCTAATAAGTTTCAAAGTCATTAATATCTCCTTTATTCTTCAACACAGCCTGAACTGAATTTCTTTAAGATGACTTCAGGAATTGTTCTTCAGGCTTCTTGGAGGACATTCAAAGCTCTTCCTTAAATCTTGTCTGCCTTTGCTCCCATTTTCTGTCAAAATAATTCCACACCGCTTTAATAAGAAGGTCCGGGCTTTGGTGAACCCAGTCCACTGATAGTCTTTTACTATATGTGTTTCTGTCCAGGTATGCTTTTACTGCACTGGCAGGGTGTTTGGGATCATTGTCACAATGACAAAAGAAGCTGTTGACAGTCAGTTACTGTCCAGATGGTATTGCATGGTGGATGAAAATCCTACCGTACTTTTCTGCATTCATAATTTTTTACACGATTCCCAGCACCACTGGCTGAAATGCAGTCCCATGCCATGAAAGAGCCTCTGCCAGTTTTACAGATGGCTGTAGACACTCACTGTATGTATACTGATTTGAACATAAATAGATAGAACCAACATTTCCAAATTTGCATTGATCACTCCAAAAAAACCCCAAAAAACTATTGGACTGATTTTTAGTCCAGGTCAGCGTTAAGGGGGTTAACAGACAGAACATTCCTGTATGTCCTGAACAGAAAATGAGTGCAAAAGCAGCCAAAATTCAATTAAAACAAAAACAAAAACCCTCCAGAAAGCCTGGAGAACTATTGCTCAAGACATTTATAAAAATGAGAAGAAAGTCTGGCTTCTTGGAAGGAAAGTATAAAGAAATGTGGGGTGACTTTTGCAAAGTACTGTATTATGCATGCACTAACTGTTAGTTGTTTTTCCCAGCATTGCAGTGCACTATTTGTGGGAGACAGGAATGTTTAGATTCACAGACACAGACATGTACCAGGTGACTCCCCTTCACCTGGCTGCATCCACAGGAAACACAGAAGTTATTCGGTATTTGCTCAAGGACCAGGTATGATACAGTTTTCACTGTCTGCCTCTTTCACCCTCTTTAGTTGTGTAACAGTATTATTACACAGTAATACACAAGATAATGCCCAATCTAAAAGTTTTAATAACAATGTTGAGTCAAATATATATTGTGTAAAAGCTGCCGGGATGACGAACGTCATCATACAAAAATGTACTGTGACTTTATGCTTTAGTCAACTTTTGATCTTTGTGCTTCTTTAACCCAAACATTTAGAGTATGGATTATTAATAATGTAAATAGTGTGACTGGTTGTCTCTCACTCTGTGTGTTGCATGTAGCACACAGAGTATATATTTGCATGATGAATGCATGGTTTCAACTTGCATTTTGGGGATGGAGCATTGAAGTGTAGTCACTGACTGTTTTCAAGAGCCTGAGCAGTGATTTCCACCAATGCCTGTACCTGTTTTAATGCGTCTGAAAATAATAGGCATTCTGTTGGTGTTTTTATCTTTTTCACTTTTTTTGCAAATATTTGTTTTTTCTTCTTTTTACTTTTCCACTTTTAAACTGTTTAAAATGTAAACTAAGGCTTAAATTATGTACATTTTCTGGGATTTGCAAATATGTTTCAGAGGTGTGCTGTGGATGCAGTTGACCAGCAGGGTGCGACAGCGCTTCACGTCGCAGCAGAGAGGGGTGGAGTGGAAGTGTGCTGGATACTACTGCAGAGAACAGGGTGCGGGATGCTCCATCAGAAGAATCATAGCGGCCTGACTCCACTGGAGCTCAGCAAACAGGGCAAAACATTTAGGTGAATCTGCTGCTTCCAGAAATATGTGACACCCCCCTCATAAAACTAGAAGGATGCTGCATTTCATTCTAGCATCCTTTGGTACCTATGAAATATCCAGTATGTTTGCTTTTCCTGATTCGATCTTTCTCTTGGGATTATGATGCTGATTATTACTCTGCTGTATTTTTTCTCTAGACATCAGCAACTCACCAAACTACTGAGTCGGTACATTAATGAGCCAATACACCACAAGCCCAGAGAGTCTCATGGTACATTTGGATCTGTATATGAGCTCTATTCATTTATTTTACAATAAAAACACAAAGATAATAATTGCAAAACAGTTCATGTTACAACTCTGAAATTGGATTTTTTTTTTTTAGATGTTTTATGCTGAATGTGATCTTATAAACAGGTAAAAGGGTGTTTTGTGTTCTTCTTTCTTAACAGTTTTATACTACTGGACACTGTTTTTTCCATCGCTGAGTGGAGCTGCCATCCTGCTGATTGCAGCCATGTTGGGAGGCTATGGGGGTTTAATCTGTGGTTTGCTCTTCCCATGGCTTGCCAGAAGCATTTTCACACAATACCACCGCATGACCACATACCAAAGGTTTGGCAAAAATTGCAGTGCATGTAAATAATCATCCTTTACTGCTATTATATCACATAGCATATGTCTTCTTTCTAGGTTACCTAACCCGATCTACTTGGGAACCCTCATTGCTGGTTTGATCCATTCTCTGCTCTGCTTCTATGGAAAAATGATGCCTAATATCCTTTTGAAAAGCTAGCATATACTAGGTCTTTTGCTCATACATATTTCTTGATAATTCAGCTTTTCACACACCTACGTTAGCTGAGCTGTGAGTCTTGGAGGAGTTCAGCACAATTGTTCAACTGCATGGATGAACACATCAGAATCATACACTATTTATGACAAAATAGAATGCCACTGTATGATGAAGTGACTACATTTTATATTCAAATAGTCACATATGGAGATATGTAGGATAGAGGGGACCTTTGTTTAATCTAATCTTGGAGAGAGTGAGGACAATAGTGAGCAAGGCATTGTTGAGGTGTGTGGTAGGAGTGACAGATGGGTTGAAGATGGAGGTGGGATTACATCAGGGATCAGCTTTGAGCCCCTTCTCCTTTGCACTGGTGATGAACAGGTTGACAGATAAGGTCAGGCAGCAGTCTCCGTGGACGACGATGTTTGCAGACGATATTGTGATTGTGAGTCTGGAGTCTGAAGAGCTGTGGATGTGCTCTGGAGAGAAGAGGAATGGAAGTAATTAGAAGCAAGACAGAATACATGTGTGAATGAGAGGGAGGCAGGTGTAACAGTGAAGATGCGAGGAGTAGAGGTAGTGAAAGTTTAAGTACCTGGGGGTCAACCATCCAAAGCATTGGGTGTAATCAAAGTGAACAAGGTTATTTGTGACAGATGGAGTCATAGGGAAGGTTTACAAGATGGTAGTGAGACCTGCTGTGATGTATTATTTGTGGATGGTGGTGCTGACAAAAATACAGGTGGGGGAGATGAAGATGCTAAGAGTTTGGTGCAAGTGACCAGGAGGGACAGGGTTAGAAAAGAGTATGAGCAGTTTGGAGACAAAGTTAGAGATACAAGGCTGAGATGGAGGGATAGTGGATACACTGGGTGAAGGATGCTAAATATGGGCAGCGAGGAAGAACATGGGAGAGATTCACAGATGGAGCGAAGAAGGACATGCAGAGGGTTGAAGGAAAAGAGGATAGGGATATGGTGATATGGAGGCAGGTGTGGCGAAGAAGAAGTCAAAACTCAACTTCACTGCAACATTATAAACCACTCGAAAACAAAAAAAAATGGTGTAACTCAGGAAAGGGAAAAGATGAAAATTTAACCATATTTACCATTTTGAATTGCTTACACTAATCTTTGGTTACTGACTGTTACATTTTTCACATTTTCATATATATACATTTTACAATTTTATATGAATTCCAGCAAACACTGATGTAAACTGCAGCTAGTTTATTTGGTATTCTACCGAGACTGTTTAAATGTATGTAAAGTGTGCTATTAAAATTTTTATCCTTAATGTTGTGAATGTGTGTGGCCAACCAGTAGTTTAACCCAGGTGTCGATGGTCCACTTTTCCATACTCCTTGGGTTATTCTGTAAGGTTCTGACACAAGACCCTGGGACACTAGACAGAGCAGAATCAGATCCTCAGTTCTCTTGTATCGCTGATCTGGTGGAGAAGAACCAGAGCCCACAAAGGTTCTGTCCATACTGTGAGGTGAGACATTCATATGGGCATGTTGGTAACTTGTTTTACATGCCACACTTTATATTGTATGTAGTTATTTTTCTAATTATCACTCTTTCTGTTTAGATCTTGAAATTTATGCATAGCCTTTCTGCTAATTGTAACTCCCCTCACATTAGAAAAGGTCTTCACGCACGTGTGTTAAGACCACAGATATCAGAGCTGCCAGGTAATATATGCAGTGATTTGGTAGGTGGGGGAACCCTAAGATCTGATGTTGCAGTGAGGTGAGAGGAAAAGAATCACTTGGTAATAAGTCACATAATGACTTGATTTGTGAGATCTGATATATTTTTCTTTGTCTACAGGCTGTGACATGTACTGCTACTCAAGTATTCACTGTTTCCTGTGGATTTAGCAAAAAGAAAAAATTGAACAAGATACATTAGCACATAGATTCCAGATTCAGACAGCCTAAAGCTAGTATAAAAGGTAGAATTTAGTAAGTGAATTTAATCAGCATCATCACCATCTGCTCTGGATGTCTCCTTACAACAGCATAAATTGATGTAAACTTCACCACAGTACTGAAGCTATCTAGTTTAGAAAGACTAAACTGACTAGTAGTAGTAGTATTAGTATACTTCAGTTTTTTTGCCTATTTTCGTCTGCTCCCTTTTTAACAAATATCACCACAGCAGGTAGCTCCACATGTTTGATTTCTATGCCAGATGCTCTTCTTGATGGAATCAAAAATGGCTTTGTGTCTCCTCCCGGGATCAAGCCGCGGATGTTTTGCTTGTTAGGCAAATCTGTAACCACAGCTCTATTGAGCCCCTCAGTAACACATCATGTAAAGAGCCAATATCTGATTAAAAACTATTAAATGAAATAGAACTTTATATGCAAGATTTAAATTTCCAGATTATAAAATTTAGCTCGCTGAATCAAAGTTCTTGCTTTGAAATTAATCTGTCATCTTCATTCTCATCCTTCTTCCGTACAGCTTGTGTCACACATATACATTTTTTTTCTGGGATGAAAAATGTAAATTAGTTGAATATTACCAAGCAGACACATTTTTTTGAGTGGCCTTATGTGGGTCATTAGAAAGAATGCAGGTTTAAAGCCCTGTCCATTTTTTTTGGTAAAGTCTATACATAAAAATGCATTACTTCTTTCTAATATTTTGATGACCTTCTCCTGTCTTCATCACAGCTCTTTCAGCCTGACTACACTAAACACTGCAAGCTGTGTGAAATGTGCATTAAAGACTACGACCATCACTGCCTTTTCCTCAACCGGTGCATTGGCCGAGGTAACCACCGCCTGTTCCTGGTCTTCATCCTCTCCATGGTGGCTGCCCACCTTCTTTTTGTTGCCACGGGAATAAGTTACCTGTACAGCAAGATGCCTGGAGGCAGCCACAGCTTCTCATTGTGGCTCACATTGTTAGGTGAGGATTTCTGGGTTGTTGTAATGATGATCATGAATGGACTGACACTCATCTGGGAGGTGTGGCTTCTAACTGAGCAGTTTGATGCTGTCGCCACTGGAACAACCACCTACTTTAAACAATGCGAAAGCGCCGCACGACAGCGGTCACTAGCACAGCGCTGGGTGATAGTGCTGTCATTTCTGATGGAGGGTCGGAGACGGGTGGGCAGCAGACAAGCCAGAGAGGACAAAACTGCCATAGACATTTAAAACTGTCACTCTGACCTTTGTGCAGCTTATTTGAAAACATTTCCAGTATTGCTCAAGTACAAATACTCACTCTTAGTTCCTCTGTGTAAGGTGGTTTGTGATAATGTCCTTTTTAGATTCAGTAACTTTAATGCCATATCTGGTACTTGATTTTAGTATATCTAATATATTTTGATATTAAATAGGCTATAGAGTAGATTTGCCAGGACAATAGTTCACAAAGTGACTTGCAGGGTATCTACCACAAATGTAGACATTCGCCTAGTTTTTAGAGACCTCACTGAAAACTCATACTTTAAGAAACAGTGTTTTTATTTTCTCGTTGTTTTATATTGTTTGTGTAAAGTACTCAATATTTTTGACACTGTGTTTTAGCAGCGAGCGTCTACATGAAAGCCTGTGTTTATACTCGTTTTTGTATCCCAGTAATCATTTTTAAATGTCATTCTTTATTGCTGCTCTAAATAAACTTTTGTAAAACTGTAAAACATACAACTGATCAAAGTTTACTGTGTTTTCATAAAATTAGCAAGTCCAGTGATTAGCTGGAGATAATGGTTAACAACAGACGACCCAAAAGACTTTCTTCCCAACCTAATGTCGTTACCTCTCTAACCTGCTCCGAGTCATTTGTGCCATGACACTTCCTCTGCTCTCATTAATGGGATATGCTTTTTTCATGCCTTCAATTACACACACTCATTTCCTATGTGTCCCTCAGGACTGTATTTCTAGATTATAGATGATATTCCACACACCCCAGAGGCTGGTGTGTCTGGTCTGTGTGAGTGGCCATGTCGTGTGACATAATTCAGTGTCTGCTGTACTGCCGCTTGTACATATGGAGTGATCAAGTTGATCACATAAAGGCTTTTTAACCTTCTGTATTCTCTTGTCTTGATTTCATCTCCAGCTGGTTGCCACTTGATATCCCGATTTATTTTATTTATACTGACGATGTTTTTATGCTGTAAGAAAATATGTTTCACACAATTTTCTGACCCCCTTGATTTACATATTGGAAAACCATTTACAGCGCTTTATTTTGCTGTCTTGTTAGTGATACGAGCAGTACAGTGATGCCATTTAAAGGAGAAACTAATATTATTTTTGTACACAAGTCAGCAGTTTTCACTTCTTCATCGGGCCAGCTCACTTCCTGAGTGAGAGACAGACTAAAAATGAGGACAAGGACAGTGGGAGAACCCCACAGCTGTGTGTTATTTCCCTATAAAGCAGTACCTATCACTGCAGATGCCTCAGACAGTGTGACTTTTTTTTTTTTCGCTGCACGGAGAGTCTGGCTCCAGAGAGAGAGAGTCGTCCGGTCTATCCATCCAAGACGACATGGCAAGTGCTCGCATGACAGTCTCTATTTCCTTCCCTCTATCACCGTCTGTTCACATCAGCATTCCTGAGAGACAAGTCAGAGGCGTTACTGATAGCAACTATAGTGGTCCCTTTTCTGTGAGCATGTGAATGTCATTTGATTTGTTTCTTGGAGATTGGCTATTAAGCAGAGGACTGAGACTTCAGTATTGTCATTGTTTAGAGCCTGAATGTGCTTGCTTGCTTGTGTTATGGCTCTAGAGATGGCCCCGGTGGAGAAGGATACCTACGGTGCACACAAGTTCAATGCCATGAATCCTAACAGGACTCCATATATCAGTGACAAAGCAAAGGAACTAGCAGGTAAAGCTCAGTTTTTAACTTGTTTTGTGTTGAATGTCACCATATAATACAAGCTGATTATTTATTTTAAGCTTAACTTCATCTGAGCTCTCAAATGAAGTTAAGTAGTAATTTTGTTTTGTCTTTTTCATCAGTGTTTCTGTATCCATCTGTGTGATCCTTGTACTGCCTGTGAGAGTTTAAGCTGTTTCTATGGCCAAAGTTATGTTATTACAAATGCTTCTCCTTCATAAAGTCCTAACGTTTGGTGTCATTTGTAAATAACGGACTGTTACAGAAATCTCAGTCAGCTCTTTCTTCTTACAGTGTCTCTGTAATGTATATTGGTCTCATCCACCCTCTTGATTTCATGATTTGGAGGCTTTTAAACAGACTACAACCTTAGAACAAGCTGAACAGGAACAAGAACATCACACCCTCGAGACTTTTGGTTTTTACCACACAAATTACTGAGTGATTGAGGTAGTTTGGCATTTACTGTCCGACTGTAAATCTCACCCTGAGTGAAACAGGATACTTAATATGAGTGTTTACAATACAGTTTTGTTTGATTTGAACATATGTCCACCCAAAATCTGTTCTGCCAAATGTCTGCGATGGATTATATGGTCAAAGCTTACATACTTTAAAAAAACACACAAAAAACACAGAGATTTAAAAAGACATTCTTTTAAAATGTTAATGTTAGGGCGGTCCAGTGGATGGGGATGTTGCCTCCCAGCAAGATTGGCCTCAGTTTAATCTCCTGACAGGGGAAAAGCTTTCTAAGTGGATTTCAGTGTTTTCCACTTTATGTGGATCCACTGCTCTAATGCTTTAGAAAAGTCTAATGGACTTTTCTCCAAAGTCCGAGTGATTGTGACTTAATTTTACTTTATCTGATAATAGCTGTCAGATCAAGATGTTGCCTTACAAACTTCATACACTGACTTGTGGCTGTGGATGATGCACCATCTCTCCTCCCAAGCAGACAGTTTTTTCTAAAGGTTATTAATGGATTTCTAGTTCTTGTCTTGACTTCCTCTAAGTGACATTTTTAATGACATTTTCAGACAGAGGAAATTGAAACCTTTTTATAACTTGTCTCTGATTGTTGTGCATCAATAAGCTTCATTTTTAGATCCTCACCAGGTGCTCGGCTGACTCAGGACCTCAGGGGAGTCAGCGGTAGGTGCTTCTTCGGGTCTGAAGAAATAGAAAAATCGTGAAGTTCTGAAGATGTCCTTAGGAAAAAAAGTTGATGTTGATGAATTTAGAACTAGAAGGATATCCAGACATTTTCACATACATTGCAGTTTTTTTATATGTCTATTCTAAAGTCTTAAAACAGCTGAATAAATGTTACATTTCTAAATGCCTGCTTGTCACAGGGGTTGAATGTATTTAATTCCATTTAAAGATATCAGCAAAACTTCTGAGATTTACAGCTATACGTCGACATCGCGGTGTCACATCTACTTGCACTGCATCATAACACTTAGTGGTGAGACTGATGTCAGTGGAATCAAATATATTGATCTGAGGTTGTACATCAGGGTTCACATGAGCCCATAATCAAATCTCCACAACCAGCTGTGGGGATTGTGAAGACTGTGGAGCAATAGCGAAGCTAAAAACACAGAAAAGGATGACAAGACAGAGGACACCAAGCCAGACGTATGTATAGATGGTGAGAAATTGATACTGAGAGTGTGCAGCAGAAGGCAGAGTGACTGATAAAGAGACAGACCAAAGAGAAAGAGAGGGAGAGAGTAGGCAGGGCTCTAGGTATGTAAGGAACAACAGCGTACTGGGCCAGTGGGACAGAGAGGGGGAGTCAGACGTAAAGGAAAGAGGGGATCCAGAGGAGAGTGTGAGGTTAAGTGTGTGTGTGTGTATGTGTGTGTGAGTGTAAAATCAGACAGAGTGCAAGACTGTGAGCCAGGGAGAGAGATGCTCGAAGAGGATGAGGAGTAACAGGGCGAGGCAACAGCGAGAGGAGCCGGTAGAGCGTGTATGTGAGGAATAGTGTGTGAACAGAGGGATGCGGTCATGTCTCTGTGAGAAGAAGCAGTATAGCAACGGTAACCATGCTGAGCCCCAAGATAAAACAGGCACGCCGGGGTAAGCACAGTCCCTCCTCCCTTTCCTCCATCCTTCATCCTGGCTTCATTTTTCTGTCTTGCCTTCCTTTCTTGCTGCTTTCTGCTTCTTTTTTCTTTTCCTTTTTTATTTAACTTGCTGCTGCTGCAGAGCTTAGTCTGCTGTCTTTTTCATTGTCTATCATCAATATTGTCATTAGTGCTTTCACTGATAATGACATGCAGAGCAGTGTGTCCTTGCATCCTAGTGAGCATTTTACTAGCAATTTGATTCATTTTCTTGCATGATCCTGAGTGTAGTGGCTTCAGCTGTTCTGTGGAGAGCTCACTGAGTGTTAACAGGCTCTACTATAGGGTGATGTAATCCGACATGTCTTCCTCAGGTGATTACACTACCCTTATTCCTAGAAGATTTAATTCTGATGGAGATGAGGCACGTTGTAGTAAGCATCGGTGCTGGGAAGATAATTATCGGTCTCAAAATCACTTGTATTCTGACGTGTGCACCTGAACGCATGACTGTATCTCTGTTCAAGGTTTCCCCCAGCTATTCGGCTGTGGGTTTTTGGCAGGTGACAGAGATCCAATTGGGAGGAATGCGTGACTCTCTGCCCCTGTAAATCCCAACAGCTGACTCTCAAACATAGTTCCTCTAATGCTGGGTAAAATCCATTTGTGACCACAGAAGTTGGGACACCAAATATATGTTCCTCTCACATGATATTGTGAAGATTAATATGGAAGCTGTAAATCAGAGGAACAGCTCCTGCCACCGAGATCATCATGATGCAGTGTATAAATACTTCCTGTGCTCTTCATAGCAAGCGGTTGCTAGATAACACACAGTTTGGCACACTGTTGCAGGTGCCACGGGCAGTTGTGACAGCTGCCACCTTAATTTGAGGAAAAAATGATTATTATTGAAATTGCTGTTCCGATACATCTTCTTCGTGAAGCTTCATTTTTCTGTGTCTTTAGGCGAAGATGTTCCTTCGTTTCCCCCCTGGCAGCTGATCACTTGTTCTAGACCAGCCGTAAAAATCGGATCATAAAAGATGATGGGGTGGAGAAGTGCCTCCTCTTTCTCCTTCACGAATACAGTCAGAGAGTGCAGTAGTTGCTTGCCATGTCTTGTGCGCTTGCCATCTCTCTCTCTTTGCTGTAATGGTATCCTCCTTTGATTAGATTCCCAGCTCTGCTCTCCACTGACCCTTTTATGCAGCATCTTTTAGGGCAAATTCAAACAGCATCTCAGAGCTGGGTCTGGATCCTACTCTGTTATGCTGGAAGACATTTACAAAACTGTGAATGATGTAGATGAAGCTTCTCTATTATCTGTATAGTTGGATGATTACTGAAACATTTGAGTGGATAACATAAGGGCTTTAGCAAATATTATGTGGTCCTTTTGAGATACCATAGATTCAAAATTGAGAGGAAAACCATTGTGAACTGAGCTGTGTTTATCATCATCACTAATAAATGTATTATTGCACCCTTATCTCATTCAAATGGTAATGACATATAATACATTTTATATTAATAACTGAATTATTTCAATAATACATAAATAATTTACATTTCAATCATTTAAAGGTTGGAGCAGCTATCCACAAGGTAAAACCTCATAGAATATATTCAAATACCACTACTGTTGCTACCACCACAGTGAGACCTTGTTACTTTAGATTAAACTGTTTATATATACCTTTACAACACTTACAATCGGCTTAAATTGCAAACTACTCAGTGGTGAATAAAATAGTTTCAGTCAGCTTCACTGCAACCAAACATGAAACCAAACAGCAAAACGCTACAGTAATGCACCATTAATAATCTTAACCAGCGTGAGCCCTTTTACTTTTGATACTACGGTGGGCGGATGTATAGCTGTCATGTTTGCACCAGAACGTATGACTATAGTTCTGTTCAAGGCTTACATTCACTCAAATACTGCTGAAGATGCTGTACTTTACTTCAGTAATACAATTTTTAAGCTTTACTTTCTATGTGTTTTGTTTTGTTTTGTTTTGTTTTTATATAGAAGTATGAGACACGGTTACATTATATCTGCTGTATTTATAAACCTTGATGAGCCTGCTTCAGCTGTCATTTTGGAAATGACTGCTTCACACAGTCATTCTTCTTCCTTCTCAGCAATCATGACTCTGCAAAGGAAGGATGTCCAGCAAGGGGAGAAATAGAAATGAGGAGTCCAGACAGAGAGCTGATAACAGAGCGAGAGAAAGAGAGAGGGAGGGAGAGGAAGAGAGAGATGAAGAGAAGAAACAGGAGAGGGAAAGGAAAGAGAGATCTCTGTCCAGGCCTTTAAAGATACCTTCCCTGCTGTCCTCAGCAGAAAGCAAAATGCAATTAACAAGGAAAAAAGATGCCATTGATTTCTCTCTTCTCCCCTCTGCCTGTGCCTTGTGTTTATCTCTCTCTTTTCTCTTGCTGGTTGACTCCCCAGGGATCGCTCTACTGTCACAGTTTTTGCTCCATTCCTTTGGCATACAGATGCTAATATATAATCCATATTTTAATTCCGGCTGTAGCAGTCAAAGCACAGTCTGATCCAAAGCAAAACCTGTCTATGTATAGCAATGAGACTGGTAATAATGGATGCCCTTGTTAATATCTGAAACAAATTAAAACATGTACAGAAATAGACGGGTTTCTTAAAACAAGATGGCTTTGCAGTGAAATGGAGGCATTCCCTTTGTAGGCTGAATTCAGATGAAATCTTGATGCATGGCCCATGCTGTGGGCTTAGCGGTACCCAAGGGAGACTACAAAGAAAGATTTAGAAAATTACTTATCCCGTGTCTTTGTGGAATACTGTCTCTGTCAATCTTTTTCTGATCTCAATGTGTGTACCCATGCAGCGCGGTCCAAAAGCATGGTTCTCGGAGAGTTGACAAGGGTTTCCAGGCCCTGTTCTCCTCTGGATCATGAGAAAGCGCTGAAGGCGGGCTGGCTCAAGAGACAGCGGAGTATCATGAAAAACTGGCAGCTGCGCTGGTTTGTCCTGAGGACCGAAGCTCTGTATTTCTACAAGGATCAGGATGAAAGCAAAGCACAGGTATTGCAAAATAGCACATATGAGATATTGACACCTGTTGCAAGGCTGCTCTGTTATATTCCATCGTATTCCCCCTGAAACATCTGAGCCAACTTCTTGAACTGATCCGATTAGTATTTAGAACCCAAAACTGATCACTCGACTGTGTTTTTCAACTAAAATAAAACCAAATGTGTTTTCCATTCTCTTAAATAGCCAAGTGAAATAAAAGTGACCGTGTGTTTTTTTTTAAAAACTGTTTGCTAAATGAAATACTTGGTGTCGAGCTATGGCTGGGTAAATATCATTATCTTTAACACAGAAAATCAGCTCCATTAAGACCTCCCCACAGTCTCCATTAAAGCCATAGCGTGTTGTTACTGCCCTGACACATACACTGATTATGTGGTAACTACCTACCCTGTGGTTGTGTCTGAAGCACTTAGTTTTTGACCTTTGACCCTATCTGTGCTGAAAGGATCAAAAATGCTAGTACATCAGGAAGCACCAGTAGGATAAGTAGATGAAGAGATGTTTCCCTGAGTCATTCCTCCCTCCATCATCATTGCCTCCCTCTGTTGGACAATTGCCCAGAGTCCCGTGTACTCAGCGCTCCATAATATTTAACATTCACTACACGCCCTTGTCCAGAACCTCTGATATCTCACACCTTCCTCGCCTTTCTCCGGCAGGGTTGTATTCCTCTACAGGGTAGTCAGGTCAATGAGGTGCCTGCCAATCAGGACGAGCCTGGCCGCCACCTTTTTGAAATAGTTCCAGGTGAGTTGGCATAGTGACAGTTCTGTTATATAAGGAAACAAGTAAGTAAATAAGCCTTGTTCAAGAGATGCTGAACAATCTGTTTAGCACCGAGTGCCAAATAGAAAACTTCGCACTTGGCTCCCTTTAGATTTTTAAGTCAAACTTTATGTTTTACCTAGCGGTACTTTTCTCTGTGTCGCTTAAAATTGTGATCAGACTATACATGCAGCAAACCTCTGTTTAACCTGTGCTGATCCAAGTATCTCTTGTACCATCTGGTAGTTTTAGATGGTCACAGTGAAGAATGATTTTAGGATATTAAGATGCCTCCCTGATGTCATTGTTCAAAATGTCACTATATATAGATATACATAAATCATGCTTACAATGAGCTTAAAGTGCAATGAATTCTAACAGATAAAAGTACCCAGCTGTAAATAAATGTGCCCCACTGCAACTAAACGTAAAAGCAAGATCCTCCAGTAATGCATGCATTAATAATTAATGTAATTAGAATATAATGTATCCCGGACTGGGGCCATTTTCGTACACAGTGAGCACTTTTACTTTTGATACTGATAATGCTAAATGCATTCACTAGGTGTATGTTTGAGCCACTGTACTCTATGTAGATATTACAGTTTTTACTTTGCTAATTCTAAGGCTTCATATATCACGATGTGATAAAAATAATAATAATCTGATCCTTAACGAGGTCTAAAACCATTTCAATACAACCTGAAGTGAACAACAACAACAACACATACATATTACATGATTATTTCTTTAACCAAAATGAATCCAAAATGCCAAAGCAGTGTATAAAAACTATGTGATTCACATTGACATGATCTTGTAAAACCACTTTTAGCAATAATAACTTCACGTTATTATTTCTTGTATGATTTTATCAGTGTCCTAAATTATTGTCAAAGAATTGTGTCCCACTCTTCTTTACAACATTGCTTCAGCTCATCGAGGTTTGTGGGCATTCATTTGTCCACAGCATGCTTGAGATCCCTCCACAGTATTTCATGGTTGAGGTCTCGACCTTGACTGGGACATTTCACACTTTGATTATTTTTATTTTCAACCATTTTCTTGTAGATTTGCTGCTTCATCTAAGCTTTATCTTTCAGATTGATGACCTCACATTTGACCTCAGGTCCTCTGGCTGCAAAATAAGCCCAAATCACAATTGACAGTTTGTGCTAAAATGCTGTGTTTGATTTTGTCTGTCCAAAGAAGGTTTTTAACCCTCCTAAGCCAAGCTGCAATGCTCTTTTTGGAAATAAGATGCTTTTTATTGGCAACTGTTCGGACAGGTCATTCTACTGTCATGAACTTTAACTGTTAACATGCTAACTGAGGCCTGTAGAGTCTTATCTCTTAAGGTTTTTGTTTGTTTGTTTTCAGTTTCTCTGAGTATTTCATGGTCCGACCATTGGGTGAATTTACTGGGACTTCGACTTCTGGGGAAGGCTGGCAAAGGTCTTAAACGTTTTCCCCTTCGGAATAATCTTTCTAACTGTAAAATAATAGACTTCAAATTGTTTGGAAATCAACAATTGCATCTCTAAGATCATTAGTGACATATTTCCTCCTAGGCATTGTGTTGGTTAATATCTGAATCCTCCACAGAAGCAAACTGCCAAACATCTACTTTCTAGATGATCACTGTCTGATGATCAGGAAATTAAATACATTTGATCAGCAGTACCTGGCTCTTACTTACCTCCTTAATTCCTATCAAAGTAGTAAGGGTGCACTTAATTTTTGACACACTGCCTCTGCATTATGGCTTAGCACGTGTTAAATAAATAACAACACAGTTTTGTAGTTCATCTGAGGTTGTATTTACATAATTTTAAGACATGCAGATTCTTTTTTATCATATCTAGATGCATAAAATCCCAATTTAAAAGGGGGTGTACTTTCTTTTTACCATGAACACCTTCCTGCTGCTCAATGGATTTGAATATTAATATCCAAATGTACTTTAATTTTTTTATGGAGTACTTTACTTTTGTTTATTTACCACCTTACATAAAATCAGCTGTTTCATTTCTTTTTACAGAAGCATGAATATCAAATTTCCATTGGAATATAAGTGGATTTTTTTCCCTCATACATTCAATTTAGCTGTTCCAGAAATATATAAAACACATTTATTTTAGGAAAATGGCTGGCAATAAAAATGTAGAGTTTGTAATAAATGGTTTATTATGTGCAAATACACTGCCCTCAGTCTCATGTGACCTTGTAGGAAAAGACTGTCTAGTTGAAAAAAACAGTGTGAAAACACATGTGAGGAAAGGTCCAGGACAGAGAGAGAAAAGAGTGAAAAGCATGCTGCAGTTGCTGGTGTCCCATGGGAAGCCTTCTCTTTCTGGGTTGTTTGTCTCTCACACACAACACACTATGCACCACAGTGCAGGACTTAGCAATGAATGCGGGTACTAATATGTATTCTCCACAATGAGCCGTGTGCAATCCTTGCTAAACCCACTTTTCAAATCCTGTGTTTTGTATTGCTTTTTCTAAAATATGTGAGTTAAGTTTTATGCTTTTATCTCTGCTGAGTATTTCCACCTCTTCAAAGGCACAGGGGTACAACGGTAATCAAAGCTGTGCTGAAATGAACTAAATGTCAAACTGAAATGTCATCCCGGGTGGCATCAAGCTGTGTTCACCCAGAGGAAGAAAAGGCAGAGCTGCATGATTGTGTCTTTGTACTTTACAGGGGCGCTTGAGCTAATGAGGTTATTGAGAATACTGATATTGATGTTAGCAGCTGGATCTGTAAACAAAGTAATTCTGCAAAGTCACTTGCAATCTAATTTGCAGAGGTGCTATCTGTTTTGTGTTTGATTCCATATGATTAATAGTGAATTTGAAATGTGCTAGTCATTATTCCATAGGGACCAAGACAAAATTGAAGCATGGCTTTCTTTTCAGCAGGGGCTGGAGAAAAGGATCGAACTGGTATAAGCCATGAATCATTCCTGCTGATGGCCAGCTCCCAGAGCGACATGGAAGAATGGGTCAGAGCCATACGTAGAGCTATATGGGCTCCACTTGGTGGAGGTTTGAGTCTTTAAAATGTCCTAATATAGACACACATGAACACAGAAGGGTCTGCATGCCTTAAAAAAGGGATACGGGGTTTGCATAAGAAAATTTTTGAGCTATTAGTCACATGAATTTCTTGGTTTTGTGACTGAAGGTGTCTTTGGGCAGCACCTAGAGGAGACAATGTTGTATGAATCCCAATGTGGCCCTCAGAGACTAGTCCCTGTGCTGGTTGAGCAGTGTGTATGCTTCATCCGTGAAAATGGACTCAAGGAGGAAGGCCTTTTCAGGGCCCCCGGACAGACCAATCATGTTAGAGAACTGCAGGATGCCTTTGACCGCGGTGAGAAGCCAGTGTTTGACAGGTGAGGCAGTGGGAGGGGGAATTTTATCCACAACAGTATGCTAATTCATTATCTGTATGGAATAGTACTCTATATTGTGCAGTCCTTTTCTCTTTCAGTTCCACAGACGTCCACACAGTGGCATCACTGTTAAAGCTGTACATACGAGAGCTGCCAGAGCCTATAATCCCATTCTCCAAATACACACAGTTTCTCTCTTGCGCTCAGCTTCTTACCAAGGATAAAGAAATGGTATTGAATTGTCTACTTAAGACTTTACTGGTACATTTCAAAATCTGTTCTTAGCAATAAACATCTACTTTTTTCCAAGGGTATTACAGAGCTCGGCAAACAGGTGAAATCACTTCCTCAGGTCAACTACAACCTCCTTGAGTACATCTGCAAGTACGTAAAGTGTATCTTGTCACCTATATATATATATCAGTGCTGATGTCATTGGGATGGGACTCATTATTCTGCCTTCACGGCTTCACAACTGATGATTTGTCAGCTTATCAAACCAGAGACATTCATTACACCCACATTGTCTTCATCAGGGGAAGTGACATCACTGTGCATAATTGCATATCTTCTCTAACTCCTTACATTATGGAAAAAAAATCCCACGCACCAGTCACAATGAGACCTCTCAATCATCCGACCTGATTATTTTTTAAAGCCAGCTTTAGCAAAGCTTAGCACTGATGATTATATGAAAATAAGTTTTGCTTTTGGTTGTGTCTGTTCAGGTTTCTGGATGAGGTGCAGTCTCACTCCAATGAGAATAAGATGAGTGTTCAGAACCTGGCCACTGTGTTTGGACCTAATATCCTTCGGCCCAGAGTGGAGGATCCAGTCACCATGATGGAGGGTTAGAGAGCACATCGATCTTTGCTAATTTAATGCAAATTTGTGAATAAAAGCATGAATTTCAATCAGTGTGTACAAAGTTTCAAGATAACTTGAGAAATTTGTTGTATTTTTGTTTGCCATTCTAAACAGGAAGTACGCAGGTGCAGCACCTAATGACTGTGCTGATTAGTGAACACTCACGACTTTACCAACGTGAGGAGCCAGAAACAGAGATTAAAGTTCCCATACAGCGCCAGGAGAGCCAAAGGTGCAAGGTGGAATGGCTTTCACAAGAAGACCCTGACCACCCACATCCCTCAGGGACAAGCTCCAAAATGCCTAATGAAAAAGCCCAACCTTCCACTTCTTCTACAGACATTAAAGTAACAGCAGTGAGCCCTGTTACACTGGACAAGGGTGAGGAAAGTCAGACTGAAGGGAAGAGCAAAAGCAAGACAGAGGAAGACATCAAGACTGAAGGAAAAGTTGGAAGCGATGCAGCTGTTAGCCCTAGCAAACAGGCTAAAGCATTGCCTTCCTGGAGATCCACCTTCAAGGGCAGTGCAACCTCAGGTGGGCCAAGAGGGAAAATAGGGGGATCTGCAGGGGACGTGTCGGCTGCCGGGGGGAGCAACTGGTTAATGAATGGTCTGTCATCCCTCCGAGCACACAGACGTACCACCTCATCTGGGGAGAGACTAAAAGACTCAACTGTATCGCTAAAGGATTCAACCCTCTCCCTTAAAGAAACTACTCTTAAAGACTCTCACAGAGACTCTGATGAAGATTCTTCTCGAACATCCTTGTCTCACAGAGCTCTCCACCAATCCCACAGACTGTCTGCTTATGACAACGTGGCCCCCTCCAGTCTAAGTCTACCTGCTGACACTTCGTCCATCTGGACGTCTTACGAAATTTCATTGTCTGAGCCAGAAGGGAGTGATAAAGCAACAAAATTAGAACCGAGTCAAGAGAGGCCCACACAGTTGAAGGACTGTGCAAATACTTTGGATCACAGTCCAAGCTGCAATGAAGATGATGATCTTGCAGAAACAAATGAAGATGCCACAAGCAAGGTGGCCCAGCTCAAGCAGGAACTGAAGAAACAGAGGGCGAGCTATGAAGTCCGTATCCGCAAGTACGAATGAGTCATTTGTCATTCTGTTTAGAATAGCCATTCAAAATCAAAATGTATTATTTATTTATTCATTATTATTCATACATGTAATACTTATTATTAATTATATTTATTTCATTTGAGGTTGGAAGAGTCCTGTTCCAACTACCAGTCCCAGATAAACCGCCTCGAGGAGGAGCTAGACCAGGAGAAGAAGAAGTTTCACATGCTGGAGATCCGACTCAGGAACTCAGAGCGGGCTCATCAAGATGCAGAAAATCGCAACATTCTCCTTCAGCAAGAGATGGAGGAATTCTTCAAAACCCTCGGAGATCTAACTACAGGAGCAACACGGACCAAATAGACCAGACCAGCCTGCCTTCATCTGGTCCATCAGTGGAGGAGGAGCTCAGTTACTGGGACGCCCAACCAGCCCCAAAGCTTTGAAGACCAAATACCTCTAGCGCAGTACTAATTGCCATCTTTTAGTACAGCTCTCTTGTGCCTACACTGACCAGTGCCGGTGCCAAACAAGAACTCCTCTGGACCAAGCACCTCTTATTTGTCATTCCTTGCTGTTATACACCATAGGTCATTTAATTAGCAATTGAAATTTCCTTGTAAGAAACCAGAAAAGGCCTTACTAAAAATTATGAGGTACATAATACATAGATACGTTATTGTTGATGCTGATATTCTAGAAAGAAAGGTAAGCTTTTAGTAAAAGAAAGAATAATGTGAGACGTTAAAATTCAACTCTTTTATTTGCAGGAGTTGAAGGTTGACAGTTTCCATTTTCTGATGTATATATTTGGTCTGTTAGTGAGGCAAGTGACCTTCCCAAAAGACACCATAAAAGGTTAACTCGTTGCTGACAGTGTTTGGCCAATCAGAAGAATGCATTGTACCAGTAGTGCTGAATGGCTCTTTTTTCCCCACGTGTACCTGCACTAATATCAGATTTACTCAGAGGCAAAATCCTGCTTAGTCTCTTCTATTGGTTTTATTTCTAAGGACAATGAAGGAGGAGCAAAAAAATAAAAAAGAATAAAAAGTTGAATTGTGGCCAAGAGTCAGGACAGCGTCACATTCCCCAAAGTGCATTTTGGGAGCTGATGCTAGGGGTTACTGCCTGGAGTGCCCTACCATGAAAAAAAAAATCAGGCAAAAAGGACATTTTGGGAATTTGAGCCTTACAAAAAGTTATCCTGGCAAAAGCAAATGTCTGTTTCCCAACTCTCTGAAAGCATAAGTACAGTGCAATCTACAGTAAAATGTACAGATCTGTCACTAACTTTACTAATCCATGAACTATACTGCACAGAAAACAAAATGCATATAAATAGTGCTTCTGGATTAAATGTACATTACATACAATGCATCCTAGCTTGAAATAAACAAATAAATAAATAAATACAGAAAACAATACAGAAAAAAATATATACTTTTTTGCATTTCTTTCAAAATGATGTGTGCCAAGATACTGTTTCTTCACAAACATGTTTGAATGAGTGCATGTGTGAGGTAGAACTCAGAAAGATGCACCACAGAAGAGAGGAGCATCGGCAATGGAAGAGAACTAAAAATCATGGAATTGAGTAAGGGCACTTAAATTAAATATCTTAAATATCAGACAGCTGTAGATAATATCAGACAGTAGGATAAAGTGACTAATTTAGACTTGGTGTCTGGTGATGTCCCCAAAACAGCACTCAATCTAGCCAGTAGGGTTGTTACAGCGCTCACAGTAATCATCGACTCATTCTACATTTCTACTCGCTCTCTTTTCATCCAGCTCTTGCTCATCCAACAGACCGTCAACTACAAATTACATCTAAGTAAAAGAACTAGTCAGAATACAATCAGTTTACAGTACGCTATAGTAACAAAAAAAAGGTCAGTGTCAGGGCATTGACCGTTAGACTGTTTGCTATAAATATGCTAACTTGGATGCAGCAAGGGGCACTTTCTACAAGATGAGGAACAATATCAAAATAAAATCATCGGTTTGCATCAAGATCCAAGATCAAGTGTGCTATAGTTTACTGTTAGACAGAATTAGTGTTCATTCAAATGCCCCACCCAACCCACCCCCCACCCAAAAAGAAAAAACTATACAAAAATATACTCAACATAATGGTAGTGCTAACGGTATGGCATCTGAATTTGTAGTACTAGCTAAAAAAAGAAGAAAAAAAAATCAGATCCATCTCTTTCATAACATACATCACAGTTTCACATCAAAACTCTCTGCAGCAAAAATACAGTAATAATGATACAATTGCAAACCACAGTCATTTACAGCTTTATATGGGGGGACAATCTGTACATTAAAAAGCACGGCTCTACAAACTAACATGACAAGTTTCATTGGCCTAAACCCTCTCCCATCACACACGCTGATGAGAAAGGACATTTCCGCGTTGTTCGCGTGTATGTGCACCGCGTGTCTAACGTTATCTGCAGCAGGCCAGCGCGCCCAAAGAGGTGTGACCGTCTAAGCTGCTGTCTGTTTCCGAGGTCATGGTGGGGTCACTGCTTGGGTCAGTGGGCTCTGTGGACATGGACGAGATGTCGTTGGCCGAAGAGGAAGAGGAAGATGTGGGCTGAGGAGGGCTGTCAATCACTGCTGCACCTGTGCTGCGAAAAACACACATCAACGCCTACGTTTCGTCAAAAATACACAGGTTAGTGATATTTTCTGGTCTTTTACAAGAAAATAAGCTACTTTCTGCTACAAATGATTTATATTAGGATGGGACTGGGCAAGCAGGATGTGCATCATTTACTTTGGCTCGGGAGGTTAAGTGGGTCATCCCACTCTCTTCAGCTCGTACTGTATAGCCCTCTAAGAGGTCAGTAAGACTAGAAAGCCAAGATATATCAGTGCAGTCCATCCTGATGTCTCACTGGCTTTACTAATAAACCATTTGTGCATTACTCAGTCATGCACAGAGAGTGGGTGTCTGAATCTTATGAAACTACAACTTGTCTTGTTATCTGATAAACAAACATTATGTGAAAAAAAAATATTGCAGATGAATCCTTTCCACCTTCTTATCTCCCTAAGTTCTCAAGATCACTCACCTAAAGGAGACGGCTGGCCTCTTATAACTCCGTTCCTTTTCCATTCCTCCCATTCACTCACTTCCTTATAAATCAGCTCTGCAAAAAAAAGGAAATTTGTTTTCATTCAATCTGGTGGGAGGGAAAGAGGAATCATCATATGCTTTCCCGTATAGCTGGAGTGTACTGCATACTGTACGGTCCAAATAGCAACATGTTACTAATTTGGACTGGCTGTGCTGGTGTGACCCTTCTAAAAATGATTGAGGGGTCATTATCACCTGGCAGGGATAAGGATGAGCTCATCCTGCTGCATAACTGAAAGTGATATTTACTCACAATCTTAAGTCCTCTCATGCCCAATAGAGTCAGGTTTCCCACAGTGGAAAACACTAACTGAGAGGCTTTAAAAAGGTGTCTAAAGTCACTAAATACACCATCTGGCAGCCATGGCAAAGATGCAGAGCTTCACCTGATGTTTCTTTGCATTTATACAGTCAATCCTGCTCTACTGGATCTCTTTGGATATGTTTTTTTGTGCTTTATTTTAATAGAAATTGATTAGGTCACCATTCATAACATCCTTATCACAAACTCTGACCACCTGGTAATTTGCCACAGCGTGCACATCATACTAAGTATCACTTTCAAACATCATAGCTTTCTGGTTCACTTCTGTGTGGCTTCTGTCTGGCAGGTAAATAATAAATTAAGAGTCAAACATTTACAGTCACAGGAAGCTGTCTAACCTTTCCACTCTTCCACAGTGTGCTCCCGTTCATCCAGTTGTTTGTCCGGGATCTTTGGTGGGGGCTGAGAACGGAAAAATGGTTTAAATGGCACATTGGTGGTACAAGAGTGATGCCAAGTTTCCACTTAAAATCTCATGTAACACATTCAAGAATCACGCAGTATCGGCGATCCACTTACCGCTTCCACTTCAGCTGGATCATACCAAACGTTAATATAGGGGTGCTGCAGGGCCTCGTCTACCGAAATACGCTTGGAGGCGTCAATTACTAACATCTTGGATAAGAGATCTCTAGCTTGGCTTGCTGTGGGGGTTAACAAAAAAAATGATGGCAATTAAGATCCCGTGCTATTGATCACAAGGATGTCATTTGATGAATCAGTTATTGGTTGTTTAAGTCATGACAAGAAACACCACCTTTCAGTTTGTTGTGATCAGAGTCGGCAGGGAAGAGAACATCTGGGAAGAGTTTCTCAAAGCTGTATCCAGCATAGCGGGGCCTGTTTTCTACGTACGTTCTTACTGAATGGTTCAGCTTCATTAGAAAGTCCTGAGATGGAGTGCCTAGCTGCTCAATTACCTTGTTCCACTGGTCGATGTCTGAAGCGTAAATGTTAAGGGAAAAGGCCACATACATACGCTCCAAAAGACCATAAGGGCAACATGACATTTAGCTTTCTTTGAGGTGCAAACACTAACAGCTCTACTCACATATCTGCACACAGGATCTATGGTGGCATGGCTATTCACTTCTTTTCTATTCAGCCAATAAATAACTATAGTGTGTACTCTCTCGCCGGCTACCACCATTTATTATCTAGATTTGCCTGCATTTTATCTCGATATGTGGAAGCAGCAAAGGAATGACAGAGGTAATGTTGGTGGAATGGCGGAGTGAAAAACTCTCGGGATGGTGGTGGATCTCTTCACACTAGATGAAGTGATGACACAGTGATAAATCAATGATGGGGAAGGATACGATCAGTGCCAGGGAACAACACACTTCCCCTGATCATCTCAGCCACAATGCATCCCACTGACCATACATCCACTGGAGGTGGACATTTAGATGGCAGGGAGGTGGACATGCAAACAAAAACGGTGAAGAGAAGGGAAAAAAAGGACACAAATGAACAAAAATAAAACAAAGTGAGAAGAATGTAAAACGGAACAGAAGAGGTGCGGCGATTAGAACAGAAGCGAAGCCGCGACAGCCGGATGTGGGTGAGCTCGAGTGGGAGAAAGCATTGTTGAACAGACAGTTAATGACGTGATGATGAAACAGAGAAAAATCTGACAGAAACTTTATAAAAGACTGTTAAAAAAAACGGCGAGGAAGAATTTAAAAGACACAAGGATACAGTCCCTTCCTGGGAAAAGGATTTTATGCCGAACCATTTCCGCTAGTATGCAGCCCACTGACCATATGTCCACTGAACAAAGCCAATAAGAGGTAAGGAGAATGCACAGCAACAGGTTAGTTATATATAAAAGGTGAGTTAGCAAGCAATTTCCCTTTGTGTAAAGAAGCATGCAGCTTAAAGCAAGCAAGATTTATCTCTAAAGCCTCATACTATGGTGCAACGGAAGTTCATTTTTTTACACTGAAAATCTAAAAAGGCAGACGGTGTAGACTAATAAGATACAGCACAAAGGAAATCACCCACCATTGGCTTGGTAGCCCATGCCCAGGATAACCTCAGGTGCTCTGTAGTACCGTGTAACTACATACGGTGTCATCAGGAGGCCCGTCGCAGCTGTCCGAGCCAAGCCGAAGTCTAAAATCTTTAGTGTGCAGTCTGACTTGACGACAATATTACTGGGCTTGAGGTCCTACAGAGGAGCAAACAAGCAAAAAGGCTTAGAACCTCCTTCTCCGTTTCAACAAAAGGCAGACGTGTTTACTGAGATGCTTTCCTCACTTTCACATAAATCTCATGGCAACAGGCTGATGTTTCATGCTAAGGAGAAAATAATGCTTCTTTCTTGAACAATGTTTGATCAATACTCGTGTCAGTAAGCGGCAATTGTCAGGTATGGGTGCCACAAGCACACTTGGCTGCATGTTTCTTGCAGCACTGATGCGTTGCTCTTGTAAATCACAGCGCACCCATTCATTTCACACCTGCTTCTCACTGATCCATATGAGAAAATGATTCAGCTTCCATCGTCAGAGGAGGTGAGAAGTCTGTATCAGCTTACAAGAACGGATAGAAAATCAGGATTTTGTTCAAAGATGTTTTATTAGGAATGTTTGCGCTGTCATTTAGTAGCTATAACAACATATGCTTTATAATAACAATATAATTATGAGGTAATCCGATTTCTGTTGGGGTTTAGTCATTAAAACTGTATTGAAAGACTGCATTCACCACTTAAAGGCGTGCCGGATGACCGTTTGCCCTAACACCTCAGCGTCAAGTATCACAGCAGGTTTAACAGGTCAGAACACTCCCTGGCATTAGTGTGTGTGTTCATGGCCAGCTGATGCTTACCCTGTGAATGATGCCGGCAGCATGGAGGTGTTTTATTCCGCACAACATCTGATAGAGCAGATAGGAGAGCCTCTCGTGGTCTAGCTCCATCTGTATGACCTGGCACAGGTTGGCATCCATCAGCTCCATCACCAAGTATCTGACGGAGCGGAAACCATTTACAGTTTAAGCTAAAGAGGCATTTCAAGAAAACACGTGACAGGATTTATTATATTTAGATTGTACACTGCCTGTGTAACTTGATACTTACACATCTTGGAATTCTTCGAATGATTTTTGTGGTGTAAATACATTTAACAGACCAATGATCTGCGGGTATAAAGTTGCATTAATCAAAATCGTGACATTTCAAAATAAAATACAACTTGGGTCGCACGCACACTCAAACACACTGAAACCATTACAATGTCTCCTACTGGTGAAAAGTATCTGAGTACTTAGCCCACTTACATTTTTGTGATTGACACATTTCATTAGGACTAGCTCTCTGTACGCCCTCTTGGCGTGGGTCTGATTTTGAAACGGCCGGCTCAGCTTCTTGATGGCAACATTTCTTTCAAGGATTTGGTCGTAAGCAGAGCTGAAGAGCACATAAATCAGCATAAATGGGTGTAAGACATGATAAAAAAATAACGATACTCAAGTTCAACACCTTCGAGGTCTGAGCTTGTAACATAAAGTGGCACAATTTACAACTGATGTGGGCTTGAATTTTAGTTTTATCAGTAACAGAAGGTGTCATTAAATTAGATTGTCGTGGACTAATGGAAAGAGTGACCGCTATTTCTCCAAGCAGCTGTTGACTGAATAAGAATGAGGCTGAACCACTCACCAGACGATACCCTGTGCTCCTGATCCAATGGGTCTTAAATTCTGGTATCGCTTCAGCACGGTGAATGTTGAGTCCCCCACATCGACGCTGTAGAACTCCTTTTCTCTCTTGTTTTTATTCATGGTGAAATCTTTGATTACTGCCTTCTGTGCATCCAAAAATGTCCTCTGTGGAGACGGAGACGCGTTTAAATATTTTGCAGAGCCAGAACTACACAATAGATATCCCACTTGTCCTTCCCTGCTCCAGAGAAAGCAGATTAGGAGTAAAGGAGAAAAGAGAGTGCTGAATTTCACACTAAAATCATCTCAGCAAACTCTGAAACGCACCAAGACGGCAGATTTGATATCGTCAGCCGTGGTGGCAGAACAGCAGGCCGCGGGGAGGTCTACTTCATCATATGAAGCAACTCAGAGAGTGACTCTATCACATGGAAAATCAAGCCCGGTGATAATTCCGCTGAGTTTGGACCCCAGCCCAGGAATCCAGCTCAGTTCTACAAGCAGGTCCTCCACGGGCACATGTTAACTGGGTCAGTTTCCACCATGAGACTGCGAGCCCAGATAATACACAACACATGGATGCCGACTGGTGCGCACGATGTTCATCAAACTGAAACGCCTAAAACCTAAAAAAGGAGAAAAACTAAGCAGCTTCCTTTCACTTTCTTCAGTTCTTACATAAGTGACATAATCACCCTCCCCATTCTCATTCTTCCACTCTTCCGACAGACAGTCCATATGAGGGATATAATTGCCAGAATGAAGTGAGTCAGCTCTCCTTCTGTTCCTCCAACGTCACAAAGACGTCCATAACATCCACCTCCCTCACAATATGAAAATAGACATGCTGCTTCTTTTTATATTCCAGACCGGAAGACAATTGTGCTCATCCAAGTTATGACGGCTTAAACGGCACCGCTGTTGGTATGTAGCGATGGCTGTGATATGAATAGTTATTAGCTGCACATATGACGGATGATCTAAGCCATTATTTTTTGCAGTAATGGCTATCTGTGATGATAATTCGAGCCAGATTATTACAGTGAGGAAATTGCACTTGATATCTTCTTGTGCCCTATATTCATACTTGGTCACACACTGTGTTAATATCAATGTCCCTAATGTGAAATAACCGGTATTGATGCCTAGAACTGCACGTGGCAGCAGCAAATTCCCCTAAAATCAATTGCCTCACTGCTAGATTGCAGTTATGTGTCAGCTGCAGTATTTATAAGGGTTTCAGCAGCCACATTAGTAGTCTCATGCAGCACTCAAGAAGCTGGGAGTTTGGACGGATTTAAAGGCATGCAGAGTGCTGCGAATCATCGAGCAGCCCCAGGCTTTCTGCAAAAGCACAAATACAGCAGGTCATTCACAGAGTTCACTGCCTTCTAATGATTCACCATTTATTTTCTATAAAAAGAAAAAGTTGCTTCACTCTATCGATTTAACAAATAGCTTCCAAAGTCTATACTTCATTCAGTCAGCTCCTAGGATACATATAAACATGAACACAAGAAAACCAGCATTTGCAATTTACCACAGCAGAATACAATCTCCCATTGTCCCAGCTTACATGCATCACTCATCAACAGACACAAGGGATATGTCAGCCATGTACATGTTTATTAGAGTTTGCCTCGTGGACACTTTTTGTCATATAGCAACCTTAAAATATGCTCAATCAAAAGTTTAGACAACCTGCTTTCCAGCGCATACGCGCAGAGAATGTACGGAAAAAGACTACAAGAAGAAAATGACCGCGCTGCGCCTCAGCGATACACATTAATAACAGAGACCGAGTGAAGGACCGCTATTATTCATCTTCAACCCATGTCAGAGTGTTAACCTTGGACACACGACCCCTCTGCCTTGTCCAGTCGATGGCAGAGATAGCTGACGGTGATAATAACGGCCACATCGCGATATGACAGCCAGGCCCTGATTTTGACACAGTCGGTGATGACACCGGTCGGCTTCTCCCTGAATCTGTGAGCGAACCGTACACGGACTATCAGACTTTGACGACATTTAAAACAAACAAGAGGGATTCTGTTAATCAGTGAGGCTACAATGTAACACAACAGCCGCTCGGTGAAGCGGCGTGAACGTAGCCACTTGTGACCCTCCCCCCACGACCAAACAATAAGCACGTCTGAGGAGCGGAGGTGCGAATCCTCCTCTTACCTCTGTCATCAAATCATCAAACTATCGATCCCCCGGCTGCTCGTTCAGCGGTGAAACGTTCCGGGGCTGCGGGCTATTTGTTTATGCCGCCGCTGAATGATCATTTATTCGGCTGCGCGGCTTAAAAATACATGACCTCACCAAATTTATTGCCTACGTTTCCATCTGACTGCCACTGACAGGCCGGGACGCGCAGTGCGCACGGGGCATGCGTCCCACCAACAAGACGTCACTCGTGCACAGAGACACACCCACCTCCTCCTCCTACATCCATCCTCGCTTCCGCTTATGTATCCAGCTATTTAAAAATAGTTTTGGCCAACTTCCGTTTGAAAAATATATTTATTCTGCATGCTTTATACTCGTTATGAACACAGTGGCAGTGCCGAAAATTAATAAATATTCTATTGTTAAGGGAAATTAATCAGAGCCCTAAAAATAATGATCATACTTCCAGTCAACAAAGCTCAGCAATGCAGAAATGTGATTTCCAGCTTTCAGTTTGTAATGAAAAGTGAATAATCAAAGTGAATGTCATACAATTTACCCACACAGCCATAAAGACAGTGGAAGTTCCAGGCTGTGTGGATCACTGAACACACAGGTCAGACAGAATAGTGTCCAAAACAAAACACCTTGGAAACAGATCCCAACCTCTTCCTAAAACTGACCTTGTTGCAAATCCTTCACAGGGGTATGACGTGAAGGTATGAAGTGAAGCTCTGGAACAGCTTCAAGCAAAGGGAATTCATAGTTTTTTATACTGTTTTCCCTCCTTTGTCAAGTCTGTTAGGTTATTCGGATATTTTTAATAGTCTAGAACTGAAGATATTTCCTTTAATCTATCTATCTATCTATCTATCTATCTATCTATCTATCTATCTATCTATCTATCTATCTATCTATCTATCTATCTATCTATCTATCTATCTATCTATCTATCTATCTATCTATCCATTTTTCAACGTAGTAAATGATGGGTTTCTTACATCAATGATGCTAGTTTAAATTTCTATTTTACCTTAGTTAAACTGTCAGTATTTATCATATATATGCTATATTACAGTGGTTTCAATAAAATTATTTCAAAGTTGGACTCGTATTTTCCCGGAATAGTCACTGATGTAGCGGAACAGAAGATATAATATTGAATCGAAGTCAATATTTATTATCCCCTGTAAGCTGTTGGGTAATTTGTAAAGGATGAATGCTCTGCAGAAATCCACAGCATATTATGAAAAAGGGTACCATCTACAGTCCATCCATCAGTTCCTTCCTTCACCCACACCGGCGTACACTACACCAGCGTACGCTGCACGGAGCCTGCGAAGGCATGTGACTGAGTAAGGACATGAGATAAAATTATGTTAACTTAGCGCTGAGTAGTTTAAATTCTCCCAGCGCCCACCTCACAACCCTGGACGGTCGTTATTCATCTTTGTCCCTGCGTAGGTACAGACCCTGCAGAGACAAGCTGCGCGCAAAAAAAAAAACCCCGACCTGGACAGCGATGGATAAACGTCCCAGTACAGACTCCCGCAGCAAGACGAGGCTACTACGGTTTCTTACCCCCTGTTCGAAGAGAGCCCGCAGTGTTATGATCATTGTTGAGGAGCAGCCCCACAGCAGCGAGCTCCTGCCCACTGGCGTGGCCGAGATCGTCCGTTCTACCCGGGCTTCTCTGTAGCGCACCAACACCGGGGATCCACCGCACCTTTGGGCGTCAGACGGATTAGTTAAATCGGTGTAGCTGATCTCACCCCACCGGCTATTGGTGGCTCTGACCCGTCGTTGTCAAACCGCGAGGCTAATCCAATCAAGTGTTTAAAGACGAGACGCCAAGAATAGCGCCAATTACAGTAAAAAGTTTCAGATCTTCAGCGTGGTGAGTGTGGTAATAGTGCAAATGAATGGGGCACCATGTATAGTTAATGTCATTGATGAATTGCCTGCCAGAACCGAGCAGCCTTCACAGCGAGGACATCAAAACAACAATGCGATGATCACGAGGATTACTTTGAATCCCTGGGAGTATTGAAGATAATACTAAGGATCAGACCGCTGACACAGGTTACATATGGTACCAGGTAACGCTCTTTATCAATTCATTTTACACTGCTGTTTGCCACATGTGTGATACTGGTGTCTTCATATTTTAATTACATTTTATTGATTGCAGATTTGAGAAGATATCTAATCTGCTTTAGGCACAAACCCCAGAGATACAGCCACAAGACTGTAAAGAGAACGAACTATAAAATGTGTAGCTGTGATGTTGAGGCCTGTAAGGACAAAAATGGTCTGGGTGAAAATGGTTGTATGTTATAGACTGCTTATGCTGTAATCACAACAAACAATCACTCACCATGATAGCTTTACGCCCACTGTATCATACTTTCGATTCACATTACTGGAAGGTAGGGTTTATTCTCACCTTGTAGCCAGAAAGAAGGTTGCATGAGACCTAGATCCTTGAAGAAGCGTGATGTCCTAAATTCCCCAGAATATATCGCAGCATTTGGATGTGAATCTACATCAAGTGTCTGTCTGCTTCATGATTAAGTAAGAATGTTTTACTAACAGTGTAGGAAGGCTAGTCATCTAGTGGTTCATTAAATCATAGTATGTTCCGTATCTTAGTCCAAACATAATGTATGAAGGACAAAACACTGTGTTTGCACGCTCCAATTATAATGAGTTTAAATGAATGTCTATATGTTCTACAATTATAATGTAATTATCATTGTCTGCACGGGAATATAGATGTTCTAATAGAAACTGAAAGTTTGATGTTGATGGTGAGTTCACATACTTGACCTAGACCATCAGCAGATCCATGTTGTTGTATGTACAGCATGATTCCCTTACAGTTTCCTCACAAATTTAGTAACACATAAAACTATTGTTGCTATAACTACCATCCAATAACCAGGTTTTTCTTCAGGCTCCAGTAGCAGTGTGCCTCTTTACAAAAGTTACTCTAATAGCTCTACAGAAGCACAGTTGCTGAACTTTTACTGAAGACTAGATCGGTGGGGGTACAGACAAATTTCATACTTTTAAGGTTCATTCAAAGCACCCTTCTGTAATCTGCAGCAGGATGATTCTATGATCTCATTGATGTAATTTTACAGTTGTATCATTTTAGATTTTAAACCTCATAGCCTTACAATTTGATTAGAGTATTTGTTTTTTGCTACCGAATTTAATCTTGTAAGCCAAGGATAAGTTCAGTTTAAGAGGGAGATTTAATCAGGTCTAAAGTAATTAGGTTGGTTTGTATCTGTAGAAACAAGCCTATTATATTACTGCTTTGAAAGATTTAGACTAACTTAGAGTCACAATAAAACCAATCGATCTGGTAGAATAAGAGGCCGGGTGATCAGGTTATACTGGACTTAATCATTCACCAATAACAACCAGATTCTGCCATTGGCCACTGAGAAAACTCAGTTTAACCTTTAGCTTTGGGAAAATCAACATGTCTGTTTTACTCACAGTGTTATTCCTCATGTTTTCATAGAAAGCAAGTAAGACTGTTTATCCATTTGAGACCACCCATAAGCGTCATTACTTGTTTTTATCACAGTCGTCCCAAACAATGGCAAGTTTAGGTCCAGTCCAACTGGATGTTCATCTATATAAAATAGTAAACTGCTCAGCAACCACCATAATGCTCAAAGTAAGAAAAATACATCTATATGCAGCACTCAAAGTGCTGTATATAGATGTGGTAACTGCATAGTATGTAACAAACTAACTTGGGATAATGACACACTTGCTTTGGTGCAAGAATGAAAGCTTCCTCAGGACTGCCCCCAGGTCAGAGAAAAGCCAATTAGTAGATGGGAGTGGCAGAGAAAGTGACAGGCAGTAAGATCAAAGCACTAAAGTAGTCTGAATCAGTGAAAAGGATTTTTGTGTTTATGAAATGTCCCAGAATCTCTTACAGCTCTCCCTCTAAAATCAAAAATATTGAGGGAAATATATAATAAGTCTGGCATAAAGAATAACAACTAAGTGTCATGTGTGCATGTCTTACTTTCACATACAGCCTCTTGTACATACCTGATTTGCATGTAAAGCGAGGAAAATTAACCCTCTCTTTAGAATATTACTATCAAAAATGCCTATAATGAGTCGCAATTTGCATATGTAACGGTGTGTATTATGCATATGTTCTCCGTGTGCATTCCCCCTCAGGTGCATACGTGGAGTGTGTGCAGAATGAGCAGCACGTTTGTTACATTAGCTGAAGTACTGGAGGCACGAGGGGGACCTCTGCTGGAGGAGGAGGTCTGGTCCTTGCTGCTGGGCACTGCAGAGTCTTTAGTGGATGTCTCTTATAAGGGTAAAGCATTTAGGACCCTCCCCACCTCACTCCCTGTTATTTTAGCCTCACATACATCATGCCTTATAACGCCACGACCATACTATCATGTTGCGCCAGTGGAAAATCTATGAAACTATTTAAACATATCGTGCATTCTTGCTTCCCTCAGTGGGACTTTAGTGTAAAACTACAGTAAAGCCGATAGTACATAAATGTTTCCTTTTTTTCCAGGTCAAAACAATATGTGCAGTATCATAAGCCCCACCTCCTTGCTGCTGTCAGCCACTGGTACCTTAGCATTTAAGAACTGTGGCCTATCAGATGAGGTTTCCACATTCGCCGCTCCGGAGATGCTGCAGGGCCGTGCCAGCTCAACCAAACCTGCCACAGAGAGGGTCAGTGCGCGTGTTTTCGTACCCGTATCTCACGTGAAAGTGGAAGGCAGATTTCTCAAATAGTGCAGAGTACTAGAGCCTGTAGCTTTACAGCTTATTAGCAACTTTAAACTCTGCAGTGACTTCGCGACGTTAAGAATCAATCCAGACATAAACTGATGTGTCTCTTTCATTGAGTGGAAAATCTTAGGATGTCTGGAGCTGAAGGTCGAATAAGGTGTAAGTGCGCCATCTAGTGGCTGAAGAAAGAGAATCACGACCTGAAATCTGCACTTGTGAGCCTTACGTGTGTACATTGTCCAAAAAAGTAACTATTAAAAACAAATTATAATGCGAAAATGATCATACATTTATATATATAACAATATTTCGTATTTGAAAAACCACTATATAGAATTCATGTTCAAGAAATATGCCTTAAAACTCCAAAAAAGAAAGCACAATGTGTTGTTGCCTGCTCCCTTTTGCTTCAGTAATCTGCATTTCTATTTTATACATCCAGTATATGGCATACCCCCGATTTAATCAATCATGCTTGAAATAGATTTATTTTTATTGTTTTAAAGATTCTCTGTGCAAACCAGCTCACGTTGATCTACTGTATCTATCTTGTTCTTACTCTTACTTGCTTCTTACTGGAAAAACTTCACTCTCATTCATATATAAGTATCGTCACTATTATAACACATTATGAAGGAATGCAAAAGTAAACCTGGTTTTATCTGTTGCATAGATGCTGGTGTATTCACTGGGTATGACTCTCTACTGGTCAGTTGATTTTCACCTACCTCAAAATCAGGTAGTAGCCCCTTATATAAAATCATCAGTTATTTTCTCATTAACCATCACAACTCAGCTGTTGTAATTATTATTTAAATTCTCACTTTCAGCCGGTTCAGTTGAGTGACCATCTAAACAGCCTCCTCCTCAGCATGTGTGAGGACCTGTCTCACCGCCGGGTAAACCTCAACTCCATCCTGGAAGCCTGCGAATCCCAGCTCAAAGCCTCCATCCTGCTGCCCCCCGCCAAAGTCATCAGGCAGCTGGTGGAGGAGGTTTTTCATGAATCAGTGAGTCGGAAAAAAAAGACTTTCTACACTAAGGTCATGTCTGATGATATTTTATGTTCTCATCAGCCTATTCTGTGTGTGAAATTAATGCCATACTGTGCACTAATGAAAAAAAAATGAAAGTGTCTGTGAATAGCAGGGGTTCTTTTTCCTCCAGATGGACCAGACATCTCTGCCAGACAGCAATGTCCCTCTGAGCGGCAGAAGTCTGATGATCAGAGAAAGACTTCATGGTGAGCGTGATACAGTTGAGATAAATGTTTGATTTAAACTAGGTCCATACAACACACACATAAAAAGCTGAGTCATTTCATTTAATTTCTAAATAATCCTAATGCGTCCTAAATAAATTTGACCTTTAAGAGGTGTCATCTACATATTTCCTGGACGTAGCTGCAGTCACTGTTGGTTTGACTCAAGACTGAACACCGGACAACAGGATTAAAATCTTAACCTAAAGCAAGCCCAGGATTAGGATCCTGCGAGAGCCAGTAATCAGATACTGAGCGAGATGCTCCAAGCTAAAACCTCCTGCAGGTCTGTCCAAACATCTTAGTGTCTCAGGGCAGCAGAGACAAAGAACCAGATTAAACATTGCTGTCATCTTTTATTTCTTACCTGGATGACAGGAAAGAGAGGGCCATTTTCAGACTTCAGCGAAGGAAGTGCTGAAGGTAGAAGATATTCAACGGACTCTGACTCAAAGTCAGGTATGCGTTTCGTTTGGCTGAAACCAAATCCTGAACAGAAGTCACAGGATGTCTTTCAAAGAAGTTTGTTTCATGTCAAAATGCATCACTTTAGTGTCTGGATGTAATCCTTGAATTATGCATGCTTTTATGTTTTGTATCTATTTTTGTTTAATGCATTTTACAGTCAGAACATATATATGTGTACTATTTAAAAAACAACAACATTTTTAATATGTTTTATAGGGAGTTTACCTCAAAGACCATGGAGACAAAGACCGAGAAGCTCTCCCACATCGTTGTACCAATCTTCTTTAGAAAGGCATGTATATATGCATGCATATATACACACCATCACTGGACCTTCTACCAAGAGTGTAGAAGGATGCTATCTGTGCATTCATGTCAGCACAGATAAATCTTTCCGCTCCTCATTTCCCCCGTCCTTATTGTCTGTACTGACTTTGAGGGGATCTGACATTTTCTCGTTGTTTGACTTTTCCAACTCGCCTGCACAACTATTACACAATCTGTCCTTCCCCACCCACCTCTCTCCCTTCAGAATCCCTCGTGGGGTTCGTCACAGGGACAGCAATTGCAGTTGGCTCGGTAGGAGTCCCCATCACGACATCTCTCCGAAGACATCAGGCAGATCTCACAGTCCTTCCATCACATTCAGCGACTCCTCGCTTAGTCTGAGCCAGAGAAAATCTAAGGTAAGCTCAGAAACGAACTTGAATGTATCAGTGACATAAGTCAAGTGAAATGTTTTTGCAGGGCACGGAGTAAACGTGCATGCTGTGGATCTGTGTGCATGTAGCTGTATTAGAATGACAGTGAACTGTAGAGTAGTCAGTGCAGGTGAACTAAAATCTCTGTATACAGTTGATCATTTAGTGAGGAATGACAACCTGTCAGATGTATTCCAGCTAATAATATATACATATTATTTTTTTTTGTTTAATTAATTTTATTTTCCAGGCATTGGGTCCCGAGTTCGTCAGAATGCCAGATGAGCAACAAATTGTTCTTGAGCTTCCAGGATCTATTGTGGTAAATGAATAATCTCGGCTCACTTGCCCATAAGCAATTTCGGTTTACACTTCTGTTTGCTCCTATTCTTTTAGCTTTTCCTTTCTCGCATGCTGAACTGTGTCTATTTGCATAATTGCATGTATAGTATTTGTATATGTATGTACATGTACGTGTGTGTCTGTGTGTTTTGTGTGTACACGCCACAGTCCAGAAAGGGCCGTTCATGTTCGTCTCAGAGAGAAGTGACTGTTGTGATGCCTAATGGACAGTACGTGGTGGTTCGCTGTGATATTAAGTCCAGAGCAAGAGATGTGTTTGACATGGTGGTCGCGCACGCAAACTTGGTGGAACACTTTTACTTTGGTCTTGCCTTCCTAGATGGTAAGAGCCCATAATAAATAGGACCTGATCTATCTTGAGTGCACTGGTTGTGAGAAAGGATTGACAGTAAAAAAAAAAATTTGAATATGTAATTTATCTGAATACCTTTCCAGAAAAAACTGAAATGACTTTGAATCTGTCTTTCCGCAACTGGATGTTTTAGTCACTTCAGACAAATGTGGCTAAAGAAGCTTTTCTTTGGCATTCTGCAGATGATGAATATTTCTTTTTGGAACATGAAACAAAAATCTCCAAAGTTGCCCCTGACAGTTGGAAAAAAGGGCAGATATCATCCTTTTTGGTGTTTCTTCGAGTCAAATTTTTTGTTGATGATATCTCCTTCATTCTGTAAGTGCTGCAGTGGTTTCACGATTAACTCATATGCGGGAAGCTCATTTTCAGAAATGTATTTAGTTAAACCCACTGTTGCCTTTTTTCTTCTTTTTTTGTTCCTCCTTCCTAGGCACAAACTGACTCGTCACCAGTACTACTTACAGCTGCGTAAGGATATCTTGGAGGACAGGCTTTACTGTAATGAGGAGACAGGCTTATTCCTGGCTGCTCTTGCGCTGCAGGCTGAGTTTGGTGATTACATGTCAGAGGTACAGAGGACATAACAATCATGTTTGCAGCATGTCTTTAAGGAGCAGCATTATCTGTCAGTGTGTATCCTCATCCTTTTTGTGTCTCTTTTTTAGTTATATGGCAAGAACTATTACCAACCAGAGCACTATGTGTCCAAGAGGATGCTTGAGAAGCTTGCCCTGCCCAGCGTCAAGGAAGAGTTGCCAAGACTACATGCAAGTCATGCACAGATGCTGCCAGAAGAGGCAGAAATGGAGTACCTAAAGGTAACCACACTAATAATGCATTTATTCCCACACATGTACACAGACTCGTTTAAAAAGTAGCTTATATTGTCCTTTAGTTACTGTATGTATGCTATAGTCATAAGTCTCGGTGAACTTTTTTATTACTACTACTATTTTTTTTTTTAATTTGACAGTTTTACTGTCCTGCTTAGTTTATAAATACATGTATATATGAGAGTTAGGATCAAGAGCTAAACTCCCAGATTTTGAGTCCCACAAAATCTGAAAACCATGTGCACATCAGATTGCACAGCAGCTACCAGAGTATGGAGTTATGTTCCACCGTGTGGGGCGAGAGAAAAGGTCGGTGGTTGGAGAGTTGGTCTTGGGAGTCTGTGCCAAAGGAATCATCGTGTACGAGATGAAGAACCACGTCCGGACTGTTACCAGACGCTTCCTCTGGAGGGAAACTGACTCCATATCCACTGGGGTAAAAAAATATGGCCTTTCAGTCAGACTTTGCTAAGCTGTGTAAGACATTACTTTGCAGAGGTAGTATTGCTATGAAGCTCAGAGGAACTAAATAATGATTTATGTCTTTCAGCGGCGTAAACTGATTATAGAGTGTGGTGGCCCCAGTGGGAAAAAGCATGGTTTTGTAACGGAAAGCTCAAAAATAGCACAATACCTCCTGAACCTTTGCTCAGCACAGCACAAGTTTCACAGCGAGATGACGTCACGACAGCTAAACCACACCTTAATCCCAGGTGGGAATATTTTGATTGTTTAAAATTTAAACTGCACAAAAAAAAAAGAGAAATCAGACTAAGAGCTCTTCTCTGTCCAGCCTGATCCCAATTAAGACTTTAAAATGTGTTTGTTTTTTCTTCTCTCACTGGATAGGATAACTTGTCTTAGATTGATTGATTGTTTTCTCATTTCTTCTGGAGATGGGATTGGTAGGAAAAACTGATCATATTTATTCCTAAATGGAGAAAGAAATGAGTACTGTGAGCAAAAAATATTGTTTCAGGGTTTAGCAGTGCTAATATTAAAAAAAAGGTTTTAACCAAGTATAACAAAGAGCAAGCAGCACCTGATTCTACTTTGTTTCTCCAGATGAAAACATGGAAAAGTACATATCCGCCTACAGGGGTCGTAACCTGAACTTAAGGCGGATATCCTGCTCAGAGGGCATGTTGAACCATGTAGGATTGGCGCCCGGTCAACCAGACTCCCTGTCCAAGTCCTGTGACGACCTGACTGCCAAATTGGAGGCTCGGCTCCGCCAACAGAGAGAGATGAGGAGAGAGATGAGTAGAGAGCTGAACAAGGATCTGCCCGAAACGGGAGACCTCAGGGATGTAAAAGAGCGACAGTGTTGGAGGTAGCCCTTAATAATGAGTTTTATGTTATTATCACAAAAATATAGGTGGATTTAGCTAAATGTTACCGTGAACATATGTTGTAGTACGCCAGAGCTTCTTCCCAGGATGATGTCCAGTATGTCACTACAGAAGCAGGACTCTGATGCCTCATCCTCCATTCGAGGTGAGCTGACAAATAAAATATAAATACAACAAGTCTTTGAGTAACACACTAAATCAGCATGGAGCACCTGACATCTGTTTGGTAGCCTCTAAGTCATATTAGGTTTTTGAAATTTGATGGTCACAGAGTTAAAGTAGAGTGACAGTCTGGTTGTCTGGCTGACATTGTCCCCTCACAACAATAGTTCTTCTTCTTTTCAGTAGGGGCTCTCCTATGTGGAGTCCACATGTTTTCTTCATGTGTTTAGATCTAATTCCAGATATGTTGATTTGAACATTTCTAAAGTGCGTACAAGTCTTAATGTTTTGGTCTGTTTATGACCTAAACCCACACCATACATTTGACCTGCCCCTGTGACCCAGTGCACAATAACGAGGCAAACAAAGTATATAAATAGTTTACTGCTGCCTGTTTATCATATTAAAAACATACGTTTTGCAGTTGATACACCAACCCGGACCCCACCAGAGAGAGAGATAGTCTGCGTGACCCTGAAGAAAGATCCCAAACTGGGCTTTGGTGAGTTTATTAGCTCAGATTTAGCTGAGAGAGATAAAATTCCTGGTATAACAACAACAGCAACAACAAGTGATTCTTTAGTAAAAGTCTTCATATTCTCTGCTCCTGTTTCAGGCTTTGTGATAGTGGGAGAGGACAATACAGGCAAACTTGACCTTGGGATCTTCATTGCTTCCATTGTGCCTGATGGCCCTGCAGAGAAAGATGGACGAATTAAACCAGGTGCAAAGTTCAAACGATGCAGATTAAAAATATAGATACGGGATGAAAATGTATAATAAAATATCTAGAGCAAGATACACAATTAGATTGGACGTGATCTGTCATAAGGACTTGAAGGTGATTTGCTGATTTTTCCAGGTGGACGTCTCATCTCACTAAATAAGACTAGTTTGGAAGGAGTGACATTCAGTGATGCTGCTGCCATCTTACAGAGCAGCCCCGATGAGGTGGAGCTCATTGTGTCCCAGCCTAAGCGTAAGATCGGCCCACTGCTTTCTCCGTCCATCCTTCAAATATTTATAAATTATTATCAGATCATACTGTGCAGAGTAGTAGTTATTTCATGGTTTTAATGCCACCTGGTTGTTTTCCTCTCAGAGTCACTGAAGGACAGACAAAGTTCTTTGAGTCAGAGTACTCTTGGATTAGCGTTGGAGAGGAACTTTGGGTCACAGACTACCCTGAGTAGCACAGAGTACCGTCCCGGAGTGGAGGAACTCGAGGATGTCATCACATTGTCCAGCATGGCAACTCCAAAACACAACAGGAAGCTTCACATTCCTGTGGTGCGAATACACGATGCCCAGGTTAGAACCAGTGCTCAGAAGACAGCGGTTAGAGACGATTGACTTTACTGTTTTTAAAAGAAGCAGTGCTGTCAAAGCTGATATTAGAGTCCAATGCCAACTGATAAACAGATTAAGTGCTCACATTAATTGGATAAAACTAAGAGAAGTCGTCATTCACAGGATTCAGAAGTGTCCCAAAGATATGCCCTCATTCATTCCTTTCTTTTTTAGGAACACTTTAACGATCTATTTATTTTCAGTTCAGTACAGATGTTAAATTATTTCAAAGTCATTATAACTGCAACATTTACACTGTTACCTATAATATTATAGGCTGCAGACACTTAATTTAAACTTGCATACATTTACAGAATTGTTTTGAATAACTGCCACATTTTGCAAAAGTCTCAAGTAACAAGTACGAACACTCTAAATCAAAATGTTTTTTAATTTCACATTTTACTTGCAGAAATAACCTCTAAACATTACAATACATTTTCATGTTACTGTATGTAATTTTTCATGAAATCATTTCTTGTAATCTAACATTAATCCTCTGTTCTGCGTCTTTTTCAGGACATTTACTCTCGGTCGCCCTCTATCTTGAGCCTTAAAACAGGCGAGCGGTTTGTAGTGGAGCTGAAGAAAAGCAGTGGAAGCCTTGGCATCAGTGTTGCTGTGAGTGAAATGTTTTAATGAAGAGTGCTTTCCTCATTTTCTCTAGTTGTAAAAGAAAGTAGAGTTTGGTTTCTTTACGGAATCATTTTTGAAGAAAAATCATTTTGGATAAGGAAGCTGTAAAAATACAATATGTTCTTGATATGATGTCAAATACTTTATCTTGACTTACTGAATTTGAATTGATATGAATCATATAAACTTTGTAAGATCACTGCTTTACTGTCAGCCAAATGAATTTCCTCTTTTTTTCTATCTTGCCAAAGGGAGGAATTAACACTAATGTGCATGATGGAGGCATTTACATCAAGAGTCTGGTGCCTGGAGGTGCTGCTGAGCAGGATGGTCGCATTCAAATTGGTAATCTTTTAATTTGGAAGTAGAAGATATGATCAGGTGTTGAAAAAGGTAAAGGGTTATAAAAAAATAAATGATTAAAATGTGCAGGATCCATATCAAACTTCTAAATTCTGGATAAATTCTAAGTTTATCAGTTGTTACATTGTAATTATATCCTTAATAACAGTCCCCCTAACATCATCATCATCATCGCAGCATTATAAAGTATGAATCTGACACAAAAGTTCTTAAGCTTCCATATGCAGCATATTACATAAGTGATTGTGTATTGAACAGTAAGATAATAAAAGTCTAAACCCCAAAGATCATAAAAATGTATTTGAGAAATTATATTATAAAACATTTGCTGTTGCTGTTATTTACATTTTGTAAACCTCTGTGCTGTGACTTGTTTCGTGCCTCAGTGAGCAGGAGAGACTTTAAAGTTTGGTGATATGTCATCACACATATACACACACACGCACACACATCGCAAACCGTTTCGGTTCGGATGCTGCTAATGATGATGAGGTTTGTGTTTGTGCGTATGACAGGTGACAGACTGCTGGAGGTTGACAGGTCCAACCTGAGGGGCGTGACTCACCATCAAGCTGTCGAGTTCCTGAAGAGGACTGGGGAGGTATACATACACGGGCATGAACACTTGCTCATGCAATGAAACACAATCACACACACAAATGTTCTCGTTTGCTGATATGATTACATTAATATCAGTGCTAAGTGACTGTCCTTCACAGAGGTTACATATTTCTTCATCTCTTTAAATCCATGTTTTCGTGATCCATGATGATAATCCTTCCCTAATGAGTCTGTTTTAGTTAAATTAACTTAAATATAAAACCATAAAAGTTAACATAATGACAAAAGCACTAAAGTCCAAACTATTGAATTCACTATTACAAGGACTTGACCTGACTCTTTAGACCTTTCCACCATAACCTTTTTTAAGGAAGCGTTATTCACAGTGAAAAAATGGCAGGAACCAGTGCTGCTACACATTATTCTCTGTTCCCGCTGTGACGCTATTTGTTCAATTAAATTTATCAAGCATATTAAGGGGAAGTATGTGCGTCATCTGCTCCCTATAGGTGGTGAGCCTGCTGCTCGAGAGGGAGCCCACAGTAATTCTGGAGCCTAGACCTGACTCGCCCTGCCCTACCTTGGTCCACAGTGCATCACACACACAGCCCCTCAGGACTGAAGTCTCCATGGAAACGACCTTGAGTGGTCGAGCCAAGGACTACAGCTTTGTAACGGATGGTGAGAGGGGAGACGAAGGGGCATTTACCCTCGTAATAAAAAAGAAAAGATAGACAGTGTCAGGGACACACACTCATGCACACATGGCCCAGAGGTGACTGTGAGTCATCTGACAGCTACATTGTGGTTGCTGTCAGAGTCATCTAGGGCTGATGCCGCCTCAGTCCCTTGGGATTGCATCCACTGAAACCTTAAAGCTTCCTGTTCGCTGGCACGTAGCCTTCCCTTCTTTACTGGTAATAGTAGGAAAAAAAGTCAAATAAATTGGGAAAAATGTATTACCAAATAATAATTACAGAAAAGAAATATACATGCATTTGTGACACTGAATTGAAAAATGTTCTTAGCACGTTGCTAAAGATCATAATTCACATGTTAATGCTCAAGTGTTTCCTTTCATCTCGTTCGTAGAAAACACACGTGAGGTGGTGCTGAGGAAGAGCTTGTCTGGCCTCGGCTTCAGCTTTTATATCTCCCAGCTGCACTCAGGACCAGACCGCAGCAGCGTGGTCCGCATCAAACGTCTGTTCCCAGGTCAGCCAGCGCAGGAAAGTGGCCTGCTGCGGGAAGGAGACATCATCCTGACTGTCAACAAAGAGCCTCTCAAGAATCTTCCCTATCAGGTAGAATTTATATGTTTATATCAGATAGTGTATTTTTTGTTTAGTTTGTTTTTTATTTCTTATATTTATAAGAGGACAAGAATGTGTGTGGACAATTGGACCATAAGAAGCTAAAAAGCAAAATAAACCTGTTTGCAAAATAGCCAATGTAGCCTTAAAACTGTGTAAACCTGTGGAAGAACAATGGATAATTATGAATGGACTGCCGAGTGTATAAGTAACACAAGTGACCTTGTTCTCTCTCAAGTCTCATTCACTTCATTGTTTCACTAATCCTTTAATCTTGTACCACTTGAAATAGAAAGCAGTTTGTGTCATTGTGCTTGTGTCATTTAATCTTCTCTGTACTGCCAAGAAGTTACAATGGTATTAGCAGCGTTGCTTTTACACATATGTTGGTCAGATATCTGTGCACATTTTACACTCAACAAAAATATAAACGCAACACCTTTGTTACTGCTCCCATTCCCCATGGGATGGACGTAGAGACCTAAAATTCATTCCAGATACACAATATAACCATCCCTCCCAAACAGTGGTCACAAATCAGTCCAAATGTGTGGTAGTGGGCACATCTGCCATATTGAGATAATCCATCCCACCTCACAGGTGTGCCACATCAGGATGCTGATCTGACATCATGAGTAGTGCACAGGTGTACCTCAGACTGCCCACAACAAAAGGCCACCCTGGAATGTGCAGTTTTTTGCACTATTGGGGGTCTGGGGACCCAGAACCGGTCAGTATCTGGTGTGACCACCATTTGCCTCATGCAGTGCAACACATCGTCGCATGGAGTCTATCAGATTGTCAATTGTGGCCTGTGGAATGTTGGTCCACTCCACTTCAATGGCTGTGCGAGGTTGTTGGATATTCGTGGGAACTGGTACACGCTGTCGTATACGCCGGTCAAGCACATCCCGAACATGCTCAATGGGTGACATGTCCGGTGAGTATGCTGGCCATGCAAGAACTGGGACATTCTCAGCTGCCATCTGCCCTGAACAATGTGAACCATGATTCATCCGTGAAGCGCACACCTCTCCAACGTGCCAGACGCCATCGAATGTGAGCATTTGCCCACACAAGTCTGTTACGGCGACGAGCTGGAGTCAGGTCAAGACCCCGATGAGGACGACGGGCATGCAGTTGAGCGTCCCTGAGACGGTTTCTGACAGTTTGTGCAGAAATTGTTTGGTTGTGCAAACCAATTGTTCCAGCAGCTGTCTGGGTGGCTGGTCTCAGACGATCTTGGAGGTGAACCTGCTGGATGTGGAGGTCCTGGGCTGGTGTGGTTACACGAGGTCTGCGGTTGTGAGGCCGGTTGGATGTGCTGCCATATTCTCTGAAACGCCTGTGGAGACGGCTTATGGTTGAGAAATGAACATTCAATGCACGGGCGACAGATCTGGTTGACATTCCTGCTGTCAGCATGCCAATTGCACGCTCCCTCATTGCTTGTGGCATCTGTGGCATTTTGCTGTGAGACAAAACTGCACATTCCAGGGTGGCCTTTTGTTGTGGGCAGTCTGAGGTACACCTGTGCACTACTCATGATGTCAGATCAGCATCCTGATGTGGCACACCTGTGAGGTGGGATGGATTATCTCAATATAGCAGATGTGCCCACTACCACACATTTGGACTGATTTGTGACCACTGTTTGGGAGGGATGGTTATATTGTGTATCTGGAATGAATTTTAGGTCTCTACGTCCATCCCATGGGGAATGGGAGCAGTAACAAAGGTGTTGTGTTTATATTTTTGTTGAGTGTAAGTCTGTCTCATTTTTAACCAATTCAAAGTTTCTTTTCTGTTTGTCTCAGAGGGTTTTGCTTTTGCTACGTGGTGCTCCTTCTGAGGTTCATCTGCTGATCTGCCGACCTGGACCAGGAGCACTGAATGATGGAGATAATAACTCACTGGTGAGCTAATATACTCATGAATCACTGTAAATCCAGTCCCAAGGCAGACATTTTTAGACAAACCATTGTACTTTCTGTCTGACTCTACAGACTCTTACATCCCTCCGTGATGCTCGATCGCGGTCTCTGGACATCAGGTTGGGGGAGGACTACAGCGAGCTCCTCAAAAAGCCCTCCAACCAGGAGGAGGAGCCGACCAGCAAAACAGAGAAAAACTCAGAACTTCCTGCAGCTTCACAACTCCCAGAGAGCCAGGAGGATCTCAAGGCAGAAGTGCAGACACAACAGACTCCACCATCTTCCCCTCGCTCACCTCCTTCACCAACATCACCTACATCTCCTCCTTCACCAGTCTCGCCAGCATCACCTGCCTCACCTACCTCGCCTGGCTCTGGGTCTCCACCTGCTCCAACAGAGGCCCAACTAGCTGCTGGGAAGCTCGAGCAACAAAAGGAAGCAGAAGCAGAAAAGAAGAGCAAAGATGTGGAGGAGGAGGACGCAACAACCTCAAGCTCTACTGTGATGCTTATTGATGTCTGTCCTAAGACTGGCTCCAACTCTGTGTATACCAGGTAATGTTTCAGATGCCAGCTGTCATGTGTTGATGTGCATGTTGTGTGGTTATTTTCAAAACTCGTGCAGATGTCTTTTATCAGGACAGAGTTTTATTGTTAGGATGAACATGAACATTTGGCTTAATTTTAAGTAGACTACAAAATAAATGTTTTTTTTAATCGGCAGTGGAGTCAGAGAGGAGGCAGATGGAAGTGTCACCTATTGCCTCATGGGAAATGGACTCACTATCATGGCAGATGAAGAGTACCTGACCATCAGCTCCACACTGGAGCCTCCTCACATGCTTCCCACCGCTAGCACTCAAACAGCCAACTTTAGCTCTCAAACATCAAGTAGCTTGCAGTATCCACACCCCAACCCCACCACCTTGGCCCTCAACCTCTTATCTGACACCCCCACCACTTGTTCCCTGGCACATCCCTCCCAGCCACTCACAACACAGCCCCCTAAAACCAAGCACCACCCAATCCAGCAGGGGCTTCTTCCAAGTCACTACAAAGCCATGTCCAAGATCAGCCGCCCCATGGTGCCCCCACCTCAACCTCCACCACTGACCCCTATCACAGCTCAGATTATCTCTGTGGCTCCCTGTCCTAGTCCACCTCCCCCAGTGCTGCCCCCCAGACTGCTGCCCCCGGCTTCTCCGATCCAATTTAGAGAAGAACCAGAAAAGAAAGAAAAGGAATACAAAGATTATGATGATGACGAATATGATGAGGAAGAGGAAGAGAGTCGAAGAAAGGCAAGTCGATGATGTTCTATTTTTATGCCACTGCTTAAATTTAGCTGTGTTTTCATCAATATTAGTTTGCCTGCTAGTTTTCCATTAAGTTTTTTGAAGAGAACCATCACTGGACTTTTGAGAGATTAATGTTTTCCCATTCTTGTCTAATAGCTAGCTGCTCAACAGTCCAGAGTCTTATTTTGTATTTTTATGTCTTATGTTGTTCATTTTTTCAACTGGTGAAAGGTCAGGCCGGTTCAGCGCCTCGGTTCTTCTACTGTTATAATAGCTGCAGTATGGTGTTTAGCATCGTCTTGCTGAAATATGCAGGGTCTTCCCTAATAAAGAGGTGTTCTGGATGGGATCGTATGTTGCTCTAAAATCTGTATATACCTTTCAGCATTGATGGTGCCTTTCCAAATATGCAAGGTGCCAGTTCCATAGGCACTAATGTAACCCTAAACCAACGGAGATGCAGGCTTTTGAACTCAGTGCCAATAACAAGCTGTATGGTCCCTCATAAGACATCTAGAGGAGATGGTGGTGTTTCTGTATCATGTTCATATATGTAAGCTTGAATTTACATTCTGGATTCACAGAGGATGATTTCTGGAAGCGTTCCTGAGCCTATGGAGCAGGCTGCATTAAAAACAGGAACGACAGTCAGCTCTGTTTTTAATGCAGTGCTACTCTGCCCTATACTATGAAGACAGTTTGACATACCCCGGGTATCTTTCCATTCTGGATTCACTAACATTGGCAATCAGGATAAGCAGTTACATCACGCTGTTTATCGACTGGCTAAGTTAACCCAGGGTCTCCCCTCTATGTTAAAATCAAAGGGCTGGTGTTGGCAGCATCTGACCAACCTAAAAGGCATGGATCATATGATTCTTCTTCCAAAGAAAAAGATCCCTGTGAGTGCCACCTACTCATTATCAGAAGAAATTGTGATAAAAATCTCCAAAAAACATTAAAATATAAAAAGCGTCGCCACAGATTCTCTGAACCTCTGCATCTCTAAGATTATCTTTATATACTCTTTATATACATGTTACTGACCTGGTGCTAATGAACCTTATTAGTGTCAAATGTTCCTCCAGGTGTTTCTTTTTAGGACCACTGACTTTTGAAGCTTTTTATATCCCCCACACAAACTTTTGCCACTGCCATCAAATTAAAAAATTTCTTGTTTTCTTCTTAAAATCATGACCTTCTAATTTCTATTCTCACAGGGATTGGTTAAAGAATTTGAGCTGTCAGTGGTTCTGACTAAGTCCAGAAGTGGAAGCTTTGGGTTCACCATCACTCGAAGCAAACTAGACAACTGCTACTACATACAGGAAATATTGGACAATCCAGCCAAGGCAGATGGACGACTCAGGGCAGGAGACAGGCTCGTCACAGTATGCACCAAAACTTGCGCCTGCACATTTAAAGTAATCATTAAGCGTGTCCTGTTGATATGACAACTGTTCTTTGTCTGTCATCTTTTACCAGGTAAATGGCCACGATGTTACCAGTGTGGCAGATGACGTTGCCATGACTATTCTCAGGTCATCTCCAAGGAGACTGAGTATGACAATAGGGAGAGCAGTGAGCAACCTGGTGGCTCCACCCTCTTGTGACAGCCTGCCTGATATTGTCCTACACAAGACACCTTCAGGACAGCTGGGTGGGACTTTATATAAACTTCGACTTACGGCATAGAAGCACATCAGTCATATATTATTTGAATTAATCTCTGTGCGTGCCCTTTCCAGGAATAAAGCTGACAGGTGGCATTGGTAGTAAATGGCAGGGCATCTACTGTCTGGAGGTGGTGCCAGGTTCCCCTGCCAGCGAGGAGGGTAGTGTCCAACCCAATGACAAGATCCTGTACATCTGTGGAAGGTGCACGCTGGGAATGACACTAGAGGATGCAGTTAAAGCTTGTGAGATCGCTCCACGTAAAGTGAAACTAAAAGTCATCAGGTATTAATGGTTCGAGAGATAATGTTTTTAGTGTTTGCCTCTCTTTCTTTGAATGAGTCTGTTCTTGTGTCTGTTACAGAGAAGAGCAGCCAGTGACCCCCAGGGGTAAGTGGAACGGTAAGTGCTTCCAAAGAATTTATGGCATGACTTCACTTGATCGGGACTCCAAGGACAGCTAAACAGGATAGTTTGGTTTCTATGCAGTATATGCAATGATGCATTGCTTAGAAACCAAATATGTTTGCGCTCAACAATGATAATTTAGGTTCAATCATTACCAGAAAACCTTAAAATTCTGGGAAGCAAAACAATTACTTGTGTGTAATGCAAAGGTATTTTTTAGTGTTTGATCTCTTTGTTTTCTTCGACAGGTCTGTTTGACTGGAAAAAGGACAGGAAGTCCTTTGCTCGTTTTGAAGAGCCAGTATCCCCAGAGAAAGACTCTCCTACTGAAGATGGTGAGTTTTTTTCTTTCTCGCATTCATTTATTTCTCTTTTTGCTTCTTCCAAACTCTTTTCATCATCAGCACAGTAACTAGTTACCATTCATCCCTTTGATGGCTGTCCCATTGTCAGGGTGAAGCATGAGCTTGGTGCTGACAGATAGCTCTCTTTGCAGCTGTGTGTGCGTTTACATGTGTGTGATCTGAATGCTGACAGACAGATCCTGGGCTCTCACAGCAGGATTAATAATTAGCGAGCCTCTGGCCCTCCACTGGCGTATTGGACTGCAAGGCCAAAGGCGTCGCACACACATGCACACAGAGTCAGAACCATACAGCCAGTGGTCTATAGGGCAGGTATCTCAGTTGCCTGGTGACGGTGTATAAAGTGGAGAGGGTCAGTCTGAAAAGATCAGCTTTGTTTTGCTGTCATAGAAGAAATACACCGCTCAACACTTCTCTTTCAAAATGTCCGAAGAGGTGGGAGGTTGGTGTGTGTTACTGTTTTTTCTCCAAGTGTCTTGTTTTGAAATTTATTTTGATGCAGAAGGTGGCATGGATGCAAATCGGTAGAGAAGGAAAGTTCCACTGCTGGTTTAGAGCCAAACTCCAGGAGTTCCCTTTGTTAAACTTGCTTGATGTTTTCTAAAAGCATAATAATATACATGTTAACTCTTTTTTTTGTCTGAATGGGCTTTTTTTTCAGCTGAAGCTGTGTATCAGACTGCTGGACAATTCAGATGTCTCTCTCTCGGCCAAGAACAGGATGTAAGTTTACTAACAAATGTATTTTCTGTCCACTAGCCTGGTCTTTTCTCCTGTACACCTTCTGCTTTGCTTAAACAATTGTCCGTCTAAGGGGACACTGTAACATGAGTCTGCTGAGTGTCAATCTGTTAATGTATTCTCTATCTGTGTGTTTGACAAGCATTCTTTACTCTTCATTTATGTACACGACACAGTGGCAATTTATTAATGTAGAATACAATCTGGCCTTGTAAATACACAGCTATAAAACTGATAAGAGAATCTGTTTCCTTATTTCTCAATTCTTGTCTTCTTAGAATTGCATCATGCAAGTGGAGTTCACTAAACCAGAAGGAGGAGGTCTCGGTTTTGCATTGGTCGGGGGAACAAATGGCAGCATGCTCAGGGTGAGAGAAATTTGCTCAGGTGGAGTAGCTGAGCAGGACGGTCGCCTGAGAGTGGGAGATATTCTGTTAGAGGTAACAACACAACGTATGTAATGCAAATAATTTTTTTTTACCTCCATAGTCAGGGGGAGGCTTTGATTTTCTTTGTGCCCATGCTAGGTGAATGGTGTGATTGTGTCTGGACTGAGCCACAGTAAGGTGGTGGAAATCCTGCGCAAAGCTGAAGGGACTGTGCAGCTCACCATCTGCAGAGACGTCCTGCCCCTGACCTACTCCGAGTCACCTACACCGCCCAACATGTCAGCTCAAACTGAAGCTATTTTAGCTGAGCAGCCTGCTCTTGTGTCCAACCCTGATAATTGCTCTTCACCTGACCTCATGCTGAACAGGCCAGTGGACCGTCCCCCTGGTATGCTCTCTGACAAATACATTTCCTAAGCTGCGCTAAATTTTATGGTAAAAGATGTAAAAATCCATATTTTGTGTCTAATTAGGCATAACTAGAATTAGAAATAGTATGTTTATAGTGCCTTACATATACATTAAGATCGCTTTGAAAACCAGATTTAGTGCCGTAAGATATACTTACAAATTGTCTCTGACTTTCACCTTACTACTGGATCATTCGTTGGTCATTAGAAGAAATCTAAAGCATAGTGGATCACATGTTCAGTCATCCCTTAAAATCTTGATGGTGTCCAGACTTTTACAACGTGTAGGTGGTACTTTGTTGACAGTCTACTCTCACACGTTTTTAAAAATATCATGCCACTTTCCAATCCCCTAATACCAGGCTATGATAGCTACTATGTTGTCATTACAACTCTATATTGAGACATAAAGTCAAATCCCTCGTTAACTCCTATTATTAGAGGCTCACACTTTCTTAGAGGGTTATTGGCAACACATTACAGCACAACTGTAGTGTCAAATAAGCTCATGCAAAGTCTTGAATAATGCCTAATGATGGTATGGCTTGTAAAATTTGCCTAATAAAAACATTATTTCTAGCTCTGTGTAATTTGATACAAATACAGCCTCTTATGTCTTATTAGTTTACTCTAAAATAAAGTGTTATTATTAGGATTTGTAGAAAGCAGATGTTTAAAACAAGCTGTAGACTCAGAGAGATTTGTAATATTTCATTAACAAAAAGCGTGATTATTTTAATCTTGTTATTTGTTGACATTTTGTCTACATTTGCTGTTTTAGAGGCAACGTCAGACCCTGTGGTTAATGAAGCAGATGTTGTTCTAACATCGCCCCCTCCCTCACCTCACCTACTGACAGTTGTAACCGATGAGACTACAGGTAAACAGGTAATGTGGACACTAACAAGCATACAGAAGTGTGCAAAAGTCTTGAGCAACTTCTCATTTCTTTAAACTTTGCTTCAAAGTAGCCAGACTTTCTTGTAATTCTTAAAGTGGTCTTGAGCAATCGTTCTCCAGCTTTCTGAAGGCCTATCAGAGATTTCTTTGGACATTGGCTGCTTTTTTACTCATTTTCGCTCCAGTCCCTGTACCTGATCATGTTCAGCGGGATGTTTTTTGCATGTTAAGTCATTTAACCCTGACCTGTGAACCTTAAAAAGGTACCTAATCAAGGTTAACATGAGAGATACATCTCAGTTGATCTGTCTACTGTTTGCTGAAACTTGCCTAGAAATCGTCTTCAAGGAAGAATAAGTGTCACTCACCCATTCTTGAGGAAAGGGAACAGGGAGAAGAGTCAGAGCTTTGGAAAATTACACAAGAAGTGGACTGAAAATCTGTGGCAACAGGTCTTATGACATGATGAGTGCAAATTTGAACGTTTTGATTCAAAACTTTATCAGTGTGTACAAAGGAGGTCAGGAAAGAAGCACAGCAGAGGTTTACGGCCAACTGTAAAACGTGGTAAAGGTCCTGTCATTGTGGCTGCATTTCAGCTTTGGGGGTGTTGGGGGACGTACAATGCATTACCATTTAATACTACCTGGAAAGCGTCTGATTGGGAAAGGCTTTCTTTTTCAGCATGACCATTATCCCAAAAACAGAGAGAGTTCAGGCTGTGTTAAAGAATAAAAGTGGTGATACCAAATATTGACTTTCAAGCTCATTACAGTTGTACAAACTCTGTTTTTGTCTTGTATGCAGCATTTTCCATGTGTGGTTGCTCATGTTTCAATACCCGACTACACCTATTTCTCATTTTCCTAGTAAAATAAAAAGAAAAGACAGCCCAAGACTTTTGTACAGTACTGTATATAAACTAACTGCAACATTATTAACTATTAAAATTAAATCGTACCCTTCTTTACATCTTTACTAACATCTGCTGCTAACATCTTGCTCCTTCCCTCTGTTGCCTCCTCTGGCTTTTTGTCTGTGGAACAGGAGAGCTGTAACAGCACCCCTTCTCATCAAGCTTGCTGCCCATCCCTCAATGTCACTGACATGTTGCATGGAGCTTCTGAAAGGTAGTACTACTCTCTTGTATTGTCTACATATTTCGTGTCCTCTTCTTCAACCCCCCTCCTCCTGCATCTTTGTATGCTGGAGTACCAGCATTATCCATAAGGAGGCAGCAAAGAGCAATAAATAAAAGATGACTGTGGGATAAACGTTGACGCTTGTAAACTGTGATCCCCATTAGAAGAAAATGTCAGTTAGTGTAACAGCTAGGAAGTGTATAGTACTATTCCATGCAGGCTTAAAAAAAGAAAGGTACAGCAGTAGTAAAAATATATTTTAGCCTTTTGTTTATACTGTATTTTAGGTGGAAAAGGCGCAGGGAAAGGAAGCTCAGCCTTGCATGATTTCATCCCCTCCTACCGAAGACTAAAAATGGTCTGGTCTCACCCCTGCCCTGCCCCCTGACTCCCCCAGGAAACAAATTGTGAGCAAACTTTTGGACCACTCCTGCAAAGACATCCGGAAACCCCAGTCAGACGGCTGGAGCAGTGAAGATGATGACGACGATGTATTCAGCACCAAAGGTCAGGAAATGGCCTCATCCCAAACAGGTGCCTGTTTCTGTAGTACTGTAATGACAAGTCTGAGTTAAAATAGATAAATGTTTGCATTAAAGGGTTAAAGTGACCCTTTTCTCCACTTCTTTTAATCTATATTTTTCTCAGGCCCTCCCATAGTATCAGAGGAGGAACTGGCCAGTCTAGCTCTTATTACCCCTGCAAAGACCAGCCAGTACTCAGGCTCCAGAGTCAAAGCTCTCATCCAGATTCTCCAGCATCAACTGGACCAGCAGGAACTGGTCAAAGAGTTCATGGTTTGTGTGAACTACTGGATTCATAAAAAGGAAGTTATTATGTAACTTACTACAATATGGGTTCCACTGTGAAGCGGCAGACAAACATCCATGCTGTAGAAAATCAGCGTTTATTAAAATAAATAAAATGCATTATCTTAAGTTATTGTGGTTATTATGTCCATGTTTATACTTAAGGCTCTGGAGCATCTGAAGCCTTCTGACAACTGCCTAGTGGGAAAAGCTCCTGAGAACAGAGACAAGAACCGCTACAGAGACATCCTACCCTGTAAGTTGAGTGTAAAAATTTAATGTTATTATTTATTCAAACCTTGCACTTTTTATGTTCCCTTTTTTAGGGGTTCCATCTTTCTCGTTGATGGTTTAAAGCTCGTAAAAATGGATACTCAGGGACTTGGCATTCCATTGTTTCATTGTCTCACTTTAAGCTGACTCTAAAAAAGAAGGGAGTGAAGATGTTTGTGTACAACAGTTAAGCAATTTAATTTACACAGAACAAATTATTTCTCAATAACTCACTGGTACCACACTTATAATTTTCTCTGAGTCTGCCAAGTATGTGATGTTGTAATTATCTAGGATTTATATTTTTAATAAATGAAGGAGCATCAGGAACAAATAATATTACAAGCTGTGTTATCACCATGAATTCCAGAGGTTTGCTGTCTGATTTGTGATAGAATTAATCACTACCTCATAAACTCACAGTGTCTTCGACTTCTAAGTCAGATGCACCGCTCGCTCATCACGTCTGGTTTCAAAACATCGAGATGCTGGTGATAAAAATGCTCAAGTCAAGGCTTCATTAACCACTGAGTGGCTGTGGCTCAAACTCAAAAACACACCGAGACTATTTTTGCGTGTTATTTTTGCTCTTTCTTCCTTTAGACGACAAAACTCGTGTTGTGGTTGGAGAGAATCAGGACTATATCAATGCCAGCTACATCCGCATGCAAGTTGGCGATGAAGAGTTCTTCTACATCTCCTGTCAGGGCCCTTTACCTTCTACTGTGCAAACCTTCTGGCAGATGATCTGGGAAAATAAATCCGATGTCGTTTCCATGATGACCCAGGAAGTAGAGCGGGGAAGGATTAAATGTCACAAATACTGGCCAGAGAAGCTGGGTGTGCCTTTGGATGTAGGCAGGTACCAGCTTCACCTCGAGAACCAACAGTACCTGGAATACTTCCACATCAAGATCATCCGTATGGTGGAGAGTGAGGTGAGAGAGGGGCACTTTCTTTTCTGACTTACTGTAAAAAATGAATAAATACAAGTTTTGTGCAAATTTTTGATGAATTGCCATTCCAGACTGCCGAAACACATTTTGTTCGACACCTGAAGTTCACACACTGGCCTGACCACGGCGTGCCGCACTCCTCCGAGCAGCTGGTTCGCTTCATCCGCTACCTGAGGGCGGTGCACCATAAAGGGCCTGTCACTGTGCACTGCAGCGCTGGCATAGGACGTACAGGAGTTCTTATTTGTACTGACATCATCCTTAGCCTCATCGAGAATGATTTGCCTGTGAGTGGAATCCACTTTGATGGGTTTTCATTGGCATTTAGTGGTTTTAGTCATGCAACTGGCACAGTTCTATCACATTCCGGAAAAATAAAAAACAATTATCGGATAGACTGCTGTGAAATTTTTCACATAGGTCAGCAGGGGCAGATCCTATTATAACTGGCTATTCTTAAACCACCGCTGTGCCAAAGTGCGACCCAGCAGCACTAACATGGTTGCAGCCACTTCATTAATCACTGTTATTTGAAATAAAACATGCATGCATTTTCATCTGTACTTAACAGTTTTCTTTTTTTACCTTTAGATTAACGTAAGCAACATTGTGAAAGAGATGAGACTTCAGCGGCACGGGATGATTCAAACCAAGGTCAGTGCCAGCAGAAGGGTTAAAATTCAGGCTTTGGAATAGATGGTGAGCAAAATTAGACGTGTCCTTTGTCCCCCTTATTTCAGGAGCAATACCTTTTCTGCTACAAAGTCTGGTTGGAGGTTTTACAGGGGATTTTACAGCTTCACGGCAGCCAGTGGCAACCAGAAGACCCAAGAGACCACAAAGTAGTTTGAGAATGTTTCCACCATACCTGTAAGAAACAAGCTGTGAATGTTCGACCGCGTGCAGTCGCGCCCAGCAGAGCGATACGTTGATGATACAGTTTTCTTTGGCTTCCTTTAGTTTAGCTGGCTATAATATGCAATCTGTACTTCTCAGCTTTGCTACAATGATTTCAACTGACTTTGTCTGTGTATGTGTTCTTGGTGCTGTGATTATCTCACGTTATTTTAGATCACTGAGGTTGTTTTGCCTTTTCAGGTTTAGTGATTTGCCTTCTGTCTCAAACATTGTGTTTTTTTAAATCTAATCTTTTTTCTCCATGTTCTTTACATTTTTATGTTGCATGTTATTTTAAATCCGGTAATATTTACATCTTGGCAGTAATGTCATCAAAGTGCACAAGTGTAAGATCATCATACCAAAGTTAGTGTCTGTTTCAAACCTCGATGACTAGCGTTTGATTCAAGGTTGTGTTATCATTTCATTTAAGTGCATTTGTACCCTGCAGAAAAGGGTATTAGCAAAAGAACATTATTGATTGTCTTTAATTAATCATCTAAGGGAATGAAAAGCATTAAGTGCCTTGGAAAGATACGCATCACTTGCTCCATACTGACCCCAGCCCACTTGTCTGAAGCGGTCAGGGACGGAGGACAAGAAACAGATTTGAGAGCAGCTGATAGTGGTTGGAGTGAACGAGCAGCTTTTGGTCTGTTTGTAAGGTGGACTTTGGTTAATTCAAACCAGAGGAACATTACATCTCACCTTTTCGTTAAGTTGTAACTCTGAAACAGTGTGGTGTTCGCACACTGCCTTCCAGTCTTTTTTTCTTTTTAATTTGTGTGCTCATTTTATACAATATCTATCACAAAGAACATTTTATTAAACATTATCACAACTTGCTCATCCCAAATACAGATAAAGAATGACCCCACATAACAAATTTTTGAAAATTCATAAATTTTCAATTCACTATTTTGCTAAAATTTGAACTCTAAATATTCCCTTTTTTTTGTAAAATGTACAAAAATGATTTAGATGTAATTTAAATTATTAGTTGCTGGGCTATTACATGTAAGTTGTTACGTGATAGCATCGTTTCTCTGTATTCTTTGGCTATTTTAATACAAACTCAGCCAAAAATGCAAAAAATATTCCCAGGTTTACAAACTTTCCATTTTGCCACTTTAGATATTGTACAAAGCAACGGTCAAAGTCAAATCTAAAATGATTTCTAGCTGCTGGTTTGAACCTCAACCTTTGGATGTCACTGCTTGTGAGCTTTGTTCCTGTAGCTGCTAACAAACACACACCAGCTCTCTTATTGCATGCAGACTCTTACAGTACAGCCTGGAGTTTGACAAAATGACTTGAACATGATCAAAATGTGGAATGTAACAAAGCAATACTCCTGAGGAGGAGGGAAACTGAATGTCTGGATTGGTTACCCAGTTTTCCAAACTGTTTGGAGCATGTTGGTTAGACATATGCAGTACTGTACTTTTGCCATGTGGATGGCCATGCAGAGCCATCAGCCTCTGTACTGTGTATGAAACATCTTTTCACTCCACGCTGGTTGGTTGGTTTCCAACGATAGCTAACCCTCTGTTATGTGCAAGTTCGCGTTCTATTTGAAACTCGTTGATATATTTGAAAATGGTTATTCTTGAAAGAACAAAAGAAAAGCACATTTTGCATTCATCTGTGAAAATGCATCTTGTACAGTTAAGCAAGTGCTTATGCGTAGCATTGTGAAATATAATAACCTCTGATTGCACAACTGCTTATTTATGCTGAATTAATATCTTGTCACTGTACCAGCCACTATGTAACCAATAACTGAGAACAATGTAATACCTCTCTCTTTAATTAAAAGCTATTCTGAAGCTTGTTTGTGTGTTATACAACACATTTTACCCCTTGACTCCAAACACAACATAATTCAACTCGAATAACGGAACAAGGGCAGCAGATTGGGTTTTCCCTGATGGCACACACAGAACAGAGAGGCGGAGGCAACCCTAAATCTAACTTCACTGTGCCCCTTTTTCTACTTTTACTGCACGGTTTACTCCCTCTCGAGTTTTACTGCAGAGTAAATAAGCTGGTCTCACAGGGGTCTTTTGTGACAGCATGGAAATCCCTCGGAAAACGCTGCACACTCTGCGCACGTTTAAACCTGATGCTGGGGAAGCCACAGAGCAGATTTACTTGCTCGCCCTCTCTCCACTTTCTCAGCCGCTGCTCTTGTGTACGATATCTATACCAGATCCACTCACACACACACATACAATCCCCCAGTTACCCACCCCCATTCCTCCTATTTCTTTTCACTCCCCAGCTCAGACCTTCTTATTGCTATGAGTTATAGCAAAAACACCAGCAACTCAATTCAGTGTGTGTCATTTTATTAAATAGTCAGTTTCAAATTCAAACCACAACACAAGGCAGGAATTACTGACAGGCTCAAGGACTCAACACTGCCATTAAAATAAAGCTGCTGGGTCCTATTGTCATTGTGAAAACAGATGAGTTCAAGAAAAAGGGCCAAGGATCAAAGTGGGATATATTTTATGGAACACTTCTTAAGAGTTTGACAATACAGACATTTCAAACTGGGAACAAAAATGGTAGTAAATTCTTAACAGAGGCAATGAGTCAGAAAATGTGTTTAAAAGGCATAAAAATTTGAAGAAAACGGTAAATCTTGTGTTCTCACAGTGTAACACGGAAACAAGCCAGTTCACTTTCCACCTGTGTAGCATTTTTTTTTAAATGGACATAAGTTATGTACTGCAGCACATATGCACACACAGACACACTTAACCATCCTCCTTTAAAGCTTCGCTGTCGCCTCATATTTCACCTCTGTGTATCTCTTCACACATTACATGGGGTGAAAACCTTAAATCAAGGCATTTAATGGATGATGCATCACTTTAAGTAATATGATTTTTTTTTAAATCTAATAAACAATTTACACACAAACATAGATTTAATAGAAGTGTAAAGTCATAATTTTTACTATAAATGATGTAGATGTCCACTGGATTTTTTAAGTGTTTGTTTAGATTCAGAGCTCAGCTCACAAAAAACTCGAACTTTTTTTGCTCAGAAACATTTAAATACACCACATGTGGTCTCTTAAAAGAATGAATGCATTTTTACAAAAAACAAAAGATCTTACTTGGAAAATGCAGTATTACTTCTATAGCACCTTTCTACTCAAGTTGAACACTCAAAGCACCTCCTACTGCAGGTGTCATTCCTACAGTGCTTTTATCTCTGCCCAAGTGCATTTTCCTAATATTCACACTCTGATAGCTGTGCCAGGGAAATAACTGGGGTTCTTATCTTGACCAGGGATACTTTGACACAAGGATAGAAGGAGCCAGGGGATCAGTCCACTGACCCTCTGCCCACTCCACCACCTGAGCCGCAGCCACAAATCAGGAAACTTGTTGTAAACACTGAGGTGAAGAAATGAGGTGTGTTACAGTACTGCAGAAGAAAATCATCAGAGTGTAACTATCCCTGACTGCTAGACCAGAACAAATGATATGAAAGTTTCAGCTTTCACAGTGTCCCTAAAACAGGAATAACACTCACCGTGTCCTGTCCTGAAATTCAAGAACACTAGATGGATATTTTTGCATGATATGGAAAAAAAAAATCTGGCATGGTTTTGCATATTCACCTTATCTCTTTTCCTGAGTAGCTTGAGTCAAGACGCAATGGTTGAATGTGGTTCTGGAAGACTTAATGACATCCTTGTGTATGCTGGAAGGAAGAATAACTGATAACAAACAAGCACTGAGCAAAAATGAGAGGAAAAAAATATTGTATTGTCTTTGATGTTATGGAGTAACATGATGACTGACACGCACCACCAATTTATCAATGATGATAACAGATGAATAATAAACCTATTTGACACATTATCTTTAAACTGTTCATGTTCTATGGTATTGTACTGTAGTGCAGTTAGCCTTCTGTCTTCTGAATGCTAGTTGTTGTGCTGTGCTGCCCTGATTGATGCAGCAAATTTCATTGTACTGCCTCTGCTCTGAATAATGAAAACATACTGAATCTAACTGGTTGAAAACAGCTGCCCTTTGAACCCAAGAAGAATGCTCTGCAAGTGATAAGTGACCTAACACCGGCACTTGTCATCAAAAAGATGCCACAAAGAGTTGCAGAGCTGAAAGGACCGGGCAGTCGTTACTATAATGATATAAAAAATTCAGGTTACATCTGCGGCCATCCCTGACACTTCCTCTCTGACTGTCACTTTTACTTGTTTCTGTTGAATAGCCATGTGCTGAGTGAGAGCATTGAAAAGAAAACGAATGTTTATCTATGTGTGTGCTACAGCAGATGACTCATTGTCATCAATGCAGTGAAACAACCTAATATGCTTTCCCACATTACAGATATCAGCTGTCACACGCTACCATCACAGAAGAAATCTGAGCTCTTTCTGGACTTCAAAACCTGGCATTTAATTCATTTTCAGGCTAAATAAATGCGCACTAATGTGATTTTCTGATTTGCTGTTGACCATGCCCTTTTGCGAGTCGACCCCATAGGCTCCACTGTGATGACGGCCCACTGACAGAGACACAGAGAGCCATTCATCCGCTCTCGGAGCAGATTGTCACTTTTGTGGCTTTCAAGATTTTCAAAAACCACAGACTTGTCAAAGGAAGATGGTTATGATTAAAGGACCCCTTTTAAGTTGGTTAGGTAATGGGTAAGCTGGGCTCGTCATTAGGTTTTCTGTTTTGACTTGCAAGTGGGGTCTATAATTACACCCTATGGTGCTTTGTGCAAATGATCTAATTCACTGAGGAATCCAGTAAATTTTGTTTCATTTCCTGCTCCGTTCTATTGTGCCTGTTAAATGTGAAAACAACAAACATACAACAAAAGACAAACTAAATACAATTACAGCTTGGTCTCCGTTTTCTTGTGGTTCATGTGCCCAGTTAATAAAATGAGCAGGGAATTTCCTAACAGCTTTACAGAATGTATTTCTTTTGAGAAAAATGACACATCTAGTCAAGAAGACAACACAAAAGCATAGTTATAAAAGGCTTGAAGTTGTAAGACGCTGTTATAAGACTTATTGTACAATGTACAGTTCTTTTATGTAGTGAAGAAAGCAAAGTTAGTCTCCAATATCACAAGGGCCACTGATCCATGTAAAATTGCTGGATAATTCTGGAATAAGGTCCAGGTGATTTGAATTTTAGGAAATGGGCACAGAGCATTGTGGAGTATTTTGTCTAAAATAAAGCATGAACAGTGTCTTTTTTTTTTTAGCCACACAGCTACATTAGAAGCAAACCACAACATAGCCATAGCAGTCCTTATAGGCTAAAGGAGGTGAATAATTTTGCATTCTTGATGTTGGTTTGTATGTTCTGGAGCAGCAAGTCCCGAGTCCATCAACAGAGCTCAGCAAAGACCTTTTTCCACAACCATAATTTGCCGTAATTATCATGCGCCCTCTCCAAGCAGCCAGAGTAAACGAGCACCTGTCAGTGGACATAAACTTTGGTTTTGTTGATGAGCTTTACCAGAAGGAACAACGGTACATATGTGCCACAAGAAATTAAAAGTACATTACAATTTAGTGCAATTTTAGGGGGCTACTTGTGTAGCCAAAAATAAATGAATTTATAATCTACTAAATAAAGTTTGCAAATATTTGAATGGTCACATTTAAACATCTTAGTCAGTGATAATGGGATATTTGGTTAAATGGCGCAGGATATACTCCAAAAGCTGTTAAGTGTAGCAAAAAGGGCCCTTTGTGAACTGGATGGTCTGTGTCAATGAGTGGCAAGGACGATGTTCTCTTTGTCAAACTCCCTCCTAAATCACACGCCACATCAGAGCAAGGTTGATTAACACCTGCTTTCAATTAAGTGACTTTCTCATCAAGCTTTGGTTGGGAAAGAGCCTCATGCCTCGTCACGTCGAAGATGTTACTGAATTAGAAAGCTATTAAATCAGGGAAGCAGGCGCACGGCGATACGAGGGGCATCGTTTATCTTCATTTGAGTGGGCCCTCCACGATCGTCTCCACAGGGGCGGCTAATTGAAAAAGGGCTTCAGAAATGCGATTGTTAGCATCGATAATAATTTATTACTTTCAGCTTGTGGAGTCCTGGGAGTCATTTGTATTCATTAGTGTAAATTCAAATTATGTTTGCGATTAAAATGTGACTTTGACAGGCAGAGGGGGCTCAGACAGGGACAGGCACTGATGAGACCTCTGCTTCGGGTCACTGCTTCCCACATTCGCCGCTTGCTAAATACGCAGCAGAGGAGCCTTTTTTGCCTCACCACCATCAATCTGTGTCTGATTCGAGTTGAGACGTTAGCGGTGATGGCCTCTCCTAAGCCTGTGTTTATGCTCTGAGCGCACTTTCCAGGCAAATTAACCTAGCTTCTGAAATATAACACCAATCACACGCAAACAATGCAGCTACCCACTAAAAAGTCATTCTTTTCTCCTTTCTGCCAGTAGTCGTTATCAGAGGGTGTGCAGGCTATTATTTGTCCTTCCTGGCTAATACTGACCAAGCTTTCCTCCAAATGTCAAGCAGTGATTTCTTTGACATTCAAGAGGAGATGGCAGTTAAGTAGGTCAGTGTCACTGTGATGAACATCAACTATGGCGGGTCACTGAATGGGCTGCTCCTCCACTTGCCCGCCTGTCACAAACCACTGAGCCAAAAGAGGCAAAAGAGCTGAGTGCTCCTTTATTGAAGCCCAGTAAATTACTTCAGCAAAGGCTGTCAGCGTGTAAAGTGGGGAACTTTATCAGATGTATCATGCCAAAGGTCATATTTTAGTGACCTGACAGGTCTCTGGTGAGTTTGCGTTTGTGGGTCTTCTGTGTGGGTTGCAGTGTTGGAGCAAAGGTTGATGGTTAAAGGCTGTTTGTGCTTGACATGAAAATGTCAAACATGGCCGTTTGAGAGAAGGAAACCAACAAGGTCTTTCTGGGCTTTTTTTTCCGTTTCTGCTTTTTGATACACTCAAGCTCCTCAAAAATCCTGTGTTAGCAAAGGTAAACTCCATTTCATAATCAGCATTTATTGTCCATTTTTGCTTCTAGTGTGTCTAATTCGTTGCATTAGAGTGTTTCTTAAAAATGAATGCAATTCAAAGAAAAAGAAATCTGACATGGGGCCAGAGGTATTTTTTGTTGACAATCATTATAAGGTGAACTACTGAACATGTTGGTGCATCTCCTTTTGCACCTCAGCCGTTGGGATCACTGCTATTTTTGCACTGACTGCTTGCACTTTAGCATACACGATGTGCACTGGATTCCTGACACTTTGCAGAAAAGGCAGCCCTTTAACTTGAATTTCACTTTAGGCGGGAGACAACAGTGCAAGAGGGAAAATTCCAGCCTTTTCAATTTGCTGTGGATGAGCCACTGCCCACAGCAAAGGGTTGTTTCCCCAAATTGCTATAAAAATTTGGGATGAATTCACAGCACAAAATCCCAGGGAATGTAAAAAAAAAAAAAGGACAAGCATGCTGCTTAGCAAACAGCTGATGTTCTGTCATTAGCTCTGAAATTGTGGACTGCTGTTTGGTCTCTGGGATGTAACAGGGGCCCTAAATGAACCACTACATGAAGGTTGGGTCCATTTAACTCATTTAGTGATTCTTCGTGCTTACAGAATTTCGAGATCCATAGTGGTCAAGTGCAAGTGGCTGGAATGAGACTTCCAAGAAGCAATTAAAATACATAATATGTACACATATGCATGTTTGCTTTTTATAGACACTTTTATCACATGAGCAGATGTGAAGGTGTAAGTAAGAGTGATTACAATCAAAGTCCACATTTCACTGCTAAACAGCTGGCTGCAACTTTCCTGTCTTTACACAGGAATTCCTGTCACTAGAAAAACCCATTTTCTGACTCCCTAAGACAGACACTGGAGGAGGTTTCATCAAAACACCAGTGAGAAGCTGCAATGACTGACATTTTTCTAAAATTCATTAAGATCTGTGTAAGAGCGGTTATACAGTATATCTCACTATGTATGCATCGCTGTGACACATTCCTCTAACACGGGGTTTCCTAGGCAGCGTCATCCCCGCTTCTAAAACTCTGCAGTATGAAAACAGATTTCCCTTCTCAGTTATGAATGAAACACACTCTAAAACGTCATACATTTCTATGCAAACACTGAAAACACACAAACACAAACAGCTATATACCGGTGGAAAATTCCAGAGTTTCCATCTGACCTTGAGCTGCACTTGACACAGGATCAGCAGCACCATCTTACATCAATGGACCTTTTCTCTCTGATGGAGGGAAACCTCATACACAGAAGTATACGCACAGCAAGCACAGGCACACCCTCATAGGGCAAACCCCTCACGTACTCCCACGCTCCATCCTGAGCTCTGTAAATGTCAGACCGTGGGAGAGAGGGTTTATCTTGGAGTGGGATGGTATTTTTACACCTTTCATTACTGCCTCACTCTTACACACACACTTGGGTTTTCCAACACTGCCCACCCAGTTCAACTCACTGTGCATAATGCATAATACTACTCTAAGACATCCTCTCATGTCTTTGCAATTAAACATAAAGACAAGTGACAGGGCCCAGCACCACAACAAGCTTTTTAAGGTAAACAAAAGTCCTAATTTAGAAATCTTATGAGTCTACTCTACATTTGGATGGACAACTTTAAATTCAACTCATCCAGTATATATGTGTAAACTCTGCCATTAATCCTGATAGGATAAGGACAAGCCACACTCACTCAATTCAGTCCAGACCCTCCCTTGGATGAAAGGCACCATGAAAAAGAGCCAATTTCACCATTATTACCAGGCATAATGCTACAAAGTGACTCATAGTAATCACATGATTCAGTAAGGCAATAATGTTACAGTTATAATTATGTATTTATTTGAGCTACAAAAGTTCTTCAATAAGCTGCATGGTGAGTAGATAGAATGAAAAAAAAAACATCAAACAGATTTTTCTTTTCGCATACTTGGACTACAATCGGCTGGTTTCAGTTTGTATGCAGGGGGAAGGAACGTGGTGGAGAGGTTATAACTTCAGAGGACCAGAGATATGAAATTTACTAACTTTCAGAACAGAAGCAACTGCTTTATAATGTTAGCACAACATCAACATATCATGCTGTCTGTGCAGATGTTCGCTCTTTTGGAAACATCTGCCCAGACAAGATGATGCCACAAAACTGGCTCCAACAGTCAGCAGGTAATAAAGGCAGTTTTGAGCATTCATTGTAGCCTCCATCCATACCTGCATATATTTCTACAATAGAATCCCTTTGAGGCCTCTTTTAGCAACTTCTAAAGTTCGATTTGTTGTTTAATTTTTGCATTTAAACTTAAACATTAAGGATGCATCCACTTTAGGACAAAGGTTTATGTCAGTGTGTTTGAAGCCCAAGGCTTATATTGTTAACTGGTAACTATGTGACAGACATTTTAGGACATGTTACAGAGTAACACAAAAGTAAAGTAACAAATTACCTTCTCTGGGGCATAATTAAGTAATGCAATGCAGTTCAAAAAAATACCATGTAATCTGTAATAGATTAACTTTTTGAGCAACAACCTTATCATCCATTACCAGTCCAGTAGCCAGTCTATGGCAGCAAACAGTCAAATATAATGCAGCGATGCGATAAGAAATAACACAGATGTGCTGAGTTCTGTTAACTGATCAAACTGATGTCTATTGTGAGTCAGGCCAGCAACTATTGCTTTATTTATTTTAGAATTAAAACAGGAAGCCATGTTCATTTTAAGCACAAATTTATTTTTTTTAATATTGTGTTCTTTTGCCTCCTTGTGTTTTTTCATTTATACTATCATTCAACATTTTTCTGTTCTTTTCTGTTATCAGTGTACACAGCTTTTCACCACCATAACCAAGCTTCACTGGGGAATTACTGACTTCCTGTGTTACACAAACTCCTTATCTGGATGCACCTATTGGAGTATTTTGAACTGCTGGCCTTTCCTTCCCTTGAATGATAATATTTTTTGTGACAACTAGTATGGACTGCAAAAACACGATGAAAAGAAATAACAATACATAAAACTTTTCTTCTCGGGTAATACAGTAAGAAACTAAGATCTTTTTTTATGCATGAATGCTATATAGAGGAAGTGTAACTTGGAGCACTTTTATATTAGCATGCAGCTTTGTGTGTTTCTGAAAAGTAGACAGTCTTAGTTATTCCAATTTACTCTCTTTTACAGGAAGTTAAAAAAAAAAAAAGCTCTCTGTAACATGTTTCCAATTGCGTAAATGTGTGTAAGACCTTTGCTTTGCAAGCGAAAGGTCGCTGGTTTGATTCTAGCTGGAGATACAAATCCCCATTAGGTTTGTGTCAGGAAGGACATCCAGTGTAAAACTTTCAAATCAAAAACATGCAGAGCTACCCAGTCCGGTGACCTCGTGGAAAGGGAGCAGCCATCAGTAACTCTTTCTATTTGTAATTGTGTCCAAAAGCATTCAATGAAGGCACAAACTAAACATAAAAAATTAAGGCAGCATACTGTGTGATGGTGCAGAACCTTGAAGCATCAAGCTGAGCATCGTCCTTTATGCCATCTTGACATTTTCGAATTAGACGTCACAAGCCCAGGGTTGGCCTATAAAGATTACCCTGCGTTGTCCTCCTTTTTGGGCTTAATGAGGACTATACTTTATAAAATAAACATCATAAAAGAAGGGTGTTTACTTTAGTCATAGAAAAAAGTTATTTAAGTGCACAAACTAATCTTCTCGTCTCTGCATGTTAGTTTTACAGCAGCAGGGTCAGCTTGCTAGCCCTAGCTATCTAGCTAACTTTAGCTACATTACTTTCTGTGGTGTTACTCACGCTATATCATGGGGAAAAAGACCTGAAAACACAGGTTTGCTTGCTCACATTTAAAATGTTATGTTGCTTGCTTGACAAGATTTAAAATCTTTGTTTAGCTTGTGTTTTAGTAATATTTCTATTTTGGTCTTTCTGATAGTGTAATTTTTTCCCCAGAATTGGAGGGAAAGAAAACTCTTTGCAATGAATGAATTAAGTTTTCATCTTCTATGGATGTTTCTGAGAAAAAGAAGAGCTTAAAATGAATAAAATTGTGACGTAAGCGTAGTACTGGAACATGTAATCCATGTAAAAGACTCTTCAGTTGAAGACTCTGAACTAAAATCGGATTAAACATCTAAGTGCTTGTCTGGATGTTCATTTAGTATGTGCCAGTGCTTAGGCAGCTGTTGTTTGTTTCTCCAACATCCTAAAAATGGCTGTGGGTGCCGCAAGGATAGCAGTGGGTGTGATAGGGGTGATGGGGGCCGCGACAATGCCTGTCTCACCCCTTGCTGTTCCACCCAGGAGTCTAAGCCACTAATGGCCCCCTAATGTATAAATACCATTCTCTAGACATTAGTCACACTTACTCTCTTTCTCGGGCACACACACGAACATGTATGCACGCACACACTCAAAGAGGCTGATCTATTAGGCATTAGTCACAGTGGCGGCCCCGCCTATAACTGGATTGCAGATGAGGGCCAAGGCCAGGAGCTAGGGGTCTAAATTTTCTTGCACAAACAATGCATGTCAAAGAGGCCCATCAGAGGCTTTCTTTGAGGATGGGAAGATGTTTAGAGCACAAAGCAAAGGCAGCACGACCATGCCAGAGACAGGAGAAGATAGAGATGTGTATATCTGTATCTGCTGGGTGTGTTTCATATGGACTTTCCTTGCATCTAATATTTTCTTTCCTGTAAATGTAAATTAACAATGAAAATGGAACAGTGATGCTAATCCACAGAATTATAAAAACATTGCATTTTACTGTTTATTTCTAATGCTGCAAAGGGAAACCACAAGCAAAGGCAGACACATGCTTCTTCTGGGATTTTTTGACAGCTGCCATTAAATATCTTCATTTTCAAACGAGGCATTATGGGTGCAAATTGCCATTTAGGTGCATGTATGCAAGAAAAGCAGAGCTCATTAATTCCCATTTAAAGAAGCATTTGTCACAATTAAGAAAAAAATGCATGAACGGTCATCAATCATGTAGCTTAAGTAAAAAACTTTTATACAAAAGTGTGTATTTTATGTTATTTTATTCGTAAGTGTGTTCTGTTTGTGAGTGAGCGTGTATGTGACCTTACCCAGACTTTATGACATTTTCTCACACATGTCAAGGAAGTTTGGAGCTGACAGCCAAAAATGCTTTGATGAATTCATTATCTTCCTCTTTCCACCCACACACACGATCAATCAAATTTCTTCTACACCCAGTTAAGGCAAAGCATTATGTTTGCTGACGAGTAAGTAAGGGGAGCATCCCCTAATAAAAATGCTTCCTATATTTGTGAAATACATTATTATCTGAAAACGGGGTAACACCAATAAAAATCCAATTTTTACACCTTTATGCAATGAGGCAGAGCCTCTGCAAAAGCAGAAAATTAATTAAAACAACAAACATGTGGGCCCAGGTCAAAAGCCTCTAATGCTACTGCTAAAGTACAAACCCATATTTCATTCTGTTTAATAATTAGTGAAGCTCACACCTCAGAGTGTGGGATATGGGGATCATTACTGCAGAGCATCAATCAGATCCCTGAAATCAACCGTGTCAAACCGTTACTGAGCTGTGACTACTCTGAGCCTGTGACCTTATAACAGGGGCCGTAAAACACATAAAGAGGCTTTTATTCACTTCTTTCAGTTTCTCGGGAATCACCTATCGCACTCCTTTAGAGAAAAAAAACTATTCGACCCTCTCGTCTACGTAGACAGTCTTGTGATGTATATTGAGTCACAGACCTATGACAGGCCAAGACAAAATTGAGAACATTGATGCCTTGTTTTCAACAAAAAAGGTCACGTGTATGTGCGTGTGTGCATGTGCGTGTTAAAATAACAGTGTTTCTTATAAGTGCCTGGAAATTCTAACTAGCTTGCCACAGTTAGAGGGGGACACCTCACCAGGGCTTTCCCCGACAGCTTTTTCCTCCACCCGTGCAGTCACCAACGCTCATAGGCACTAATAGACAGTGACATGCATACATGCAGAGAGAGTGAGGTATGCTAATTTCTGCTTCTCTTGGACAAAGATAAAACCGTGCAGGAAGTCGGCAGGTTGTTTGCATTCGCTGATGCTATTAAGACATCAAATAGCTGGAGCATAGAAGTGCAGCAGCACTGAACTTCAGTGCAGCTCTAATTCATTCTTCTTTATTGTCTGAGAACCTCAAGTGATTGCAGTACCAGACACCTACAGCTTTTCAGAGTGCATTGCAAGCATGTTAAATACTCGTAAATCTGGGTCCTTATTTGCATATTGAACAGAAGCTAAAATAACACATGGGGTGGCCTATAGTACCATCTATGAATATACCTCATTTATAAGTATCACTTTAATGAGTATTTTGTATTGGGCTTGTAAGTACACAGAATTAGTAACTTACTGATTACAGTAGAAATAATATAAACTCCATAATACTTTTGAACCCTCTCAAGTCTCTAAGTCAAGTGCTCGTTTTCCCAACCATTCCAAGAGCTCAGGGGCTGTTTCACACCCATAGTTTCTTTACTCTGATCTGAATCAGGTGATGAGTTCATAAATTTGTAGCTTTTTCCTGTGTTTTGGATTTTATTTGCACAGAGAAAACTCTCATTGGACCACAACTGGTCACTACAAACCACATGACAAAGCTCAGTCCACTTATTAGCCAGATATGTCAGGGTGGAAGCAAAAAAGGTCAATCCATTTCCTCCTTACTTTTGAATTTATTCATTACATTTCAAAATACAATAATTTACAATAAACAAAAACAGACACAAACAATCCCAGAAGTGTATTTGAGGACCTCCTACAGTTTTTAGACCTATGTTGACAGCCCAGGGTGTGATGAAAAGTTCGTACTATTAATATTCCTTCTTGCTTCTCATTAGATCCATATTTTTACTTTATTTGACTTTATTTGAATTGTTTTATTTGGTTTATGGTTTCCATCTGGCTGTAGTGTTTTATACTTTAGCAGAATGCTGGGTAAAGGGAAGGGGTGCTCCCCAATTCCATGACGCACATTTTCCAACGATTTTAGGTGTTTCTGCTGTTTACCAGGTAAAGCCTGCAGAGAGAACACAGGCTGGAAACATAACATTTAACAAGAGAAGTGGGGAAGAGGGACCATTTTAGTGTGAATACATATCAAGGCAGAAATACAGCTTTAAAAAGTCAATGGAAACTAATAGATATACGGTACTAGCACTGGTGAGGTTGTGGGAGGGTGACAAATGAAAAAGAATGACATTTTCATTGATTTGGTGACTCCTAGCATTGGATTTTAGATAAACAAAAAATGGCACTAGCTGCTCATGAAGGACAAAGTTTTGGACTGGAATATATTAAAGCTGAAGCCGAACATCTCAACACTAATTCTTTCCATACTGTCACACATGCAGAAAGCAGACTGGCTGATGCAGACTGGCAGAATGAACTGTGTCATGGAATATCACGGATCATTTGGCAGCTGATGTCATGGTTAAAAGGCAAGATTTTTATCACCTTTGTATTGGATGACTTTTAGAACGAGGCCACCACCAAACTCAAATGGAACTCCCTTCAGTTTTCTATTTTTGCATCTTTCTTTCTCATTGTTTCTTCATTGTTTTTGCTCACTTTCACTGCTGTCATTAAACTCGATTCCAGGTGTAAATGTCAGATGGTTTCTGGGTATGAAAATCTCACTATACTGCCTGGCCATGAAACGAAAACGTGGAAAAACACGAAACCCAAGCTCCCTGGCAGCTGATGAGATGTTTCCCAACGTTTCACAGAAATCTAATAATGTTCACTTGCAGACAGAATTCTGGGTTTCAAATCAGAATCAATTTCTCAGTTCCCACATTACATGGTCAATATGGGTTCTAATAGTTTTAAATAGAGCACTAATGAATGTGAAAAGAAAGACTATGATGTGATGACAAGCCAGGGCACACCTGTTGAGTGCTGCCACACACACACACACATCTGAGAGCCATTACGCCCCAGTTCAAATCTCCACCCCATTACGCTATTACAGTGTTACCATGCTACCATGATGCCATGATACCACCAAAGACGACAGCCTCATCAATCTTATTCTGTCTCTGAACAAATACGCACACCAACACATACACAAAGCGATTGACAGGCCTTTCTCAGCTCAGCTCGGGCCTCCTCCTGCCAGGAGTTTATTATTCTTTCTCCTCTCACATGTTTTATCTTTGAGTTATGCATGCAGACTTTTTGAGGTCCAGTTATACGTTTGGCTCTGGCACTCAGTTTATTTGGCTATGCTTTTAAACGCCGAGGTGCCCTGCACATTATAGAAGTCTGCTGAGCCTCAAACTTCTGCTTTCTTTCTGTCTCTGCTTCTTCACCTGACTTGGAGGCAGCCAGTTCACCACATACTTTAGCACTTATAACTCTTTTTTTTTTTTTTTACAGTAGTTTCTATTTGTTTGTTGTAATGGTATTGGGCCAGTAATGTAAAGTGTTAGCAGCAGGCCGGGTCACTAGTTGCTGCTTTGAGGCCTCTGTGTTCTCTTAGGCCTCTCCTTTCCCAGCTCCTCTCCCCTGAAGCACCGTGGGTGTGTTTAGAGCATGCTCAGCAGGCCGCCCTCAAATCACAAAGCCCTCTTCTTCCACAGTCTGAGGCTGCCAGCTGGTGAGAGTGGGCAAACTAAGGTTGTATGAGTGTTTTGAGTGAAACACAGAATGTCTGTAAAAGAAAAACAACTTTATCCACTCCTCCCTGTGTCGCTGACCTAACCAAAGAGGAAAAGAATGAAAACACTGATTTGGAGAGAGACATGCAGGTCTAAATGCAGGAATAAATCAACAAGCTGGACTCATTAGACTCGGCACCACGGGGTTTTATCATCCCAGCAGGCAAGTAAGGCTGATAAAGCTCCTCCAATCCGAAGCAGCTTCACAGAAGAAAAAAAGGACATAAAACACAAAGAAAGAATAAAGTGCTGGCTTTGGGGTTTCAGGAATCCAAATTAACTGTGGGTCATGTCATGTGAGAGGCTTGCTGCAGTAAAGCAAGAAAACAAAACGGCTGAACTACATCACCTTTCTGGAGCAGTGGGCAGATCAACCATTCTCATGGGAACTCATATGGTCCCGATGACCCACCCACCGTGAAAGCCTTTACAGAAAGTTGCAAGTTCTCAAGCAGAAGAGCAGAATTAAGATAAAAGACGTGGGAGTTTGAAAACGAAGGACAAAGTTTCTCATCTTCTTCAGGCCACATGGCTGGGCACTACACACTCTCTGGACCTTGTTCAGCTGCATTTCGTGAAGGAGACATTGAAAAGTGGTTGCTCAGTATCAACCACTGATCCAATCCAAGTCCCCAAAAAGCACTAGTGGCCACCAAGAGCGATGCATCTGTCAGCTGTCATCTCCCTCTACTTCCTTCCTCCCAGGCATCGTGCAGCAGCCAGGTTTTAGAAGAAAGACATTTTGGTGCTCATCATACACCCCTCTGATTATTTATAATAGTACTGCAATGCTGCTGAGAGCTGCTTGAGATGTGGCTTTGGCCAGAGTGACAGCAAGAGACAAATATTTTGAAGCGACAGTGTCCAAAAAACGATCAACTGACTCTTGTTACAGCTGTCAAAAACCACTGGTCATGTGCCATACGAGTTTATAAAGTCCTCTGACCTTTCACCAACTCTGCTGCTAAACAGCCTACACTGATAGCTGCCTGGTGTCTAAATACTTTGCTTTCTGTCAAATATTTATTTTGTTTTTATCAAGTTTGCACAAATAATACCCTGAAACTAGTGTTATACCCTGTTGGTAGTAAGATAAGAGTATTGCTACATAACTTGATCCTTTAGTGCCATTTGGTACACCACTCTGTTATAGAAAGTTCCTTTGTTCCTCGTGTTTATTGCAAGTATGGCCTTGGCCTTCCAGTTGTCTCCTGAACTGAAATCTACATGCATACCCAATGGCCATCCAGCAATCAAACCCTACAGTATATAAGGTACACATGTTACACATGTTATTCCTGCTTCTCCACATATTGCATTAACACTACTGACCAGCACTACTAAACTACAGCTTTTGCAGTCTCTCAGAAGAATCGAACTGCTTTTTATTTTTAGAAGTCTAAAATATAGAAATGTTTTCGTTCATTTCTATGTCTTTGCTTGCTTACACAAAAGGTAAAAGCTGACCAAACAATGACAATAGACAGTATAAAAATGGACATAGCTACGATGGTGTCATCCACAGATTTCAGAAATCCCATGAAACAATTTTACAACTAATTTATTCCAAGTGTCTGGTCTTTTATTTATTCTAGACTCGTGTGTTGTTCTTTAGGACCAATATTCCTTAACCAAGCTGCAAACTTCCTGCATGACAAAACTGGCATCTCACCACACACCTTTAAAACTCCTCTGATAATCTGTGTGGAGTCAGAAAACCACCCAGATGCCACTTAAAACACAATATACAATTTAAATGGGGCATAACTACCCTTTAAAGTTGTTTTCCTGTCTTTGCTTCCAGCTGTCATTTTTACATGAAAGTCCACTTTTGACCATTTGTACTGGACTTGAGCCACTGTGTCAAAACACCCACCCTTCAACAAGAAGTTTGGTGGAGTCACACAGAGCCATATCTGATAAGAAAGCCAGGTGATAAGCTAAAATTGTGTTGGTGTGGCCACAGACTCACTGCTCTACTTTATATGCACTATACGCTGGCACAATTTAGGTGGTTTGTGTTGAATGTTTTCCTTCAGATTTGGATATTAGTCCTGGTCATGATCCTTGTGAGATTTATTGCCTTCAGGCTTGGACACTTTGGGATATTCCACTGAAAAATGGCTGTTTTGGTCTTTAGGTAGTAGTGAGAGACTCGTCAGCAAGAAAGTGAAACACAGAAGGTGCTAAATTCTCTTCCCATGAGTTTTGGATCCTGGGATAAAATAGACATGCAATACAAGTAGTCAAAACAGGTCATTTAATTAACACTGTAGAAATATCAATGTTCAGGGGGGCACAGAAAGGTGATCTCAAGGGTGTCATTGGGCGAGTTTAAATGATCTTTTCTTTTTTTGTCATTCTGGGAAGTAAGAGCCACAGAAATATATCATCACCATTCTTGGGTGAGGATAATATTACTTCTTCATTGTTTTGACTAAATAAAGAGTCTAACCACATTTTCCAAACAGATTTTTGGGGTTTTGCATAATCTGTAGTTTGTGGCCACTTTCATAATAAGTATGTTGGAGGTAAATTTAAGCTGATTTGCAGTGCACAAGGCAATAAAGAAATTAGATTTAAGGGTATAAAATCCACGAGAACCAGTTCCTTACTCTGGACAATTCAAAGAACAGATCTTTTTTTAAAAATGGGCAAACTATTAGCACACCTAGATTACAAACAGATTAAGTGGAGACTTTGTGTATGTTTTCTTCTGTATTGTGATTTAGGTGGCCAAATTATCTAAAATTGGAAGAAAATGAGCAAAAACAGAGATAATGTCCCCTATCTTTGTACATCATAACCAGGCATACGCAGGGTAAATGCTCTAAAACACATTTTGGTTCTATTTGGATCAGCCACCACATTCTGTTCAAGCTGGTTGTTGTGGTCGGCCAAACAGCAGAGCTAGATCTATTTTCAAAGACTCTTCCGCTGATCTCTGCTATTAAAGCAGACACTTAGAGTACTATTTTAGAAGCAGCCCTGGAGGCCACAGCAACAGTGTTTTATTGTTGTGGATGGAGTTTTAAATTAAACAAGCCACTTTTGAGCTTCACTGAAACAATTTCAGCGAAACAAGGAGAGGCTGAGTTAATGAGGTGGATGTGGATGGATAATAATAGGAATGATATGAACTCAGAACCCGACTGGCTCAACAATGAAATAGGCCTTTTGACTCAGGAGGCATACGGAAGCACTTCAGAGAGGATCCTGCTTGGCTACAGTTTCAGTTTTCATTCCCCAAAACCATGATTATTCTTTTGAATTTCACCCCATCAAAACTGCACTCAGACCTCAAGGCACCACAGCAATCCTCCGGGTCTATGATTTGCATTTCAGGATTTATGGGAACATGTTTGAAGATCCCCAGATCAAATGCAATATTAAAACACTGAACTATCCCTCCGGCTCCACAAAAAGGAAATAATTACATAAACATAAACAATCCTAATGACGTACTGAGATATGATGAGAGACGCAAAGCAGAATGATATTCTTTTACCTTGGGCGCACGAAGCGGCAAGCAAGAACGTCAATCACAACTTCACACATGCACACAAAGGGTGCCCCAAGTGGATCTGCTTTGCCAGTGACAATTTTACATAATTTTATTAGTAGTTTATTGAATGTAATTTGTCTCCCGCCATGGTCTTACAAGCTACATGCAATTTCTAGTACCCACAGTTCCTTCTTTTGACAGTTGGAGAGTGTTATTGGCTTTTCTCCTGTTTGTCTTTGCTTGTCCAGGTTTGTATTGGCAATGTGGTGACTGAAGAGAAACACAATCGGCCCCAGAGTGCTTCTCTGCTCCCTTCATTCATCCATCACATCAAGGGCTTTCTGAACGCAGAGCTCCTACAAGCAATTAATGCCACTGAGCTATAGCACTGGGTGCTGCTCCGTGTAAAAGCTGCCTTAAGGCACAGACCATAGAGGTCATGAAGCACTTCCTAAATCTTAACCATACCCTTGTAGTGGAAACAACAGCCATCAGGTGGTGTCAAGGCAATATGAAACTTGAGAAACTCCTTGAGCAGTTTTCTCCTGATGGGATATATCATTCAGGCCATGATTGCACAATAGCTTTAATTTCCTTCATACAACAGAGACATTTCTATTGTCGTCACCAGAGGTGGGAAGAAGTTCACCCAAAAGGAATGTTCTGGGTTCTTGACAAATCTCGTCTTTATACTTTTAAGCAGACATACACACAAAGGTTTTTGAGCAAACATTTTGCAAAACAGATTAACTAAAGGCTGGCATTGTGCTTCCTGTCTGGAAAACAAGACTTTATACCCCAGCTTTTCACCAAGTGTACTAACAGTAAAGAGCAGGTCAGAGCCAAGCAAAGTGTTTTTGTTGGCTCCAGTCAGAACGGGTACCATGGATGAAAGGACCCAGGATATACCATGACATGTACTTTATAATAAAAATATAAACATTTTTAAGGGAGATGGAAGACAGAGTCTACTTCATCCATTGCTCAGTGGTTCATTTTAACATTAAAATTCATGCAGGGGGTGTTTTGGGGACTGCAGTGCATAGACATATATTGGCACAAATGTAGGAGAACGTAGTTATTTGCTTCTCCCCTGAAGACCTTGCTGTTTTATACACTTTACAATGTATAAAGAACAATGAATGAAACTGAAATCTTATTTTGACTCTCCCCCTGGTGTGATTTTCTGTATTACTAACAATGTAAGAAGATGATAGCAGACCAGACTCTACATCTATTAGCCAGGCATCTCTTCACCTCATGGCTACAGGACTCCAGTGTGGTGTGGCTCCAAGCCACTGAGCTATAAAAAGAGATGAGATAATCTGGCCATGGTGAAGGTCCACTGTGGAGAGTGCATTGTCTCTGATGAAGCTAATAAAGTCCAACCATGCTGTCTGATCCTTGATTCTTGGCCCAGCTCCAGATCGGGCATACTGCTCCTGTCTCTTCACTTATCGTCTCCTCTCTGCCCCCTCTGAACTGTGACAGGAGGGCTTCCAGGAGCAGCTTTGATCACTGTCTGCCTGTCATTCAGCATTAGTCACCCCAGGATAGGGGAGTCCTCTCTGGGCCTGGGATGGACTGGAGAAGCGCTGAATGGAAGAGCCCATGGCTGGAGAACAATCGGCTCTATGTGGTACAGCAGACGTCTGGGTGTTAGGAGACGTACTCTGGTGTGTGCCACATGTCTCACCGCTGACACTGTCATGAACCAATCTGCACTCTCCTTACAGCTTTATCTCCCAAATCTGGCCCCACACCTCTATTATGCTTGTAAAATGGATGTGCTGGTGAGATCATAGCTACTGCTGACACTTACACATGGCCACTTAATTATGATTTAATTGATATTTTATGAGTTTTCCAGGACAAAACTCTTGCGAATAGTGAGGCCATGCATTTATACGCAATGCATTCAGAAGGTAAAACATACAGATCCACAGTGTTTCCACTTCCAGAAAAATTAGCTTATTTCCCATTCCATTAGGATCACTGTACTGACAGAATGTTGTTCCTGCTTGAAGTTTATTTGCTGCCAACCATGACATCAGACATCTCCGGTTAAAATCTCTCATCTGTCTTTGCCTCATGTCTGAGGTACAAGAAGGTAGAGGGGAGTATAGGAGGAAGAGTGAACATCTACAGTCGTGTTAACAAAGGAAAGCTCTATGCAACACTATGTAAATTAAGTGTTGCATTAAGAGCCCGCCCCAGCATTTCAATCAGATTAAGGTCTGGGTTTTGATCAGGGCAAACTTTACTCTTTTTAGTCATTCTGTTGCAGATTTGCTGCTGTGCTTGAAATCATTGTCCTGTTGCATGGCCTAGTTTAGAGCGATCTTTAGCTGTGGGACAAGTGGCCTCACAATTAAATCTAGAATACTTTGACATACTGAGGAGTTCATGGTCAAATTAATGGTCCTGTGGCTGGAAAACAAGCCCATCACTGCTGCAGCCCTATGCTGATGGTTGGTATGGGGTGTTTTTGCTGATAATGCACATGGCCATGTGCACATGGTCATGTACACATGGTCATGTGCATTATGGCCAGACATGTTGTCTTCAAACGACATTGTTCCAGAAGTCTTGTCGTTTTTTTCAGGTGCAATTTTGCAAATGTATCTTTTTTTTTATAGTGAAGAAGCATCCACCTAGCAACCCTTCCAAATAAGCCACACATATTCAGTCTTTTCTAATTGTGCTGTCATGAATATTAATATTTAGCATGCCATCCAAGACCTGTAGAGTCTGAGATGTAGCAGTTTCTCTGAGCATTGCACAGGCTGACGGTCTTGGGGTGAATTTTCCAGGACACAATGACAACTGCTGTGAATGTTTTCTGCTTGTGAATAATCTTTCTCAGTGTGAAATGCTACACTTATATCATATTGTTTGGAAATGTCTGAGACTGATGGGCAGCAACAACTGCTTCTGTGAGATATTTGCTGGTGTCCATCTACCTTGACATTGTGTTAACACACACCTGAATGCTTCAGATCAGCAAACTGACAAAAACATCTGCTTTCTACTAATGACCTGCTGATCAAATTCATATTATTATCAGCACTTGGATGCTACCTACCCTCCTTATTCCTATGGAAGCAGGAAGGGTGCACTTAGTATTTTCCCCATGACTTCAGAGAGTCCTGTGAAATCTTTATTTTTCACATGACTGTATATGAGTTTTATTAAGGCTTCATAATAGAGTCTGAGGCTCATGAGGCCTGATAGGAGCTTTTCCTTTAAAATCCCATGGTTTGGATCCTTTCAGTCTGAATGGCAGGGTTGTGGAGCCAGTCTGTGATGATATGAGAGGTTAAACAAGAGACATAATGTGAAGACCTCATGGTCTATTGCCAAGGGATTGAAAGCAGTAATGAGCGCAATATAAATACACATAAACACACACTCACACGAGTACACGCACACAATCAGAATACACACATGCAGTGTAACATCTGACACCGCTTCCCTGCTGCTCCCACTGTGTCAGTAGGGGAAGTCTATTCATTTCAGAAAAATGCCGTGTGAATCAGAAAGACTGAACCAAGACTGAGGTTTCAGTTTACAGGCAGACTCGCTGTTAACAGCTTATGTCCACCACATCCGAAACCATTCATAAATAATATTTATATAATAATATTTAAGTCTAAGATAAGATGGATGTGTACCATCAATCATGAAGAGATGTAGGCTGCACCAAACCATAAACGTGAGGTGACATGAAATGTAAAATTTTAAGCATGCAGTTTTTAAACATCTGGAACTGAAGCCGCCAGTGTTTCATTCAAAACAACGTGAAGCATTTCATCTTTGGCTCTCTACCACTCAGAAGCAATCACATAACTAGCAGACATATCAGTTACCACCACCATTTTAGCATTTCCTGTTCAGAAGCCACATTTGAGCTTCATCCAGAAACAATCTATCACTAAGATTTATGTTGTATATGAACACACACACACATCAAAACAAAACTCACACAGAGACACACAGTAAAGTCTAAATGGGGGCAATTACTATGGGGTTCGTTTTTGTAAGTGGGATGTAATATTTTTTTTCTTTAAAAAGCTGTGTATAAACAGAGAAAAACACAGAAAATTGGAGCAAAAAAAACATAAAAAATATACAGAGAGTATAGAAGGAAAAGAAGTGAAAGGGAAGTATTATTAATAATTTGCTAATAGCTGAATAATACATAGATATCCTGTTTCCTTTGGATGATTTTATGATATGATGTTTGAATAACTCATGCTGGAGGATTTCACAATAATAATATTCTGAAGAAAGGAATCAGGAAAGTGACTTTTAGGCTTTAAACAGGACAGTAAAAGCTTCATGTCACACAGCGCAAAAGGGATATTTGGTTTATTTAACAGCATCTGTGCAGCACTCTTCCTAAAACATCTTACACACTGTGCTGGTATATGTTTCAATTAAAATGTTTCCCTGTAATCTGATGCTTGAATGTAAGCAATAATGTGGTGAAACTTGAAGGTTGTTTAAAATCTCAAAGTACAACAAAAGGCCTTCTCTCTTCTTTGAGACTGGCCACCACTGCTCTGGCCTTGACTTTACAGCAGGCTTTCAGAGAGTGTCAGCGTGCATGAGACTTGCTCTCTCACACCGTATGTTTAGTCTGTTGGCCTCTCAACCTGTAGCACCACTGGAGACAAAAGATCCCAGTGGATGAAATGTTTGGTCTCATGTCAGCGAATGCCAGAATCATGAAATCTCAAACTGATTCAACATGACTTAGAAATAGAAAAACATATTTCTTTAAAATCTCAACTCTATTCGCTTTCTCCAGTCAGTCACTTGCCACTAGGAGCTTTTTCACTTTTTAAACCCACGACCTGACATCACCAGAGCAACGGTCATGTGCAGTAAGAGCCTGAAGCACAACAGGAGGCCTAAACCCCTCTAATGGAAAATAGATACGGCAGTAATTGCTCGACAAGAGTTTTATTGGGACGTGTCACACGTTGTCTAGCTAAATGATGGAGACAGAAGCAAATTAGAGCATGGATCAATCTGACAGATCCATCAAGCTACAGAAAGGCCATACCATCGTATTTCCAGCATATATTGTGTATCTGCTTCCTTTAGTGGGATGGAGCTTTAGGAAAACATGCTTTTTAGGAACTCCGTGCAGAAGGCATCCCAAGAGCAATTGCACAAAAACGATACATGCATTCATTATAATGTCCTGCTGAGATTTACAAGAAATATCACATTCCATGTACAGCTCCCTCTCATCGTACTGAAGAAATACATTCTTCTTGTCTCAGAGGTTAAGGAAAGCATTGTATATTGGGGGAAAATTAAATGTACTTTCCAAAATAAAGTGTCTTAGTAGAGTTTTTGACCACTATGTGCTACCAGAATAGCATCCATGCAACTTGAGATTGATTGTTGAAGTCCGTGGGGAGATGGAAGACTCTCCCAAGAGATATTCCTTCATTTAGTGTTTTGACAGAAATGATCCAAACTTTCTCATGACTGTTCAGTTGGAGACCATCAAAGCATGAAAGAGCCACAGGATCCTTACGACAGGGCTCACCACAATGGTGCCTCCATTTCATCCTGTCTCTCGCATCCTCTTCTGTCACACTAACCCTCTGCATGTCCTCCTTCACTACCTCCATAACACTCAGTGGTCTTCCTCTTTTCTTCCTGCCTGGCAGCTTCAGCATCTCTTGTTCATTATCTCTCTGCTCTGTATGTCCAAACCATCTCACCCTGAGGTGTCCCTCTGATCAAAGTCAAAGTCAAAAGTCAAAAAAACGTTATTTATCCCCAAGGGACAATTAAGATAGATAAGCTCATTTCTATTCCTATCCTACCAGGTCACTCCCATGAGCTTCCACCTCCAGCTTGGCCTCCTGTCTTCCTGTTAGTGCCACCGTCTCCAAATCATACATAATAGCAGGTCTCAGTATTCTCTTGTAAACCTTCTTGCTGCTGCCCACCCTCTACCCTGTTGACCCCCAGATATTTAAACTTATCCACCTTCACTACACCTACTCCTTGCACCTTCACCTTCATCACCACCTGCCTCCTTGTCCTTTACACAGACGTGTTCTGTCTTGCTTCTACTGACTTACATTGGATTCAGATCAATTAGATCTAAGTGCAGATCCCATTTCTGTTACATTTGAAACACTAAACCTTTTAACAGTCTTTATGATGGAAGGTCCTTTTTTATCTTGATAAAAATCAGGATAAACCAGAGGTACTTAACTTTTTCTTTTTTACACTTATAGATCATGACTGAACGAACTTAAAATACAATCTAAGAACTACATAAAAAAACTAAGTGGTTTTTGATTTGCTTTACACATAAGTTTAAGATTGCTGTAACATTAAGAAGTATGCTACAACTTACACACACCGAATTAACCCTAAATATCACTTGAACTTTGGAATAAAGCAACAAAAACACAGTGGGGTCTGCCGGACATTCCCTTCTTTGTTTGATGCAGTCACCTACCAAAGGTGCAGTCACTCAGGCCCCATTGTGAAATCCGAATAGTTAAAGGATTTAGCTAATCAATCTCACAGTGCAATTTCCTCCATCCTGGCTACAGCCCAATGGGGTTTCAAGGCAGCCTGTATAGGTCAAGGTCATGGACCTATGGGACGTGTTCAGGAAGTAGCAGCACACAGCGCAGCCTGTAATGAATATCATGGGCGTCAGAGTAAACACAACACCACCAGTCGCAGCTTAAATCACACTCTTTCTAGAATATTTTGCACTCTTGGTGTCTGAATGCAGAGCTGTTTGCTTTGCACTATGTGGAAAATAACTGGAGTTTAGACTGTGTGAATGAATACACAATGACAGCCTTGGAGAAAAAAAAGAATGGAGACAATTACTGGTGACTGGGTAATTGATATTTGCATACAAACACACACTAACAACATTATTATCATTATTATGTCTAAGCTATTAGATATTAGTTGAGATACACTTTAGGCATAGATGTTCCTAACAGTGAATAATGTGGCCATTCAGAGGTGGAAAAAGACAGAACAACGGCTGCATGTCAGACCTGGGAAAGAACATTAATCCTGCAAGAGTTTAAAACACACCACACACATTTCCATTTATTTTCCTTAATCACCGATCAGCCCTCCTGTCAAGTGGTCAGAGTCAGGTTCTGAGAAAATAGTCAGTCAGTGAGATCTTAAGCACAATACGTCTTTCTAAGCCACAGGCTGTGAAGACAGAAGTGAACCAAAGTGAATCTGAAACATGTCAATTAAACATGAAGCAATATTCCCACAGAGGTCTGGTGTACTCTAGGTTCCTTTTCCCCACACACTGTCAATATCTCAAAAGAGGTGAAATTATGAGAAGTGAAGTCCTGTCCTCCACTTTTTAAACAAGATGTCCCACTTTGGTCTCTGTATGTATGTGGCCACCTGTGAGTTCAAGAGTCTTGTATCAAAAGCAAAGAGCCAGAGGAGAAAGAAAACCCCAAAGCGCAAATCTATTTATTGAGACAAATTCAGAGCAGAAAGGGAAATATTTGGTTAGCTCGGCGGTAAACGGTCAGCAGTGCTGGGGCAGTTCGCAGTTGAAGTCGGGGGGAAACAGCCGGCTCTTTGTTTGTGGACAGAATGGTGCACTCCGTGGGGTCACTGCAGGAGGCCCAACATCACAGACACAAGGACATACAAACGATTGCCTACACATACATTCACACAGACACACACAGACACATATGCACAAACCATAACATTCCTCTGCTTCTATGAATGTTTTATTAACCATGTGAATGGGTCACAGAGGTATACCCTGTAGCATAACTACAGTCTCCATAGTCACACACATACATTACACACTCATGCTGACTCTCACTCTCATTTACATGTACTAAGCAAAGTAGATGACATTCCTCGCCTTTCGTAGCTCCCCAAGATGTGCCTTCTTCTGCCACTAGACTTCTTCACCTCATTGGAAGAAGGTTTTGTTTGCAGTGACCAAAATACAGTATATTTCCGGAAATAATCACAACCCTGGATAATCTGTAAATGTTTCTGTATGTATTAATGCATCTATAAGGCTGGCCAATAAAGCTGATACTAATAATTCATTCATATATTAATTCCAGTAAGCTATGCAATTGCAAATGTATAAAAGTTGGCACTGATTAGTCTAAATTCAGTACACAACTAGACGCTAAATATAGTTATATGCCCCATTACAACCCTTGCTTTCCTTGCAGGGGCAGTTTGAGAGTTTGGGGTTTTGCCTGGGCTTAATTGCTGATTGTCTACACCTGATGAGAGGCGGATAAAAGCCAAAGATCAGCTTGGAGGGGAGGCGCCTCTTCACGCCAGATCTCGCCACGCTCTCTTGGCTGTCATTTTTAGATGAGATCATTAAGTAATTTAAAATATAACCAATGTTTTTACAAAGTCTGGTGTTTGTCTCCACTTTACATTGTGGCTTTTGAGCCGGCTTGAAACATAAATGGGGGCTCGTCCGGGATATTTTGGACTCTTTTAGCAAGCCTAAACATCAGAGGATTTTTTTTTTGTTTGGTTCTTTTTTGGTTTTTCTTCTTTTGTTTTTTTTGTTAAGGTATTTACTGTGACTGAGCAAACTCTCTTTAGTGCGTTTTAGCTGGGTTGTTGTGCTGCCCTTCCATCGAAGCACATTGTTATTTTGCTTTGCTGTAATTTGTTACAGTTTAGTGTGTTTGGTGGCAGTCCATGGCAGTAAGTGAGTGGCGTTTAGCCACACTTGTTGTGATCACTTTGTGCTCCAATTGGTCTTTTTTGGTCACAGATGGATGGATGGATAACAAGGTTAGCATGGTGGACATTTCACATTTGATGATTTAATGTCAATGGCTTCTGTAGTAGTGCAATGTATAAGGCACAACAGCAGAGCAACTCCTCAGGTGACTGAGAATGGCAGTGAAGGACATACACTATATTGTCAAAACAGATTGAATTAAAGAAAAAAAAATAAGACTAGTTTGTTTCCTTTATTGAAGTTTGTGGCTGTAGTAACTTGTCATTTCATCCCTTTAGACTAAATCATTAATAAATTAATGTCAAGATATAACAAAATAATGAATTATGATCAGTTCATCCTTAAGTCAAAGAGAACATTTGGTCCAAGTGTGAAGAAATTCACCAGAGGTTCATGGGATATTGTGTTCATTAGAATAGGAGATATGGGCTAACATACAACCTGAAAATATAATAACACAGGCACGAAATTTAAAAGAAAAAAAAAACTTATATGGATAGATACTGAAGCGTTTAAACAAAATTGTTGAATATATTTCTGAAATGTTTTCTTTAAAACATTCAAATGGAGAATATCAATACCATGTCAAGCCTAAAAACATGCAACACACAAATATTAGCCATAAACTAACCATTCTTTATTAATTTTAGTGTAAGACATGACATTTAACCCGCCCATCAAAAATATATAAACATCACTTTGTGGGTTTTTTTGAGAAACCAAAACATCAGTACTAGAGGATGACTAGCATATAGTTGATCCCTAACAAATTCCCCATGCTGATGCACAAACATCCATTAGACCCACAGTGTTATTCTCTGGAACCAGAAACTCTCACCCAACATGCAAAGGTGCTAAACTAGGAGCACTTCCAGATACACCATCAGTCCATGCACCACACACAGACTCAGACACACACAAGCATGTTAATTCCTCACACTCTTCCATTCCCCCACAGAGAGTAGAGCACAAGTTCTGTTTGGTTTGGACGGCCCTACGAGTGGACCTCCATGTTGAACAAACTATAACACACCGTGGCCCTGTAACACAGCCTGAGTGGGGCTTCACAGTTCAGTGCTGCTGCAGAGATCAGTAGACAGTAACAACTTTCGCTCCAGACCTGGATTATAAAACTAGTCTAGTCTAGTAGCTTTGAATCAGTGCATCTACGAATTTTTTTACAAAAGTTTTGACAAAAATCCAGATTATACATAAAGTATTTGGCAATTTCTAATAATGTTTGCATGTTTTGGAGTTTGGAATCCATCCATCCATCCATTTTCATCCGCTTTGTCCGGGGCCGGGTCGCGGGGGCAGCAGCCTAAGCAAAGAGGCCCAGACCTCCCTCTCCCCAGCCACCTCCTCCAGCTTATCCGGGGGAATACCAAGGCGTTCCCAGGCCAGCCGAGAGATATAATCTCTCCAGCGTGTCCTGGGTCTGCCCCGGGGCCTCCTCCCGGTGGGACATGCCTGGAACACCTCACCCAGGAGGCGCCCAGGGGGCATCCTTGTCAGATGCCCGAACCACCTCAGCTGGCTCCTTTCGATGTGGAGCAGCAGCTGCTCTACTCTGAGCCCCTCCCGGATGGCCGAACTTCTCACCCTATCTCTAAGGGAGAGGCCAGCCACCCTTCGGAGGAAGCTCATTTCTGCCGCTTGTATCCGCGATCTCGTTCTTTCGGTCACTACCCACAGCTCGTGGCCATAGGTGAGGGTAGGGACGTAGACCGACCGGTAAATTGAGAGCTTCGCTTTTACACTCAGCTCCCTCTTCACCACGACGGACCGGTGCAGCGTCCGCATTACTGCAGCTACAGCCCCAATCCGTCTGTCAATCTCCGGCTCCCTTCTCCCATCACTCGCGAACAAGACCCCGAGATACTTGAACTCCTCCACTTGGGGCAGGAACTCATCCCCGACCCGGAGTGGGCACTCCACCCTTTTTCGGCTGAGAACCAGATTTGGAGGTGCTGATCCTCATTCCCGCTGCTTCACACTCGGCTGCGAACCGCTCCAGTGCGAGCTGGAGGCCCTCACCCGATGAAGCCAACAGAACCACATCATCTGCAAAAATCAGAGATGAGATTCTGAGGCCACCAAAGCGAAAGCCCTCCGGTACTTGGCTGCGCCTAGAAATCCTGTCCATAAAAATTATGAACAGAACCGGAGACAAAGGGCAGCCCTGGCGGAGCCCATCACCCACCGGGAACGAGTCCGACTTATTGCCGGCAATGCGAACCAAGCTCTTGCAACGGTTGTATAGGGATCGAATGGCCCGTAGCAATGGGCCAGACACCCCATATTCCCGCAACACCTCCCACAGGACACCCCGAGGGACACGGTCGAATGCCTTCTCCAAGTCCACAAAACACATGTAGACTGGTTGAGCAAACTCCCATGCACCCTCAAGTATCCTGGAGAGGATAAAGAGCTGGTCCAGTGTTCCGCGACCAGGACGAAAACCGCATTGTTCCTCCTGTATCCGAGGTTCGACTAACGGACGAACTCTCCTTTCCAGCACCCTGGCATAGACTTTCCCAGGGAGGCTGAGGAGTGTGATCCCCCTGTAGTTGGAACACACCCTCCGGTCCCCTTTCTTGAAGATGGGGACCACCACCCCGGTCTGCCAGTCCACAGGTACTGCCCCTGATCTCCACGCAACATTGCAGACTTCAATGCTCACGTGGGTAACGACAGCGAGACCTGGAGGGGCGTGATTGGGAGGAACGGCCTCCCTGATCTGAACCCGAGCGGTGCTCTGTTATTGGACTTCTGTGCTAATCACAGTTTGGCCATAACGAACACCCTGTTCGAACATAAGAGTGTCCATAAGTGCACGTGGCACCAGGATGCTCTAGGCCGTAGGTCGATGATTGATTTTGTAATCGTATCAGCAGACCTGCGACCATATGTTCTGGACACTCGGGTAAAGAGAGGGGCTGAGCTGTCAACTGATCACCACCTGGTGGTGAGTTGGATCAGGTGGCGGGGGAAGACGCTGGACAGACCTGGTGCACCTAAACGCGTAGTGAGGGTGTGCTGGGAACGTCTAGCAGAGGCCCCAGTCCGCGAGATCTTCAACGCACACCTCCGGCAGAGCTTCAACAGCATTCCGAGGGAGACTGGGGACATTGAGTCCGAATGGACCATGTTCAGCGTCTCCATTGCCGAAGCTGCTGCATTGAGCTGCGGCCGCAAGGTGGTTGGTGCCTGCCGTGGTGGTAATCCCCGAACCAAATGGTGGACACCAGAGGTGAAGGGAGCCACCAGGCTGAAGAAGGAGTCCTATCGGGCTTGGTTAGCCTGTGGGACTCCGGAGGCAGCCGACAGGTATCGACAGGCCAAGCGGAATGCGGCTCGGGCAGTGGCTGAAGCAAAAACTCGGGTGTGGGAGGAGTTCGGAGAGGCCATGGAAAAAGACTTTCGGGCTGCCTCGAAGAGATTCTGGCAAACCGTCAGACGTCTCAGGAGGGGAAAGCGGTGCTCTACCTGCACTGTGTATAGTGCTGGCGGAGCGCTGCTGACGTCGACTGAGAAAATTGTCAGGCGGTGGAAGGAATACTTCGAGGACCTCCTTAATCCCACTGACACGTCTTCCGAGGAGGAAGCAGAGTCTGGGGATGAGGGGAATGACCCGCCAATTTCCGGGGGCGAGGTCACTGAGGCAGTTAAACAACTCCTTGGTGGCAGAGCCCCTGGTGTTGATGAGGTCCGCCCCGAGTTCCTGAAGGCTCTGGAGTTTGGAATCCCTCTGATAAAATACAATTAAATGATCAATAATAGGAGATGCAGGGATGTCTTCACTCTGCCATGACAGTGCAGTGATGCATGCTGTGTGTTGGTTTCTGCAGTTTTACTTGTGTTTTTAACGCTACTTCTGGTTTTAAGGTCACTTCACTGCATATCACTGCAGCACACTTATCCTGATAAAGGCTGTTATGCATGTAAGTTGGTTATATTTATTAAAATCAAAATGTGTGAATTCTGATCTCAGTGTGAGTCTGACTACTCGCATATGTGGGGTTGAACAGTTAGTTTTAGATTATGGCGGTTTCTCTGTGGGGGTTTTCTCACATAGCAAGGCTGTTGTCCTCATAGTCATGATGGAGAGAGCAGCATTAATGTAATGCCCAACATTAATCTCACACTGCCCTACATATTCAGCGTTAGAGTTCACAGCCATTTCATGTTGTCTTCCTCACACGTAAACTTAGATTGGGCTGGGGTTTTTTTCTCCACGGGATCATTTATTTTGAACCTAACGCCCTTTTTCCACATATCACTTTCCGTCTCTCTCTGTGTTATTTTCAAGATGTTAACGTGTTTCAGTAGGAATAACTGTATTTTGTCTCAAGCCACTCATTTTGTCTTAAATGCAAAAGATCTCTTTGTTTATAACCATGTGGTGGTTTAAATTATAGCAACAAGACACTCCCATTTTGTCATAATGAAAGAAGTGTTTAATGGCTTGTTAATAACAGGGAAAGACAGTTTGCAGTTAGGCAACTTTTTTCTAATGATATAACTTCCAAAGAAGCAATAGCATATTGTTCAGTTTGTTTGCGTAGCCATGAGTTTTGATTTATAGAGTGGTCATTCATAAAACGTCTCTTTTAAATCCTCACTGGATTTCTCACAGTTCTTATTTTTTAAAGATGACATTTTAAAATGAGTTTTCTTGCAATCAGATAAATGACCACAGCCATTTATCATGTTTTGTTTTTTAACTCAACATGGTATGAAGAGAGACAAAGCATTCATGTATCTGTGTGCTATGACAAAAGTCTAAAGCACGCCACATCCAACAGAATGCTCCTCTGCTATCACACTAATATGTATGAACACACACACACACATTTCAAGAAAATCATGAGAAGGGTCCAACTTTAGGACCTATTGCTTCTATGTAACATATTGAAAAAGAGTATCCTGTGGGGCCCTTGGGGGCCAGAAAGGTACTAAGTAGCTCTCTCTACGTGTTATCGTGCACGCTTTTGTGTGTGTGTGTGTTTGTGTGTGTTTTTGCGTGTGTGGAGAATAACCCGAGAGGCCCAGCTAGTTACAGCCTCTCTGCTGGAGACCACCACTTCCACAAAACAAGCATTGTTGGTACAGAACTCCAGACAGTGGAGACACACACTGGAAATAGCTTGTATGCACACATGCACACACACAAAATAAAAAAAATACATACACAGCAGAGAGAGGACTTTGCTGAGTTTAGATCCACCAACCCCAGCAGAGGCCATGTTCTGTTTGCCATGAATAAAATCACAGTAAGTCCTTCAAAAGAGTTTCATCTCACAGTCTTTCACTACCAACTCTCTCTCTCTCTCTCTCTCTCTCTCGCACACGGAGAAAAACAGCACACAGCATAAAATGTGGATCACTGTCCTAACAATAGCCCTTGGGTGGTTGGTCAGACTATTATTGTAGGTATTTCTATGCTAATTATGTGTGACTGAGAGCGTGTCAAAAGCAGTTACTGGAAATAATGTGGTGAGCTGGAAATTGTGAGGTGGAATTACTTTGCCCACAAATAGAAAAAACACAGTTTGTTGAGTTTGCTAAACAACTGAGTTCAAGTTTACTCCTGAAACTTGATCTGTGTTTGTGTTTCACTAATGCAAAAGAGCATAAGGACATCATCAACAACAACACCATCAGAGTCTGTGTGTGCGTGCGCGCGTGTGGGGGAGGAGGAGGGGGGGGGGGGTGAACATCATGACCTCCACTTCTGGCTCCGCGCTCTGCCGAGTACTCGTTGGCTCACATGAGTATACGTCAGCGCCTCTCACCGCTCCGGTATAACCCCCTCAAGCCTCTGGCGCTCACAGAGACTCAAGTGTAAAAGTAGCAGCTCTAACTGTTGCCACGGACTAAAACATTCAGCATCCAGGTCCTGCACAGCTGACAGAGAAGAGAGAGACGCGCTGGTGAAAGTGAGAGGAGAGGTGCAGCATTTGCGCACTGCTTTTCTAGTCTGGATTGCTTTGGCGCGACTTTGGATAGTTTTGCCTCTTGGACTTTTTGGGGTTTTTTTTTTAAATTTTGCCTTCATTTCAACACTGAAATGGCAGCTCTCGGCACGAGTTCCTCGCACCTGTTCCTGGTGATGTTTAACTGTTTCCTGGGCGCAGCATCGTTTAGGACAGTAACCGAAGATGGCAATTTCCTCCAGCCCTCGTCGAATCAGTTCTCGGATGACCTGGGGGAGGAAGTGGTCTCTCAGCACATGTACAGGTTGTACGAGAAATACAACAAGGAAAACCGCCTGAAAGAGGGAAACACCGTTAGGAGTTTCAGAGCTAGCCAAGGTGTGTGAAAATAACAGCGTTCAATCTATAGCCTTAATCAGAAGAGCTCCAAAAGCTTTCATTTATATTTAATAATGGAATCAAAAATTTAAAAAAATAAAATAAAGGTGTGGGTTATTCTTGGAACTCTAATCCAACACAAACATATAAATGTGTTGGGAGAAGTGTCTGATCCTCACCATTAGAAGTGCAAACACTCTGGGGTTGCGTGTCTCGTCCAGATGCTTTAAATAGGTGCGATTGTTTTGGAACAGTCTGAGAATGTATTTAAATGATTTTGGGACACTGCGGGCACGCTGTGTTTGTGGTAGCAGCTGTGCCCCTTGTGCGCACAGTCTGATCAATTACCCCAGACAGACGCGCAAGAATGCACGTGATTCCCTGCGTGCAGTGTCCGGTAAAATATATCACAGTGAAACCTAAGGGACAGTCGGCCTCTGCGGTTAATACAGGACAAGAGTAACGTCCTGGAGTCGTGAGAATTAAAGCACAGTCGTCCCTCTCTGTCTGCTGTTTTTATAAACACAATTCACAGGCACGTACATCCTACATAGCTCTCAGATAACATATCATAACACTAGTGTATTTTTACTGCAAAAGCTTGGTGTAACCCAAGCAGAGATGTAGGAGGTTTTTTTTTTTTTTTTTTTTGCAACAATGTAATATCTGTTAAAACAGTTGATTATGTCTTGGTGTCTGGGTAGACACTGCAGGCTGTATTAAACTTAAGGGGAAGCTTTAAGAGAAACTGAGGTAAGCATTTCCATATGCAGGCGATTCCAGGGTAATGTATATCTTTTGAGTCAGTCTATACTTCCGCTGAACTCTTACACAATGAACAATAACTCTGCTGTTGAAGTAAATGTTCATCATGAATATGTAGCTCTCTGTTCCCCGCCGCCCCCTCCACCCCTCCACCTTTGCCAGCCAGATCCGCGGAGTCTGGTTCCTCTTAAGGGCACCTTCTGAAATCCTACCAAGCAATGAAGTTGTGCACCAGACACTGAGCTCAGTCATGTAACACAACAGTTTAAAGAGAGGTGTTTAATTGTCCCACATTTCTTTTAGATTTTACCACAGATACGGGCTTTCGCTGTAATATGTTAACCATTTTCCAAATGCCTTTCCTTTTCATGTGGGAATTCATTAATGTTCGTTTCCATCGGAGTCAATCAAACTTTATCTAGATTATCACTTAAAGCTCAAATGCCTGAGTTCAAATAAGGTTCAGTTCCTGTTGCCATTGCCTGTGCTGGCAGATGTTTCTATTTTCTAATCACAGTATATGTACTGTCCCAAAAGTCAAACATCCAGAAAGTCAGACTAATTTAGGCTAAATTATCCACTCCAAAAAACAGCACTCAAAAGCTTAAGAGTGATTTAAAAAAAAAAAAAAACTGCAAAACTGTTTCTGAGTAAATCTGCAAAAAGCATTTCTGGATTTTAAGACGGTGAAATGGAATAAAACAAAAGTTTGCAGAGTGCTTTTCACCTGCCTGCCTCACACTGACTGGCTGATTGATTATTTTTGCAGGTTCTGCTGACCACAGGATGATGTACCGACTAAACCTTACAACCCTCCAGGACTCAGAGGTCATCCTCTCTGCCACATTCCACTTCCTGCTGAACAGACACTCGTATCAAAAACCCTGGTTCTGTAAACGCTTCAAGAGCTCAACCTGCCGCTCCTCAGCCGTGCACCCTTCTCTGTCTATCAGCTTGCTCCTTTATTCCTTCTCCTCTGGGTCAGAGGTCAGATCTGGGTCAATGGGGTCATTTCTAGGCAATGTAACCTTCCACCCCCACAGGAGAGGGGTGTGGCAGATGAAAGATGTGACCCAGGTCATTAAGGAGGCGCGGGACAGGGGTCATCTGTTGGTGTCAATTGAACTGGAGTTAAGGCAACAGTTCAGGACGAAACCAGAGGAGATCCTCTCTGCTGGCAGTATGCCCTACCTGTTACTGTATGCAAATGACCAAGCCTTAGACGAGCCCAATAGTGTGGCTGCAAGCCTACAGAGATATGACCCGTTTAACGAGGGAGGAGAGCCCTCATATTCCTCTCAGCTCCTGCACAGACCTAACTCCTCACCAGAGGTGAAAGGACGCGTGAGAAGGGAAGCAAATCTGCTCTCTGACCCCATCCAGAACAATGAGCTGCCCGAGGTTGACTACAGACCTGATTCATACAGGAAAGATGACCTTTGGAAGAGCACATGGTACCTGACACTCAAACACAAGACTAAACCAGGAAGGAAGGAAAAGAAGAGGAAGAGCGAGGAGGAAAAAGATGTGGAGCAAGTTAGAAAAGCGCATGAATCTCAGGTTTTGAAAGATGGAGAAAGAACATCACAGGGCATCAAAACCAATGATTCAACTGTGGAAAATCTCAAAGATAGCCACAAACTGACTGTCAGTGATGGGCAAATGCATGAGAGGAGAAATGAGGGAAAAGATGGAAAGAAGCACAAGGGAAGCACAAATACACTGTCACCTGTTCTGAGGTTTGATGAACAAACAATGCGCAAAGCCAGGAGGCGGCAGTGGAGTAACACCCAGCACAAAGGCTGTTCGAGGAGGAACCTCAGAGTGGATTTCACAGATATTGGCTGGAATGAGTGGGTCATAGCACCCAAAGCCTTTGATGCTTACTATTGTGCTGGCACATGTGGCTTTCCCATGCCCAAGGTAGGAGCACAATCATCCAAGCCGTGTTATGTAGGTTCTTTTGGTTCACGTGAGCTACACTGATAACCTTAATGTGCACTTTCTAATCTCTCGTATTTATTTTCTCATTTGCATGTTTCTCCTTCACTCAAACTTTTCCAGGTGGTGAAGCCAACTAACCATGCCACCATTCAGAGCATAGTCCGGGCAGTTGGAATTATCCCTGGGATTCCTGAGCCCTGCTGCGTACCAGAAAATATGAGTCCCCTGGCTGTGCTCTACCAGGATGAATCCAGAAACCCAGTGCTCAAGGTTTATCCTAACATGACTGTCCAGTCCTGCTCCTGCAGATAAAAAAGAGCTGGAAACAGATTGAAGAGAAACAGAAAAACTGGACTAACATGGACACAACCATACCTCTGTTAAGCGGTTTCCTGATATTGAAAAACAGAGTCACTTTGGCTGTCATTATTCCTAGAGGAACATAGGCTATAGTGAAATTACTTCCATCTCTTCTGTCCCGGGGCAGCAGAGTTGAAGAGACACATTGTCTGGCATCTGCGCCCGCAAGAGGAACAGAGTCACACATGTAAAGTTGATGCTCCACATGTGTAACAGAAAAGAAATACATAAAAAGCCCAGTAGTTTTCATTCTGTTTGAAATAATATTGATGTTTCATGGACAGAAATATTTAAGGGATTTTTTTTGTTGTTTTTAATGGCAGAATGTACTTATTTTTCAAACAGCTCACAGTGAGTTTGTGTTCACGTTTTCTTTGGATGCAAAGACTTTAAGTAAGAGACTGTTACTGTGTCATCAGGCAGCTTATGCGAAAACATACAAACAGTGGAGATGATGAAAAATGTATGCATTTTTACATACTCTGTATAGCTGTTCCTACTTTTAAACTAATCACGCCACATTGTACATATATGTGACGTTGCAAGATATTGTACTTTATTGCTCTTTATATCTTAAAAAGGAAGTATCCAATGAACTGTGGAGAGCATCTGGAATTCATTTGCACCCACCCGCCCCCTCATAACACTTCAAGAATGTTATAATGAAACCAGAAATATTTTTCTATTTTAAATGTGAAACTTGGTTTAAAAAAAAAGATAATTTCTCATGGTTAGATTATATGTATGATTAGATGAGATTGTACATGTGTATTGTTTAAATTATGAAAAGGTAGCATTCTATAAGTTAGAATAAAGACATAATTTAATCCAAATGCTCTTGCTGGAACATTATTGTTTCACACAGTTTGTTATTCTTGGACATTATCGTGCGTAATGCTTGATTCGTCAGGGTGAACTTTTCTGTCAAAACAATCCTAAAAGGGCACCGCTGTTTCAAAATAGCCGAGCACAAAAGCAGGAAGGTTCCACTCAAAGATAGCCGACATTCCCCGAGAGCCCCCTTGAACCCATTATTACACCTCACCAAAGGCTCATGCGTCTGTTGTTCTTCAAATAATGTGACTGATGCGGCCGCCGCGGGTTAATGGTTGATGGAGGAAGCAGGCAAGCGCATATTAGGACGTCAGACACTTGAAATTCAAAACCCGCTGCACTTCCTCTCTTCTATCCATGTTCAGAAGCAGAGTGCTTCCAAGTAAATGGTTTTCTTTTCTTCAGATTTATTTTTGTTCTTTTTAAACAGATGGCCACAGATAGATGATCTCAACCACTTCAGTTCAACTGCTTGTCGCTTTTATTCGCCGGAGGAGGAAGCTGACCCATGTGGTGCCAAAACAGTGTGTCAAACTGACACTGAAATGACAGAGGGAACCATTTAATTATTAACTCATTACTCTGTGGCTACATTGCCTTGAGTCTCAAAAGTTGGCAGTTTCCACATCTGCTCTCAACCACAAGTGGCTTTGAAGTTTTCTGCGACTGGACAGCAATTTTGTCTCAGAGGCAGAGAAATTTTGGGGAAAGGGGACGCGAGTCCGAACCCTTGTGCTGCATGTAACTGGAGCTATAATAAGTGTGCCATCCCTCCTTCCAGCATGGCTTTTTCCATTGTAAGCTTTTCCCTTTTCCATCCAAGAGTATTCACCCATTTTGGGAAGGTTCTATTGTCTTAAAGCAATGAATCAGAACAAGTTCATGTGGCTTTTTTGACAGTGATCAGCAGGAGAAGATCCTTTAATGTTAAAGTAAAACAAGATATTCCCAAATAAGACAGGCTCATTAAAATCTGTACCAACAGATACAATAGACAGCGATGCGTCTTTTATAAAAGATTGTGAATATTTTTACTCACATGCATTTTATGTTTGTGTCTGCTCTTTTTAGAGCACCCTGTAGAAGCAGCTGAACATTTCCTTTTAGCCAATAAAAAAGGTGGAGGTCTGTGGTACGATGAAACTTGAAAATACAAAGTGTAGCTCTGTTTTACTGAAATTTGAAAAGACGAGATGACAAGAAACACAAAAAGATGATCTTTAAATCCACGTTTGAAGACGTCGGCGTGTGACACAGGAGGGGAGGGAGAGATGCCTGACGTACAAAAGCGTGATTCAGTTTTCTCCACACAAGTGGAAATGTTCAGTAACTGCAAAACCATGTTACGATTTACAGCGCCTAACCACCTTTTAAATTAGGATGATGACTGTAATTAGGGCTTATATAAATCATGCTTACATTAATAGAAGTTGTAGCTTTAAAATAGGCTGGCTTTAATGTAATGAACAAATTCAATTTTTTTTTTTTTGTTCCTCCCCACCAAATTTCTTAACTGATCCCATTTACAGTCTGGACCTACAGTCTGCTATTAGAAAGTGAACCCCATGTCAACCGCAATCATGGTCACAGGAGAGTACTTACAATGGTCAATTCCAACCAAGAAAACCACAGTAGTCTAGGCTCACGTTCAGAGCGCAAAATGCCTAAAAGCCTAAATGAAACGAGGCGAGCAGGGGACCAAGAACAATATTTGTTTTTCCATATGATGACTGTTCAATTAAAGGAGACCAATACAGCCATTATTAGACAACAGAGGATTTTCTGTGTCTGGGCTGAAATAGCTCTTTCCTCACGTGGTTACTGAGTTCAGAGAAGCAATAGTGCTGTTTATTAGAACATGGCTTCAATAGAGTGACTCTTAATTGCCCATTTAATCATATAGACTAAGTTTCTTTTTATTGTGAAATCTTATTTTCCTTTAGAAACTCTAAAACCTCCATTTTTTACCAGATTGAAATACGTTTTGGGACCTTTTATCAAGCATTATTTTAGTAGGGAAACAAGTATTTGGGCTCCTTAAATGTAAGTGCTGGTTTAAAACTCAATACATATTCAAAGGAATAAAATTGTCAGAGGATATTGAGCAGTTTTCATGTCATCTACATGTTTAAGTCTCTGTTATAAAAGGTGGATGATGTTCTTCTGATTGTAAAAAAAAAAATGAAGGAAATCTTTTTCCCGGGAAGTTAAACTGACTTAATCAAATAAGACAGAAAACAATGTATGGGGAACTACATCCCTGCTTTTGTTATAGACTGACAGGACAAGGTCTACACTTGACTTTTCCATGAACTTCATGCCTTCTTCTTGGCTCATTTACCTGCAACAGAGAACTATTTATGTCCATCTGTCCACAGCCTGTCCCTAGTGGAAAGTAAGCGGCACAGGATTGGTGGATAAACATAAAATCACAAGTTCAAAGTGGTGCAGTCTACCTGGATTACATCCAAGTCTGCAGATGAATGATAACTCAGAAGTTTATAAAACTAATAATTGATTTTTTTTTTTTTTTTTTTTTTGGAGCAGGCATCCTATTTAAATGAGCTGCTTAATATGGTATTTTTCAGCTCATTTGTTCAAATAGCAGACTAAAATGCTGGATACAGATCTCAAATGCCACAGGAATGTTATACGGGTGCATACACTAAACAATAAACGTGTCTAATATATATTTAAACACACTGAATGATCAATACAGGGCAAATGGTGGTCTCAGTCACCTCCTGTTGGAACTGGAAAAACTGACCCTCTGATTTTAACCCATATGATGATGGAACAAAATACATCACAAGCTTTTATTTCCACTTTATATAATTTTAGATTTTAAAACTAATGTGCATACACACTCAACCCATACCTCCTGTACAATTTAGATCGAGGAAAAAGAAAATGGTCTAAAGAGGATTGCTTTGAGATATTTGTGACAATCATGAGCTGTCCTTGAAACCTCTCTGTCCCTCCTGAGTTCCATAAGGCACAAAATAACTTAACATACTGAACTAGTGGACAAACTGCACTGAGATCAGTTTACACGCACCTCTATCGTCATCTAGTGGACAAGCTGTGATGGGCATGTGTATCCGTTTTGTTATTATACAGCTACCTACATTCAAAGATATACACTAAAGTCTTGCCTTGGGTTGCAGTCGAAGCTTGTTAAATATGAGAAGCATTTAGGTAATAAATAAAGAGTTTCTTTCCCTTCTCTTGTCTCAGTTATGGGATGTCATGTGTCTTGACAGGTGGTGCCGCTCTCGGAAGTATTCGTGGCAGATTGGACAGGTAAGTTTCTCCTCCCTTCTTCTCCTCACCTGAGACTCTGCGGCGAACTCCTTTTTGTGGTGAGAGCGCATGTGAAAAACGAGGTCAGAGGTCATGCGGAAGGACAGGTTGCACTTGGCGCACCAGTTCTGCACCGACACGCCGAATGTGGTAAAAGTCGGAGGAAGGATCGTGAGGGCCGATGTGGTTTGCAGCTGAGCGCCTATGTTTCTAGACCAGTGCTCCGGCGCGTAATGGAAAGCAGTGTTTAATGCTACCGGGGAGGGTACAGTCTGTAAGTCACTGCTCAGGATGTTGGATGGTATCAGATTATTGTATCCCACAGACGTCCTAGAGGTAAATGCATTCGTCATCTCCTCCAGGCGGCTAGAGGGGGCTGTTGAACCTCTGCTGGGGTGAGCCTGGGGGTCAACAGGAGAACTTCTTTTACTCGGTTTACAAAATGCGCTTTTCTGTTCGCCCTGGCTGTTCGATATCACCAGAGAAAATGCACTGTTGCTGCTTAAATGCATGCTAGAGCCCTCCCCTCCTGTCTCCATCCGCGCGTCCAGATCTCTGTCGTGCGTAAAAGTCCACTTGGATTCATCACCTTGAACAAGCTCCTCACTTTTACGTTCCAAAAGATCCAGTTTCAACGTCTCAGCTTTCCGTTTCCCCTCACCCGAAGGGCTGTCTCCTGCTGGCTGGTCGTAACTCTTAGTCGGTGGTGTAATATTATCATCATTTGAAATATTAGTCTTCTCTAATAGAACCGTTTTTCTCCATTTTGGATAAAGAGTTTCCTCATACTTTCTCTTCTTTGGGGAAGTCTCCGCGTCGTCGTTGTTTCCAGTTCTTTTGTGTTCCAAATCTCTGGCAATGTTGTGGAAATCTGTCACTCGGCGTTGCCTCTTAATTTCCACGTGCTTGTGCTCATAAAGCTCGCGGCTCCAGGTGTCAGTCTTTACGTGAGCACAAAAGAATCTGCAGTGAGCCAGGAAGGGATGCTCGTTTTTGAAGACCTGGTTACATCGCCCACATTTTAATTCTGAAAGAAAAACGAAAGACAATATGACGTGACTGTTTTTAATAATTTCAATGATTTTGGAGTGACATAAAATTTGATTTAATCGTGCACATGCATTAAAGGGCAGTCTCACCTTCGTTTGACTCTTTTGCTATTTCGGTGAAGCCCAGCAGATGAGACAGCTCGTGGTCGTACCAGATCAGCAGCTCTTCTTCCTGCCGGATGTCCCGGGTAGTCCGCACGTACAGCTGACCCCCTTTCAAAAAGGCCTCTGTGTTCTGCTCCTCGCCGTTGCGCGCAGCTTGCACGAGCCGCAACCAAGACAGCATCAGGGCAGAATTACGCATGGCCTCAGGATCGACCTGTTGATAGCAACCCCTGATGTTTTACACAGTGTCCCGACTTAGAGGATTTTTATTCTGTCTTTCTAAGAGCCTGCTTGTAAATAATTTAAATAGTTAATTGGTGGCAGATTGCATCTTTTAATGCTGAGGTGATTTTATACACTTTTTTTTCTTTTACTGGTCAGTACAATAACACTCAAAATACAGCTGGTCAAAAACAATCCCATAATAACACAAAAACCTGGATGTAACGTATGACAATTAAAACTATATACATCTGAAAAACCCTTTACTTTTGGAATCATGTCACCGTTGAGTTATATAGTAACTCAGTAAAGATGTTACAAAGTATATCTGCAAGACAGTTTATCACAAATTTGTCATACGCACCCTGAACACACAGGATTTCGCTCTCTTGTCACAGGATTTCTGCGCTATGAAAGCGATAGAGTCGTAGAAAGTGTTCTGGAGCACGCACGGACCGAAGCATGTGCCTGCAGGGATGCTGCGCGCAACTACCACACTGGTGTAGAGATCTGAAGAATGCTGGAGGAATTTACTGTCGCCGGTCCAGATGGACCGAGGCAGGAAAGTATGATCCATCGTTAAACTGTAATGGAATAGTTATTGTTAGTAAAGGTGAAGAATTACTCCAAAATAGTTTTAAAATTCATGTTGTTTAACAGAATGGCAAGATAACCTGGGGAGTAGAGCAATCTCATTATATTTCCTGTTAAAATCAGCCTGGAATAGTAATTATAATTTATATCTTGTCTCAAAAAAGTGCAAGTGTTTTATATGAAACTCAAAAAAGGTTGGATTTGTGCGATGTGCAGTTAGCCGGTTTGGATCTGATCCAAGCACACACAGAATTCCAAAATCGTAATGAAAATAAATTTGCCCAAGTGTATTTTATTTTTCATTTGCTAGTAAAACCGAGGGTACCACTGCGTAGTGAGAGCAGCCGGTGTCGAGGCAAAATGATTACCAACGTCCTTTGTCTCAGTTTTTCACTCGGTTAGTCCTTTTGTCTCCACATCTGCCGTGGAGTCCAGCTGCCTGCTCAACGCGCAGGATAAGTTCAGTATGTTTTCCATAATGTATAAACAGCATAAACGCTCTTAGATTGCGTGACTAATGTTTTCCCTCTCTCCGATCAATTAAAAGTATGCAATCTTTTAGGTTTGTAGGCTATGGTTTAAAATATTGACAGCTGAACCGCACAGCATCATGACAGAATGTGGTACCGATCTAAAAATCCCCGATTTGTTTTTTTGTTTTTTTTCTTCTTCTTCTTCTTTAATGTTGACATTTAAGAGTAAAAACGCACATGCCTGTGTTGCCATGCGAACTCACCCGCCGGACATGGAAGAGGATGTTTAAGCCGTTTGGGAGCCAAGGAAGTTGCAGCAGGTGCAGCGGACCTCGGTGACGAAGCCTTCCCTTTTCTTGCTGACGAGTTACTTATCCGGCTGAATCTTCCTCCGCACTGTCGTCTCTCCCCTCTCCCATTCCCACTTATCCCCTTCAGAGAGCGCACTGAAGCGTGGCGCATTGATGCAAACGCGTGCGCGCTCGCGCACACGCTCACTCACGCGCCTTCAAATTAGTATTTTATTAGTAATTTTTCCTTTGTCTGGTTTACAGTTCCCTTCCGTGGAAAAGGGAAGACGTGGGTGTTTGTTTGGACAGAACAGTGATTGCTGGTTAATAACGCACATTTATGCCTTGTACAGCTGACCTGAACACCGCTGATGGACAAAAGTCATATTTTCTTATGTTTCATATCAGGTCTCAACAGATTATTTGTTAATTTTATAGTGTTACTAAAACCACAAACTGGGCGAAGCAGCACGCTGGAACATTTGCCAGCATGCAATTAATCATATATAAATCATAATGTTGTGGTAATCTGTCATGTCATGGTTTTAAACGAAAGACGCGAGTAATACTTCGAGACTGCACTTCAGCACATGCACGCTATGTGGGATTGAGCGGAGAGGTCTTGGTCACGTTTCTGGAGACATTGTGTCTAGCTACGAGAAACTAGTGGAAACTGTCTAATGTGGGCAGTGGGAAATTGTAAAATTGGCCGCTGTTACATGACATGATGCAGGGTGGTCTGGGTTTGCCACCAGGCAAATACATTATTCATAAACTAAATGTTTCTGTCTAATGAGCATTTAATGATTATTCTGCATCAAAGCTTTGGTTTTTGAGTAAATGTCCTGGTAGTTCGTGAGCCAACTTTGTGTAACGAGAAAGTGGGGACGCAGAAGCCTCGAAGGGGGGACTCTTTGGTCGCGCTCCAACTGTCTGGTTAAAGCACTTTTACACTATAGACTAAAAATAGTGTTTTACTTTGGATTAGAATTCAAATTTCTTCTGTTTGTGGCAACGTATCACAATCACAGGAACACTTGGACATCCTTTCAGCAGCACCATGTCCTGTGGATATGACGGTATTGAGCAGCTCTTTGGATTCGTTTTCTTTCATGCACAAATTAAAACAAGCTATGAACTCTTTGATTAACACTATACAATTCACTGACTGCACTGACGAATAGGAGACCATATTCGACTTTAGGCCTTTGGTAACTGGTATATTAGAAAAGACATGGACATAAATTTAATTATTTATGTATAATACATCTGATTTGTGGTCGTCTGATGTTTCCAACTATGAAAAACAAAAAATCAAACCACACTAGTAGGACATGACACTTTTTCCCCATCCCAGAATCTTTATTTTTGACAAACTGATAAGGCCAAAGAGAACATCCCAAAAACGAGGATGTACACAGCCACTCTCCCCCCGTAACAGTTTTTGAGGAAAATAAAGTGGAGTTTTGTGTGTCTCCTCGGGTGTCGCTCCTCTCCTTCATCCTGCCCAGCTTTAGTGCTTCTCTTTTTTTCCCCCTTCCTCTCTCAATCGAAGGAGAAGACTTGGAGAGGCCGGCTCGGTCTTAACAAGATTCTTCCAGACTGAATGCACTCAAAATAACGTGAAAGAAAACGTAACCAGGAAACGGGGCTGTGTGTGTGCACAGAGTCCATCTGGAAACGGACGATAGGGAGATGTGAAGCTCTTTAGTTGTTGCAGTGCCGGAGTAGTCAACAGTAACCGGGAAAGATGGCGAGGACACGGGCTCGCATGTTCCTCGTCTTGGCTGTAGTTGGAATTTTCTGTCTCGATGTCTCGGTCAGAGGAGAGCTGCAGGGAGAGCAACAGGAGGAGGAGGAGAGGTCCTGCCAGGGCGCCTTCGACCTCTATTTTGTTCTGGACAAGTGAGTCTCGGATATTATTTATTGCTTTGTTAATTTCTGGTCGCTGCGCATTGCCATGCAACCGTGTAGTTGTTTGGAAACGCGGAGCGCGTCAGTCGGACCTCCTGATGTAACGGAGTCTGAGAAAAGCGAGTGAGCGTGTAAAGTCGAAAAAATACCCAGAGTCTTCATTTTAATCAAACTGGCTTTTGCACCAAATCACAAGATTGAATCTTAAATCTGTGCAACGCAATGACTTCACTTAAAGAAACATACCTAAAATCATTTTAACTTGCTGTTTTGTGTCTTCGGGACATGCAAGTAATCAGATTGAAATTTAAGTTGGAAGTATATTCTTGACATCGGGGCATGCTTTTCTTTTTAGTTCGGTTTAAAGTGGTGAGACAAAAAGACCAAGCTTTACCGAGGGGATGTGGGCAGGGCGAGCAGGATGGATAGAGTTTCAGGCTGATGACGCCTGCGGACACAGCTGCTGCAGCTGCCCCATAGCGGTGCTATATGGGCCGGTTATCACTTTAAGCATCGGCTCCATCAAAATAAAGAGAAGAAGCATCAACTAATGGCTTCCTGTCACGACTAGAGTGGGGTTTTGCACTGAAAGCAAACACAACAAAAACATTGTTTCTAATACACCTTTTACACTGGATGTTGGCTCAGCTGATCGTTATATTACTGCTTGATAAACGGTTTCTTAATGCATTTTAGTTAAATGCACAGCTTTGGTGTAAGTTATGAAACATCTTGCATAAGGCGCATCCTCCAGCTGATCTTCTTTGTCATTGCCTGGCTCTTATCATCCACCAGGATGATCATTCAGTCATTTTTTTCTCTGTTTTGTTAAAATTCCACTTTGAACGTTTGCTGCAAAAACTTTGCTGTTTAAAGTAAAGTGGTACTCCTGCATCTTTAGAGAGGTCTTAGAGAAATCCTAAAATGTCCCTGTTTCTCTTTCCAAGTATTTCCTCCTCCTTCTTTTTTCAACTCATAGTTGTCTGGTGGGTGGACAGGAAATGAAGTTTGAGACAGTGGGAATGTCAAACAAAGGTCCCCAGTCTGAATTTAATCCATTACCCTATTACTGACATCAGTACTGTTAGAATAACACCAGGACGCTCTTTAAATATCTTTATCATTATGAAATTCTACAGACTCTTAGTGACTCAAAGCATTTTTTCAGGCCGCATGGTCACTGTGGATGCTTCTGCCACTGTTCTGGCATGTGTAAGCCTGATGATTTTACCCTGCGCTCCAGCTCATGTCGTTTCAGACATTGTAATTGGCATGTTTCTGTTATTTTGGCATGAGCGGCAAGGTGAGATTTATGCACATGGTCACAGACAAGCAAGTCTAAACATGCAACGTAGACAGATACAAGGAGAGAGAATGACAACAAAGCCATAAGGTATGGTTGGATTTGTGACCTCCCTGTGTAAAAGAATAACAGGTTAGAATTTCAGTGGAATAATTATGTTCTCGACAGACGGAGTGATGTGATTTTGCGGTGAAGCAGCTAAACAATGTGGTATATAACATTTGAAAATATGCTGAGGTAATGGTTAAAAAAAAAAATTCTTTATGTCCTCGGCTGACCCGTGTGCACCACCGCCACCTATGAGCTGCGAGGTGGACGAGCTGAGTGACATTTTACTTTGGTCTCGACATATTTGATGATCTTTTTAATGTTCACGGCAACATCTGTCAGCCCCTCTCTTCTCTCTTTACCCTTTGCTTCAAAAAGTTTAGGAGGAGCCTGGGGAGCACGGCATGTCACGCATGGCTAAACCTCTGATACGCCCCTTTTCTTTTTTTGACTGTCTAGCAAGCTCCAGCAGGCCTTCAGGAAGCTGTTGATCTTTCTCCTGAGATAGCACTGATTTCTTGGCTGATATCAAATGCGACACAATGACTAATATTTAAGAAAGAATAGGGCAAAATCATCTCTAAATTGGACTTCACCTTATCAATACTCATCTTGTTTGCAGGTTTTGCTTTTGCTACACTCTCCAGTAGGTTATGAGACATGCTAAGGGGAGACTGTGTGCACGCTCCACTGTAGCATCTCAGTATACACAGAATAAACATTAGAAAAACGACCATCAGCTTCCTACATTCCTGCTCTCCGTGTCTGAGCCGCACCGAATACCATGCTGCATTTTTTTCGGACTATCTGGTTGCCCACAAATGGAATAATAGGTGTTGTGTTTTATGGCTGGGCTCTGAACAGAGTTTTGTGCTGACCGATCCAAGTGCTTTGGATTGGTTTTGGAAAAGGGGACTGTGCATCTCACAGTTTAGGAATGCAGGTAGAAGACTCAAGGGTAATTACTAAAATTGTAGAAAGATTGCTTTAATTTTCAGCAGAGGAGACGACTTTGAATGCGTTGTGCTTTTTCTGTGGATGGAGAATTGTCTGTCTCAACAATATGTTTTCAAACAAAATGTCAGAAACTGCTTTTTAAAAAATCTACTATATATAAATGTCCTAAAAGGATTTGGGGAAACCTGGCAGATATTTTCATTATCACGAAGAAAAAAGGACAACTGACAAACCAGAAGTTCTGTATATGGAAAAGGACTGGTAACAAAAATGAGGCCCAATCATCCTCTCATTGGTTGTAGTTTGCAATGTTAATGTTACCTAACAAGAGAACCCTTTGATTTAGTCTCAGTTTAATGAGCAGTACATGAAACACAGTTTTTACTTTTGGCAGTGTGTCACATAACTTCCTATCCTGCGCACTGGACTAAAACCTCTTTTGTGTATTTGTAACAAAGAGCACCCTGCTTCCTCATGAAGCATATCTTCATATCTTTAGCCTGTAAAATAAACCCACTGGCCCCATATGAGGACACACTTTTTCTTAATATAATGAAATAATGACTTCCTGTTCAAAGATTAAGTTTAGGTTTCATACTTAATCAGGTAAGGTCAAGTAAACCCAGACAGCTCCCAAATAGGAGCTCTGCACCAAGAAAGGATTAAGATGGGGGTTTTTTTACTAGTAAACTTTTGTATCAGGGACTTTTTTATGCCTTTACTTCTTGGGAAAGGGAAAAGTGGAGGAGGCAGTTCTGGGGAAAATAAAAGATTCAAAAGAGCTGTCGTAAATTTGACCAGCTCAGACTTTCACTTTGCTCATGACCCTGTTATGTGTACACACGGATGCCTGACCTTTGCAGAGTTTTGGTTTACAAGCTGTTTGATGTTGCATCCTTCACACACACACACTCACACTTTTACCCCCTGCTGAGTGTCACTTCTGGGTCCCTCTGTTGTTCATGTCGCAGCCTTTTTACTCCGTGCATCCCCAACCTGTTGTTTGGCTGGCTGCACTCAGTGGGACCATCTGTTCCCCCTCACAGTCAAACACACACACTTGCACTCTTCCACATACACATGCATGTCCACTATACACACACAGGCCAGCTGCCTGCTTCGTGGTCCCTGCTAGAGGCAGACTGCTACATCTGTCCCTGTCTAACCTCAACCCTCTGGCCCAGCAGCAATTAGCCCCCATTAGCAGCCCCATGGGACTCGATTTCATTAAGGACACTGTCATGTACGCAGAAGCATGTAGCGGGCTAATCAGCAGCACACAGCCGACAGGTTACAGTCCAAAGCAAGGGAATGTGATTAAGTGACCAGAAGACGGTCTTCTCTGTGTAAGAAATAAACTGCTGTTCCTTAAAAAATCATTAAACCCTTAGTATTTGTAGGCACACTACCTCTAAATCACTGCATGAAAATAAACCTCAGTTTATTAACCTCAAATTCAGCTTTTCTCTTTTCCTTCTTTTTGATCTAGGTGGAATAATATGCTACAGCATCACATCACACAAGTCCGTGTTTGTGGTATTTTTCAGGTCTGGGAGCGTAAAGCATCATTGGATAGAGATCTACTCCTTTGTGGAGCAGCTGGCAGAAAAGTTTATTAGGTACCAGCAGGATTTAGTCACTGATGTGTTTTTAGTATTTTGTTTTCTCCTTTCGTCCATGTTAACGCAAAAGCACTTTGTGTTCCCAGCCCTATGTTGAGAATGTCCTTCATAGTCTTCTCAACACAAGGAAAAATCATCATGAAACTGACCGAGAACAGGTAAACTCTACACATCAGTAACTGACTAATCCCTTATGTTACGTCTGTATCTGCGTACAAGTACTGCACAAAAATGCTATCTTTACTCATCTTTGTCTGTTAAACTGGTCTTGTGACCCTTCAAGATCAACAGAACAGATATTGCATAATTGCTAACAGATTTTATGCAGCTTCATGCAACCTTACGAATACAAAAAGTGAGACTATCTTTGGTTAAAACTTAAGCTAAAACGTTACTTTCCAACTCAGTTGAATCTTTCCTATTCCGTTTACTCCATGTCTTTTCTTAAAAGCGACATCCTTTCAGGATGTTTTATAAGGCTGTTTGTTTATTCTTCAGGGAGGACATCACTGGAGGCTTAATGGCTCTGAGGAAGGTTATCCCTGGTGGAGACACGTATATGAACTTAGGCCTGGAGATGGTAAGGCTGGGTTTAAATCACACTATCTGAGTCTTCATAAACCTTCCACTGAGCATTAATTGTGCCTGGCAGCTGGAACCAAGAGCAATTAGATAAGTATGAGGTGTGTCTCAAACCATGAATTACTTGCTCCTTCCTGAAAGTGCCGAGCTAAGTATTTAAGAGAGGCATTCTTAAAGAAATTACTCTTTTATTAATTTTTTTTCTTTTGTGAAAACAGGAATGTGGTTTTTTTTTAAGCAAAACATTTAAAGACATTCACCCATCTTTGCCAGAGCACAGTGTGCAAAGTGCGATCTGTGGCTTGACTCTACCTCAGTATCAAGGTGTTAGACTGTATGATCACCGGCTGTAACTCTTCTATGATCTGTAACTGAGAGTTTCGGTTGTTGTTGAACTTACGGTTGAATTCCTTTCTTTTTAAATGTAGGCTAATGCACAGATCTATAAAGAGAAACAAGGTAAGCTTCAACCCAAAAGCTTCATACATTGCAGTGCAAAGTTTCAGAGAACGTGAAAGTTGTGCGTTCTGCAGGGACTGCCAGCGTCATCATCGCCTTAACTGACGGAGAGCTGAATGAGTGGCAGTTTGACACAGCACAGAGAGAGGTGAGACGTGCTGTAAAGTAGAAACGTTTTGGAGCCAGTCGAGAAAATATTGCGGCCGGGCTGAGGACCGTTACTGTAGGCTGCGTGCCTGTTAGCTGTTTGTTAACTTTATGTTATTAGTGCTGTTCTTCTTTGGTGGCCCTTATTATGGTTTTCATATTTTAAACCACTTTAATATTTTGCCAGCTTTGATTGGTGCATCTGCCATTTGGAGGCAAAAGACCTGCCCTCTTGGCTGCGCCATGGTCATTTTTACTTTTATTACAAATACAGATGATAAATACTGCTAAAGTTATTTAGAAATGATTAATAATCAGGATGCGTAAAAGTTAATGCCCCTTTTTTGGAGAATGCATCATGTTGTGAAACACCAGTTTTTTCATTTTTGCTGTGTGAACTGAGAAAATGGTGGTTTTGGGGAGATTTTAGTGGCTCCACGAGACCACAAGAATCTCTTTGCAATTGTTCTTTCTTTTTGTTTGCAGGCACAGAGGGCCAGATCTATGGGAGCTATTGTTTATTGTGTAGGAGTCAAAGAATTCAACCAGACCCAGGTACGATCTACTGACAGATATCAGAAATATTCCAAATACATAAAAATCCAAATATCTTATTTTGTCTGTGTGTCTGTATGCTTTTCTAGCTTGCAACTATTGCAGACACAGTGGAACATGTGTTTCCTGTATGGGGAGGCTTCCAAGCCCTCAGGGGAATCATTGACTCAGTATGGCACACACATACCACATGTATACCATATAAACACTCACACACATACAAAAGAGAGCCATAAAAATCATATTACATCATATTAAATTACTGAGGTATCACATAACTATTTTTTTTTTGTTTCCATCCCCTCTCTCTCAGATCATTAAGAAGTCCTGCATTGAGATTCTGGCAGCAGAGCCGTCCAGTGTGTGTGCAGGAGGTAAGAGGTGTGAGGAGCGGGGGTTTTCCCTTTCTAGTTCACAGAGTGGGCAGTCACGGTGTGCGATTGTTTCAGATGACAGTCATCCAAAGCCTCTGGAGTGAAACATGAGGTTGAGTAATCGCATGGATGCTTATGACCGCAGAGTGACAGAGAGCGTATTGTCATTCACGGCCGGGGGAAATTAGCATGGCCGCTTCAGCACAGCATGGGTGCAAAAAAAAAAAAAAGAGGAGGAGGGGTCTGCGGGTGTTGGTCAGAGGAATTAGCCATGAATCTTCAAGCATGGCTGCATCTCTGGCCTAGTTTGCCACATCGTATATGCTAAATAGCCATTTGGGTTGGTTTAAACCCTGTCCTCTCCCTCACTTCCTCTGCCCAGCACTTCTGCTCCTAGACAGCAGTTTAAGGAAGTAGGAGGCAAGAGATGAAGCATTAAGAGAGAGCCTTTATGGGTAGCCAGCAGGATGGATGAGCTTTGACATGACCTTATTAGGACTCACTTAAGGGAGTGCATTTGCAGCCCTGCTACCAGGACAACCAATGGAGATTAACATCCATTATGAGATATGAAGGACGGGAGAGGATGTGGAGAGAGGAGATGAGAGAAGATTCATGTTGCCGTAAAAGGACAAAAGGAGAAGCTGTTCTCACATGATAATTACAGTTTCTGTTAGTGCGCAAGAGACTTTGTGTCACTCGACGTGTGCCCAAATATCCTTCAGCAGCCTCATTTATTATTCGATTGATGAGCAGCCTAATGGTCAGTGAACTAAGAAAGCAGGGACCCGCTTTAACCAAGGCCTTACTCTGGCCTAATTAATTAAATTGTAATATGCTCAAATGCTTATAGTGCGCTTTGTCTGCCTTTGTTGTGATTTGTGCACATATACAATGGAAATCAGACATCCGGTGCTTTCACATTATACCAGAAAAGGCTTTAGATTGTGGAGAAATCACCAGCCCTCCTGCCCCAAACTCTTATAAAGTAAAGCAGTTTTTATCATTTAGCTATGTGATTTAATTTGAACAGCAAGGCCATGCATTGAAGCGTGAATACATACTGACACCCCACATTTATATTGTGACAGTCTCTTTCACTGTTATTTTTCTTGGCCCGCGTGTAGTCACATAGCATATCGTACACGCTTTACCCCAACACACACATTTAAATGGTCTTTAGTCTGCTAGCGCACACGCATCTCCCGGCACGTGTGTAAACACGTCCCTCACATTGATGTGAAGTGACCAGATCGAGCTGCCTGCAAACAGGCCATCAGACCAGACAGTGAACGTTGGGCCACACTATAAGACATGACAGCACTGATTCCCAGCGCGCGCACACAAGCACACGTTGAGGACAGTGAGAGTACGGCCTTCGATCTAACATGACAGGAGAGATAGCTGCTTTCATTAACGTCTGACCCTTTTCTACCCGCCGTGCCTTCCTCCTTTGCCCCTCCCTGTCCTTCACTGTCCTTTTGCACTAACGTGATTGAAGAGGCACTGTTGGGACAAGCTGTACCCCCTTTTCTCCGCACACTCAGTGCCCATGCGTATTCGTATGTATAATCACATATTCGTACAAAACAAAATCCCTGCCAGCCATTCAGGTGTGGATGTAAATGGACACGTTGCCATGCAGGAAAAGCAGAGAGCAGACAGGAGAGGGCAGCAGCATATGTGTCGGACATGGTGGTGGGGCACCACCAGTCCTCATCCACCATGTGTCTGACAGGAGTGACCTTTTAACACATCAAGCCTGGTATGTGTGTATAATAGATTTTGTGACTGAGACATTTCTAGCTAAGAAAACACTGCTGTTTTCAATCAGTCAGATAATGACAATTGAAAATATCTATTTTTAAATAAGGTTAGGAAATATTATAGACTTCTCACATTTTTTGGATAAATGAGGTCCTGATTTGTTCCTATGTTGTTTTGGGGGGGGGTTTCTATACTTCTACATGCCCATGAACAAAGCAAAATCTATCCCTTTCATTGGAGTATATTTAGCATCAGATTGTGGGTTTTTGTGTGTGAGCTATGCCATGGTGTAGATTGCTTGGTCTGACTGCAAACCACATAGACCACAACTTATATTATATTATATTATATTATATTATATTATATTATATTATATTATATTATATTATATTATATTATATTATATTATATTATATTATATTATATTATATTATATTATATTGTGTCACCACTACGTTCTTATATATGAGGTGATTGGTTCAGGTTTTGGTCAGTGAACTGGGTTTTGCCTACTGTAATGTCACAGGGTCTTTGATTTGCTGTATAAAGTTTCTTAAATAAAACCAAAGTGAAGATAAACTGAATCTGTCAATAAGCACATACACAGCTGTATGAGGTCAGCAAGGAGTTTGGTGCAGTTTTTGTAGTGTCTTTAAACAAATGCATTATAATATGCTTGTGCGAGTATAATTCTAATTTCCATTGTTGATGTAAATCGTGGATTGTCTGCAGACTTCAATCTGCACTCAGCATTTTTGCAGAATCTGTAAACACATAAACATCTGGTGTTTCTTTGCTTTTCAATTGTCTTCTCAGCTCTTTCTCTTTCTTTGTATCTGTATTCATGGATTTCATGGCAGCTTGTCTGACCTTTAAAGAAATACTGTCACATATACACCCCGCAACCTGTGATGTTTTTATCCAGTGATCTTCACGCTGGTGCTTTAAATGTTAAAGATGTGGCTGGCAAATGTTCCCTTCGATTAGCCAGGATACTGCTAGGGGAAACCTCAGTTCACTTGTGTGCACACTTTCATTCATGCATACACTGAACACATGCCAATGCCTGCACATTCCACGGAGAAGCAGAATTACAGCACACGCACAGATCTGCACACAGGCACACACAAGAGCTAACGCCGTGTGGTAGTGCCATAGGTAAGGTCAGACCTACTTTGACAGTACTGTGCTGTTGTCAGCCCAGCAGGCATGTTTTTAAGCAAGTGTTTTTTTTCCCCGCTCTTTAACATATGCTGGGAAGCAGCCACATAGACACTCCAGCATATGCTGGCAAGCCTCTGTCAGTGCACTTTAACAGTGCCTAGGGGAAATTAAAGGTCAAAAGACACACACACACATTCGCACACACCTCCTGGCTATTGCACAGTCTGAGATATTTCTGAATAGCAACACTTTTAGCATTAGCACCACTGGAGCATATTATGGCCTTTCCACACATACACGCACAAGCACACAGATATAAACAAGCAGTAATGAGGCATGCACAAGTTCTCACTGCTCAAGTTGAGCCCGACAGAGCAAGGGACTGGCTGTCTGGCCCACAATGACTGCATACTTTTTCTGCAGTAATTTGATCTTTTGCAACTCTTGTGCAGCTAAAAAAAATATATGCATTACCATTGTTTCTCATAAGTGGTTGTATAACTAATCATTCCTGATGTCTGGACCCATTTTTTCTCTCAGAGAGTTTCCAGGTGGTTGTGAGAGGTAATGGCTTTCTCCATGCAAGAAACATCAACCAGGTCCTCTGCAGCTTCAAATTAAATGACACACATACTGTGGGTAAGTTCTGCAGGTGTACACAAGAACACTATAATAAATAGTATGCATCCTTTTCTCCTGCTTGCCATTAAGCAGGACCCTGTTCCCAGATTGAATCTTTTATTAGAATAGTTCAGATGTGGCAGATGTCCCATCTTCTGTCTTCCTTCTTGGATCACTCTGAGCTGCTCCCAGTGCTGTTGCTATTTTTTATCACTAAAAAACCCTATTTACATCTCTTGCAATTGTGCACTGGTGATGCTTGCACAATGGTTATTTCTTCATAATTTTATTTCTGGGGAAAAGTCATAAGAAGACATATCTGGAAAGAAGGGTAGGTATTTTGCATTTCAAGGTTGCACTTGTCAAAAAATTCCTGCATTTTCAGTTTGTCACACACTGCCACACAATGGCAGGTCAGGTTTGTTTCCACTGAATGTTCTCCCTTAGAGTCCTCGGGACATTGTAACAGAAAGTTGGACTCTGTGGGGTTAAATTCAAAACCCTATAGATGTTGCATGAGTACACTAACCTGGTGCGCCCCATTTGGGCTTTTTCCACTGAAAATGAGGGTCATAACCAGAGATGGGCAGTTACTGTAATCCGATTACTTTTTTCAAGTAACGAGTAAAGTAAGGGATTACTATTGCAAAAACGGTAATTAGATTACTGTTACTTTCCCGTAAGCACGCTGCGTTACTAAAACCGTGATTTTCTTGCGAAAGTGTCTCATGACAATGACGTAAGCGAGTGCGACGTTCGTGGCAACAGCTGTGTGCAGATCAACAATGGATAATATATCGAGTGCAGGAGAGTATGAGCGTGCAGCGTTTAAAGCGTGGAAGTACTGACCTTACTTTGAGTTTGAGTCCATAAAAAGTGACAAAAACATTAGTGTTCGTTGTGCGTGGGAAGAAAACTTCTTTTTACAGCAAAAAAAAAAGTGCGCAACGACGTAATGGGAAATTCACAGAAACTCGCGGATTCTTCAACTGACCGCTGCGGCACACCTGCACCAGGGCAAACCTCCGCCTACCCTACTCCTGCTTTACAGGTGAAAATAGAGCAACAGGACCGCTGGGTCTTTGATTTAATTTATTTTCTGCTGTGTTTCACTTGCATCTATTTGAAAGAGTGAGTGTAAACACAAAAAATATTTTATTTTATGTGCTGGAATGTGCAGAAAATAGGTTTAAATGTTAAACAAATTTCTTCCAGTCAAAGAATGTTGCATATAATTTAACTTCTGCTTGATGCATAAAGTTAAAAGATTAAAACTAATAGCAATTTCACTAGAAACACTCAATAATTACACAAGGAAACAACACTGAAGCAAGAAAAAAAATCTGATTTATGGTAAATATGGTGTGGTTTATTTGCTTATTTATTTAAATTTTTTACATGGCAGATAATTATCTGATAACCAGAAACCCTTTAAGAGGACTTTATCTCAAACCAAACACAAAGGGCATGAACCCCTGCAGTAGGATGAACCCATCCATAATATAATGGTTCCACCCAGAATCCTCTCTGAGGATTAATGCCAGATGCTTTTCATTTTCTAAGATAAAATTCAAGTTCTACTGAGAACTAATTTTCCACCCTAATAGTTTCAGCTGTAACCCATCCAGTGAGCTCTGAAATTGCCATTTTATAACATTCTTGTGGTTCTATTTTAAGGATGGGCCAAAACATGCTTAAATGCCAAGTATTGTGTATTGGGCATGATTTTTGGCATGATTGAAAGAAAAACTTATAAGTATCAGAAGCAAAAAAAAAAAAAATTGTTTTTAAGAAGTGTGATTTTTGCTTTTCCCCATGTAGATGAGAGACCAGCTGGAATAGAGGACACCTTTCTGCTGTGCCCTGCTCCTGTGGTAAAGGAAGTGGGGAAGTAAGTAGCACATCTCAGATCTTGTTTTTCCACCCTTATTTACCTCAGATTGTTTCTCAGCTGTGGCTCCAGTCTCTGAACTATCCCCGTACAGCTGTAATGCGGACATTTGCCAGCTGCTCTCAAGTTTGTTGTGGACACAGAAGACTGCTGTCCTTGAACAAATTAGGGCCAAAGTCATTGTGTGTCTGTGATCAATCAATGTTTGTCACAGCTAACGAAGCCAGACACCAATCACAAGGGGACAACAGGAGTAGAGCCCAGGAACATGACTTAATGAGAGCCTGCTCGAGAGAACCTCACAACTCCGGTGTGTTTGTGTGTGATGCTCCTAATCTCTGTCTGGCACTTTGGCAGAGACAAAGTGTGAGTGGAGTCAGCGGGGCAGTGTAAAGTTTCCTCTGAGGGATTCCAGCTTTGCCCTTGGTAATTCAGAGCACAATTTCCTTGCGGGGCAGACAGAGAGATACTGTGGGTTGAGTTTGGAGAGGATAAAGGCCCAGCAGCCCTTCCATCCTCTCTGCCTGCAGTCTTGTGCATAATTATACACTCAGGCCTGTGGCCTCAGACACCTCCCAGTCATCATCTGTCTTGTTTCTGTCACTCAGATTTTTAGCATGATTTGAGCTTTTCTTATCCGCCAGTGAAAAGTACTGCTTTGATGGGGAACCACTGCTCAGAGATAAGGAGGAAATATTTTTTCTCCAAAGAACTCACGAAACTGACAGACCAAACTATTTTTTTAATACTGAACATTAAAAGTAGTATATTACTGGCATATAACTGTTTAGGGTTTGACATAATGACAGAATGTAAAAGACATATGGAGCAAACTGTAAAGTCCAGCAAACACCCTGTACGTGTCTCTGCTTTAGTGTCTGATCTTTGTTGCTGGTGTGCTGTTGTAGCAGGTGGAGCTACTCCTCCTGAGAGCAGATCGAAACAGGCAGCATCATTACACTCTGCAGTGATGCCTGAAGGAGGCGTCCTTCCATGTAACAGAGGAGAGAAGAGTCGATACTGCCTAAAACCCTGAGTGCTACTAAAGAGCAAGTCAGCTGTGGTGGCTGAAGGGTCCAGAGAGAAGGCCAACAGCTGGCTGATGAGTTCATTGCAACAGAAGTGGAAATGTAGAGTGAGGCGAGCGTGACACTGTTCAGGTTGGACAGGTGTTATACACTTTTATATACTTTTTTCTTCTCTCCCATTGGACTGTTTTAGCATTCTTAACATGATCATAATGCTTATCACAAAGGTTTTCAGTTTCACAGAACATTTTTTCAAACATCTCATTAAAAAAAAAGTAAAAGGGAAAAAAACATTGAACTGAAATCAGGCAGCATGGTGATGCACTGTAGACACTTTTGCCTCAGCAAGAAGGTCCTGAGTTGAGAGTCCTGGGCGGGGCCTTTCTGTGAGGAGTTTGCATGTTCTCCCCGAGTTCTCTCCGGGTACTCCAGCTTCCTCCCACCGTCCAAAGGTTACGTTAGGTTAATGGGTGATTCTAAATGGCCCATAGGTGTGAATGAGTGTGACTGGCTGTCTGTCTCTCTGTGTTAGCCCTGTGTCAGATTGGCAACCTGTCCAGGGTGTACTCTGCCTCTTGCCCTATGGTAGCTGGGATAGGCTACCATCCAGGCTATCATCCAGGCTATCCCACAACCCTGATCAGGATAAATGGAAGGGAATAGATGGATTTCTTTTAAATCACTTATTAAGGAAAAAAAATTCAGCTTCTTAAACATCAGTAGATATATGTGATTATTATGTTATATGCATGTTATTATCAAATAATAACACACCACAAGCTTAAAAAAAGATTAATGGATTATACTAAAACTATAAAAAAAAAACATTTTATGCAATTTTATAAACCAGTGATGAAATAAATTTTTCGTTCACATATCTAAAGTTATTACACTTTAGATATGTGAACTGCTTCCTGTTGAGGAATTTTTAGGTCTTCAGCTTTACTTGAGATCTTAGGGACTCCGGCTTCCAGCATCAGCGAGGGTCTCCACCAAAAGCCCCTCACTCTCCTCCTGTCTCACCCAAGTCGCACTGTCGGTTAGAATGAAGGCACTGGCGGTCCTGTCACACAAATCTGTGTTGACTGGGAACCTTCCGGATGCAGCTCCCCCTCCTGAGCGCACACACAAAGACACACACATATGTGGGGCAAAGACATATATAGTGGGCAGATTGATGATTGATAGGGGCTGAGATCTCTCTGTCAGCGTGGAGCTGATAGCACCCTGTCCCTTGCCTGAAAGGAGGGCTGACCACAGGATGGGGAAGGAAAGACAGAAAAAGGAGAGAAGACGCAGAAGAAAAGATTAGTGGCACCTGCACTGCCAATTTTCTATTCCCATGTCAGTGTCAGCATGAGTTATGAGACGAGCTACAGTGGCGTGGAGCGCTGAGGGGATGTGGATGAGGAAAGGCTTTCCTTCTCCCATCCCCCGCCTCTGTTTCATCTTCCCAGCCATCCCACCACCCTGCAATGACCTCCGCCTTCCCGCCCCCTCCTCAAACTTAACCCAAAGCTCAATACCCCCCTTGTCTGTGTCGCCCTAAACCATTAGACCAAGCACAAGAAGTCTTTCTCCATTCTTCTTCTACACTCCAGCAGTCTGCTCTTTAACCCCCTGCCAGCGTATGTGGCTCAAATGTCTTGGCCTTTGTTTTATTTTATTTACAGTTTCATTTCCATCCATTCTATCCTGTTATCTTCCCATCTAAAATGATTTGCTTTTTCCCACCCTTGTGTCCGCCCTTCCTGTACTTGAGTAGTTACAGCTACGCATATCGGTGCTGAATGCTGTACAATTAGAAGTCATTTTAGCTGTCTGTGGTTTCCACATCAGAGGTCTGCGTCCAGTCCAAGCAGAAGAGATTCCTCCCGTGGGTGGAGACCTCGCTGACCTCTTCGAACGCTTTTAGCTCTGCGTTTTTGTCAGCATATTTTCGTGTGCTTATAATGGAGCAAGTATGGACAAAGCAAGAAAGTATTTGGCACCTGGTTAAACTTTTACAGTAGCTTGAAGCTACGCTGTGAATGTGTTCATACAAGCAGATGTGATATGTCAGCACTTCTGTGTTAGATGACCAGCAGCCGGCTTGTGTTGTTTTTTGTATTTCTTTAGAGTGATCTACCTGCAGGTGAGCATGAACGAAGGCCTCTCCTATATCACCAGCTCTGTTCACATCACTACTACTGAATGTGTAAGTAGATCCAGTGTAGCTTACACTACAGCTTCACAACATTAGATGGTAATATTTATCTCTGGCATGCTGCCTTTTTTTTCTTTTGAAAAAACTTTCTTTCATCTGTCTTATTTCTCTTTTGGCTCTTTTATCTTCATCTCTCCTTTCCCTCTGAATTCTCCTCTGTTGCGTCTGTCATCAGAGGAGGCTGTGAGTACTTTTGCTTTTCACTTTCCCTTTGTTTTCACTTCACTTGTGTTTTATTCCTGTTTAACCGTTATCCCGTCCATCTGCATTTGCGCAGTTTGACGGCACCATCGTGTTGATATCCTTGCTCGTGGTATTCCTGCTGTTGGCTCTGCTGCTGATGTGGTGGTTCTGGCCTCTCTGCTGCACTGTGGTAAGTTTGACAGACCAAATGACCTCGTTTTTCAGGAAAACAACTACACTGTTTTTTTGTTTACACTATATTATTAATTTATTTTTCTCTGCTTCAGGTGATCAAAGAGCCTCCACCACCTCCTCCTCCAGAGCCTGTAAGTCACCTGTCACATGAACCTGTCGCAATCTTTCCCCTTTCTTTCATTCTATTCAAAGATTTGCATAAGAATTCAGGACTACTGCAATGTTTCTTATTTTTGCAGTTAATATAGTAAAGTAATAGTAATAACAGTGTTTAAGCATATGAGCTGTATCCTCATTGAGGCTTCGCTAACAGGAGTCAGATGATGATGATGGTTTACCCAAGAAAAAGTGGCCCACAGTGGATGCTTCATATTATGGAGGAAGAGGAGTAGGTGGCATCAAGCGCATGGAGGTACACTCACTCACTCTCAACTTTCAGAATTTGCAAAAGGCAAACGGACAAATTTTTTTTTTTTTAAATTTCTTACTTACTTAAGGTGCGATGGGGGGAGAAAGGATCCACAGAGGAAGGTGCGAAGCTGGACAAACCTAAAAATGCTGTTGTGAAGATGCCGGAGCAGGAATTTGAACCCTATGAGCCCAAGCCCCGAAAGCCTCCCCGTCGACCCCCACAACAGAGGAGGTGGTACACCCCCATTCAGGTAAGTTTATCATATGAATGCTCTTTAAATGTTCCGTTTATGTTTGTAGCTTACTTTATCCAACCGCAGGAGAGGAAGTCAGCTATATTTATCTTTATATAAAGCTGCAAAATTTACAGCACCTAACCTAAATAAAAATCATATGACAAACAATCAAAACATAATAATAATAATTGATCATATATTTCAGGATCTAGTAAAGCAAATGATATACATATAAACAGGTACATTAACCCTTTCAAGAGCTGGACAAGCAAATAATTGCCAGAAAATTAAAATTGTTTTTTTTAAATAGAGCATTTATTGAACCATCTGACACATTTTAAAGCTTAATTAAATATTAATTTGCAGTTTTAATTTATTTATCACATTTACTACATTATCTATTTCTTTTGCAATTTATTGCAATTTATGTAAGTTTTCAGGAGGAAAAAAAATCACACTGATGATGTTCTCAAAAACTCACAAAAACTCATATATTAAATATGGCACACGAGACATTAAGGTATTATGGTCCTTTTCAAAAAATCATATATTATTTGGCATTATAATCAGTCTCATTCTCTGTCTGTGGACCTTGGCAGAACACACTAAAAAATTTTTATTTAGATTAACTTTTTTGTTTTAAATCACTCTCATTTATATATGACATTTGTTTCATTATAAATCCTCCATTTTTAATTCACTTTCCTGACTCCCCAGGGGAAACTAGACGCTATCTGGGCTCTGTTCAGGAGAGGCTATGACCAGGTATCTCTGATGAGACCGCAGCCTGGAGACGAGGTGAGCCTGCTTCTACCTACAGTCAAGTTACATTTTCATCCGTTTCTGCAATTTAAGAAACCACAAAGATGCACAACGGCTGACACAAACTATAATTTGCTGATTACGAGTAATTTAGGGGGCTCGCCTTCTAAACAGCGGGTTTTCTGTCTTTCCGTAGAGCATCTGCATCCTTCTTTTGTCTGCCACGCTGCATAACGACACCGTAAAGACATAGGAAAATCTTTAACGCAGCACCCCAGTTCTCAGCACGCACACCCACACAAACACATGTGGAAAAACATTCACAGGGGAAATAGTGAGGTACAGACAGGACTCTCTTTGTCAAAGCTGCAATTGTTCACACACAAGGCGTACTGTGCTATTATGTACTTTTCCCTCTGACTCCCAGAAAATGACATGGTTTCTGTTGAGGTTTCAAATAGCATGTTTCACCATCACTGTTTACTGTTAAGTCATGATTATAGTAAACAAATATATACAAATTGTGTCATTCTTTGTTTTAAGTGCTATGTTTTATGAGAAAAACCAAAAAAAAATAATTGAATGTGCTATTACTGGACATTACTGCCACTGCTGAAAAGTCCTGAATCATGACATCACTACGTTTCCTGCAACTGAGTGTGACAGATCGAGACAGAGAGCAGAGCGGTCCCTCTTATCTAACCTTGACCCCCGCGTCTGGCATCTCGTAACCCCCAAAGACATGTTTTCCTCATCACACTGGTTGTCATGGTGAAACATCTGCTCCGTTGTAAATGGTGTCATTGTCGCTTCTCATAGCTGTGGTCTCATCACTGTAAAATTTATCGATTTGTGCTCTTCAATGACATGATTCATCTTTACTGTGCAACAGTGCGAGTGTGTGTCTGCTCGCGTCTGTAAAAGTGGTCGCCACCGCTGGTTTTATCTTTTCTTTCCATCCTACACATCTTTTTTTTTTCACTGCGCAGAACAGTTCATCTCTGTCATGGCAGAAGTTTCTCGAGTCTTTGTTAGACACTTTCTGTGGGGCTGCGGTTCACAGACACTCAACAATAACCCCCACCCACCTCCTTTCACGCGCCATTAACTGAGAAAAATAAAAAAACGCTACTTCTCACATGGAAAAAAACGAGGGGATTCACTTTTGCTGCAGAGGAGGAGAGAATGTTTAGAATAGGTGCTGATAGCCATATCAGACATGAAAGACGACAGTGATTGCTCATCGCTGATAAAGCCAGGCTTGGATATTCCACACAGGAAAAACAACAAGCATCTCTTCAAAACCCAGAAACCTCAGCACAGCTGGTTATTAAGAAGCCCCAGTGTGGTGGCAAAAAGTACAGCAGTAGATAGCATTAACTATCACACCTCTCAGTCCAGCTTGTTAACCAGCAGCTCAGGAGGTGCTTGTCCTGCTTTCTCCCCACATTACTCCTACTTCACTGCCTCTGCAAACAGCCATCAGCGGCCTGCCAGTTTCTGCCACGCTCCAAGTTTGCATTTTATCTCTTTTTCTGCCATGTGTGCGTGCATTTCCGTGTATTTGTGTGTGTGTGTGCGCGCTACTGTAATGTGCATGTCACTTCTCCTAAGCAAGCATCACGCAAACAGATGGGCAGTTGAAAGGCCACGAGCCATATTGTGACAGATGAGATTCCCTTCTTTTGTCCCCGGAGCTGATGGCGCTGATGGCTCTTGTCACACAGTACAGGCCAGACCAGAGGGCGGTCACCAACTCTCTGTTCTCATGAACAGACTGCACAAATGAGCACTTCCTCTTCTAACCCTCTCCCCTTTCTTTTTTTCTTCTCACCACTTTATAGAAAGTATTAGTTTACACAAATTTATAAATGTTACATGAAAAATCAATATAAAGTCTCTTCACATCACAGCAAATCTCCCACAGGCTACTAGGCTGATGCATGGGTCGCATCATTTTCATCCAAATCAAACAATCCAGTAGGAGATCATTCCCACTCAGGATACACTTTACAGTCACTCTTTCCTCTAAAGGGAAAGTGCACAGAAGCAATCTCAGCAAAAATCCTTCTCAAATCATAATAGGGCTCCTCGAACTCCTCAGTGTCAATTCTAGGGTTTGGAGTTCTTCAATAATTTCTCACACATCTGTGTATGTCCACAACAGTGTTTCAGTATCACAGAGTTCATTTGCTCACTGGAAGTCTAAATGCAAATAAACAGTTTTTTATCAGCAGCATCTATTTCAGTGGTATTATGAATAATCAACAGAAAAGGTTGTCAGCTGTTTTCATGGGAACTACTTCTTAGTCCCAGTTTAAGTTGTTTCTGGGAAGGGTAGTTGAGATTAAATGATAGGGCTGTCGGGAAACACTGATCCACAGTAACCAAAAATGTTTGGTAGGTATCATTTAAATGCACTGCTTATCGCCCTTTTATGTTCATTTATGTGGGGGAGGGATCTCAAAATGTGACATTACAGATCTGCTCTGTATCGACCCTAAACTGCCGATGAAGTGTGTTAACTCTCGTGAGTTCACACACAGCATTTTCCTTATGTGAGTGAATTGCTGTAATGTCATGCGAGGTGACAGGCAGAGCTGTCAGGTCAGATGTGCCTCCGCTCTTCTTTTTCCTGTTTGCTTTACTATAATGGCGGTGTGTGTGTGTGTGTGCGTGCGTGCGTGCGTGCGTGCGTGCGTGCGTGCGTGAGTGTGTAAGAGAAAGAGAGTTCCCCTTGAGCGTACAAAACAATCTGCTTTGTGTGTGTGTCTGTCAGAAGAGTGGTGCAAGCAGGGATGCTGGAGGTGTTTCAGGGCTTTGTTTTTCTCCTGAAAAGGAGTTGAGGCTCAGAAGTAAACAAATGCCAAGAGGGGTGATAAAGTAGGGACAGATATTACACAGTCACAGGGGCAAACGGGGAGAGTGACCATCACAAGTGACTCATTCTTGACCTCTCACATAGCTCTTATGTGTCCATATCACCTTAATTAAGGTTTCTCCACCTCTCTTTCTGTTATTCATGAGCCAGAGGTTTCATTTGAGGCCATATGTTCTGGTGGATGCATGTTTACAGTCTCTCTCTCTCTCTCGCACACAGACACACACATAAACATACTCATATTCATGAGCTTGTGCTCTCATTGTGTCCATATGCTCTCTCTGGTGTTTTGCTGCTGCTCTGCTGCTCACAAACTGGCCTTTTCACAGCAGCCCGGCAACAACACCAAAGCAGTCAGCACCCCCCTCCCACCTGGCCCGCCCCCAATCAATTACATACCCTTCATACACACACACATACAACACAATGACCCTGCAGTTACAAAGCTACCGCTGCTGAGGCCCTCTTAATGGCCCCTGTGTGACTTTAGGGCCTCTCTGTTTAATAAGGTGTTATAATCAGACCACCAAGGGTCTGTGACACAGAGACCTACTCTCCATCCTTCACACACTGACTGAGCAGGACAAGTGAGCATGCATGTGTGTGTCTGCAGAGGGATGCTATGCAGGGGAACAGAGAGGACAATAAGAGAAGCGTTCCATTCTCCCTGACTTGTAAATTATGTTAAAATGCTAAATGGCTTCTGTTAACTATTGTGGTGATATTGAAATCCCTCCTTTACATTCCTTCAAGTCAAGCACATAAGAGACATAAACCACTTTCTGTTCTACGCCAAGAAAGGACTAGTCACTGCTGAGGTTGCAAGAGAAGAGGAGGGGAAACAGAAAAAGCTGCCCTCTGTGTATGTATGTGTGTACTTGCCTGTGCGATAACTCGGCGTCTTTGCTAAAATCACAGCTATTGTAGTGCAGGTGTGGACAGCAGACAGAAGCAGCTTTGTGTGCCCTCCAGGCCCTAAAACACACATCCTTGTGTTAGTAAAGCTGGGAGAAGTCTCACGCAACCCATCTTGGCTGGTGGCTCTTAAAAACTTAGTGCCAGTGCACAGAGATGCACTGTATTTTAATCTGCATTCTGCTTTTAAATGATAATGTGTAGCAGTTGTTGTTGTTTTTTTTTAAACCACCATCTCTCTCCGTTTGTCATGCAGGGCCGCTGTATTCGCTTTCAGCGCGTCAAAGATGGAGAGTCCACCCCAAACAACCGGGCCCCTCCTCGTGCACATTGCTCTCCCTCGGCTCCGCCCGCTCCTCCGGTTGTTGAACAGCAACCTCTGGTGTCTTACTCCGTTCCCCGCACGAAGCCTCCGTCAAGGGGGCCCCGTACCACACCACCCTCATGCACCACACCACCTGCAAGGGCACCCCCATCCATGGTACGACCACCTCCGTGTCCACCCCCAACTCGCACACCCCCGGGTCCACCAGGACCCCCGCCTTCTCGACCCCCACCCAGGCTCTAATGATAAATAGAGAGCCCACGATAAAGAGCTGATAGGTCAGCCGATTCCATTAAAAAAATAAAAAAAAACAAAACATGTCCTCTCTTCACTCTGATGACTCATAGGCAGCAGAAAGGCTTCAAATCTTACAAGCCAGGAGCTCAAACTTGAAGCTCTGTGCTTTGTTGCTGGACAGCAAAATGTATTTATCTGATTTTAAAATCAGCTACTGACTTTCAAGTTTCTTTTTTTTTTATACAAAAAAAGGGGGTAAACGTTTTAGAAAAAAAAAAAACAAAAAACAAAACAAGCATGTAGTTAAAGATTAAGTCTGTATGTCCAGTCTTAGATGCAATGGTGAACTAAATGGTTTAGAGTAAGTGCAATCCAGTAAAAAAAAGGGGTTTCTTGTGTGTGGCTGAAAGTTGGCTCATGACAGTTTGTGCTGGTAAATACAAAGGGAAAGAATGCTGAGCGAGGGAGTGGTCTGAAATTTAGCATTTTTTATTTTCTGGGTGTCTACAAAAATCACCCCGATTCATCGTTTAACTTTTCAAACAAAAGCTCTTTCTTAAAGTTTAAACGTTCAGTGATCCTATTGAAACTGCAGGGCAGTTACACCGCATTTTATTTATTAGAATACAGGCCCTGTCTGCATATGCTCTCTTTAGTATCAGATACTTTCCTGGGTTTTTTCTTTAAAGGGCAAGGGGCATCTGGGTGGCTTTTAGGAAGTACTGTGGCATGGCATCTGATGTATTTGTCTTCTTATCAACACCACTGAACAATTGTATCTTCAGGGTTCTCTTGTATATCATTTGCATTATTTCATTATTAACAACTTTGAATGTCTGTCTTTAATAAAAATGTTTTTTTTTAATCTCCTTCCTGCCAGACAATTCTTTCATAGTAATTAAAAGCATGTTATATTTGAAGAATGTTTCTGCACTCGTATTGTAAATCAGCTTCTAGCCTCGCCGGGATCAGTGCAACACGGACCTTATGACACACTTATTAGTTAATTGGCTATTGCCCGGTGCAACATTTGGTGATGTAATGCATTTCTCTTTAAGCAGCTCTTAAACTAATTGCACTTGTGCTGCTCTCCAGACATTAATAAGCTGTCTGTGATATTCACCCACAGGCCTCTTTTTTTTTTTTAGATATGCTTTACTAGTACTGGTTTGGATCCCATTTTGCCTTCTGAACTGCCTTAATTCTTCTTGACATTTATTCAACAAGGTGCTGGAAACAATCCTGAGATTTTGACACATATTGACATGATGACATCACACAGAAGCTGCAGATTTGATTTGTCAGCTGCACACCTGATCCACCGCATCCCAAAGGTGACCAATTAGATTTAGATCTAGGCCATTCAGGTACAGTGAACTCACTGCCATGCTTAATAAACCAGTTTGAGATCATTTGGTCTTTGTGACATAATTGTTTATGCTACTGAAAGCAGTGTGGTCAAAGGAATGAACATAGTTAGCAACCATACTCAGGTACACAGTGACATTAAACCATGCTCTGTTGGTACTGAGGGGCCTAAAGTGTGCTAAGAAAAAACTCCTAACACCATTGCACCACCAGCCTGAATTTGAAAGAGGCAGAATGGGATCCATGCTTTCATGTTAGTTAAACCATATTCTCACCCTACCATCCAAATATTACAGCAGAAATCGAAACTCATCATTTTTCAATTTTGGTGTGCCTGTGCAAATTATATTCTTAGCTGAAATAAGTGGCACCTGTTTTGGTCTTCTGCTGTTATTACCCATCTGTTTCAAGGCAACATGATGCAACTTCGACTGTAACAAGTGGCTATTTGAGTTACTGTTCCCTACCTATGAGCTTGAAGCAGATAACAGCTCTGAAAGTATTTTCACTTAGAGAGGGTTGTGCTGGAAAATCCCAGCTGATCAGCAGTTTCTGAAATACTCAGACCAGCCCATCTGGCACCACCAACCACAACACAGTCTGAGTCACTTAAAACCATTTTCTTCCTCATCCTGATGTTTGGTTTGAACTTCAGCAGGTCATCTTGACTAAGTCTACATAACTAAGTGTACTGATTTACTGCCATGCAATTGGCATATTTGATCAGGTGTAGCTATCTGCAAAATAACTCCTAAATTCTGACAACTGCTTTACGTGCTATTCAAATTCACAATTCTAAAAATAGGTGATACATTTGTCATATATTTACACATAAATGCTGCTAGAAAACATGTAAAACCACGTTTCACTGGGAATTAGGGGTTATTGTAAAAGAAAAAGTTAAAATACAATTAATTGGCATAAATTTCTTATGTGTCTTAAGTAGCTGACACGACTTATTTCACAGCAACCCAAGGAAAATGAATCACATAACAGTAATTTATGTTAACCCCCATAGCACAAGCAACCTACATTGTTTGATTCAGTCTCTTAAGTAGCAATAACAGGTTCAAATATTCCACAAAGTTAATGGTGCATTTAGATTGAGCTGTAAAAGCTCCGGGAATGCAGCTTTTCGACTATTCAGAAGCCTACAGCACCCTCAAGGGACCAAAGAACACATAACAGGACACGCATCACACTTCCAATGTTGTTTGTATATTTCAGCACATAAATATACTCGTGTTCATCATAGCAGAAACATTTCTCTGATGTACAGCCAAAGGATAACAAAAACCATTAAGGCAGGGGAAGCCTGTAAAACATCTGCTGCTGTGAAAGCTGTCAGGGACCATTTAAAGATGTCAAAGTCTAATAACACACTGCTTTCACCTTTGTAGACACTCATCAGACACACACACACACACACACACACACACAAATCCTAGGTAAGTCAAACGTTTGGCATATACATGAACATGCCATTGCACACAGTGCATTTAGAGTGCAGTGAGGAAAATACTCTGTTTGTTTTCAGGCTTTCCTCTTTTTCTTCTGCATTTTCTTTCCAGACAGCGCCCCCTTCTGGGCTCCTCTCACCATGCCCTTGAACTGGCCCTGCAGTTTGGCACGTTTCCTTTGAGAGAATAAATAAAAATATGTTACCAACCAAATTTTTAAACTCCAGAGCTTTCAGAGTTTTACAGATCTACACAGTAACAGCAGCTGCTCATACCTGCGATTGAGCTGGGCCTTCTTCAGAGGGATGTAAGCGTAAGGATCAAGCTTCCCTTTTTTCTTTACATCTCCTTTTCCTTTCTGAGGAATGCAAGACCAAAGAATAGCCATTCAGAACTAAAGCTCACAACTAGGACCACATCACAGTCCAGTTACTGCTCTCAGACTCACCTTTGATTTGTAATCGGCTCCAAATTCCTGGCCATGTCCGAGGGGTCTGTGGATACCTGAACCTCCAGCTGCGTAAAAAAGAAGACGTATAATTAGTATGACGTGTTTTAAATTGCTTAAACTTTTTTTTAGCAACTTGTTTAAGTTGCTAAAAAAAGTTAATTCAATTTAAGTTACCTTTATATTTCAACTGGGGTTCGATGTCCATTTCATCATCAAAGTTGTCATCATTAAACTTCCTCTTCTGTGACTTTTTCTGAGGGTATTTTGAAAGGACAGAGTAAATAAAATTGTGCTGAAATGTCCCAGAGAAGACAAACTCTGTAGGTTGAAGGTTAAATACTCACACTTTTGACTCCAGCCTCTTCCAGGATGTCCTCCATCTCACCTCCATCTGTGAGGTTTTTTTAAATTGTTATCACTGTCTGATCACACATTAAGCAATGTACGGATCAGCACTGGATCTCACTTACCTTTGTCCTTTACATCCTCATCTTCATCTTCTTTAATGATCAACCGTCCATCTGAGGTCACTTTAAAGCCGTGGTCAGCCTTGGCACTCTTCTTCAGCTCTGGGTTTGTGGCTATGAAACGACAACAAAACTGAGTATACTTTTGTTCAGAAATTAAACTGCAGGCAAAAAGCACCCATTGAAAACAAAACAGATGGTCTTACCTAACACTCTCTGCGAAACCTTAGGATCAAGGAAGTTAAGTGGGTCATCTTCCTCTCCCTCTTTGAGCCAAGCCCGTCCTTTCTGCTGTTTGCCTGCTTTCTTCTGAGCACCGCGAGTCTTTCCTTCATCCTCTGACAAATCACTGTCCGACTCAGCGAGAATCTCCTCGATACTTAAGGGCAGAAAGTTTTTGGTTTTTTAAAGGAAGGAGATGGGCAAATGCATGATGAAAGGCAGGGTTTTATGTTGGGAACAGCGGCCTACCTTTCACCCTTTGCTTTAGGTGCTTCCTGCTCGCTTTCAGAGTCGTCCTGCTCCTCTGTGGCCTGTTTCCGCCTCTTGTTCCGAGCCTCAGCCTTGCGGATGTTTGCTAGCACCTTGTGGTGCTCTGCAGGGAGCATACTCTTCACCAGCTCAAAACTGAGCACACAGCAAGGAAAAAAAACAAAAACAAAACACACAATTAGAGCCACGAGCTAGCTGACAGAGCCCTGATGGCATCTATAAGAATGTGGTGCCTTTACCCAAATTTTCTGATGAATTTAGTGAAGATGTTCTTCAGCTTTGTTCTGAAGTGCCTTCTCATATCATCCCTAATGTTTCCAATGCCTTCCATCTGAACAAAAACAACAAAATATTTAATAAAATAAAATAATGCAACTCCATTAACTACAATGTACAGTACATACCATGACAGTGACATGCGAGGCCAGGGTCTTGGGGTCCATGATGAAGAGGATGACCTTGATGAAGCCTAAGGCAGCCTTCACTACCTCTCTGGTATGAGACGACAGCAGCAGACAAATGTTTTGCAGCAGCTGCTCCATGGTGGTCAGCTCTATGGAGTCTGAGAAAGAAAAGGAAGCACACTGAATCCAGTCCGAGACTCTAAACCTTGAAATCAACACCACTGAATTGCTGAAAGTCAGCAGGCCTACCTTTGTACTCAAACACAAGGCGTGTGAGAGCCAGCACTGCGCAAGTGATCATGGTGACGGAGCCCGTGAGTCCTGCATACACCATCACTAAATACTGCTCCATGGCATCTGGATCAGAGATGGAAGCGCAACTAATTACAAACCTTTACAATCAAGTTTTTTTGTGGAAAGATTTGGGTCCGTGCAAATTTAGCAGAAACAATATGTATGTATGTTACCTTTAGTATTTCCACAGAAGCGGACAAAAGCATTTCCTATTTCCACCAGCAGATTATAGGCACTCTTACGAGCACCAACAGACACCTCCTTCGTACATATGATCACCTGAAAGACACAACATCCTTATAAAAACTGACAAAAACCAGTAGTCCATCTCTCTGTGTTTGCCAGCACTTGTTTGTGACAATACCTCTGGCAGCAGCGTGGTGATAAAGTCTTTGTGATCTTCATTTAACCTTCTTACGATGTGGCTCAGACACTTAAGTCTCGGCTGTGGAAAAGCAATACAAACAGGAAGATAAAAATCAGACAGCAGTATAAACCAAAATATAAAGTCCCTTTGAGTGTCTCGTTTATTTTACTTCTCTTTCAAACAGCACACTCACCCTTTTTGCAGGTGAAGAGGCGTTTTTCAGAGTCTCAAGCAGCACGACTTTGAGTGTTTCCAGATTGGACATGACAAACAATCTACATGCATCTCTCTCTCCTCCACACATCTCCTCTAGCACACGGTACGCCTTCTTCTGCATGCTTGGCTCTTTTGTCTGAAAAAGAAATAAATCAATTTTTTAAAAAAAATGCACCAACAGAGACACAGTTAACAAGAATACTACTCAAGTTTGATGGGTTTAAATCAGAAACTACAAGTGCTCTTACCTCCAGATATGGCCTTATCAGCTCAAAGGTTTTAGTCATGGTGACTTCATCAACACAGGGAGCCATAGCAACGACAAGATCCATCACTGACAGCCTAAAATGCAAATAAAGCCAAAACAAAAAGAATCAATTAGACAATGGGGGATGTTTAGAGGCTTCGTTCCTCAAGCTGTTCCTGATCAGGTTTTGTGTAATTTTCTGCTGAAGGAGACTGCTGGCATCAGAGAGTGAAATCAGAGGTGCACTGGGGTTTTTTCCACCCATACCTAAGTGGATATTGCATAATATCCAAATGAATGACAAGACCCAAGGTTCCCTGAGCAGACTATTACATTTTAAAAAGATGACCAATGTCACTCACTTCTTAATCCTCTGGCTCATGTAGCTCAGTGTATATAAATCACCGATTCAGAAGGAGAGAAGGTGATGGCAAGAGATTCTCATTTATGACTTACCGTATGAACTCATTTGATTCTGCGCTGGTCAACCTCTCTGTGGCTTTTTGCAGGAATGTGCAGATCATCTGAGGGTTGATATTTTTTTTTTTTTATTATTATCATTAGTGATAAACCAGCATAAGAAATATGGCCTATGATGGCCTTGATTGCCTATAAATATATTAATTTCTGTACAAATTCAGATTAGATACGCTGAAATATGTCGTATGAAAAGTACTGGGCCACACATCATATTAAAGAGCTCATTGCAACAAGTCAGGTTATTACATGTCTACAAGTGGCATTGTTGGAAATGGAAACATTTAGGTTACAGAGCAGGCACACTGAGTGCTGAGGCTCATAGTCTGTAAAAGAATCCAAACCACCTCTGCCATTAACATCAGCACAAAAACTGTGTGCCAGGAGCTTCATGGCAAAGTGTAGGTGGCCCAGTACTTCTGACCATATAGTGCATGATCAGCTCTCAATGACTGGAGCACTTCAAAAAGTGTTCAATATGGCAGTAACTGCATGCAATTTAGTGCGAAAGAATGCAAGAAAAATAAGCCGTACTAACCAGCATTTCAGTGATACCCAAATACACTTTGATGGTGTCCAGCACAGCCATCCTGTAGGTTCCAGACTCTCCATTAGCAGGCTGCTGGCTGTACACATTGAAAAGGATGGGCAGGAAATTCTTAGAGAAGCGGCCCACTTCGGCCTTTTCTTCTTCTGCAGTGGAAAAAAAAAGGACACAAAACACTGTAAATGAACAAATTTAGAAGATTCAAGTGTTGGGTGACTTGATTTAACCCCCAGATACCTTTTTATCTTTCAATTATTACAACAAGATAAAGGGCATAAAGAAATGATGATCTTGTATTAAGGGACTGTTTCTCTTCCAATTATACAAATCAACTTCTGTCTTTTCTTTTCATGTGAACCTCCAGGCCTCCCATTTTGAAAGCTCTGACCACCAGCGCTGTGGCACTGGCCTCCAAATGTGCTCTTTGTGACAGGCTTCATGGTCTTTTTCTGAATCTTACCTCTATGACTCTGCATCTCACTTCAATTTCATTTTTGTTGTAATCGACTTATATTCAAAGTTTAAGGTGATCCACTGTTGAGACATTTAAGTTCAATAAGTGGATGTTGCTTCTAAAGTTAATGAATAATCATGTTGGATAAACACGATGTTAATATTGACCAAAATACTCAGGGTTATGAATGTTTCCATAATTGAGTAGACATAGGATTATATTGTTCTCTTACTGTTTGACCATGTGTTTTCCTACCTGTTGAGCAGCTCTTGTTGATAATGGTGCGTAGGGCCTGACATACTGTGAGCCTCAGGTCTGGCCGTTCATTGACAGCCATACCAAGAGTGCGGGCAATGCCTTTAAAAGCTGTCAGCACGTCCACAGGGCACGTACAGAAGCCAGGAAGCATGGTCCAAATCTAAAGAAAGAAAAAGAAGAAAGCAACACGCGCTAAAAAATTGTAATAATTCATCAAGTGGTTCTGTTTACTTATTTACATGAAGTTTGTAAAAGTACCTGAAGCTGTAAGGTGTCATAGACTTTGGCCTCCAGTTTTTGCCCTGTTTGCTCCAACTCTACAGCTACAACACAATCACAGAGCAATCTATCAGTACACACAAGCCAGAAAATGCACCTTTGTTCTACCTAACCCTCCAAAGGACCATACCCCTTTTTGTTTACCTCTCTGTTTAAGTGTAGAAGCCAGAGGGAGGAAATAGGAAGTGAAGAAACTAAGATGAGTGTTCTTCACATGATCTCTTATGACTGGGACCAGCCAGCTGCGTGGGAACTCCAAGTCATCGCTGAAGAAAGAAAAAAAAGTTTGTTAATTTGTTAAGCAATAAAAACATCAAGAATACTACTATGTTTGTGTCCTTACTCATAGCCAGTGATGTTGAGAGGCACGGCACCTAGCACCACTTCGGGCCCCATGCTCTCCACAGCTCCTCCTACAGCCAGGTCCAACTCTCCACTGAAGGCAAAATGAGGAGTGGAGCGCAGGTCTGCCAGAGATTGCAGAGACTGTCCAGGACAAAAAAGCATTGAGTTAAGCAAACTTATCTTACTTTGACAGCCTAGTGATCAGCAAAATTTTGTGGCAATACCTTAGTCATGATGGGATGAGCTTGTTTCCCTGCAACTCGATAGAAGCAACCCAGAATCTGCAGCACAAACGGCCAAGAGGCATGGAAGCGATAGGACAATCCTTCTTCTACAATACTGAAACACACATGCACAGCCACAATCGTAATGATGAACATTTATATGTAGTTCCTAAGAACAAAAAGGAAAAAAGACAGACTAGCATGCTTAACACTAGGAAACATACCGAAACATTTTGCAGACATAGGAGGAGTTCCCTGAAGATGCTGTGCCAGTGACGGTGCCCATTTCATCCATAGGAGAGGCAACACATTCAGTCAACAACGTCTGGAAGAGATAACCAGGAATAAATCTTCATCTGGGAGCGTGCACACAAGCATTTACATCATCATCTGCTAAAGATACCCATCTTCATTGTCCCTTACCTTTAATGTGTTGGTGGCTGCAGAAACCACCTGAGTGTGAGGTGACAACAAGCAGGACATCGCAGCAGAAAAGAGGCGAGGGAGGTGACCCAAACTCAGAGAACTCTGCAAACTAGACGACAAGGATGTTGTGGACCAACAGTCGGACTGGAAAATGCACAGTTATGGGAATCTGTTGTACTGTTTTCATTTATTACCTCGCCAGGTGAATGTGCGCTTTCTCCATGACAGCAAGCCAAGCGAGCAGCGGCTGTAAATCATTCTCACTGGGCAGGTAATCGTACAGAGCCTGGAGATAAGAGATGACAATTGAGTTTTCACACCAAGCTTTGTATTATAACTAAAAATCGAACTTTAAAAATCTTGTTTGGTTTATGTTCACTCACAGTGATGATCTGTGCGTTGAGTTCTGGTGAGAGCGTCGAAGCATTGGGCTTCCCGCTGAACAGCTGATGAAAGGCCTGCATGGCACTAGCGGTCACCAACTACAGTCAGAGACATCGACAACTATATTTGAGTATCCACGATGATGAACAAGGGGGATTTGGCAGCACCTATGAATATTTTTGTGTTCTCACCACATGACTGAGTGTCATCACTCGCAGCAGAGTCTCACAACAGGACTTGACAGCTCCCAGAGGAAACGTCCCCATCAGCTCCTTCAAAAGGCCAAGCACATGGAGTGCGGTTGTGTCCTCTTTACTGCCTATGGGGAAAAACACAAACATTACCCACAACCTGCTGGACAGCCATAGAGTCGCACAAATCTTCATCATATAGAGAACAACCCGCGGTCCTAATAAACCTGTTGTCTCACCTCCTGCTTGCTCCATTTCTTTTGTGCAGAATTTGGCTGTGGTAACTGCAGCAGGATGATGGGCTGGAGCATTTTCTGTAAACAGGAAGTCACTGCCTCTAAGAATGGAGCAAACACCTTGCTGTGCTGCTTTACGGACCTGAAAGGAAAAAAATTCAATGGCACAAATGTCCTCACTTTTAGTATTTCACTGAATGTTTAATACAGCTGATGAGCAGTAAATCCAAGACAGACTGAACGCATCTGTTTAGTGTGGCTGAGCAGTTACGAGCAGGTTGGTGGGACTCGCCTTAGGCTTGTTGTGCACTGTGAAGCTGAGAAGGCCATGGTAAGCCTGGAGAGTAGATGGGTAAGTCCACACAGATGCGTCCTGCTTCCTCAATAGAGTGGCCAGACATGACAGTATCTGCAGAGGAGAAAAATAACAAAGCTAAGCATTGCTGCAGTTGTCAAAAGAAGAGCCAAACAGACACAGAAACAAGCCCACTTACCCATCTGAGTGCCGAGGTAGTGTCAGATGTGGCCTGTTTGGACATGACATCCATCAGAGCCTTGGTGGTGTCGGAAAACTTCGACTTGAGGACCGGAGCAGGAACACTAAGGAATGCAACACGTCAAGCAGATGGAAAAATGCAACACACCAGTTGAATTTATTGTGGACATTATAAGCCACGCTTATATATCTTAACACTTTAAGGACTTTCTCTACTTTCTGTCGATGGCGGGTGGAGAATATCATCAGTTAACCTAACACGCATGTCTCTGAACTGTGAGAAGAAGCCTAAGTAAACCCACGGTTGAGAGACCGTGCAAACTCAAGAGAGAGAGAAAAAAAAAGTCCCAAGCCAGGGTTCAAACCAGGAAACTTCTTATTGTGAGGAAACAGTGCTGCTTAGTGGAGTAACATTTAAGTATTTGGGTCCTACCGTTTCATGACAAGGTTGAGGAGGTATGCCACTGCAGCCTGGGATTCTGCTGTATCCACAACCTCCAGGGTGGTCATCTTAGGGGAAAATAAGATTTAGTGGATTTTGAAAAACAAAACCTTGATTTACGTTGCCTTTCGAGCAAACCACACCATAAAATCTAAAAGAATCTTTTTTTAAAAAGCACTCACCAAAGCAGCAAAGTACTCTGTTTCAGTCTCCTTCCCACCTTGACTGCGGATCACTTCAGTAACGGCTGCCAACACGGCACAGATCTGTAGAAGACAACGTTAGAGCTGCAGGGAAGCTCACTGTCCAGCTTTGCTCACAATATAAACAGCACACAAACTAAAATGTTATCAATAAATGGCCCATCATAAAAGTGATGCCCACCTCTTTGTGTGCAGCTGAATTAGACTCCCAGAAGCGCTGCACCTTTCTAAAGGTAAGGTTGGAGCAGTCTGATAGGCCACTGAGGAAGGTACCCGAACTTCTTTGTGATACAGCCTCTTCTGGCTCTTCTTCCATGGCGGCATCTTTACGAGTGCCGATCTCCAGCGGACCGGCCTGCAGCTCATTGTGAAGCTTGAGAGCATCGATTGTGAGATCACTCTTTCCTGTGGGGTTAAAACAAAAAACAAAAACTGAATTCTAAAACCTTATTACACCAAATTCTGACCCCAAATTAGACATGGAGACAGATGTGCAAGAAAGCGCGACCTTTAGTTTTTCCCTTTGACTGACGGATTACCTAACCTCACCTGCACAAGCATGTGGTTGACTTGGGAAAAAAAAACAAAAAAATCAATTAACCTTCCCAAAGAGGAGGAGACCAAGCTGCTTTTTATTTAGGCATGCTAACTGTGAACCACTACCAAATCAACCAGTCAATCATAGTTGCATGCCACCAAACCTATCATCTAATTTTCCATGCATGCATGCTTTTTCAGACATTTCCAAAACAGTAAAGACAATCCCAAAGTATTGGAGCCTTTGCACACCTTAGTCCGATGCAACCAGTTTTCCTATTTTGTTTCTACAATATGTTCAGACTCAATAATAAAACAGCTGATGCTGAAAATATGTACAGGCCAACCTTTTAGTCTTAGGAAAAAAACTGAGCAGGAATCAATAAAGTGAATTGACAGTCTGAACTTAGATCACCACTGACGACAACAATATCTTACCAATAACCATCCTAACTATTGCTACACTATTCTTTAGTTACTTTGGACTCTCATAATTAAGCAGACCAGATAAGTAAAGGGGACGCTTCACCCAGTGTGCTGATGTAAATACTCAAATCACAGCTGGATGTTCAAACCTAAACATGCTGTTGCTCATACAATCAGCTGGCTACAGAGCCAAAACAACCACATTTGCGTCTAATAACTGACAAACTTTGCACATTTATTGTAAAGCACATCTTTTCTAGGCTTAATAGGTGCAGGGCAGATACTTTTACACAACTAAAGATGATAGCTTGGTCTTTGAGCTCCAAACACACAAGTAGCTGTTGCTCTAAAACTAAACTGACATACAAGTTATTTAACCTGACAAAAAGATATAGATGTGGCGATATGACGTTAAAGTTTCTGCCAGCAGCTTGAATGTGGCTGCTGATTGTGTCAAAACCTAGAAAGATTAAATGGCTAACGCTAGCCGGAGACCCACGTGTAGAGGGAACGCTTACCGGTGGGTCGGCTGAAGAAGCGGCTTTTAGCAGCCTGACGGAAGCGACTCGTCTGCGGGTTAGAGTCGCTGCTGTGTCCTTTTTTCCACCGTTTGAGCTTCGACGCCGTCCCAGAGCGAAGTTTCCCCGATTTCACCATTTTCGGGACTGAAAATAATCACGTTACACCACCAACTGTGCCCGATTCTGTCGCCTACCAAACTACGTCACAGCTTTGCTCACGTGTCACAAGTTATGTTTCCTGAAGATGGCGCTGTCCACCACAGACAGCGTGAATAACACGATCCTACGGTCCATGACTGCAACTACCCTGACTGCCATCGTCTAAAGAGAGATATGACCTCTTCTGCAGATAAAGGAAACCCGTGACCTTAATTTAAGTATAGCTTTGTCAGGTGTGGCATATAAAACCATATAAAAAGAACGATGATACAAAAATACAGCCAGTCATTACACCCGTCTGCCATTTTAGGTACACATTTTCAACTGCTTTATCACAAACATCTTATCAGCCAATCACATGGCAGCAACTCAGTGTATTTAGGCATGTAGACATGGTCATGATGACCTGCTGAAGTTTAAACCAAGCATCAGAAAGGGGATGAAAGGAGATTTAATTGACTTTGAAGGTGGTGTGGTTCTTGGTGTCAGATAGGCTGGAATGAGTATTTCAGAAACTGCTGATCTGCTGGGATTTTCCTCACACAAACATCTCTCTTACAGATGATGGCCTGAAAAAAAGAAAATCTAGTGAGCAAAAATGTCTTGTTGATGCCAGAGATCAAGGGAGAATGGAGGACATGAAGGTAACATAACTCAGATAATGTATGCAGAAGAGCATCTCTGAAGGCACAACATAGAGATGGGCTACAACAGCAGAAGACCAGCTGGTGACAATCCTGCGATGCAAGAACAGTCACACGGGCTTACCAAAGTTGCACGATCAAAGATTATAGAAATGCTGCATGGTTTGATGAGTCTCGGTTGCTACTGTGTTATTCAAGTGGTAGGGCCAGAATTTAGCGTAAACAACACAAAAGCATGGATCCATCCTGCCTTGTATCAATGATTCAGGCTGCTGCTGGTCGTGTAATGATGTGGGGGTTATTTTCTTGGCACACTTTGGGCCCCTTAGCACCAACTGAGCATCATTTAAATGTCAGCGCCTACCTCAGTATTGTTAACCATATTATGACCACAGTGACAGTGAGTTAACTGAGAGATTTTCATCAGCAAAAGGGGGTCCAACCCTTATTGGGAACATCCAGTTCCAATTGCAGATCTTGGTGCCAATAAATAAATGAAAAGAACAACTTTAAATTTATAATATTTATTAAGTTATTCAAGTACAGTGAGCATCATATTTGTACATCAAACTACACCTTCTTGTTCATAGTGATAAAATTAAAAAAGCAAGTCTGGTCATCTCTTATTCCCTTTAAAAAAGGTGCCTTCATTACATTCCCTGTCTTTACCATGAATGTACAGTAGTGAAATGAAAACAGTGTGCACATGAGCAAACAACATACAGTGAACATTTCTACTACCTAAACAGATGAAAGTAAAAGAGTTAGAAAGAAAGATTTTTGTCTAGATTCTGAGGTGAACCATATTTAATTTATTCATAAGCACCAGAACAAACAAACATGACAAGAAGGGAAACCCATGTAAACAACAAAGCTGTGAGTTCATGGCTTCACAAATAGACGGACACTGGGATGTGCATCTTAGGGCTCTACTTTTCACCTAAAGTGTTTCAGTGCTTTTTTCCCCATTTGGAAAAAGGAAAAATAGAAAAAGGAGCAATACAAAAAGCAATATATTTTTATATAAAAATGTACACAAAATTCCACCGCAGAATTAACTGGACAGTAATGTCACCAACTCCTGTTCCAGCAGCCCACCTCTGGCACATTCATGATCTTTTCTTCACCTTGCTTTATTTGCCTCAGTTAGTTATGACTGAGGGATTTATATTGACAATCACTTGGACGACAAATTCCTTTTGGATTTTAGTATCTTGCAGGCGAGTCTTGTCGGTCAGAAGCTTCCCAGAAAAGAACCACCTCTGGCGGGACACATCAATTTCTTCCTGTTCTTCTAGTAACTTCTTTAGCTCAGCGATGGTGTCTGCCATGCTGGCTGTGAGACGCACATCCTTTCCTAAGGGAGAAGTAGAGTTGACACAGATCTTTTTATCCAGGTAAAAAAATCTCATTTCCAACAATCCATGCATAACGTGATTTTTAGAGATATACAGATGCATAATTCCAAGTCTTACCAGTTGATAATCGCACCCGTAGCTGGAACTCTTCTCTGCTCGGAGAGGGCTGAGATTGTTTTTGCGTCGATTCGGAAACCTTGCTGTCGCTGGATGTTTCAGTGATGAGGTTGACAGGCGGGGCTAAAGTGTACGCTGGGAGCTGATAGCGGTTGCCCAGCTCATCGTAACACTCTGTGAGAGAGCCTGCAGAAGAGAAATAACCCAGATAAACAACCAGTTAAAAAAACCAAAAAAAAAAAAAACCCTTATCCCTCTCCACAACATACACAACTTTAACCTTGAGCTACACATGTCCCCTCATTTCAACTGTTAAGAAATCCTGTCTGAGCATCACTTTTCTTCCATTAGTAGCAGTTAAAAGCAGATGAGCATGTGAGAAGACTATGTGAGGACTGCTTTTTTTTTCCAGCTAACACCACCAGGGCTTTCAGTGCATCAGACCACTCACAGTGGTCATGCAGTACTGCGACTATTATGTAACTACTACAACAGTAATCTCTGCACAGTTGATGGGATTCAGCAAACTGTTCTTTGACTTTTACAAATGATTACAGTGAGCTCTGCATTTACAATGGGAGGTCTAGTCCACTTACAGCGTATAATTTATAGCCAAATTATGCTTTCATATCTCAAAGGGGATTTTGTGTATGTGTGTTTGCATACCATGTGGTAATGTAATGCAGGCACCATCCACGATAGCCTGCGCTAGCTCCAGGTCATTGCACTCTGCAGCCAGGGCTGCTGCTCTGAGTGCGTCCCAGATTTCCTTGCGTCCATCAAAGGCCGGAGCTGTATCCCAAAATTCATCCCTCTTGCTCCTGAGCTGGCCCTCAGTCATCGGGTACTCACTCTTCCATTTTGGACGCTCTTTCTTTAGAGGCTCATTGCGTCCTTAACAAAAAGAGAGGGAGGGGTAAAAAAAAAAAAAAAAAAAGAGAGGTGTTTAATCTAATTTTACAGACTGCTCTAAGAAATGACCAAGAGACTGTGACGCAGAAATAATCCGGGCTACGCTTTTGAAAACAACTTCTAGTTTATAAAAAGTAAAACAACAAACAAACAAAGAAAAAAAACTTTGTTGCTAATTTATTCTAATTACATAATAAAGAGATTACATGGTGCGAATCCAGGTATCTGGTAGTAAACTACTTATTACGTCGATGTCTACTAAAGTGGATAAGGACATCACTGCTCCAAAAAAAACGCCTGAGCTCTGTACTATTACATCAGACAGCCAAGGTCAGGAAATATTTTTGTTTTACTCTGATGTGAAGTGTCCTTAAAAGAATGTAGGTATAAATGCACTGAATGCATTAAATGTTCTTGGTTTGAGTCATGTAAACACAAAAAGGGACAAAAAGCTCATCTTAATACCTTGTACACACACACACACCACAGTCACTATCTGTGATATTTAGCAGTTTCTGCATAGGCTGACTATAGCCAGTAACCAAAATGCGCTTTTTTTTGGTCTTGTTCTTTCGTTTTCTTTAAATCAGAGCTCCAGCAGCAGTATTTTGTACACCTACTGCAGGTGTTTCTTTGCTAGCTATTGGTGTATAGCTGCAGTACTGGTGTACCAAAAAGTCAATTTGCTTCACAGAGAGAGGAAAATCAAAGTGATTATTTATAGTGCTGTGGATTACTGCAGTGGCCAGTAATACACACATGCGCACGGACAGGCGCTCACTCACAAGCAAACACCAGTGGATTATAGGCAGTAAGCAGGTCCCACATAACAGGATTTATCTGTGCCTATCCCTTAAGGCATTGGATAGAAAGATGACAACCCTTTAGCCAATGAAAGGCAGCCAACAGACACAGATCTGCCACTGCACGCACGCATAAATACAAACACAAAGCCACTACAACTCAATTACACTGTCACTTTATCGAATTACGGAGTGTTTACAAACTGCTGCAAAGCGTGGTTTTGTCCCTTTCAAACCTGATTTTCCAACAAGATCAAAGGAAGCCTTTATAAAATCTTAAATAACATTTAGCAATGATACACATCCCAATAGACATAGATATTAAAGACATCTTCTGTAGCACTGATCTAGAAACCAGCTGAAATATTATAACACTGACCACACAGTACAAGAGGCCTCAAAACATTGTTACTAAATTCCAATGTAAAATTATGTTTTGAGTTATATGACAAATTTGCTAATTTCAGTTGGTGAATTCCCCCAAAATTTGTCTGGTTGAATTAAATTTGTACATAGACACCTTAATCCTAAAGACCGATAACAAAATGAGCACATATGGTTATATTAAATGTATTCTTTTGAACTGCTTATTAAGTTATTCTGCCATTTATTACTGTTTTTTACTCATTAAAATTTTTTACATTTAAGTTGTTTACTTTATTCTGTCTCATGTGATTTATATTCCTCCCACATTACCCTTAGGATTGAATTAAACAGACATGTCCAGCCTGAGCACATCAGAATGTTAAAGCTTTGCAAGTTCATTTATATCAAACTTTCAAAACTAAATTAACATGCCAGCCAAACAAATGCAAATTAGATTGTTTGTCTGGAATCCTAACAAGTGACCCTGCCAGTAGACATGGGAAAATACACAGTGACAGTTTTGGGATTGTGCAAGTCTAAGACTTTCAGAATGAGAGTGCAGAACAAAACATGCCAGATTTTATTTCCTGGTTGTACATTTTGTTACATAACAGTATGTACAAGCATTTTTGCTTTGGTTGTGTTTACTAGATTGAAGCAGATGCAATCAGTGCTTAGTGATGACGACCTACAAAATATAAAAATGTTTCATCCACCTCGCTGCTGTACTCAGTTTGTCAGTGTTAGTGTTTGCGTAGAGGGAGATCAGATTTGACAGCATGTCCTTTAGCTGTAAGACTAGCTCCCTGGAAAGATTAGCACTTTAAACTGAAGCGAGTGAGCAAGTTTGACTTTCCTGAGCTAAAATGTGCAGGTGGAAGTAAAGAAAGAAAAGAAAAAAAGAATGGTACAAGTAAATCTCTGCAATAACAGGAATGAGATTAAAAGGTCTAATGTAGACCTGCTGCTTATGCAGTATGATTTTATATATCATTTTAAACAACCACTATAAGCAGGATCTGTGAGCAGTGTTGTATCTACCTACTGTAAAATGTGCGTGTAATACTAAGTTCATAATAACTGTATAATAGATAATAGAAAAATACACAAAGTCAGATATGTCAACATCTGTGCAAGTAAAAAAATGATCAACAAAGTCTTCATACATTTAAGATACACTTAAGGTGCAAAAGCTTTGCAGCTTTTACACCTTAAATGTTTTAACTAATAAAATGATGATCCATTAAAGCAGGCTTTAATGGATCATCATGAAAGTATTAAAGTCAAAGGCAGCACTGAAGATACAATTTGATTTTCATTTGTTATTGTAAATCAGTTTTTCAGCTGCGCTTCAAATGCTAATTTACCAATTACCACTACATAATGGGATTATAACAGCAAAAACATTAGTAAAGACTATAACACATACCCCTCTGGGGCATTTTATTGCACCCAGAGTAACTTTTTCCACCCGTGACAAAAATCTATACTTACTTTTAAGCAAAATCTTCAAAGGGGAATTTGGAACCTGATAGTAATTGTATTCCCTTGAGTTTGGTACTCCCATTGCTCTTCTGTCGCTGAGGTTTGATATGCGCCAAACTGCTGTACATCAAAAATCCTTAACGATGAGCTACAGTGAACGATCCCGAGGAAGAGGACAGTCTCCGCTCGGTCGGACCAGCTTGAAGAAACAAATGCCTGATCTAGTTCACCAAGCTGCGCAGACTAAGAATCACAGCTCTGCTAATCATTGTTACATTTCCCCAGTTGCTGAAAAATGACTGATCCCCCACCACTTTTATCCCCTTCTACTAACAAACACACCACAACCCCAAAATAACTTTGAATCAATTCATGGAAACAGGTAGAATATAGGAGGAGAGCAAGTTGAGTGTCCTTGGCAGAAGGTGGCGTCTTTACACAAGAGCCCTAATCCTATCAGCTCTATTTAGAGCTGGGATAAAAATACTCAGAGGCAAAGTGCTAAACCTATTAGCACACAATAAACCGTTGTCAGACAATTACAGTCTGATTCAAAGGAAAGCCAATGTCTACTTCGAGGAAATGTCCTGAACAGGCGATTCTTTTTCTTTTCTAAGGCTGTGATAATTATAGAAATACGATGCTACTTTCTCACAACTGACAATGAGGCAGTTCATTGAATTTCACCAAACTGTGAGGTCTGAGCTTATGATGGTGATCGAAATGTCTAAGAGGTCATGCCTGTCTTGCAGGTAATGTATTTCCTTCTGCATATGAATGTGTTTTGCACATAAAGCACATCATGTACCAAGTAGGTCAATCTCTGATTGAAAAACTCTCTGTTGAGGCTCCTGCTGCTGCTCAATGCATAATGAATGGCAGTCTAGCGCAGCACACAGCACACAGGCTCTGTGAATGGATTGAACAGTGTTTATATAATCTGTCCTATCAGGCCAGGTCCTTAAACCCAGATTAGACACATGACTAAGCCACGACACATTTAACACCTGAAACTATAAGTATTCAGAATAACAAAGGTGTAGCTAGGATGCAACACCTGAAACCCTGAGGCTTTATCTTACAGCCCATCTGGCAGGTGCTACATGAATGTATATGTAGTGTAAATAAAAATGCAGAAAGTGTCTCGTTGTATTGGTTGAATTCAATGACAGTAAGTCCCATTATTATGTAGTGTTTAACTGATGTGCTTAAATACATCACTATACAGTAATCTCCCTACCGCGATGGTAATATTGGAAAATAATAATTTAATACAAAAGTGCTGGTCAAGGAGGAATATTAGAAGGGTCACTCAAGCTCAAGAGTTACATCACCACAAACTGCAAGTCAGCAAAGATGTAGAGAAAGCCATTGCTGGTTTGTGCTTTGCGGACATGATGTCCTAAGTATGAAGCTGCACTTATTTCAACATCTGCGAAGCCAATGTCCAGCTTCTTACCTCCGCGTTTTTTGCTCCTTGTCGAGTTTCGGGCACTCCCTTGTCCATCCATCCTACTCCTCCCCACACAGCCTCCCATCACTGTCCCTACATTTCAGATCAAGGAGAAATCTGTCATATTTTACATATTTTCGAATATAAACGCTTTGAAATGAACGTGCAATAATGTCACATAAATAAACTGTTGGTAATGATGTGAAATTAAGTGCCTTATATGAAAAGCACCATCAGGGAATGACAGCTCAGCACGCCTTGTTCTTATGAGGTCAGACGAGCTGATGTGTTTACGTCACGTGTACCGCCAGCTGACGGGGACACGCGCCTGAAGCTAATGCCAGCTGATTATTGCCCACGCACGCGTCCAGAGTTGTGTTTTTGCACTCTTACATTTTTTTAATGAATCCAAATCAATGCATATATTTATTTTACATACCGGAAATCCAGTCTGCTAGATTATGCATTCGTCTGCAGTTTGCCTGCCACATCCGAACTTCAGGTGAAGTTAGAGTCTCACGCGACGATCAGCAGAAGAGGTAATCAGCCAAGTAGGAGGACAGGCACAGACCCAGTGTGTCTGTGCAGAGGCGATGTGTCCAGGTGGCCTCTGCAGAGCCTTTAGTAAATCTCAGCCGTTTCTCCAAAAATATGCGATCAGTATCCACATTTCCTCCAAATCATAGTGTACACAGCCTACCAACACAATCCGTCCACACTGATCCAGAATTAAAGACTTGCAGTCTGTACGCATGCGTAACTTAGAGCCATCGCGTCAGAACAAGACAGGAAACTGCTAAACCGCTCCTTCGGGATAATAGGATGGCTGAAACATAATTTAGCCGTCTTTTAACCACCATTTAGAGTTTGAAACGACAGGAAAATGTCTCTAAAATAAGTCCTGTCAAAGACAAAACCTTTAAAATGAATTTATTGGGTTATTGCACAATATATTGTTACATTTTTCAACTGGGGTTTTATTCTGAAATGAATGGCGGAAGTTTTATTTATCATTCTTAGGTTAATTGATGCTATACTGTGGTCTCCATAAAACGTGACATTTCTACTACAAACAACTGCAGTTTTAGTTAATTCAAGAAAAACACCACCGGCACAACTGTTACTCATCTATCTACAGTTTCAACTACATGAAAGTGCACAATCTGTCACATACAAATATGCTATTTCAACAAAGTTTCCGAAGAAAAACTAATCAAGCTTCTGAAATTTACAGCCTGTTCGGTCTATTTTGGTGGGTGGGTGCTCCCCTCCACAACACTGAATCTGAGTAACATGTTGCCTAACAAAGTGTGAAACACTAAATCAGTGTGGGACAGCTCATCTGACTAAGGTGTCCACAAACTGTGAATATGTTAAATCCTGACTAATCCTGTATTTGTGTTGTGAGTAATTAGTAGTTATGAATAACTATGGATGAATGCATAAAATGTGTAAATGTGTGTAACATTCTTGCGTTTTCTAACTTTTATAATCGGGGACTGTTGTTGTGATTTGGCGCTGTGTAAATAAAATTGAATTGAATTTTAAAATGAACCACTCACAGACAGTTGTGTGTAGACCTCTCGCAAGCATCTTATTTTTTTTTTTTTCTTCCTATATTTAGGTGACAGCACACAGACTTTCCACATTGAAATATCTAAATTTGCTATACGAGGACATCAGTGACAGTTTCAGGGCGTGAACATCATTCTACAACCAACTGACTCCCATCAACCCACACCTGTAGGACACACCTGCACAAATATAAAGGCATCTCTGTTACAAGTTATTGTGTTGTGAGCTAACATTTGCAGACAACATCCCCAACCTGTTTTTCTTAGCAGTGCGCCCAAGTGAATCACAGAGGTCACAAAAGCTTTAAAAATGTCAGCCTGCTCCAGAGTTTCCTATAGTTTGTAGTCTCCTGTCTATATCAGTGGTTTATTTCATGATGAGCAGTGTTTACAAGCTATAGCTTTTAAAAGTTAATCAGGAGCAATGAAAAAATAGCTTTTACTCCATTTTTGCACCTCACCAGCTGGTGACACCATAGGTGGCTGTCTAGTGTTCCTATGCCCAAAAAGTCACGATTATGCTGTAATCCATGCCAAGTTTAGTCCTGGCACAAAAAGCACAGCTTATCCGTTAGTTCATTTAGAGTGTACACAAGAAAGTGTAAAAAAAGAAACACATAATATAAATAACCTGACGTGTCTGATGAGGTGAGATGCATCAGTGTTTTGTTTTGGACAAGGTTCAGTCTCCCACAGTGGCATGACATATAATTCCTGAATACTGAGTACATAGAATTGAGCATCCAGTTCTCTGAGGGCTAAAAGATTATGTAAGCCACTCATCTCGCGATCTCCCTCACCTTGTTTTGACCTTCACAAAAACACATTTGGTTGCATATGCAGCTGTCAAAACTGCCCACAACTAATTTGTACCATACATGCAATGCTAAGCTCGGCCCACAGCCATCATAAATCTAGCTCAGTAATTTCTCTCAGCAGTTCACATTATCACTTGTTACAGAAATAAATAAATAATAATAATTTAAAAAAAAGATTTTTCTTTCTCTTTACTATCAATTATTCAGATCTTTTAAACAATGAAGAGTCCAAAGCCCATATTTCACGTGTTAAACGCTGACATCTGCTGGGAGACTGTGTATTGACAGGTGTGTTTGTGTGTGTTTCAGTGAGTGGGCGGGTGTGATTTGCAGTAGCAGGGTGAACGAGGGTTACAATCAGGATGAAATCTGCTTAATCTCTGCTCTCTTTATCTGCCAGCCTTTATTTTACACCCCCCCCCCCATAACTGACAACACCAGCACTGTTTTCATTTTACCAAGCAAATGCATGAATCACAAAATGTTTAATATTTACTTATTTCTAACTGTAATGTTTTCCATAAACAGTTTCATTATCACTATCTTGTTTATTTAGACCTTTGAATTCGCTCAAATCTTGACGGATCTTAACTGCAGCGTGTGCTTATTTGTGATGTAATAGGTTTCATATGAATCTGCAGCTCAAATCTGGCCAGCATTTCCAAATAATCCACCCCTTCACGCTGCATCCCTCTGCGTAACACTGTGACATAACCCCAGAGCTGCAGTTAGGAAGTGACCCTAAAGCAAAACATACAAAAGGCAAACCCCCCCCCCCACAAAAAAACCTCTGAATATATTGCTGACATGTATGTTGATATATATCCACAGCTAAGTATTTACTGTATAGTGTTATAAAACAGTGACAGTACCCCTTAAAAACACAATATTAACAATGTAGAATTTATTTAATGTTGTAAAGATTAACTTAATACGTACAAAATTCCGATAAATAACATCATAATGGTACTGCAATTCCCCGTGAGTGTTCAAATCAAATGATAATATCACACTAGGGTGTGCAAACAAGACAGGCGGAGGTGCCGAGATAAACCCGATGTGTCCATGACCTTAGTGTTTTTCTTCTGCTACTTCTTCTTTTTTTCCTTTAAATAAAAAACAGCTCAGGTCGAAGCTGAGATGGTTTGCTTAAAAAAAATTATTTAACAGTTCAGTCAGTATATTTGGCTTATAAAACTATCGAATTCATGCTCAGAGTCAAGTAAAACCAGTTCGTAAGACTAAGTAAAACCCAGTACAGAACAAACTGTGACACATTGCCTTGTTGAGCAATACAGACTGCAGAAGCAAGAGCAATGCAACAGCAAGTTTTTTGAGGTATCGGAGATTGACGTAAATCCTTTCACTTAGGTGTAGCCACCAAGCAGGAATCCTTTAAGCAAACCCGATCAAGTAGGTTGACAGAGAAAAGACTGGTAAATTAGACAAGAATGGATGCCTTAGCAGAGTCTGTCATACAGGTATCAAATCCTTTTTAACTGGGAAGACAGCCCACGTCAAGCCATCACCATGTGGGGGGTGAGCAGAGGGAAGGAGAACACGCGTCACCCAGTGACTAAAACCAAAAGACAAAAACAAAAGCAGAAATTACAAGAAGCACAAGGTAACATTAGTCACATAAGGTGCAGAAAACAAAACAGATTTCTGTTTCTTAGAAAACAGAAATCTGAGAGGGAGAGAGACAAACCTTCTCTTCTCCACACCTAAGAAGATTTTCCAGTTATTCAACCTGCTGTAGTTAAAGGGGTTTCTGTAAACCTGACAGAAAAACAAAAGAACAGGAACATGTTACAAATGACCAACGTCACTTTAACCAAAGGAAAATATATATATTTTGAGGATTTGAAGTCTCCTATGTCTTATCACAACATAACCTTCACATTTTATTTATGTTCATGGCTACCTTTCCCCATTTGGCCATCCGCTTTGTTTCTTTGCTGTTGATATGTCTTTCAATACTCGTCTCTCCTCTGGAGATGAGAACTGCATGCCAGAAGGTCAAAGCTCCCAGTGCCACTCCCACTGTGCTGTTACAACAAAGCACAATTCACTTTATCCTCTGCATGGATGACAAAGACAACAATCCTGCTCTGATTCAACTCTACCTTTATACCCTACTGCTTTGAACATGAAGTAAGAAGCAAAACGAGTGTGAGATTACATACCCAGAATCCTTCGACCGATAACACTTTCTTTTTTTCCTCCTGCTATCTTCCTAAAGCAATGGTTAGATTTTTTTTATATTTCTTTGTAATTATCTTTAAATAATATCCATTAGCTCAATGCTCAAAATGAAGTTTGTGACCCCCTTGAAATTACCAGGATTTTTGAATGGATTATTAAAATTATGTATTCAAATATGTCACAATTACAAATATAATCTATTACTTGACTGAAAAACTCTCATTTTAATTCCTTTGTTGAGGAAGAAGCCATAGTCCAGGCTGAATAACCCTTTTAAGTTAGCAGTTCAATCAGACTTTAGCAAAAACTTTGGACCAGTAAATATTTCTGCATGTCTTAACTGGACAGCCAGGCCACCATCCCAACTGGTTAAGGTCTTTAACTGTCACTCTGGGGGTTTTTTCCCCTCAACTGTTCTGTTGTTTATTTTTTTTATTTACATGTGTACTTGCTTGTTGTAACTATCCAACCTCTCCTAAGCGTCAGGCTTCTGTCCTGACATTCTCCCGAAAAGGTTTCTTGCCACAGTTTTGGATTCTCAGTCTGGGTCCTAACAAAGCAGCTCCAAATCATGATGCTAGCTCCACCATGCTTAGTGCTTTTTTGTCTACCCATAAAATGCAGATCGGTGTCTTAGACGTGTTGTGGAACATCCAAGTGCATTGCAAAATTGCAAATTTTGCAGGTGATTGGCTGTTACCATTTATTTGTACACACTTTCTTATTGTGAATAGATGAATACCCAAGTATTTAGATTTTTTTTCTACTCCACTAAAATTTTACTTCTAATGAACTGGAAAGTTCCAATCCTGACTGTGAACAACACGACATGACTACATTTAATGAGAAATCAGAAATCCTTGTAAGTCAGTTATTAAAGTTTTTCTTGCATGTATGTGTGAAAAAGCAACATAAAATGCACTTTTTACCTGGTGAGGACCCACATGTAGATGATGCTCTTATGAATCATCTTATCCTTAAATGTGTATGGAGGAGCAGGGGTCTGATAGTGGGTCTTTCCAAAACAAAAAACAAACAAAAAAAGATAAGTAACTGAAAAAAAATAAAAATAAATAAACTCAATAATGCTGTGTGTTGGCTTTTGAAGCGCTACCTGGCCAGAAGGAAGAAGCCCTATAAGCAGTCCCATCCCTGTTACCGGTATTCCAGGCTTTTCCAATTCCAAATGTTTGAAGTGCTAATGGAACAGCCCACAAACCCAAGCATTAAAGACAGAAAAAAAGCAGAGTCAATAAAGAAATGCTAAGGCCCCAAAGAGAAAGACACCAGACATGGAGGCTTTAAAACAAATCTAACTACAACAAAGCACCAGCAGACCTACAGGCAGCAACAGCCCGACTATCTCACCTCGAGTGCATTGTATGCATCTAGGAACAGGTTTCTCCCACTGATGCTACAGTAGACACAGCCCAAGGTCATGAAGAGACAGAAGGAGAAGAAGTAACGGTGATTAAAATGGCCCACACAGTTATTCAACCAGGCTGAGGTGCTGACATTAAGGAAAATTATGTCCATCTCTGTCTATAAACATATACATTTTCTGACGTGCTTCTGAAATAATAAGCTGGAATAAATTCAGCACAAAGGATACGACAATGATGGTCCATTTTCAAAATGCATCTGCAAAAGCAAGAGAAAAACATTAGTTTGATAATTGGTATTTTAGTTGTGTGATTTTTTTTAAGGGAATGTATTCTAATCATATCTCAAACTGCAAAATAATAGTCTGGGAAGACTTAAAGCATGATAAGATTTTATGGAATGAAGATAGCAATACTAGAAAAACTAACCTAGAGATACAAGAAGTCAACTGTCAATGAAAACATCTTAATTTTGAATGTTGCGATTTGACGTAGCCACATTAAAGGTCTTGCAACCACCAACATACTTTAGCTTTGACATTCAAACACCTGATACTTATTAACATGTAATAAAACAGATAAAAACTCACCTGTTACAGATCCCACAGTGGTGTGTTCTTGCTGGTTTAGGAATAATGCACTTTTTGCAGACTGATACAACTGGACCGTCATGTTTTTCCTACGACAAAATAAAAGTTTGTTTTGTTTTGTTTTTTTAAATACAAAATTGCCAGTTTAAAGTACAAAAAAAAAAAAACTGTAGCTGATATCTTACTGTAGGGGGATACCCAGGAGAGGTGTTGGCGGCTTTGTAGTAATGGAAAGCAATCATGATGAGGTTCCAATGTCCATAACAAACATGCCAAGCGATCCACGGAGGAGAGTAAGTGTTGAGGATCAGAGGCAGCAAGACCACATAGGCTATCCCCACGATGGAGCTGGTCAGTATCACCACCAGGTAAACAAACACCTTAAAGAAAAAAGAATGATCAGACAATGTGAGCAGTTATGCAGGAAATCACATTAGATCTACATTTAAAGCTACATCCAAGAACACACATTTTTTTCATTACTGTCAAAACCCTTGGTGCAGGCTACTATCAAAGAGATTGTATGTGCCTACCCCCTCTTGTATTTAGGTCAGGAGTGTCTACACCCCAGATCTGAAACATTTTAATGAATGAGGATCTGTTGCTATCCAATAAGAAAGAGAATTGCCCCCGCGAAATGTTTGTTGTGCAGACTTGATATGACACTACCAATAATGATTATCTGAAGTTAGGGGGACTGTGATCATAGGAGCTTTGGTAGTTAACAAAATCAGACGTTCACAAAAAAAAAATGTCATTGTTTGTTGTTATTATACCACAAACAACAACTGTGACCTGTGTATGGAAGATCATATTTTGACCAATTCCAAGAAGGTTAATGTCCTTATTTTCCATCACTGCAGTGGTCTCCAGAAAATAAACAAAAAAACAACAACAACAACTTTCTCGTAACCATTTAAAAGCACACTCACCAGACCAAACCACCGGGTGACGTAATCCACAGTCAGGAAAACTGGTTCAAAGACTGAGTCAAAAACCACATCTGAGTCTGTGAGCGAGTTAAAGTAGAGTGATTTTGCCAGCAGTCTCATATAAGCCCATATTTCCCTAATCCACAAAGGAAGCCTGTTCTGTCCCCGCCTGCTACACAACCGCAGCCGCACACAGCGCAGCAGGTGAAACGCAGAGCTCGAACACCACCGCATTCTGCATTTGTAAAATGCAAGCACCTGCAGGAAGAAAGAAAACATTACGATTAATGAAAGTCAATCGTAAACTCTCACTTCCACACCTCTCCCAACCTGATGTGCAAGACTTAAAAAAATGTGAGGAATGTGTATGCTGCTATGTCTAACACAAATTTCATATGTACAACAGGAATAATAAAAAAAGGAATTCAACACAATTTGGCAACACAAAAGGAAAATGATAAGTTTGTTGATAACAAACAACCCAAGCCCCAAGGATACTCCATTTACTCTTACCTATAAGAAAAATAAATACATAGTTAACAGCAGCTGAAAAAGAGAGAACACGTCTGCCCTAATCAGCTCGGTTGAGCAATGTCTGACTTACCAATAGGTGAATTTCAGAGCCAGACAACTTGGACTTCTTTTTCCCAGTGAATTTGTTTTGACCGCTAGTGATATCAGTTTCAGAGAGCTGACACCTAAACTACTTCATTAGGTACGACTAAAGGCGTGAGTGAAAGAGCCAGAGCATTTGCAGGTACATACAACAGAAATGCACAGGTAACCAGAAGAACATGTGTTTCCAACATGTACCAGTCTTGCTGTGCTGCATTCCAGACAGGGTGGAGTCTGGGTGGAGGCTTTTGGCAGCTAGATAAGGTGTGAGGGGGACAATGATTTTTGTTGTGGAGTAGGCTGGTCACCTGCAGTTAATGACAAGCAAGCCAAAAACCACTGCATGGCGATCAGCCATAGCTGTCACCTCCCTGAATAAAGTAACACTCAATGTGTCCATAAGACATGTTGTTGTGAATACTCTCCGTGAGTCATAGCGCTCCCAAATCCCTTATTTTTGGATGTCACATACTGCTCTCCTTTTCAAATATTCGTCTCGCGCCGTGCATCATATTTTACTGATATTTTACAACATTTCTTTTTTACTCACTGTTTTATGAAGACGAGACCCCCACCGAGACCACCACTCCCGTCAACATTTTCAAAAGGAAGACAAAAAACGGGATTATAGCCACATATTAGCGAGGAGGAGCAGGATCACGGACCTGTGACAGTTAAGAGCGGAATCCTCCAATTAATGCGCATGCGCTGGAACACCACCGAACGGCATCGTGGTAGTCTGAGTCAGGAAGTGATTTCAACAGTTATTTTTACTTCAGGACTTGACATTTATGTTTCTGAATTTTCTGTATTTTATGTTATAACACGTACACATACGTATAACGATTCGGCTACATGCATAACTGAAATATAACATATAGCATAACTGGTGGGGGGGGGGGGGGGGGTCTCAGACTTTTGGGACATGTAGTTTTTTATCCATAGCAGCCTTGCTAGCTACGCATGCCATGTTGAGCCAGCCTTTGGTAGAACCTGTTTGAAACTGTGATCCAAATCTTCTATCCTCAAACTTAGTGAACGGTGGTGTCAGTCAGCATGTCGTTTTGTTTTAACTTCGACCTTCCAGCACAAACAACAGGCCCCGGAGACGTGGATGGAAATGAATTGCAGCACGGAAATAAAGATCATGCTGTCGTATCTGTGAGTAACATTAGCTTACCTATGATGTGCCATAGCTTAAGTTACTCAGAGTGCTCTAAGTACCGCCGCGTAACTAGTAATAGCAGAAGTAACGTTCAAGCTAGCAATTGCGGTGCTGTAAAGCAAGTTTAGACTTGGACCCTCTGCGAGAGTGTGGGAAGAACATTTATGGCTGCAGGCAGAAAACTTACAAAGCCCCAGAAATGTATCTGTCTGTCATAAATGCCTTTATGTAAGTAGTAACAACAGCACTGCTTTCCTATTCTTTTCCTATAACTTCCCATTATTTGTGATCCTTTGATATTTTTATCAAAGGATCACAAATAAGCCCGGGGCAACATCGAAAGAGAGCAAAAATAATAAGGTTCTTGAACATTATAGTTTATTTTTTAACTGTGGAAAATCATCTGTAATAAAGCAATTGACTACAAGTACAGCAGACAAAATCTGCCTAGGTTTGCCTACATTTCAATATATTCTGTGATCTGTACATTAGAATAGATTACATCTAAACACGTGAATAAATATTTAAAAGCTGATATGAAAAAAATATTGATTAAAAATACATCTAGTTTACTGCTACAAATGATAAATAATTCCGAAAGTCTTTAAGTAGAAAAATGAGAAGAGATTTGTGTAACATTTACCAATTGTAATGTAGAATAAATAATTTAGATTTTTTTTTTAAAGACAAGCAAATAGAAGCTTTTTTTTTTCGCCTGCATGGCAGCCCTGTCAAAATTATATTTAGATAAGATTTAACATTAAATCAAAGTGTAGAATAGTCCAAAAACAATTGTGAAGATAAACGTATAGAGGGGCGTCGGTGTAACGGTTAGCGCATTCCCTTAACAAACCAAAGGTTGGTGGTTTGATTCCAGCGAAATGCACAAATCCTCTTTGGGGTTACAAGTAAAAACATCCCACAGAAAAAGAAGCCAAATCAAACATGCAGCCCTAAACTCTGCGGCGACCCCTTGTGACGAGGGAGCAGCCAAAGTTAGCTTTAATTTGTAAAGATAAACCTGTCTTATGTTAAAGGGGACAAAGGTAAAAATCCATCCTCACTAAAGCACAAGCTGTTCAATTAAACAATGCTGTAAATTCTGACCGCATGAGCTTTAAAAAAGCAATAAAAATTCTTTAATTTTGTGTGCATCCACTAGAGAGCGTAGGCTGTTAACATCTGCTTGTTAACATTACAGGATAAGGCATGTTAAAGCGGAAACAATCCAAATTGTTAAAGTACTGTGTGCTTTGTTATTGTTATGTATGACACAAAACTTCTGAGGTATGCAACAGACTTTACTGGCATTTAAATCTAAACTGTTCGGCTCCACTGAGTTAGACGACATGAGCATTTACACCTACCAGTCCAGAGAAGCAAACGTCATTTCAGTCACGGTGACTCACATGGCTGATGCATAACATTCTCATGTTTGAGTGATTTATCAGTCAACTGACCTTTTACATCATTATTACAAGAAAACAAATCACAGTGGTAAAAGCATACTATACCTGGTATGTACACACAGAATTGAGTAAATCTTTGTTACAACATTTGAATAGACTAATTAACTTTAAACCAAACAACAGACTTTTATGTTTTAATAACTGACATTGTTGCATTTTATAGGTCCCAAAGAAGATTTCGCAACATTTATGTGCAGATGTTAGCCATTCTTACAGTAACATCAAGCCACCCCCCATTTTCAGTGTAACTGTCAAAGCGGTTTTAACATCACCACTAGTTATGACATCTTTTTTCCTGCATGCCCCACTTCATCCATCCATATTTTGCTTGAAGCAGGGTTGTGGAGCAGCTGGAGCCTGTCCCAGCTTTCACAGGGCAGGAGGAAGGGTGCGTTGTGGAGAGGCTACCATTCTCTTACAGGGCTAACATAGAAAGAAAAATAACCACGCGTGCTTGTTTTTACACCTACAGCAAAATTTATAATCGCCAATTAACCTAACATAAAACTCCACACAAAGCCATGTGTGTGGAGTTTCAAACCCAGGACTTTCTTCCTGTGCGACAACAGGAAGACAGTTAACCACCACACCACTGTGCCGCCTGTGCTCCACTTCAGAAAATGAAAAAACGTTAGAACGCTACATACCAAAATATTTCTTACTCATTAACACTAACTTTAATAAATAAAACTGCGTTATTGTAAAACGGAAAACTCTTGCTCATGTCACAACATGTGACCATCACCCACATACATTGCTGAGGCGTGTGGTTTTATTATCAACTGTGCATACTGCTTTCTGTTTGCAGGTAGAGGACGGCCCCAAACCAGCACAACCAGTAAAAGAGGCCAGCGAGCACTTTCCGCCATCCGATCCACAGTTCCTCCTTATGGATGCCATCTTTGAAACGGTTACAGTTGGAACTCTTCCTCCTCTGCACTTCCTCAATGAGACTGTTTTTGAGAAGACTGCGTCAGAGAGAGAGGACAGCGAAAAAATTCTTTCACGCACAGCGGAGCAGAAGTCTGACCTCATCTCTGGTGTGTACGAGGGAGGGCTGAAGGTGTGGGCGTGCACGTATGACCTTCTGGAGTTGATTGAGAAAGATGGAGAGACCTTTGGGGGGAAGGCGGTTTTGGATTTGGGCTGTGGCGCAGGGCTGCTGGGAATACTGGCTCTGAAGAGGGGAGCCAGTCAGGTCCACTTCCAAGATTATAACAGTACAGTCATTGAACAGCTCACAGTGCCAAATGTAATGCTAAACTGCCAAGAGGATGATGAAGTAGACAGTGAAGATGACAAAGAAGGGAGTGGTAAGGGAAAAATGAAGGAGGAAGACGGTTCTAAAAAGAAGGCGAAAGGGCAGAAGGAGGTCACAGAAAACAGCCCACCTCCTAAGAAGCAAGCCATAGACTTAGCCCAGCACCCATTACTAACCACGTGTCATTTTTACTCTGGTGACTGGAGCACATTTCTCGCTTTGGTTCTAAAGGCAGATCCACCACCCAAATATGATCTTATATTCACATCAGAGACTATCTACAACACTGCGTACTACCCTGCTCTACACGAGACCCTGCGCAAACTGTTGGCACCAGATGGTCTGGTCTACCTCGCCACCAAATCCCACTACTTTGGTGTAGGTGGTGGACTACATCTCTTTGAAACATTTGTGGAGCAGAGGGATGTTTTCTCTGTGGATCATCTGTGGGATGGAGAAGAAGGACTTCAGAGACATGTAGTAGTACTGCGTTTTAAAAAGTCAAAGGACGCTTGAGTAAGGAATGTCAGGAACTCATCGGTTTTATCTGTAATTGATTTATTGATGAAAAACTGAATGAAAATAAAAAATAGAGCAAGGCTATTGCTTGATTATTGTGTGCAGTCCTGAATCAGCCAGCTGTGTCGTTATGACTCCTGTCTTTATTTTGGTATGTTAAAACTGCCGTGGTTAAACAAGGAAAAGCTGCAATGAAAACACACTATTGGCTCATATTTGCTCTTTTGTTACCTACACCTTCTTTCACTTCCTATATCGAAATTTGAATATGTCTGCCAGTAACTGAAGTGCAGTTGAAAGGGGCTGTTACAGGTCTTTAGATGCATGGAGAGGAAAGAAAGGAAATGGGCTCAGTGACCTTTGCGAGTGATTTCCCCAGTGTTCAAACACCAGCATGAAAGCCAGGCTTGTTTCTGAAGTCCAGCACAAAATGTCAATTGCAACTTATCCCACTAGCTCAAGGATGTAGTTTGAAAGTGGATTCTGGAGTCACTGAACATCAATGGTGGGACTCTGTGGGGTCTCTGTAGCTCTTATTCTACTGGTTTCCTTTCAGTGAAGCTCACCACATAATCTGGCAACAGTGCAAAATTAAAAAAAAAAAACATTTTTGAAAATGTCTACACATATGCCTATGCAGGAAGTATGGGCAAATATCCATCCAAAATCAAGAAAGGGAATTTTGCTGTAATTTTTCCATCTCCATGTGGAATCCCCTTTTTGTCCAGCTCAAGGAAATCCGTCTACTTTTTTTCGAATAGGGCTTTTTTTTCTGGGGAAGTATGCCTCAAGTCCAGACCAGTTTCTCGCATTTGAGGTGACTAAATAAGAGGATGAGGAAGTCAGAGGGTTTTCACAGGGTCACTCGGCAATGAAACTGAATAACACTGCCTGATGTGTTGTTCTGAAATTGTCGTTTTAGCCCGCCGACCCGGTCTCATCCGTGTGACTAAATACAACCTGTACGTGTGTCGTGTTTGACTATGATCGGAAAGCAAACAAAGGTTCTTTTACAATACAGCCCTATCAGACCCCAACTGAATAGATGACTCCAGCTACACAAACATTCTCAAGAATCTATCTCATCCTAAACATACCCGTGACGTCAGCACTGTAGAGACCCACTGATAAAATAATATTTAGCAAAGATTAAGAAAAAAGAAAAACTTTTAGGAAACATAATGTCACCAGCTCTAACATGACTGTGCATTTCAACACCCACAGTGTGTGGACAGAATTTCCAGCAGCTTATTATGTAAATATACTGTAGTGTTAAACGCTATTTCACTCAGAGAAACATAAAATACACCAAACATGGTTTCTGTTTGCATATGCCTGGCCGGCAAACTTCCACTGTGTCCGCTTCGTCATCGTCTCTCATCTTGACAGCTGTTCAGGGCCTGTGGGGGAATTCCTGGCCCCTCCAGTAGACACAGCCTTTCCCCTGCTTACTTTATGGGAACAAGGGGGCAGGGCAAGTCAGATGGTTTTCCTCAGAAACTATTATGTGTTGATTCACTGTGAGGGGGCGTGTTTTACACTCCCACTGCTTCCTTCTTACTGGGAAGTGACTGTCGGGCTTACCGTACAGAGGGAGTGTATGAAAAACAGAGAGGAGGGAGGCTGATGGGTGATGTGAAAGGTGGCAAGATATTTAAGTGCTTCTTTCTGTGAATGTCAGACAGTGTGCTGCATCCATCCCTGGGACCTGGAGGACATTGGGGAGCGAGCAGAATGTGCAGGTGATTTGAGGAGGAATGTATATTTGCCGAGTTTGAAGAAGCCTGCTGCTTTCTTTCTGGTGAGATGGGACTGCGAAAGTGTGTTGTTTTTAAAGCTTGACTATGAAATAATCCTGGGAGGCCTTTATGAGGAGGTTTGTTTATGACATAACCAGGATCAGGAAAGGAAATCAATGAAACCGAGGTAAGTATATTAAAAGAAAACTATCAGTATGGTCAAATCGAGTGTGTGGTTTTCAAAAAGCTTATACAAAATGACATGTGTTTTTTGGGTGTGTGGGGGGGCTTGAACATTTTTTAATTAGGTCAAAGAAATGCTAACTTCTTCATTCTTTGAGCAAAAAGCAAATGAAGGCTTTTAAACCTGCCACACTGTGAATTTTTTTTGATGTAGACTTTGAAGAAACAGTTAATGATCTCATAGGGGATTGGCCTTGTCTAGTGATAGGCCGTAGAACCGGTTGTTTCCCAGTCCAACTGCCGGAAAGATATGAGTTTCCTGAACATACTCAGGTGTGGCCTTCCTTCGAAAGTTCATCGTGCTGTACTGTACCTTAAAAGAATGCACCATCATAATGGATAAACTTGGATTGAGATAACACAGACAAATTATCTTCACTGTATCTTCACTGTCAACATTGACTCCAGGCCTTGAATGAGGTGTGGGGTGGTGGGGGGTTTCTTTCTTTTTCTCTTGTTAAATAAAAGAGGCGAGTCTATCACAGTCAGTTAATAGCATACTTACTTTGCAGGGTTCAAAGATACGTCGACTAACTGTATGTCACTAATCACACAGTCCTAAAGCGCTTTTACTGGGAGTGTACTGCTGTAACTGATGAGTCATTTCATGCCTTGACCAGAGTACTATCACCACGATCTGATTCAGTGCTTCCAGTGGACAGACTTGCATTTCAGTAGTTTTGAAGCATTTCCAGGAACACAGATGAAAAAAAAAAAAAAGTTGGATTGCTCAAATGATCCTGAAACTCTCCATATGTTCTCTAACCACAGAATCGTTTCCGTTCTTGGGAGCTTGTTTCCCACTTTACTTTCATTTTCAACGTATAAAAAAACACCTCTTAACCCCTGCAAATTAACAGCATTTTTTTTTTCAACGACTTCATACACCACTTTGTTAAGCAAATGTTAAATGTGACTAATCCCTTCAGTTGCCACAGTAATGACCTCTTGCTCAATCTTACTCTGGAAGAAGTACAGCTGACGTTATCATTTCATCATTACCCAGCCTTTCTTCAGAAATTGGGATCGGTAACCTAACCCCAACATGCTTCTCAACATGTGTCACTTAACTGCAGCCCACATTTATTGTGAAGTTTTTAGAGTTTACTAATTTTATTATTCTTATACTTGGCTTTTTTTTCATTATTTAATGGGAGATTTAATGAGATGTGAAAAGAGTTAGTATTGAAGTATGAGCTGTGTAAATCGATAAAGCCATTCAAGGATCCAGAAGTGCCCGAAGAACAGATTTTAATGTGTGCTCTACTATGAGAACTGAATTCCATAGATGGTGACATCTTCAGGTGTCATCTATGGGCTCAGTTCTTTTGGCATGGTACTAGTTTGTCAGCCGTACGGCGCAGCACCAGAATGCCGAAGTTACCACCGTGTGAAATCAATAAAATAATGCTTGGTGTTAAGTTTGTATGGAGATTCCTGTGAATGAGGAGTTAATTTTTAATTGCACATATTATTGCTGTGAATAAAGCATACATTTTGAAATGACTAATGTGTTTCTCAGTATTATTATAAAGTGTCATTATGTATTGTTAATAAACCCAATCAAAAGTCAACCGTATTTGTGGGGATTTAATTAATTAATAGCAATTTTTTAAAAGGAAAAATTATGGTAAAAAGTACGTCTGAAAGTTCAAGAGCTGCTCTGCTACGTATTTAATGCTGACATAATTTTACCAGCTCTTGCAGCATTTCGGCATTATTAAGCTATAGCCATGCTAAAGTTAAAAATGTTAAACACACACCCACACACACATATGTGTGTGTGTGTGCGTGTGTGTGTGTGCGTATGTTGCCTCTCATAAATGTTATTTTATTTTTTAACATTTTTAACTCCAACATGGCTATAGCTTAATAATTCCAAAATGCTGCAAGAGCTGGTAAAAGTATGTCAGTATTAAATACGTGCTTTCTTTTTGACTTAATTAATCGGTAATGTAAGTTTTGCCTTCAGTGCAAAAATCTGACGTACAACTTACAAAACACCACGTTTTTGTATAGTCATTCAGGACGGGAATGCTCACCTACATATATTGTAGTTATGTAGTTATGACACACCAGAACAGGTTTAAAGCAACTCATTTCTGGTATCAGCGTTGGCATCTCAAGTTAAATTAAGCAGTGTAGTGTTACACTTGGTGGGAATGAAAGACGTATGCAATTTCTATAATACTGTTATCACTAAATGACATTATGATGTGGGTCTTTGTAACCAGCACTGAAACAGTAAATATCAAGTGAATCATAGTGCTCACAGGGCTGCCACATCATTACATCTAAGCTACATTCAAAATGAAAGTGTATTAGCTATCTTTTCCTCTTCTTATCTACGCCCCGCATAAACCATGTCCCCTTTTGTTAATGCACCGTCCTTTTTAGTTTTAATTTGTGCCATTTGCAGTGGAGGCGTTCTCTCAAAACAGCTCCTAGATGTGTCTCTGAAAGTCAGTCTGGAAAAAGCCATACACTGTACACAAAGTCCTTTGATAATGTCTGGAAGCGTCATGACAGGACAATACATCATTTCCAACCTCAACTAAGAAATCTCCCATTTTGGTGTGTGTGTGTGTGGGGGGGGGGGGGGGGGGGGGGTCCTTCAGGCTATACTCTTTTCTGGGACTTGTGCCACAGTGGTTAGAGTGGGACTGAAATCACAGAGAACATACTATACTACATTTGAACCAAATTTCACTTGGATAAACAGCATCACAGGATATAGTTATTTAGGTTGTTATATAATATATAGCAGTAGTTACAAGTGTGCCACTGCATGTGTAGACTAAAGTGTGTAATAAGTCACAAAGAACATATGTGCAAAACAAGGTTGCCACCTCTTAGTGATGAGGAATCTTATATACAGCATTATGCTGTAACACTGTGTTTTGTTATTCATGCATTCACTCTATTGAAAGAAATGATTGTGTAGTCTCTTTAGAAATGTAATAGCTCTTTGGATTCATACTTTTCTCTAAAACAAATAATACTTCCCTCCCTTCTTGTTATCATTCATTTAGAATCCAGGAAAGCTTCTGCAATGAGAAAAATCTTGAATAAACTTTAATTACTATTCGCTGTTTGCATTTTTATTCAAAACATGGAACACACAGTGTAGTGTCTTAGTGACTGCTCAGTCATGGTCACATCTTGACTTGTTGACCTTTTCAAAGGAATAACGTTTCAGGCTGGTTTTGATTGAACTCTCTGACTCTAACTGATAAAGTAAATAAATAAAGTCTAAACAGTGGGTGGATGGTTATTGCATGGGAGTAAAGCGAGTAAGTACTTTAAACAAGTAAGTTGATTTTAAAGGCATGTCAGTATTTCTATTATATGATGTGTTTTACCTTACTATAGTTCACACAAAGCTATTTACTTTTGGAGACTATCATTTTAAAGGACATACAGATTAAACAGTAAAAAAACCAAACAAAAAACCCCCCCAAAACGTTTGAATTATTTCCATTTAACACATTTAACGGCAAGTGAAAAAATCTTAAAATTTAATGCAAGACTTTATACAAGTAACAGACATTACATACTCTATTTGAAAGATTTTTTGCTGGTTATATTCTGTACATACACGTCACACGGGAGTTAAAAGATTTTTTCTCAGCAATGTATTTGAAAGAGTTTCTACTTTTTTGTTGGCTGTTTTTTGTTTTTTTGTCTTTTTAACTACCTAGCCATAATTTGCCTGCTTAAAAACATTAATACCCCAAACCTGAAAGTGCTTGTCCCCTTAACTATTTCATAAGCATCATTTCAGCCAATTACATTTATCCACAAATTCACACAACCGTTATCTTTATTTTCATTGGCTACAATATGCTGCCAGTCACTGACGCAATGGCCTTTCGCCAACCAATGGTAAGGTAGTTTCTTTGTAAAGGATGAGCAACAGGCGACTACCGAGTGGGGCAACAGAAAAGAGTTTATCGTTTGTTATTACACAGCAGTACTTGTCTGAAGCTTTTATGGTTTAGTTTAGCCTAATTTTGAACAAGTGGTAGTTGCCAACGGTAACTGTATATACGTTGTTTCTATAGAGTAACCCGGTTTATTCGAGGTCGTGGCATGGATGAGGTACGGCCTACCAGTGGTGCACAAGCCCACGGGCTGGTGCCGCTGTTTCCTCCTGGGCTGCAGGCTATCTATGGGGAATGTCGGCGACTTTATCCCGAGCAGGCAAACCCGCTTCAAGTAACAGCTATTGTAAAATATTGGTAAGTAACCCATGTTGCTGTTGCTCGTCTGACATGCGTGCGGGCATTATATTTGTACAATATATTTAATCTAAAAATAGCTAAATATTAGCCCAGAACTAGTTTAGCTTCCAAGCTAACATTGTAGCTAACCCAACATCCAGAAGCCATACTGTAGTTACTGTTATTCGGAAAGTTTGAGAATGTCTCTTCTAAGCCATACTGGCTTAAATCCAGCTTTTGAAATGTCTCTCACCACGTTTACACGTATAAATGACTTCCATTGTAACCCAGATGTCTTTACATTGGGGTGTCTACTCACAACAATAACAAAACTGTACATGGTTCTCATTCTTTGCTTCTCATAGGCTCGGTGGACCAGATCCGCTAGACTACATCAGTATGTATAGAAACGTAGGCTGTCCAGCTCAGGACGTCCAGGAGCATTGGCACTATGTGAGCTTTGGACTCAGTGACCTGTATGGGGATAACCGTGTTCATGAGTAAGTACTGTGTCAGTAACACAAATCTTGGTTTTTAAACGCCCCTCTGTGTGACCGTTTATTGAATGTGGGAAGTCATTTTGACCCATACAATATTTTAGTTTTCAGCCCTTTACTAAATGTCCCCTCCTGACCAACTGTGAACTCTGAATAGTTCGTTCATCTCAATAAGTATTTGGCTTTTCACAGCCCTCATGCATATACAAATAACACAAAAGTATAAGTGCTGACATTTTGTCAGTCCATTTTCTCATAAAGTTTGTTTGTCAGATTTACAGGGCCAGATGGACCAAGTGGGTTTGGCTTTGAGCTCACTTTTAGACTCAAAAGAGAGGTGGGGGAGACCGCACCTCCAACATGGCCAGCTGAGCTAATGCAAGGTTTGGCTCGCTATGTCTTCCAGTCAGGTAAGGGCACAAAGCAGTTCTGCAATTTATAAAAATGTTTGCATGGATAAAGGTCATATTAAAAGACAATCAAACAAAAGAATTGGAAGAGGTCAAAAACTTTATTGTGGGTAGTTTTGCAGCAAAAATATTTGTAGTAGTGCAGTAGCAAAGGGCTGATACAAGAGACAACCATTCATTTCATGCTAACATTCATGCTTAGGGCACCGCCATGCTGCCATCTTAAACAACAGAAACAAACTATATTAAGTTGTGATAATTCATCAAATTGAATGCCTTTCAGACTAAAAATAAATTTATTTTCATAAATAAATTTTGTTTTATTTTTGTTGATTTAAACATTGTATGGAAAATAACTCAGTACTCAGCAAAAGACTGGTTAAGTGGTTAAAAAAATAAATAGATCGTTGTACTGTGATGTCATAATTTTATTTTGACGTGGGTGCTGTCTTTTGGGATATCTTCTCCATTCATAGAGCACCAGGTGTCACTCAAAGAGAATGGGAATAACGTTACTGTTATACTATTCCTTTCACTATTACCATATCTCAAACCAGTGTAGCGTCTGTGGGAGATTTTTAGACTGATGTGTTTCGCCTCTTTCAGACATGCATACCCTTCCATTAATCTGATAGCGTCATGTTGGCTTCATATATGAATGTGCACCCTGGTCAGTTCGCCATGAAGATTCAAACTGCAGGCTTACTGCAGATCAAGTTAAGTTTATGTATTGTGGACATGACACAGTCTAAATTGTGAGTTGCATTAACACGCACAAGGTTATGACTGTGCATGTCGCTGCAGTTAATACATTCTATCTAGATGATACATTTCTGGTCAGATCAATGTGCAAGAGTTTGAAATAGCCGCTGGAGCCTTGTACAGTGGACAAAGAGCAAAGATGGCTGGAACTGAACCACCAACCTTTCACTTGCCACTGCACTGTGGGGCTGATATCATGGTTCTCTTATTACTGATCTGAATAAACAGTATCAAGACAGCCACTGAAACAGAAAGGTAAAGTTATTCCCGAAAGAGGGGATAGCTTGTTAAAAGAAATGCATATCATGCCTCTAGCAGTGTTCCAGAGATTTGAAGAATCTACGCAATGGTGCACTGATACTGGTTGGTGGCACATGGTGGCCCAAAATCTGACAGTTTGCTGTTTTGTTTTGTTTTGGGTTTTTTTCCATTTTGCAGCCATCTGTAAATTCTTGGTCATTCACTTAAAAATTTGTAACACAGTGTACTTATTTGTCACACGTTGTTTGTGGTCTAGCAAATGATTTAACTGCAAAGTTTTAATGTGATAACTCTCTATTGGCCAAGCAAAAACATGGTGGTGTGCCAAAGAATGTGTTCTTTGTAAAGGTAGCTTGAAATCCCAGTGATGCATGTAAACAAGCTTAACTAGAGGAGTCTGCTCTAGCTACAACACACATTTATGTATGTTGTAGCTCTGGGTATTGAAAGGACATCTAATTTCCCTTTTGTTATCTTTTGCTGTTTTTAGTAGGATTGTTTTCACAAGTTCCAAACAAGACAGTTGTGGTAGTGTGAATATATACTCTGCATGGGTGTATACACTGTTGCTAAGCTCCTTTGAATCCAAAATTTGTGTAAATAATGTAATTCGATAGACAAGAAGGGAGCATGCAGAAAGAGAAGACTTTTTACTCCAGACTCACCTCTACTCAGTCCTTCTCTGCTTTCCAGCTGGGGTCAATTTGTGTGTGGGTGGGCTAGGCCCCTAAGCTAAACGAATGCTGATTCCTGGCCATCTACCCCCCTCTCGTTTCTCCTGAAGCAAGTCTGGCGTGGGCGCGTGTTACCTCGCAAACAGTCAGATTAGCTTCTACGGAAAAGTAGTTTTTATGGTTTTCTTTCCATATTTGGGTCTCATTTTGACTGTTTTTCCTCTTACTCATGCTACCTCTTTTTCTGATCTGCCTCCCCTCTTCTCATGTTGCTGGACCATTCCGTCAATGTTTATGTACAGTCAGATGATGAAATGTAGGATTGTTTGAGCAGCCATGACAGGGTGTCTGCTAGACAAATTATAATCCCATGATTTGTTTTTATTTTAAAAAATAATGTATTTTCTTTCTCTTCACTCATGCAGAAAACACATTTTGTAGTGGTGACCATGTATCGTGGCACAGTCCACTAGACAACAGTGAATCGCGTATCCAGCATATGTTGCTTACAGAAGACCCACAGATGCAACCGGTTCAGACGCCATTTGGCACAGTGAGTTTTCTCCAGGTGAGTTTTTAATGTCACTTGTCACTAGTGTAATCCACTTGACAGTAGGCTCAAAACGATTCTGTGTTGAGCTAATTAATGTAAGATTTGAGGTATTGTGTTTGTGTCTCTTTGAGTAGGTTTTTGCCTATGCTGGATTATGCAACCTATGTAAAAATTGTGTTGTGAAGTCCTTCAAAAGTCCAACAGCAGAGGATAGCGGTGACTGTAGCTCAGGGGGTAGAGCAGGTCATTTACTAATCAGAAGGTTGGTGGTTCGACTGGCTGTTCCAGTCTGCATGCCAAATATCCTTGGGCAAGATGCTAACCTCAAGTTGCTCTCAGATGCATCGGATTGAAAATGAATGTCTGTGAATGTTAGCTAGAAAGCACTTCCATGTGCTTGTGTGAATGGGTGAATGAGGAAAGTTGTATAAAGGGCTTTGAGTGCTCAGGCAGAGTAGAAATGGGCTATATAAGAACCAGTCCATTTACATTTTACATAGCTTAATGTCGATGATGCTGTTCATGGCTCACATAGTTGTTGGCTTAAAAGTGGCAGCAGAGTTCAGGTTGAACAGGAGAAGCGCAGAAATCAAAGATTAAAAAAAAAAGCCACAGACAGGTGGCTACAATGGATGCTTTTTATTCTTTTGTTTTTTTAGCTGATATAACTGTGTTTTATGGCTGAAGGACCAACAACGAAGAGTAGCTTGCAGACCTGTTGTTTGCGACACTGCCCCCTTGTGACGGTAAACGGCTGCAACAGTTGACTGTAGGCAAATGAGGAGAGGAACGCAGTATCAAAAATCCATCTTGAATTGTCAGATGATATTTTGGCATTTATTCAATATTATGTAATGTTACCCAATATTAATAAAATAGGTATGGGGTGTCTTACAACAGTTGGTGTAAAAACCATAAAATATGTGTCTCGTAGATTGTGGGAGTATGTACAGAGGAGCTGCAGGCGGCCCAACAGTGGAATGGACAGGGTATCCTGGAGCTGATGCGTGGAGTCAGAGTGTGAGTAGAACTGTGTAGCAGGTGATCTGGTCAAAGCTAGTTTTACTTTTTATTCTGTTGCTTAGCTTGGATTTACACGTAGGTGTTGATTAGTCAAACCTGCGTGTCATTTTTGTGTAGAACTCTCATGAAAGTCATCATTTGAAGTGGAAAGCATAACTTGACTTAAGCGTTACACACATATTTTTTCCCTTTTTAGTGCACTCCATATCTGGCGGATAAAATCGAAATGATTTACCTGCTCAGTCACAGTATTTTTCTCTTGTTTTTCTGTCTTTCCTTTTTTTTTACAGTTGCCTGTAAATGGTCAATCAACTTGTAGGAACTGAGTTGAATAGAAAACACCATTATGTGAATGCCACTTTGTGCTCAGTTTGAGTACATTGTGAGCAGCAAGTGAGGAGCATAGTTACTAGTTAATTTATTAACTTGGTGTGTTTAACTTGAAGTTAATGCTGACCTGAACTAATGGTGATGCTTTTCCTGTGCACAGAGCCGGTGGCCCCTGGCTAATCACTGACATGAGGAGAGGAGAGACCATTTTTGAAATTGATCCACAGCTACAAGTAAGCTTTACTCAATTCTGCACCATGTTGCTTTTATACAGTATGACATAAAGAGGCATTTTTATGGTCTTTAATGATTTATTTATTTTGTGTTCTGTTTTTGGAAACATTTGTCATCGAAACTTAAGCATGATCAAAATCTACTGTTTTATATTTCTTTTAACTCTTCTGTAAAGAGTTAAGCTTAGTGTGACTCAAACGAAACCTGTTGCCACGCTATAGAAGATTAGAACAAGTAGCACTGTCTTGTGTCCTGTGGCTCTAGAGCAGGGATGTCAAACTCACTGTTGGGTAGACTCTGGCCCCCCAGGCCTTATGTTTGGCACGCCTTATCTACAGAAAGCATACAATAGGGTGTGAGCAGAGAAACTGTGGTACTGTGTCAGGTTGTCAGCAGAGGAGAAGTATTTGAGGGTAGTGCAGGACATTTATGAAGACAATGAGACAGGGGTGAGGTGTGCAGTAGGAGTGATAGATGGGTTCAAGAGACCCACTCTGTTGGTGGAGAGGTAGTGGCCCTAACAAAAAGACAAGGGGCTGAACTGGAGGTAGGAGACCTGAACATGCAAAGGTTTTCTTTGAGCGTGACCAGAAATGAGCATATCCTATGAGCATTGGATTAGAAATGAGCATATAAGAGCAGTTTCAAGACAAAGTTAGTGAGGCAACGAGATGGTTTGGACATGTGCAGAGGCGGGATAGTGGATGTATTGGACAAAGGATTTTAAATATAGAGCTGGCAGGCAGTAGGAAAATGGGAAGACCACCGAGAAGGTTAATGGATGTAGTGAAGGAGGACATGCAGAGGGTTGGTGTGACAAAGGAAGATGCTAGTGATAGGGTGAGATGTTGGTAGATGGTCGTTGTGGCGGCCCCTAAAGGGAGCAGCCAAAAGAAGTAGTAGTGGTTGAAAAGAAACCATTTGAAGAGCTAATTGGTCCTGGTCAATGATTTGTTGATATTGGAAGCGAAATCTTCTACAAAGCACTTTAAAGGGAACCTTTTCTTCATTGATATTATTGTTTTTGGTTTGTTTTGCTGTCACAAGTTTTATCACCTCTTTTTTGCCTGTAGATATTTATGCATCGTTTTCATTTCTGAAGAAGTTGACGTTGTGTTTTATGTGAGCTTGTATTGACAATTTGTGTATATTTCTTGCCTATCTAAGCAGGAGAGAGTGGACCAGGGTATCGAGACAGAAGGCTCGAACCTGAGTGGGGTCAGCGCCAAGTGTGTGTGGGACGATCTGAGTCGGCCGCCAGAGGATGAGGAGGACAGTCGATCAATCTGCATTGGATCACAGCCACGCAGGCTCTCAGACAAAGGTATGCCAGCTTCCAAAGAAGCGCATACGATAGATACTCAAGCTGAGCAGAAATGCCTAACCTAATGAAATAATACTTGTTTCTGTCTTTGTTTGTGGGCTGACAGACACAGAGCAGATCAGGGAGACTCTGAGAAAAGGACTGGAGTTTAACAGCAAAGCAGCCCTACCACCTATCAACAGCCAGAAACAGAGCCACGAGAGACTGCAGTGAGTGTTCCTCCTACACTCCAGCACTCACAATCTTAACATGGGTTCAGCTCAGCACAAGGGTTGCGCCAGGATAACTCCCTCCCTCTTGTGCTGTGACTCAAATCCCCAGTGACATCTGAACTATCATCATCGTTCTTTCTTAGCTACCAGCATATTATGTTGCTGTGTTGCTATTCTGTTGCTGCTTTTCTGTGGAAGTTTGGGTCTTCTGCTGTATCAGGTAACTGCTTCATGAAAGGAGTTGCGAAATCTGTTTGTGTGCATGCGCACGTGTGTGTGTGTGTGTGTGCGTGCGCACGTGTGTGTGTGCGTGAGCCAAAAAGCTGCCTTTCCCTTCTTAGTTGTTTTCTAACAGACTCATCAGTGAACATACCATTTTCTGCTTCCTCACTGAGATTATTTTCTTCTTCTTTCTGTGTTTATCAGGAGTCGAAAGGACAGTTTGGAGAGTGAGAGCTCAGCAGCTATTGTTCCTCATGAGTTGGTCCGAACACGGCAGTTGGAGAGTGTCCATTTGAAATTCAACCAAGAGTCAGGCACACTGTTGCCCCTCTGCTTGCGGTAAAGCACCAGTCTTCTTCTCCTACAACCGCTGGGCAAATTAACCATTTCTGAATGTATGTGAGACCGAAAGGATACCCCAGATATTTATTTTGAACAGGTGTGGCCGAATATAATGGCATGTAGGACCACTAGTTCCTCAGGGGTGAATGAGGAGGTTTTCTGAAAGGCACCCTCAAATATCAGTTGAACTTCCTCCCACATGTACTTTGATATCACTTCAAAGTCTGAAGAAAATAACAAGTTAGCTGCTTTTTAGTGGGCCTAGTGTTATCATAAGTGAGCAGAATGTGAAACGGCTTAAAGTCGATATTAATGTTACCTGTAACATCAAAGAAGTGACATTCAGGAATTTAGTATTTGTTAACAGTGGACTGTTGGACGTAGACTCTGATCCTCTAGATTTGTCTAACATGTTTTGGTGTTTTTACATCTATTTCCTAGCTTTTCTTAAACAGAGAAGTCAACAAAGGTTATTAGTGTACATTGACAGAGCAACTGAATCAGTGCTGTCAACACAGCATGTGGAGCATGTCTGGCTCTCCTTCCTGCTCGCCTACACAGCAAGAAGTGTATCAAACAGCAGGAAGAGGATTTAGGACAAAGATAGTACATTAATACAGATTAGCAGATATAAATTCAATGTTAAAGTTACCTCCATATGTTCATGACAGTCACATGGTCTATAAATCCTTACCATTTCAGCCATCTTACATTGAAAAGAAAAAAAAATGTTAATCTTAAAATGAGAAAGAGAAGAGAGCCTGCACTTGGTGAAAGGAGTCCGTTATTGACAAAAAGAATGCAGCTATTGCCTCTAACGTGAGTTTTGGAATTCACAGTCCAGTAATATCTGGATTTTGTTTACTTTTTACTGGGGATGTAGGTGACATTTATAGGAATGTGTATAACCAAAGAAAATGCCATTTAAGCGGACTATCCGGTCGAAAGTCTCCTTTGTACCATTTCCCTCTAATGCTGAAGTGACAAATGGCAAACTTGCAATAGCAAACAATAAGATTTCTGATATACTCTGTAACTTGTGGAATTTACAATCCGTCTGGATTTTTTTTTTTTTTTGTGGGAGGGGGGCATAGGTGACATTTATAGGAATGTGTGTAACCAAACAAAATGCCAACTGAGCGGACTATCCAATAGGAAGTCTCTTTCCCACCAGTTTCAACCTGCTTTATTTTTAAACTCATTTTTAGGAGAGAACAAGCTTAGAGTTACTGTACAGAGAGAGCTCTGTGTAAAAGGAGGAGAAATGTGTTGAGAACACAGTGTTATGTCCCAGTTATATGATACCGCAATGAAGGGCGATTATGTCATATTTCCTACAAACTGTCCTCTGTGATATTAATGAAACAAATCTTTTGGATCTTTTTTCTATTCCTCCCATTGAAAACTGCAGAACATAGTGTTTCTCTTAATTTAAATTCATTTAAATAATTAACTGACTTTAAATGTTTACGGTTATTTCTCTGAATTAGAAAGCACTCAACTCCTCAGCATCGACTAACAGATTTAGTTTAATTCTCGTGGTTATTTCAAGCATTTTGACCTTGATTTATTATCTTCAACAGGTCAGTTCTTTAAGGCTTCCTCTGATGCAAAATGGCAAACTGCCTTTCCTCAGTCACCACAAAAAAATTGTTCAGAAGATAAAAGGTTAAAGCTTATAAATTTTAAACGCTTACTAGCAATTTCTTTATGACATAAGAAATCTTGTTTTATGGCAAACATAAATGAAAACAAACACAACTTATGAGTGTAATCATGTGGTTAGTTCATAATGGATTGTGTTTGATCTTTTACAGGGGGCGGTTGCTCCACGGGAGACACTTCACATATAAAAGTATCAACGGAGACACGGCCATCACTTTTGTGTCTACAGGAGTTGAAGGTGCTTTTGCTACTGAAGAGCATCCCTATGCAGCCCATGGCCCCTGGCTTCAGGTACCCACACGGAAACTCTGACCTCTGGCTGTTGCGTTCCTGTTTAATGAGTTCATTTTCTAAATTCTGTTCTCCTTTCATAGATTTTGTTGACTGAAGAGTTTGTGGAGCAGATGCTCGGGGATTTACAGGAACTCAACACTCGTGATGAGGCAAGCAAAAACCCCTTGCAGGTTACCTTTTACTTTCAGTTTTAGGCACTGTGACTACATGCCTGGTATACCTTGCATGTGTTTTCTCTTTCTGCAGACAAAGTTGCCAAAGGAGTACAGCTGGCCAGAAAAGAAGCTAAAAATCTCTGTTCTACCAGACTCTGTGTTTGATAATCCACTCCAGTGAGACTGACACAGAGACACTTGCTCTTTTGAAAATGCCAAGAAAAAGACGTGTAAACATTTCCAGAGTGGACCATCAGAAACAGCAGACCTCCCTGGACTCTGAGAGGCTGTCAGAGCTTATAGATACGTTGTTCCCACTGTGGCTGGCCTCAACTGTTTCACTCAAAAAGATAATCTGAGGGATGAACTAAACATTTCTGACTGTTACCGCATTCTCAGACTAGCACCATTGTTTACAATATCTGTATGAGGCTTTTGAGACTATCAGACCAGCCAGTCCAGATGGTTGGCTTGTTAGAACAATCCTGTTGGTCAAACTGGATGCTGTCAGTCCTCCAGGTAGTTCAAAATATACATCACTAATGTAGTTGAGCATACATCCTGTGATCTCCTGACATGCTGTCTAAAGCAATAACTGAGCAGCAGTTCTCAAAAACACTTCTATTTATTCCGGTGGCCTTCGAAAGGGAAGAAGAATAACCAGTTTAAACATTTTTTATCAGTGTTGTTTTTAAACTGAGCTGATATGTATAGTATTTACAAATGCTGGACATTTTTCTCTGATATGTTTGTGGTCACGCCAAAGTTTGAACCATTTCTGTCTCAAATGTTTCATGTTTCGGGAACACTAGTCTGACAGTTAATCATTGTCTCATAGCCTGTTATTAACTGTCACTTTTTAAGTACCTGGCAAATGCTGCAGGTATAACCACCTCGATTGCTCCTCTGTGCCAAGATTATAACTCCAGTAATGAGTTAGGTTTTCTCACACAACACCCATGTGTAGTGTCACTGTTGTAGATGTTAATAGACTGTAATCTGTGATCATGGCCTCCTCAAGTGCAGTTTCCAGTGCCTACATATATGTAACATATGATTTGGATCAGTGGACCTGTTTAAAAATGAGTAAACCTCCACAGTGCCTTTCCCTCCAGCCGAAGGGGGGAAAAAATCCCAACATATTTTCCGTGATTGTCAATGCAGCCTGAAGCTCCTGGATTGTTTGGACACATCATTTTGAATCGAGCCTGCTGCATTCACTCCCTTTTTCTGATACTGTTATTTCACTCCATATTCATGCCAAAAAAAGAAGACTACTTTTACTACAGCATTTTCCTACAGAAATGTACTCATAAAACATGATGTTACCGTTTTCTTTTTTTATTCAGAATGACAAATAAAATTTTGATTTTTTTTTTGTACTGAATTTTTTAAGCACTATCTTATTGACTGAACTGGCTGATTGTAATCCCAAGTGCATTAAAGTGTGTATGTATGTATGTATTTACACAAATAAAGCTGGAACACTAATTCAGAAGTACTGTGGAACATTATTTTTGAATTTTTATTTATAATTTTTTTCTATTTTATTGTGATTTCCTGTAACGTGCAAAACAACAGTATTACACTTTTTCTGAAAGTAATTAAGTAAATTTATTATTTATGGCTATGTCTAGGTTTCGATTTTCAAACTTTCAGACTCCCAGAAGAGTAAAAAGCTCTGGTGGTCTACTTCAGGTGTGTCAAACGTGGATTGGTGGCACGGTGGTTAGCACTGTTGCCTAATTGGACAGACTGGACTCTTTGGAGTTCTGATCTGGCCCCTGAGTTCAATTCTTTCTGTGTGGAGTTTGCATGTTCTCCCTGTGTTTGCGTGGGTTCTCTCCGGGTACTCCGGCTTCCTCCCACCGTCCAAAGACATGCAGCTTGTGGGGATAGGTTAATTGGATAATCCAAATTGCCACTAGGTGTGAATGTGCGAGTGAATGTGAGTGTGAATGATTGTCTGTCCCTGTGTGTTGGCCCTGCGACAGACTGGCGACCTGTCCAGGGTGTACCCCGCCTTTCGCCCTATGACAGCTGGGATAGGCTCCAGCGCCCCCCGCGACCCTGAAAAGGATAAGCGGAAGCGAATGGATGGATGGATGGATAGTCGGGCTGGGATTCTTACTTCCAAATAAGCTTTACAGTCTGATGTTATTAAAATATACTTTTAAATAGATTGTTAATATTTGTGCAAACTCTTCTTAAGAAGTCTAATCTTATTAGTCAACCTAGGGCTGCCTCTGGCCCCCACGCTCACTTCATATTACACTTTTACAGGATGTCTGCGTCACTGCATAGTTTTAACACTCATCACTGTACATTTCACAACGCTATGTAAGAAAAAAAAAAGACTAAAATTTATTTATTTATTTATTTTTTACCTAAAAAGAGTGACTAATTTGAAATCTACTCCACATTACCTTCCCATGTTTTCCACTCTTTTCCTCCCCACATGCACCAACCCTGTCACGGGCCCCTGGGGCTGGGGGTGTCGGGCTCTGCTTTGTCCCAGCCAGAGACTCTTCTTCTGCTTCAAAGCATGAAGAGCCACACAAACGCCTCCTGGTCTTTTACAGTCTGTCCGGTAGAGTTTGCTGTGGCCGTTCATTCGCCTTCCTCCTACCGGCTCCTCCCCGCCTGTGTATCAACTCCGTGACGGGTCACGTTATTGGAGGTCGGCAGTCGGTCGGTGTGGAAGCACTGCACTCTCTTCCGACGAGTGACTATCCTGCCTGTACTTACCATAAAATATTACTCAGAAGAGTTGACGGGAAAGCGAAACCAGACGAGAAAACCAGAGGGGGACTCTTATAAAATCCCGGCTTTGAGCGCTGCGACCGACAGAAGGCTGTAATCTGAAGCAAGAGGAGCGAGGATCTCACCGCGGACTGGATGACAAGCTCCACGGTATTATAGGTGCACCGGAGTCTGCCGACGACATGGAAGAGAAATAGTTGGTAACGTTACGCCTTTTCTTTTAAGAATACATCTGTTATGTTTCTGTGGGTTGCTGTGAGAAAAGCCGAGGAGTGCCTTCGCGTAATAAAATGTCAGTGTAACAGTTTATTTGACAAGAGTCACATTTGTTGTTCAGTGTCAAGTTCCCACTCGCTCTCAAAACGCCACAGCTTGTGTCGTCCTGTTCCCCAGCGAAGCCAAACATTACCCTGAAATATGAAGAAATGTAATTTATATATATTTATATATATTTGGTGTTGGGTTTCAGTGTAATGGCACTCTTTTGCTCTGAAAAGCAGGTTGTTACTACTTACTTTAAGCTTCATTTGTTAATTGCTGTGCCACTGTAATGCACTCCTAATAAGCCTGTAACTCAGTGCCCTGTGTGTTGGTTTGGCCTGTTTCCAATCTGTGCCATTTTAGTTGAATATAAGTGCAGTAAAAATTAAACTGTAATAGGCTCATTTTTTTAAAAAGCAGTGGTTCATTTAAACCAGTTCTTAAGCCTTTCCTTTGTTTTGTTTTGTTTTTCATCAGTTTGGATTCAGCCGAGGTCATGGATGCAAGCTGGAAAAACTGCTTCGAAGAGGAACTTCTGTGTCCCATTTGCCTGAATGTTTTCGACGAGCCCATCCAGCTGCCGTGCAAGCACAACTTCTGCAAGGGTTGCATCTCTGAGGCTTGGGCCAAAGACACCGCCGCGGTCCGCTGTCCAGAGTGCAACCATGACTACGACCAGAAGCCCACACTGGAGAAGAACTTCAAGCTCGCCAACATAGTGAAGCGCTTCAATGCTTTGAACACTGAGAAAGCCCCCCCTGTGCTGCACTGTGTCCTCTGCAGACGAGGGCCCCCGCTGCCCGTGCGGAAAGTCTGTCTGCGTTGTAAGGAGCCCTGCTGCCAAACTCATATCCAGACGCACCTACAGCAGCCGTGTGCGGCGCCGGGACACCTGTTAGTCGATGCTGAGGAGCTGAGCGCTTGGACCTGTCCCAGTCACGAGGAGTACAGGCTGCTCCACTGTGAGGAAGAGCAGGTGGCTCTGTGTCCGTTCTGCTGCATCTCTCACTGCACTAACCAAAGACACACAGTCTGCGATGTTGATACGCAACGCATACAAATGCAGGTACAAATGCGCACACACACACACATACACACACACTCTCCTACAGGGCAATGAAAAGATTTCATTTGGTGCACACAATTCATGGGTAATTCTTTCAGTTCGCTAGTCTATAAAGGCCTTCTCTCTTTCCCTCCTCTTTAATCTGATGTAAAAGGACTGGACAGGTGAAAGCCACCCCTCTGGGTACATGGATAGCACACAAACACACATATATAGGCATACTTCACACACACACACACACGCTGCTTTTAACCTTGATCATACCACCCACTCTTTACCGCCACGCCTTCCCATTAGCAGCGCTGTGCCCTTCGGATAAGTGCTGTGATGCAATCTGCATCCACCGGAAACGATGACCTATGTGCGGTGAGGGGCGGAAACGCGTGTAGTTTGTTTATGTTAGCTGATCAGTTTCAGGGTTCCAGGGTTGGAATGCTATTTTAGGCACATTTAGCAGGGAGGAAGAGGTGGAAATGAATTGAGAGTAAGAGCAAAATAGATCCTAATCTGGTTACGAATTGGCAACAATTAAATAATGAGCGTGTCTTGGCAGCCTTGACCTCAGGATGCGTAAAGAAACGAGGGCCAGCATGCCATGGCTGCCACCGCCATGTGGGGTTTTCCTCACTTTATTTCTGTTTCTTTGCTTTTCTCAAGACTAACGCAAGTAGCAAGGTGTAAAAACAGCCACCCACACCTTAAACACATTCCTTCCCTTCTCCTCCCTATCTATGGACGCAATCAGAAGCAGATTTGTTTTACAGTTTGCCCTCTCGTCGTCTTTTTGATACTATTTAGTGAAGGCATTATTCCACTTGGGGAAAGTTACACATATTTCTTTCCAGGGTAAGTTCTAAATCAGTTGACCCTGGTTCAGAGCTATTATTGGGACAAAAGATGTCTGTTCAGCCCTTTCCACAGCTGCTCTCTGTGCACACTCATATGCACACACCCAGCCATCTTTCTGTTCTTTCACAACTGTATTTTCACAGAGCATATTGCACTGTGGAGTCACACTGTCCATCCCTGGACCTTCAGGCATATAATACACAGTGATTTATTGAGAAAAAAAAGTGTTAATAGCAAAAACTGTTGTGCTCCTTGTGTGCTGGGTCATTTGTTAAAGTAATACGAGACCACAGTGTCTTCTCGTCATTATTTGCTGAGAGGTCGTTCTCCTTCGCAGAGCTGTGGTCTATTTTGGTCTTAAATTCCCCGGGCAGCACTCTTGTTGCTTTTGGGATAAACAAAGACACAAAACCGACGTAGCAATGTTTGTATCTTTTAGTTATCTTTGGCTCTCAAAGGAGACTTTTACATTAACCTTTTGCAGACATGCTGGTAATTTCGAGATGAGAAAAGAAGCGTAATATAATAGTAATGTTCTCCCTGGGACAAGCGGAGGAGGAGCCCTCCCACACAACCTCACCTTGGCTTTCTCAGGCACCTCAGCAGGAAACCGTCGCTCATGGAAGCTCTGCTGTTTGAAGCTTCGTGTATCTGGGCTGGAGTGAGTCAGATACCCAGAATACTGAGGGCAGGCCACTGACATCAGAAGTAGGGAATAGTTGTCAGTTGATTGTGAAAGAGGCTCTCTGTTCATTGAGCCTGAGGCTCCTCATTTAAACATGAGCTTCCTGGCAACCTGTGGGTGTCTGGATGCCTAAATAGGACAGTGGGGAAAGTGATCATTGGCGGGCTTAAGCTTGATAAAGGTAGGCTTTCATGCTGCTACACTGCCCCAGCCCCTCTGTGCTATTTCAAACACACAAGACAAAAAAAAGGAATTGGAGGAAACACGACAAAAAGAGGAAGACAGAGTTGCTGAGCAGAAGCATCAAGACACAGAAAAGCTGCTGCTATAATGTGAAGCCAGCTCACATAAAGCAGCTCACGCACCATTTACGATACTAATAACCCAACAAAGTGCTCTTTCCTGTTTTGTCAATGCAGCATTCACACTGAGCTCGTGTGCGCCGTGTTACCAAAGTGATGAATAATACCAGTGCACCGTCTTAAGTTCAAAGGCACTGAGGAGGCAGGACATGAAAAAGTGAAGGAAAGAAGAAACACAGGCAGCCAACTGACACAAGTCCACCAGTTTGCAGGGTAGTGTCAGCTGTTACGGTTACTATCAGGTTGTTTGAAGAGGAGTGTTTAACTAAACTGCCTCTTGTGTAAGCAAGATGTGGTGTTGAGATGGAGTACAGGTGTAGGATGTGTTACAACTGTGCGAAACAGGATTAAAGACTACGCTGCTGATTTTCAACGTAAAGCCCTGCCAATTACACGAGAAGTGTTCGCGCTCAGTGCTAGCTGCATCTGAGAAAAACACTCAAAACAACATTTCATTAGTGAACATGTAAAATCCACTAACTGAACACATCACAGTGTGCTCGTGGTTTCTATATGTGATCTCATTGTTGGTGCACAAAGCAGAACTTCATATGTTATGGTGAAACCACCAAAAGCTTTAGATAACGACTCTGACAAGTCATTTGGAACATGAACCAACACGAGGCATTAATAATGCTTAAACTGTAAAGTCCTTAATAGAAATGTGCCTCAACTTTAATTGGGAGAATTAAGAAGAATAGTCTTCGAGGTGTGTGGTACAGGGCTTGCTGCAGCCCTTGCTGAACTTATTGTTGTTCTTTCCATGAATGATATGAAAACCTCTGCAAGTGCAGCTGTTAATTACATTCACCCGCATGGCTGTATGATATAGGGCTTACTTCAACAGTTCACTTTATTTCTGCACACACACTCTATAGGTGTCAGTATAACAGCCCATTAAGCTGTACTCATAAAAATGTATTCTTGATTTCACTTGTGGGACCAATTTTTTAAAAACATAGTCAGCACTGCAGGGTGATGCAGCAGTTAATTCACGAACGAAATGCAGTGTCTTTCCTTCTCAGCACTTAAAGCTTCCCTCATCGATAGTTTTATAGCTACCGTGGATCAGAAACTGTGTAATGTTAGAGATGTCGCTGATAGAAATGACTCCGAAGCTCAAGTGTCAGTGGCAGTTCCCTCAGTTCAGCTGAGCTTTTGAGCATCTTTCAGTTAATTGATCCGGTTTTACTTATTTGGGTCACTCCCATCCACTACTTTTCCAGCTGTAGGAGACAGCTGTAGACAGCTTTGAGAAACCAGCTGTCCACTGCCTGCTCAGCATCAAATAGCAGAGTATCTCAGTCACATTAAAGTTTACAAATGTAGAGACTAGCTAACAGTAACAAGCAGTTAGAAGACAAATAGGGGTTGGAGTACACTAAAAACAGAGCAAAATTGGTGGCTAGTAATATTTTTAAACCTTTATTTAACCAAGAATGAAGTCTCGAGAGTTAGCATGTTTTGGAAGAGTGTCCTGGGCCAGTATAGGCGGCGTTAACTTCGGGTGCAGAGCTAAAGCTCCCAGAGAAAAGCTGCACAAGCACAGGAAGAGCATGTAAACTCCACACACAAGGGCCCTGCCCCAGGTTCAAATCCAGAACCCTCTTGGTTTGAGGCACTAGTGCTAACCACCAGACTACTACGCTGTCCCAAAATGAGTGCCTGGATAGAAATTTTGTCAGTTTTTGTGGCCAGCCTTAAAATATGCTGAAGCAGTAGAAATACCACTTTTGGGTCTTTCCCATGTCAGTGCATTTACTCTCAGCTGCCCAAAATACATGTCATATAATCCACTCTGCTTCCTTTGAGTGTTAGGGGAGATAAACGTATTCCTGCTGTTTCCTAGGTGGACAAATCAGTAGTCTTCTTCACTCAAAAGAACTGTTCTGATAACAAGCATAAGTGAGTTATTATGGTACATTTGGCTACTATTTTATGCCATTTAGAGTCTTTCTTTGTTATTTTGTTGAAACTATATACACTGTTGAAAGTGTTCACTGTGGTAAACTATAGTGGCCAGCCTGTGGATGTCCATTAGACAGCACAACGTGAGTGTTGCAAGCAGCTGAAGAGGCCTGTTGCTGTGATACCACAATGTGACTACCCTGAGACTCACTCACTCGAGACCACAGGAATGTCCTCATTCTCCCTATCTCTCTCTCTTTTGGGCGAAACTTTTTTTTCTCCTTTTTCTTTTGGTTTCGCTCTCTTTTTGTATGTCTTTCTCACTCTCTTTCTATCCGTTCTTGGCATGTGCAAGCATCGCCTTTCCTCTCGTCCCCTTTCTCGGGTGCATGCTCATTGGGAGGGAGGGAGGAGACCTCGGCGCTGTGCACACAGACATGACAATCTGTCACTGACACACAGGCCAATGCAAACAATGGGAGCAATGCATGTGGCAAAATGAGAAAGTGCGGGGGGGGGGGGGGGGGGGGGGTAGTGAGGCACCCCCGCTCCCTACATACACATGAGATTTCACATATGACTACATACACAAGACTTTGTTGCCATGACAGCAGGTTTTCTCTTATTTGGGTACGCGGCCTTTCCAATGCAGAAACAGTTCATTAAAAAGTCTACCTGCCCTCCCCTGTTTCTAGTTAGTTGTCAGTCTGTGACAGCAGATTGATTCCCAGCCTCTGCAGTAAATGGGGAAGGATTATGTTCAGTGGATTTTTTTTAACTGGCTCTTGGCTCTTGTGTACCCACAGAGGAAGTAAGCTTGTCCCAACAATGGAGCTCATTTGACACAGCAGGGTCAGCGTCAAACTTTGGAGCAGTCAGAGAATGATTTGTGCAGCCATGTTTGCCTTTGCTCTCCGAATGCCTAAATGCATGTTCATGTCGCTGGCAGCTGACTGTGGAGAAAGTTGTCTCGATGCCTCGTGAAAAGCAGCTAGGTATGCTGCGGTCACAGCCGAGGCTCAAGTTTTTCAGAGTTTCTAAATGTATGGGTATCTTTGTTTTTAATTTTCAGGGCATCTTGTTGTGGTTCGCCTATCTAATCCATCCTATCTGTCATTCCTCCACAGGCCATGCTAATGAGGCAGCAAGACAGACTGGAAGGTCGTGTTCAGAACATCGATGAGCACCTCAACAAGCTGGAGTCAGACAAGACACTGATGAAGGTGCATTTTCAATTCCGAATGTTATGTGAATGTTATCAGCATGGGGGTTTGTGCTATAATTTTGTCTGCTGTAATGAAATTACTCTACCGTTTCTCACTCTTGGGAAATCAAAGGTAAATGTAACTTTAACTATGACTGGCAGGTGCAGCAAAGTGAAAATGGATTTAACAAACGACTTTCCCACTTTCATATTGAACAAGAACAGCATAGATTCCATAAAATTGTGTGTCTGTTAATAAAAATTGTAGTATCTGTTTGTTAACATCAGTACTTTTAGTCATTTAAAAATGCATTTCTGCGTGTAAACGTGCATACTTGTGTATCCTGTGACCACAGGATGCAGTGTCTGAACTGAAAGAGCGTGCAAGAGCCCAGTATCAGCGGATGCATGCGCTGCTAGAAGCAAACCAGGCTGAAACCATGCAGATGCTGGAGAGCACCTACAACTCGTACGTGAGGAAGAACTCCCAGCAGGTGCTGCAGCTCAACGAGAGGCGCCACGAAGCAGAAAAACTCCTGAGCTCAGTGCAAACATTCTTCCAAAAAGCAGGCAGTTTGAATTTCATGAAGGTACAACAAATCTGCAAATTGTTTTTTCTATTTATCGAACATGAACCTTTATCTCTATGACCCCTTTTCACAGTTCTTGCATCTGCATCAGACAGTGATACTTTTGAGGGATATAAAATGATGTTGTGATATGAAAGCATGCGCAGTAAACCCTGATGCATCTTATAATAACTGTTAGTGAGACATTTGAAGGTGTGTGGGAATGACCCGTGAAACTTTTGTTTTTTCATTTCAGAATACAAAACCTTATCAGCTCCTCATGGACAGGTAAGAAGTTATTCTAAGATATTCATTTCTTTGGACTAACTCAGTGATGTTTTCATGCAAGCTTTTTAGTGCACTGATCATCATCTTTATTCATTGTGAGAAAAACAGCCAAACTATCAAATATGTCCTTGTACAACATTCAACTGTTGCGTTGTTTTCAGTGGAATTAGCTAAATGTAGCTTTAGCGGGTGTACTGGTAATAAAAGCAGGCAAAAAACAACAACAACTCCAACAGAGGTCAAGCAAGCGAAATATAAGCAAAGGTCAGAGAAAACAGCAGTAGAACAGATAAACCCATGTGTTTCCCCTATGATGTATAAATGGAAAATACTCTGTGATGAATTATTTCAAAAACCTGATCATAAGCAGGAGGGGTTGTCTCCTTGCCACATGTTATTTGCTTGTTTAATGGTGGGACTGGGTGAGCCTCACAGTTTTCTAACATGCTGCAGTGATTTTAACTATTCATTTGTCACTCCTGGCCTCAACAACTTTTTTTTAGCACTATGCATAGTGTTTTTAGCAAGTTAAACTTTGACCCTGCACACTACAGCCAATGGATCTACAGTCCCCTGGACAGCATGATTTTGGTGTGGATGTCCAGTCTGAGGTGGATGGGTTCACCTCAGACGTTCACTTGGCTGCAAAGTTTTTCCCGATAGTCTTCTTTCTGCCATATGGTGACATTTATCTTTGGCTGTCGGGGACTTTCAGTATATAGTCTTATTCACAACAATTTAGGCCTCATCTTACATCTTCCTAATATGCTAATATTAGCCTAACCATAGCGCTGTAGCTAGCTACCTCATGGCTAGCTACAGGTAGCAGGTAGGGTTGCCAACCGTCCCTTAAAATACGGAATCGTCCCGTATTTCGAAACAAAAGTACACGTCCCGTATTGAGCTAATAAGGGACGCACTTTGTCCCGTAATACAGTGAGAATCAAAAGTAGTCTATAAATGTTTATGGAATTAACGCTTTGTTGGAAAACATAATTCCCAGCCCCTCTCCTGCTTTGTGACCAATGAGCTGACAGCACACTTATGACAATTCGAGTATGACAATTCAGATTACCGCTCATCTCATTGGTCGAGGAAAGGTCGCTTGCGGAGAAAATACCGGAAGACAACAGATGACCACAACAAGAAGCATGGCCAACAGGGGAACAAACGCCGACTCTGCGGTGCAAGTCTCGGATGACAGTACACCTAAAGCTGGGCAAACACTGTGCGATTTTTTTTCAGTCACGTTATTCATCTCCTGCTCAAACTGCACGATTGACTCGCAGGGGTTAGAAGTTCGTATGTCACGATGTACTCTCACACTATACGGCCCGATGCTCTGATGCGACCTGAGTGCTCACACTGTGCCTCCATAACATGAAGGTTATAACAGAAAATCTGTCGCTCGCTCTCTCTGTCTTTCACTCACACAGACACACCACTACCATCAACTTTGCTAAATTGCTAATGAAAAACATTGATCAGGCAGCTGTGATTGAGCAGCAATGTAAATCCAACTATTTTCACGGTTGTTGTGGTCGTGATAATTTTGTGATGCCACATCGAAAAGGCTCGGATGAGCTTTCCAAAGTTCTACAAGTTGTGCCTCCATCGCTTGTGTCCAGATCACACGCTGCACAGCCGTGCTGCGCCGTCTTTTTCACCAACGTTTACGTTTGCGCGCGAGCAGTGTGAGCGGCTGTGGTGAGAACCTCACGAGCGATTGATGATCGGGAGCTGGTCGTGAGGTGTTAATCACTTCTCGTTACCCCACGTATACTACACGACGCACGATGAAGGCCAAAATCGGTCCGATCACTCAAAAATCGGCTCAAAATGGGCCAAAAATCGCACAGTGTGAGCCCAGCATTAGAGCAGCAATGTTTGTTCCCCTCAGAGAAAGGGAAGAATGGGAAAAGGAAAACACCTGGCTGGAAAACGTTAATATGGGCATGTGCAGTGAATATCAGCGCTATGTGGCCAGAAGTGTGATAATATAATTTATTTTGTGTAATAAACAACTGCAAGGATAGATGATTACAACAAATTGATGACTAATACATAAAAGTAATACATAGATGAATAATGATGATGAGTTATGATGCGTAATCATGGGAACAAGCGGGTTTACAAACAGGAGCAGCTGATTAGCATTAGAAAAGCTGAAATAATACCTCAACTGAAGCCAATTGTACTAAATGCACTAAATGTGCACTGTTACAAGAATATTTTTCTTTCTATTGTTTTCTATTATTTTAAGTTAAGCAGGACAGAGTTCTTTTAAAGAAAGATTTACTTATATTCTCAAAAGTTAAGCATGACAGGCTTCTGTTTAAGAAAGAGACCTGTTTTATGTGTTAATGTTGTCATTTTGAGCTAAAAATAAATGGCTAAATGATCATTTGTTTCACATGTGTTCATATCACAAAGAATAGAATATGCATCTACTTAAATCAACTTCAAGTCAAATGGTTAAAAAAATAATTTCACACACAAAAAAAGAGCTAGAAAATTCACCACACTGGGAAGGGTGAAGACAACTGGGTCGCCCGGCCCTGGCCACGAGGTGTCCCTTATTTATTTTTCAGGGAGTTGGCAACCCTAGTAGCAGGTCAATTGATGGTTTATTCATGTATAGGTTTATTTATGTAAATCACAACAACAGTTGTCTCAAGAAAGTATTCAACAATGAAGGAACCCCCTATTAGTAAGCACTTTGCAACAGTAAGAAGGAAAAACTTCCTTTTAACAGGAAGAAACTTTAGGCAGAACCAGGCTAAGGGAGGGGCAGCCATCTGCTACAAGTGGTTACGACTAAACATTCAAACATCCATTATTAAGTTTGCAGTTTGTATTATGTCAAGAGGTATAGCATGGCTGTACTTTTTTTTTCGTACTTCAGTAAAAACATGTTATCTCATTTGTAGGTGTCAGCTAGTTCACATCTAAAGCTGCATCTACACAGGAAGTGATTAGCACTTAAAGCTGATGGTTGATTGCTAGCAGACATGCCAGGTTCCGGTTGCATAGCTAACCGACCGATGTATTTACTGAGCTCTTACATGTCAATAACCACCATTCTGTGCAGTAATTGGTAGTGACCTCCCCTCAAAGTAGAAAATTGTTTTATCTTGACTTCACATCACCAGTGGTTAGTCAGGTGAAGTTGACAAACTTTCTAAGGTCTGTGCTCAACATGTCGATTCGCAAATCTTGTGTTGAGGCAGATTAGCTTCTAACTCTGCTAGACCTTATTACTGGGAGAAAAGTCACACTAGTCATTTTATTGTTGAAAGAAGTTGGACTATTTTTAACTTAAGCATTTCAACATGTTATCGTTAGGGGTGAGTCGGTGCTTGTTTGCTTTTGGGAACTGATGGAGCATTTAGACTTGAAAGTCACTGGTTTTCAGACTCAACAAGGGGATATTTCCAAAAAGTTCTTACAATGGCCACTTCAAACTGGGTTTTAAAATGCCCAACCTTTGGCACCAGAACTTTTACAGTCTGTTGTAAAAACAGGTTTGTCTGTTTAGCCAATTTTGTAGCTGTATCAGTTTTAATAATGATTAAACTGGTGCAATGATTACAGTCAAACTTTGCATCCTATTTAATCATGCAGTGAGCTACCAATGGAAATAACCAAGCTAGCTAAGGTAGTGTTGATAACTTCGCAGCACTATCATCTTGTCCAAATTTAATCACAGCCAACTTTAAAAAAGAATATTTATATTTTTTAAATCTCAAAGTGCAGAGTGTCTCTAACAATTCGATACTAATGATTTTACTGTTGTGTTTCTTTTTACAGGTCAAACTCACATCTGAATAGCATTATCCCTCCAGTCAGAGTGGGCCAGCTCCACTCTCATCATTTGCTGTCCGACCTGTCAACAAAAGAGAAGAACTTGCGAAAAATGCTGGAGGGTAGGATTAAATTACAGAAAAATAACTATAGATGAGTTTTTCAGAGATGTATTATCATTAGAATTAGCACTCATCTCTCTGTCCTACCTCTACTTGTCATTCTCAGAACCGTTCAATGAGTCGCCTCTTCTGGAGATTGTGCAGTCTCACAGCAGCTCTGCTAGCTCCCAGTTGGGGACTAGTTCAGGAATACAGAAGAGGAAATACAGCATGGCGTTCCTGGAGGCTAACCCAGAAAACTCCCAGAATCCTCCACCTTTGCTCTACAGCAGCAAAAAACCCTTCCTGGCCAACCAAGGTCACCGGGCATCATCTGTATATGCCTCTGAAGTCCTCTCACAGAATCCTCACACTGGCCCTGGTCATAGTCGGCTCCTAGATACTTCAGCCCATCACATGGTGGGTCTAGGGTCCAGCTCTAGCCACCACTCAGGAACCATATTCCCATCCTCCCACTTCTCAAGTGTTGGTGCCTCACAACAAGCCGTGTACGAAGGGAGGAAAGTACTGATGTGTACTTGCTGCTCCAGGGCCCCTGCTGCTTGCGCCCGGCCTCCGTACCCAGCGTCGGACACCTTCCCCTCTGTGACCTCTCAGGAGTTTGCCCCACATGCCCCTCTACCTGCAAGTCAGCCACTGCAGCATTTTCCCATGAGGGGACTGATGGAAACATCGCAGACAGCCAGACATGCTGAATTCTATGGGCTGTACGGCCAGTCTTCAACCAAGCATTACGGGACCAAATAATAAACCCAAATCAGCATCCGTTCTGTTTTATTAGATCACGTTTGGCATCAAGAAGTTCCATGTTTGCTTTTTTTTTTCTCCTTTCCATTTTGATTCAGAGACGCAACCCCAGATTATATCTCCACACACCTTTATGACAATCACTCTTGACATTTATTTGAAACCATTTGGGGAGAACATGCCCTGTTAACTTGGGTAGCTCTGTTTACTCCCCGAATCACAGTGACAGTACTAATGATCTAATTTGAAAGCATTATTTATTGTCTGTTTCAGTTCGACTGGAAGTGCTAATGTGAATAATGTAGTCTTAAATCCATTCAAACTTAAGAAATGACATATTCTTCAGGGGTCCTGGCATGGGACTCCAGAGACTCCAGTGCCTAAAGAGACTGTTAACACACTTGTATTGTACTTGCAATTTCCTAACTCTTGATTAATTCCTGTTTGCAGCTGAAAGCATGCAGGGAGCCTCTCCATGCACTCCAAAGTCCATGTGGCTTTAGAAAAAAACAACAAAAAAAAAAACACTGGACTGCAAATGTTTTGTTTTTTTCCAGATTCAGGTTTTTCCATTAGTTTTTTTTTTTTATAGAAGATTATGAATAAACCAAAATCTTTTGAATAAATAAAAAAGCATATTACATGACCTTTCATTGTATTTTGAGCACTGGTTTTCAAAAGTAATCCGCTGGGTATGCTAGTGTGTACTTTAAATCAGGTGACGCGCTGGTTATTTTAAACGCCGTGTCTGATTATAGTTTGAGGTCTATTTGTCCTAAGAAGCAAATTGTGCGATTTGTTTGGGTAAAGAGCTTTTCCAGGGTGACTCACTGAGTTACACATGAAAACAAAAAATAAAGAGAAGGTGTTACAGTGGTACATCCGACCCTGCTGCTGACCAGCAAAGCTTGTAAAACAGAGAGAGGGAAAAAAAGACACTGAAAGGCGGAGGAGGTTACAGAGCGGCCCACAGCAGGCCCATTATCTGCCAATTTAGGACAGTTCACTTCCTTGTCAGCATCCTGGTCTCTGGCAAAAATCTCTGTGTCATCCCTCTTTGTCTTGTTATTGGAGCTGGTTGTCAAGTTAGGTCAGAGAACAGGAATAACCAATGAGCAGCACCTTCCCTCTCCTCTCTCCCTTCCTCTATCATTTTCCAGAGCTCGATGCAGAGGAGGAGAGGAGGGTTAGAGCGGAGGATGATATAAGCGCAGAGTTTTAATGAGGATCTACTTATCTGTCACTCATACTCCTTTCATTGTTCCCCTCCCCCATTTAGCGAGATAGCAGGAGCGAGCTTGGGATGGTGGGGGCAGCAAAGTCAGGGTCGAGGGGGGAGTAGCAATGGTAAGGCACATCACTTATTTATAGGTTATAAAACCTTGCTCCCTCCTATATGGTCCAGTCTGCTTTTAGTTTTTTTAGTTGTTGTTTTTTTGTCTTCTTTGAAATCTGTTTCACTTCCATGATAACTCGGCCTCCCTTTAGCAGCAAATGCACGAGGGAGAGGAGTGAGAGGAGCTGAGGTTTAGTTACAGTGTGGCAATCTGACAATGTGCGTATGTGTGTGTTTGTGTGTAAGCCAATTAGCATTCCCCTTGTTCACTGTCCCTTCTCGCTCTGTGTGTGTGTGTGTTATTAATAAAACATAGAGCAGATGTTCCAAAGGAGCATTTTATCCATATGATCATTTTTATTTATAGAGCCCTATTAAATCAACGATCCATTCTATAGAGCGGGGTTTGCATGTGCTGTTTTTCTTTTTTTGTTAGGTCTCATAAAAGAATTGGAAATTTTGTTGAATCGTTCTCTCGTGCATTGTGTTGCCCTGTCCTAACTACAGGCACAAACACGGGGCTGGACGAAAAGCCTCTATGGTATGCTTGTTCTTGGTTTGCGTTGCCTTGTGTGCGGGCTCTGTGCAGACGAGTTGAATCCTGTTTTATAAGTGAATGTGTGCTCAGGTGTCGCCACACAATCAGGCGGTTAGTGCGTTGCATCGTATATGTGCATAATTAGGCTTGTGTGAGAGCTCCGCGAGGTCACGTATAGGGTAAAGGCTGATGCGCTGACAGCTGTGCTCTGTTGTGGCAGGTGTGTCGGGGCTGTATATGTATGAGAACAACACGCCCGTGCCTGCAGCAGGACATGAGCCTGCAGTACGTGTGCTCAGTGTGCAGGAAACTGTGCAGCTGTTGTTTGTATGCTTTTGCCAGTGACTAGAGATATTGGAGTCAAGGTAGGAACTGTTTCTCTCTTTTTCTCCCCTGACATTTATTACTAATTCTGATCTTCAGGGTCTGTTTACCTATGATATGATCTTGATACTCTGACAAATGTTTGCAACCTCTAATGCCAGTAATAACTGCAATATTTGCATCACAGCCCGAGCTGAAAGTGAGACAGTGATTTGGAAAGTATTCAGGCACCCTTTTCTGTGTCAAGCCACACTAAACCACACGTTTCAGAGTGGTTAGTGAATGTATTACTGACTAAAAATCATTCATATAAGTAGTGTTCAGTTCTTTATACTTTTTACTTGTCCTTTGGCAATAATTGGAGCTTCTAGGCTACAATCTTTGCACACCTGGTTTAAGATAGTTTATTTTATTCTCTGTGACAGCTCTGTCAAAGTGGATAACAAACGTGTACAAACTGACAAGTTCAGATCTTGCCAAAGATGTTTTAAACGGTTTAATTCTGCTCCACTAGTTACAGTCTGAGACTTGTTTCGAAACCACTTTTCTTTTGGGTGTAATACAGATGTTAGCTTAAGGGATGCCGAAGTGACCTCTGTGATGACGAGTCAAAGAAATCTACAACCTCCCCAGTTTGTCTGGTAAGAGCAAGAGGATTGTGATGACAATAAATCCATGTCAGTAAACATATATCTGTTGATCATTCATTTATTAGAAGGAGGTACTCTTCCATGAATGTGCATACATAACTTAGTGTTTGTGTGTGTGTGTGGTTTCTGACCCACCCAGGACCAGAGAGAGTCTTTGCTGAGCTTCACAGATACTCCCACTGTAATCCAGAAACACCAGTATAACTGTCCCGAGAAAAGGAAATAGCACAGCAGTTCAGTCATCCCCAGAATGGCTGACCTTCCTCCCCTTGGCTTAAGACTTCCTTGTATTCCCAGCATTTTATTATATGTTTGGGGCTATTCCTCATCATCGATTGGGAGCAGTACAGAGAATAGATGGGGGGATGGATGACCTTTTGAACACTGGGTGACTGTTGTCATGAAAGGCGACTCCCACTCTCCCAAAGCCGATGCACTCTGGCGATGGTATCTTGCAAGACCTACATGCATTTAGCCAGAATCCTTTTCCTCATCCTTCCTGTCGGGCTTTCTGACCCCAGCTGCAAAGAAGACCATCCAACAGCAGTGCCTGTGTCCCACAAACACGATTCTACATGTTTGCTGAGTTTTTATTTTCAGACATCCTTTACATGTGATTTGAAACACATGAAGCAGACTGTTATGTGTCTTTTACTCAGAACTGCTCGCGTCTGGTGGCGGTCAAACTTCCTGCAGGTTCTCCGATCTCTACAGAAAACATCTGAAGTCTTCTTGCAATAAATGCTGAATTCTTGGTCACATACCAGACCAATTAAATATTTACTCAGACATCCTACTTAGTCTGGCTGACTCTAAGAAGAGCCCTGGTCATTCCGTTACTTGGGTGTTTCTCCTAATAACCACTCAAACCTTTATAAATGGATTTAGAACCAGCACCTCAATGCAGTTTCCAGTCATAATGGCTGCTATTGTCTTCCTGTGCAGTGTGAATTGTAGAAGCTTTATATACACAGGTGTGTGCCTTTCTAAACTATGGCTAATCAGTTTGCCAGTTTGCCACAGGTGGATTCCAGCAGAGCTCAAGGACAGTTAAAGTAAACAGGATGCACCTGACCACAATTTGGATTCCCACACAAAGGGTGCAATGACGTTCGTAAAGGAGAAAATGTTCTAAAATGATTTTACGTTATGTTCACAGTGAACACAATGGAGTGTGCAACAGCTGAACAGATCTAGTGAATTTTTTCAGCTGGGTACGGTTTGACTTCCTCTGTTACTCAGACCTTTGATTAGTATTATTGACATAGTCAGAAATGCATTTGCGCAGCTTCCAGCTTGTGTAACCGCCCTGCCTGTTCCAGTTCAGCGGTGGATATTAGAGGTGGCTGACATGGATGCATTATGTACTAACTTACAGTATGGCAGAAATGCATTTGTCACACAAAGCTTTAACAGTCCTTCCATTAACACTGACAGGAACATGAACATGCCCAGCTGAATGCATACGGAGCAGCCATTCATCAACCAAGCAGAATTCTAACCTTCATCTGATAAGACCTTTGAAATCTGTGCCAAAACTCTAATCCAGGATAGCAGTGCATACACACACACACACACACACAAGTGCACAAACATCAAAGACAAAAATCTGTAGCCAATGTTTATTGATCTGCAGGTCTATTTTTGCTCGGGGAAATCATTCTAACATAAACCAGCCCTCTGTCAAATTTGAGCTGCAGGGAAACAGGCAACATTCATGCAATGCATGTTAGAGTGAAGCAGTGAAAATAAGCAAAGGAAGATGTATAAATGCAGGTAAGCAGAATCAGTGGATGTGCATATATGTGTGTATATTTGTGTTTTTGGCTGTGTATATATGAAGACATGTGAGATCAGTGCTTTTGAACGTGTCAGAGATCTTTCACGGAGACAAGCTGGATTAATTAGAGACAGTACAAAGTGATGTCAGTCGTTGCCATAGGAACTTTGTGCTACACTAGTGACACACTCAAGTGTCAGAGGTGCAAACTATTAAAGTGTCTTTACTCTTGTACTCTTGGAGTGAACCATTGCGGGGGGGTTAAAGGTTGGTTTGGAAATGATCAAAATAAGAACTGTACTGAAATTTTACTTGAATGAAAACCTTTTTAAAGTCAAACTTGAACATCATTGTTGCAAATGGCAGCATTAAATGTGAGCTTTGTGGATTTCACTTTCAATTTGAGTTTCAGCCAAGTATTTACCAAACAAGCATCAGTTGCACTTTACCGTACATGCTGGTTTCTCAGGAAGACATGCAGTTACCTACTACTTCGTTAGCTATACCTCGCTAGTGACGTCTTGCTCCCCTTTTAATAGAAAACACATATGAAAGGTGCTTATTGGATGGAGATCTGGTTACAGTGGAGGCAATTTTAGTGAACTCACTGTCATGTTCAAGAAGCCACTTGAGATGATTTAAGCTTTGTCACATGGTGTATTACCTAACTGGAAGCAGCCATCAGAAGATCGATACAGTGTGGTCATAAAAGGGTGGATGCACTGGCAGCAGTAATGCTCAGGTCGGCTGTGGTGTTTAAATTAAGCTCAGTTGTGTGCCCAGAAGACATCCATCACACCATTACACCATGAGCCTTAACCACTGAAGGCAGGATGGATCTGTGCTTTCCTGTTGTTTATACCAGATTCTGAACCTATCCTGTGAATATTGCAGCTGAAACCTTGAATCTTGTTCTGCTGCTGCTTCACTGATGTTCATCTGCACAGCATGATTGTAACAAGTGGTTATTTGAATTACAGTTGCCTTCCTATCAACTCAAACCAGTCTGGCCATTCTCCTCTCACCTCTGACATCAACAAGGCACTTCCCCCCAGAGAATCTTACTATATATCCATTTTTATTTGACAGTGAAATATACTTTAGCTATGTTTTATGTTTTAAGCTATGATCTATGCATATATAACACAACATATGATAAATATATTATATATAATACAGAAAAAACAGGAAAACTCATAAATATAAGGAACTTGATACAGTTTCTGATTTAAATATTTATTCATTATTAGTGTTTGTTTTACAGGAGAATATATTTTAGATAGGATTAGGCTACAGATGTTAGTCATTAATGCCATGTTTACATAGTTCTCACTACAGTGGTTTTGGAAAACAAGCCAAACTGTTTAGCCCTCCTTGGCCTGTTGCTTTGTGTCCTGATTCACAACCCCAAAAAATAATTAACATTTTCTGATAGCATATGGTTCAGATTTGGCCTGGGTTATCATCCTAGATGAATGAGCCTTCGTAGGGTTAATAATCGTCCAGTTCATGCAGGATCGTGGATCATTACCAGCACAGCTGAACTTTGACCTCGCCGGTCGATGCATGTCAGACATGGTTTGTCCAGGACCTCCAAGTTCAGCAGGGTCTAGAGCTACGATCCAAACTGCACGTTTGCAGGATATAGTCATATTTTAAAGAGTCCTGTTCTGGCAGTGAAGACTGATGCTATGTTGTGTGATCTCTTCATATGCCATTGGTTCTCAGATGCGTTTTGCATGCCCATCTTCATATGCAGAAAAAAGCTAATAATGCCAAAAGAATTCATGTTAAATTTTAGCGAAGTAAATGTCATCACAATAACATTTTTGTCCTTTTTTCTTTTTAAATTTGCCCTATAAAAATCCTTTTCATTAAACTTAGTCAAATTACATATTTAACCTGCTCAGTCCCAACACGTATCAGTGCCTCTTTCCCCCACCCGTGAGGCCCAGCATCATCCACCAGCAGCTTTCTGTTTCGTTAGCTTTCAATGAGCTAATGAAAGAAATTAGTGACTCAGTATCAGTCATTTCTATGGTGAGCTAAGCTTTGGCAAAGATCAAGCTGGATGCTTTCTCCATTGTACTTCATGGTACTTTCCTCTCACTGGTGACTAACAATGAATAAAATCACAAATCAACCATGTGGCTTACACATTTACCTGGGAGGAGACAGAAAATCCTCTGGATTTACATCAGGAAGAGCATCTGGCATAAAAAAGAAATCTGTCAAACTAAACATGCAGAGCTACTTGGTGTGGCAACACGGGTGTGGTGATCCCTTGTGAAAGTGTTTCAGTGAAAAAAAATGATGATATACTTCCACTGTCCCTCAAATGTCTGTGACGGTAAGGAGGGTTTCAGCAGTAGATTTGGCCTCCCTGTGTTAGTCAGTATATTGTCACAGACCCAAGCGCTGCTCTGGACACAGCTGTAACCTCTACTTGAAAGTGAGCGTTTAATGCCCCACGCAGATGCTGGACCATAAAACCCTGATAAGCAATAAAAGTGCTGCAAAGGTTCACAAAACTCCCACTCAGCACCGACCAGTTGGATGTGGTTTATGAGTCAGAAAATAAGAAGCAGCACCACCTGCTCCGAGTGAAGGTGACATTAACTAGTTGGAAGACTGTTACACGCTGATTTGCTGTGTGACGCATCACCGAGGTTTTTAAACTGTAGTGGTGTGGAATCTGGTGAATCTTCCCAAAAGGTGTGACACATACACTCATCCAAAATCCAGAGCAGGTAATGTAACGTCATGTGGGGTTAGTGCATGTGTTGTTTTTTCCCCTCACGGACTAGAGAAAAAGATGGCTTTACTGGTCTGCAGGTAGCAGAAAGCTGCCGTCAAGGGGTCAGGTGCCCATTTCTCAAGTCACCGTAGTGGCAGCATAGCTTGTGGTGGTGTTAGGCTTTTTCGGACATCTGGCAGTGCTGCTTGTAAGCAATCGCTCCCTCAGCTTTTCTTCTGTGGGACTGCTGCCCATCACTGTGAAGAGATGATCAGTATAGATGTCTGTGTTTAAAAGGATTTTACAATTTCCAACTCACTATAAAAAAAAATAAGTTGGCAAAACTTTGGACAGCAGTTTATGTATTTTGCAAGTAACCACTCGGTATGCATGGCTGTGTAGGTTCTCCAGTTCATGGTAGTCTTAAAGGCTTGAAAAAAGAAGGCAAACGGACTTCTTTAAGTGTGTGAAGACATTTCACCTCTCATCCAAGAGGCTTCTTCAATTCTAAAAACAAAAGGTGGAGAGTCTCAGGTATTTAACCCTTAGTGGGGGTTGTCCCCTTTGGAGGTGGTTGTTGACCTGCTGTTGATCATGTGTGTCATCACATGAATCAAGGTGTGGAAAAAGGCGTTGGTGATTACCATCACTGGGGTTAAGTGTGAAACCACTGTGAACCTTGCCCTACTATATAATGTGACCTTTGAGGTCACCTGAGGCTAAGTCTGAATCGGGTTTGAAGTGCGTGGGAAGGGTTCTCAAAGACTGCGTTGTAGGCGGCTGACAGTTGGTGTCTTGAAACACCACCACTGTTCAATGATGGTCGTTCACAGTAAAGGAGGACATGGATGACCTTTATGCTTTAAGTGCAGGTGTACAGCTGAGCTTCTATGATGAGCCATGTGTTTGTGGGGTGGCTGTCTGGTCTCTCCTGTGTAGCAATCCAAGTACTCCTCACTGCACTGCACAGCATACAGTCTTATTTAGCTTGTATTTGGGAGTTTTTTTCTCGGGATATAGTGTTTATTTCTAAAGATATGGCTGGATTTGAAGGGCATTGGTGGGTCATTCTTGGAGAAAATTCTCATGAGCTTCTCTGGTAAACCTGCTACCTGGGACTCTCCACCTTTTGTTCTTAGAACTGAAGACGCCTCTTTTATGAGAGGTGAAACATACTTAAGTCCAGGTACCTTTTCTGTTTAAAGCTTTTAAGAACCACACCCATCTAGTTAGAAAAACTAGATAGGTGTGTTGATGATGTGGCACATGGTATTACAAATCATAGGAACGAAGTAACATCCAGTGGCAAATACCAGGCTGTAAGTGGTTTCAGTTGGATATTTTAACCAGTAAGTCTGTGAGTATTTAATACATTAAAAAAAAAACTACAGACATACAAGTGGCCAAATTGGGAGTGCAGGTTTTTGCACTCATATTTCATCCTCAGAGGTGCTGCTCGGCTTGATAAAGTGAACAAAGCACGTCCAGCTGACAGTTGAGTCGGGTTCACCAATGATGTCCTTTTCCTCTTGTCTTATCTTTATGCACGCTGACTGACAACTTTTGAATGGACTTTGAATGGTTTACTGGCAAACGGCCGTTATCATTCAGATAAACTCTTATACAGTGAAGCATTTTAAGAAACACATTCAAAAGTGCATTATGTGTGATGAGGAAGCTCTCAAAGGCTGTATATTCAGATACATTCTAAGCACAATGGACATCAGTGAGGTTGAGTGAGGTGGCTCTGACCTGCAGGTTCAACAGTTCGCTCCAGCTACCCTGCAAAGATCGTGCCTTTACACAAAAGTACTCTTGCAGATAATATGAAGCTAATTCAGGATGCAAGCTGACTGTATCTGCCTTCATAAAACTTTTACTGTCCTCACTATTTTCATTCTCACCCTTCAAACACCCCGATCTCTCTATTGTTGGTGGTTTATGGACAACCTGGCGAGTACTGTTGCGCAGGCTAGTTAACTGCAGTTGGACGAATTTTTATGGACCCGTCTTTTTGCTTGTGGTTCTATTTTGTATCTCTCTGCTGCTTGTTTGTTGCTTTTACTTCCTTTCTGCCAAATTGAGTTTTGGATCTGATCATTTTGAAAATCTTTTATTACAGTTAAAGAGATATACTTTGGAACTGAATATGCACTGTCCGGCAAAATAAATGCCAACATGTTTCTTTTTACTGGAGAGTGCAGATAAGAGCCTCCCATTAGACTTGAGGTCTAGCTTCCGCTGCCTGAATATTTGGGATTGACCTTTTTTCTTTCTTTCCTGACAGCATTGGGCATATTCCAAGATGACAATGTTGAGATTTATCAGGCTTAAATTGTAAAAGGCTGGATCAGGAAGCTGATCCAGCCTTTTACATCACAATCATCCTTAGTGGAAGTCCCCTGGAGAGAGCTGAACCTGACTACCAAGATCCAACTGTTCAACTCCAGCTATAAAGTCAGTACTGCTCTACGGGGCTGAAACCTGGAAGACAAATAAAACCTCAAAAAGAGAAATCCAGACATTCCTCAACAGCCGTCTCAGGTTTCTCCACGTTTGCTGGCCAGACCCAATCAGTAACACCAAACTATGGAAAGGAACCTGTCAACTCTCAGTAGGAAATCAGGAAGAGAAGATGGTGCTGGGTAGGGTATGCTTTACGCCACAGGTGTTGAACTCCAGGCCTCGAGGGCCGGCAAAAAAGATGGGCTACAGCTGGAAAGAATGGCCCAGGACAGAAATCTCTGGAGACCTACCTTTGGCAGCGGTGACGGGCAGCAGTAGTAGTAGGATCGGTAACCATGAGACACAGACTGGACCACAGATGCTGACCACACTGAGAATCTTTAGGATGTGCTAGACAAGACTTTGAGCAGAGGTTCAGCTCTGAGCTAAGTAAGAATATTTCAGATGGCTGTAGTTTCAGGAGCTTTAACAAAGACACTTGAGAAAAAACAAACAAACATCTTGATGCATACTCAATCATCCAGGTAAGTAAAGCTCCAAAAGTTGATTCTGTTAATCTGGACGTAGCGTTTTCAGTGGGAGAAATGTTTTGTCACTCATCCAAGTGACTTCTTCAGTCTCAGCCGACTGCTTCTTTTCGGTTTCTCCCACTGAAAACGCTACGTCCAGATGAACAGAATCAACTTTTGGAGAACAACAAAAAAAAAAGCAGCGCTGGCCTAAATTGTACAAATTTTGCGAGCTAACAGAAAGCAAACCACAAACAGACAAACTGTGGATTTTATTTATTGTGCTGGGATTTCTCATTTATTTGGACAAAATTGCTTTCTTGTTCTGACTTTAAGTACAAATCTTCACATTTAGGATTGAAACATCACGTAGAAAAACAGTATTCTGATATTACAACTGGCAGGATGACACTCCTACGAATCAAGACGTGCGCACATCATCATCCGTCTGCACCACTCGGTTTGAGCTGGAACGCATTTTCTTTCCCGTCTGATAAGTGGACGACAACGTTTTTATTTATTTATTTTTTTACCAGATCGGCCTTTTTAAACAATACCGGGATCCGCTGGTGGTAAAAAGACACCTCTTCCACTACCTTCAGTGGTGACTGAATTATATACAGTATAAAACTGTGGGTAGCAAAAAAAACAAAAAAAACAACAAAACAAAACAGTTCTTCTACAAGCGAGTTACACTGCTGCAATGCTCGCAGTGAGAAACAGAGGAGAGGCGAGAACATCAGAGCCAGTCGTGATTCCTCCGACTGCACCATTAGCTGCCACCACACACAGCGTTCTCGCGGCTGGTGTGGAAGAAGTGGGAACTTTGTAAAATGTGTCCGTCTGGTACAAAAAAAGTGTTATTTCTTAAAATGCATCAGAGAGTGAGCCATTTCAGAAAAACAAAACAAAACCATCGGTGAACCCTCCACCTATTGCTTCTGCTTCTTCTTTGCTGGTTTGATAGCAGGCAGCTCTTCCTCTTCTTCTTCTTCCTCCTCCTCCTCTTCTTCCTCAGACAAATTGGAGTCTTCGACCTGTGTGGCTGAGAAGATCAGGAGAAAATGTCAGCTCACCGTGTTACACTGAATCCTGGTACCACCATCTCGACTGCGTGTGCGAGACTTGGCCCTTAAATGTTCTGTTATTTTGTTTCATATTAAAAGAACAAAAGAATAAAAATAAAAAAAAAACATAGAAAATGGTGAACTCTTTAAGGGCCAGAAAGGTCGCTTTACTGAATGTGCCCTCACAGTTGACCCTCACGCACACACTAACTTGAAACAGCAGAAGAAATAAAATTGTAAGGTGTAAGTTGCAGATTTCTTTTACAAAGTTTTATTGCCCAGAGACATATTTAACCTTTTGTCTAGCAGGGTGAGGGAGCACCAAGGTTACTCCAGGTGTTTCACTATACAGGACGTTCATAGCATTCATCTGTATTGAAAATTAAATGCGTTTGGATCCCAAAGCCGCCGCTTTAGACTGTCGTTTTTCAAAGGCTGTGAGGTACAAAAGATCTTTTTCAAAATATCATAGGTGTTAAGCACTTAAGCCGAAGGCAACTAAGCTTGATTTTCAGGTTCACGTAGAAGTGTCAGGACCGCCTCCAAGGTGATAACCCCAGTGGAGGTTAAATACCTGGGATTCCCAATCAGCTTGTAGAACTGAAGAAGGCTCTTGTATGAGAGGGGGAACGTCTCGGGGTAGGGGGACTTAATTTGAGTAAACGTTCTTTTAAAAGTACGATGAATAAGCTGGAGCTGCTTATAAAACAAAATGAATGGGTTTGCATCAGAAGTTAGTGAGGGTCGTCTCTGATTATGTAGCTACACACACAAAAAAAAAGGGAAACTACTGTTACAGTCTTCAAATGACGATAGCGATACATGCTGAGAGGTCAAAACTCTTTGTTAAAGTTACGGAGGAATTGTTAAACATCTTCGTGGGGGGAAGAGTTTTAGGCAAACTAAACAAGCCCTGCCTCCCAGCAAATAAATAAGAATGAGGATCCATATTTATAGATGTTGTTCGGCACTGCTTTCACTTGTGTGCAAATCATTTCCCCCCAGTTATTAATTACAACGCCTTCACTTAAAATATAGAAAATTAAAAGCTGACACAGGATTTCAGCAGATTGTTTTATCCAAACTTTCTAGAAGAAAGCTCTTGATTTTTGAAACAAGGACATTATTCTTACATGTTATACCTACCAAAATTCATGCAGTTTAGAGTAATTCAGGGTTAGGGGTGACATATTGGAACTCAGAGGTTTGAATGTCTGGCTCTTTGCTTTATTTATTACGTCACACTGCGAAAAACTGTTGCCCATCCCTAATATAGACCAATAAGTCAACCAATCAACTACAGCCAAGCATTACTCTAATTAACTTCCTTAAATGTCAAGCAGAGCAATTTTTTTATAATCAGCTACAAATAAAAATACAAAATTCCTGCTGCATGTTTATTTGGGTCAGCCAACTCAGTTTGAAAAGCAGAGTACCTGCACTGGATCAGTTCCTATTATTCACTGATTACTATCATTTTGATATAAATACAATGAAGGGGCTGAAAACAGATGAGATATTGTCAGTGAGCTTCTTAGAATGTCAGTACTGGCAGTGTTAAAGTGTTAAAGCACAAAGAAAGTAGAGTATTACCAATAAGGTGTAGCCCACTGACAGAAACTGGCCCTGTGCCGGCCTTGAGTCGGATGGTGACTGGGGCTTTCAGCTCAAACTCTCCCAGACTCACCTGTCGACAGAAAGCATCAAAGTTAAGACAGATCAAACTTCAGCTGTGTGGCACATCAGCCTCAGTTTACACACCATGGGGAGACACTTGATGTGAAGGTTGGCAACGGGCACCGAGATCGTCTTTCCTTGGTGGTTCATGGCTGTCACCTCCACCACATTGCTCTCCTCCTTGGCACCGTTACCCAAGCAAACCTGCAGCAATCACAACACCGAACATCACTGTTGCGGACAGACTAAAGTGTGGTAAATCCCAATGATGGTAACAAAACTGTACATACTGTTCTGAGTTCAAGGAAGTGCTCCAGGTCCTCCTCCTCATCTCCTTGGAAAGTGTAGAAAGGTACTTTGGAGGACAGCTCGCAACCTGAATAACAGTAAGACCGGCAATTAAATGACAACGGATTTTATTAACCCCCCCCCCCAAAAAACAAAAAAACAAAAAACAAAACAACCCAAAACAAAATCCCCAGTAAAACAAGGAGGAAGAAATTTCTGTAGGAACATCACAGCAGAAACCCACGTGTGCGCCTACAGAACATCTCTGACAGACTGTTTAACAGGCCCTTACTGAACAGGAAGCTCTCCAGCCTGGATTGACCGCTCGGTCCGACGTCCGAGGATTCATCGTCGTGGAAAGACATTTTGCAGAAGCGGTAAAAGTTAAGTATTCTGCTGGCGCTTTCCTGTCTAATGAGCTCTCCACGATAAATAACAAGCACGTCGCAGCCTACACGCGTGCCTGATACGTCATCAGTGCGCGCCCGTGCCTCCTTTTACAGAAATCAGGCGCTGCCGCTGCCTGAGTAAAACACGTGATGAACTTCTCATTTACCTGAGCTGATTCACAGCGGTGGCTAATAAACTTAAAAACTATTGAACTTAATGTAAAATACAGTGAAATATAGAATATTACAGGTGAACAATACTATCTGGTAATGCTAATAATATCTGCTTAAACTTAGTCCCTTCAGAGCTGTCTTCGTGACATAGATTCACCCAGGGGGAAACCTTCCTCAGAGACTTTTGTCCATATTGACATTACAGCACCACACAGTTGCTGCACATCCATGATGGGAATCTCATGTTCCGTCACATCCCAGAGGTGCTCTGTTGTTGAAATCTGGTGACTGTGGAGGCCATTTAAGTGCAGTGAACTCAGTGTCATGTTCAAGATACCAGTTTGAGATGATTTGAGCTTTGTGACATTGAGTGTTATCCTGTTGGAAGCAGACATCAAAAATGGACATACTGTGGTCATAAAAGGATGGACATGGTCAGCAACAATACTCAGACTGGTGTTTAAATGATGCTCAGTTGGTACTAAGGGGCCCAAAGTGTGCAGAGAAAACACCCGTCACACCATTACCACCAGGAGCCTGAATCTTTGATACAAGGCAGGAATGAGCTCGTGCTTTCAGCTTTTTAAACGCCAAATTCTGATCATACCATTACAAATGTTGCAGCAGAAATCCAGAACGTTTTTTCCAGTTCTGGCAATCTCATGTAACTTGCAGCCTTGGGTTCCTGCCCTTACTTGACATGAATGGCACCCCAGCATGGTCTTCTGCTGCTGTAAGCCATCTGCTTCAGTGTTCAGAGATGCTCTTGTGCACACACTGGTTGTAAATCAGTGGTTATGGTTGTTTTCATATCAGCTCAAAAGCAGTCTGGCTATTCTCCTCTGACCTCAAGTCATTTCTACGTTTAAAAAAAAAAAAAAAAAAAAAAAAAAAAAAACTGCTACTCACTGATTTTGATTTTTAAAACCACTTTCTATAAACCCTAGAAATTACTTTGGGAAAAATCCCAGTAGATAATCAGCTTCTGAATACTCAGTCCAGCCTGTCTGGCATCACAGATTGCACATTTCAAGTCACTTTAAAAAAATAAATAAAAAAAATAAATCACCTTTTAGCTCCATTCTGATGCTTGGTTTGATTTTGAGCAGGTATGTTGACCATGTCTACATGCCTAAAGGCACTGAGTTGCTGCCATGTGATTGGCCGATTAGATATTTGCCTTAATGACTAGTTGAACAGGTGTACCTAACCACTGGCTGTTGATTATTACATAATTGTTTGCAATAAAGATTCTTTTAACAAGGACATTAAACCAAAGGTCACTTCGACCCATCTGAACAGGTCAATATTCCTTTATGTAAAGATATTACTTTCCCTTTACTTCTAAAAACCTTACATGAAATCTTTCACTGCAGACAGGTATTAAAAAATATTTCTAGATAAATAGTGGCGCACAGGACAAAGCAACAGTCACTTATCGTTTATTAGTTTTTCCATTTTATATACTTTACATACAAACTTTACAATGGAAAACTCACTTTAATGATCCCCCCCACCCCTTAACTGAAAATCTACCACTGGAGCCCTTTCTCTTTCACAGCCAAGTATTAATCAAATCTAGTTGGCAGAGGAGAAAGCTCAAGCATCAGCAAACTGCAAAATGAACCATTTAAGACAAGTGTGAAAATTATACTGCTGTTTCAGCAGACAGATAGCAGATCCCGTGGGCGAGTTTCACACCTGGCTGACAGGTAAAACGGCTGTACAGGACAAGAGATTAACTAAACCAGCATCAGTTTCAATATAGAAAACAAAACAACACTTTATGATCGACAGAGTTTACAGACTCTCCGAGAACAACAGTATTATATTCATAGGGTTGAGTGGCATGCTTCTTCCTCTATGTAGCATGAAGATGAGTTTTTTTTTTTCCCCCCCAGCATCTGCCACAACAAATCCATTACAACTCATGCACATTATGAATGCACAGTTTCAAAACATCACATTGGCAGGCAGCTACTGAGTAACAACCACAGATCCTCAGTTAACCGGTTAAACACTCCTATGAGTGACAGTGCTTTTTAAAAGAAAAAAAAAAAAAAAAAAAAAAAAAAATTCATAAAAGCAAATTATAGCTTTGACTTAAAAACACATTCAATGAAGAGCTTGTGAGGGAGGAAGGGTATGAATTCCGGCTCCAAACCACGTCAACTGAACTAAACAGTGTTGAAACCATTGCCATTTTCACATTTGGTGACAGGATTCAACAACCTCAGTGATCCCAAGAGCGCCTCGCTGAAACGCAGCTGAAAATACATGTACTGGTATGCAACGCTGAAACAAAGCATTAAGGGATGACATGAGTGAATTTGCCCGTCAGGTCTGGTGAAATGAGCAGTTTCATATTAGTGGAGGAACAGAAGATTTCGGATTCTTCATCATTTCAACCAAAAAGAAAACAACAAAACAAAAAAAAAAAAAAAAAAAAAAACAAAGCAACGCAAAAAGCCTAACACATTTTGGTCCCGTGGTGTACTACTCTCAGGAAGTGTCGATTTAAACATTCGTGCTTTCAAACAGGAACGAAACAAACTGTGGTAAATTTGACATTTTAACTACGCAAAGTTAGAAAGACAAACATTTCAACAATATTAGATAAACATAGAATTTAACTTAACTAAAAATGGTACAATATCAGCTTTTTAGTCAGCTTAGTTTACTGAAGGGTTTCTGTGCTTGCGTTATGGATCTGGTAGAGCAAAAACCAAGACGCTTTACTGTGAGTGTGAGGCTACATCTCTGGAATTTGAAAAACAACAAGGTCAACGTGCCATCTCTAGCTGTGTTTGAAATTATAAGCTAAAATGATAAGGCAAGGAACAAAAAGGCAATGGCTGAAAAACATGTTAATGAACACATGAAAGCTTTTATTGCTTTCCAAATGTCTACTACTAGAACAGAAATTCAAAAGGACCTCTTTGACGTTTGCTTTGTTGGCCTGTGGCAACAATTTAATTCAGGGCTTGGCAAAACCTTAAAAAGCTACAACTGTTCACCCTTCATGTGTACACACACACACGGTGCTTCAGATCAATTTTGTCAGAAACACACTACCTAAAAAGGCATCCATCTCCAAGTATGTGGTGGAGCGACCGAAAATACCACGATGTGAAAACGAAAGGCAGACTCTCAAACAGCACTTCACATCCTGCATAAAGATGTTTAACCTAAGCCAACGACTATACCATTTCTCCATGTCACATCTGGGAAAGCAGGATGTAGCGGTAGTTACGACACTAGATGCGGGCTACCCTCATTTCACAGCTCAGCCTTCAGATACAGATGCCGATTTCAGGCATGCGGGTAAAATTCATGTAATGGCCACTGGATTTAAAAAAAAAAAAAAAAAAAAAAAAAAAAAAGGGGGGGGGGGGGGGGGAGGTGGGTTAAGAAGGTCTCAAGGAGTCATCTCTTCCTTCCTCCTAGGAAGGAATAGTGGGATCAGAGAAGGGGTTCCACTTATGTGTTACTGAATGAAAGAGATTACAGATCACTCCTTGGCCTTCGACGTGCTGAATCCAGTAGAGCCAAAACATCTAAGGGGGGGGGCACAGACATCCGCTGTGCTTCCACACAAATCCTAAAAAGAGCCCAGATTGGTAACGTGATATAAAAATCACCATGAAAGTTTTCTCATGAAGGTAGCAAACACGTTTAAACTATGTCAACTCGCTCTGTCCGTCATTGTTGCAGGATGTTTCTTCAAAGGCTACGGCCCATAATGATGACGTCTTTAGGAAAGCCCTCCATTTTGGCCACTTCAAAGCATCCCAGCTTACTATAGAAGTCCAACATTCGCTTATCAGTCTGTCGAACCTTACAGAACGAGCCGTGGGATCCTGAGAGAGAAAGGACACAGAAAAGAGAACCAAAGTTCACTACCCTTGGTTTATTTACAGTAAAAAAGATGACTGTTTTATGATAAAAAACAGTCATCTAGGCTTCTAATCTTGTCGTTTTGGACTTTGGCCTCATGCACACATTACATGTAGATAAGTGAACCTTTGTTTTCCACTTTACTAAAACTTGAAAAATAAACTTAATGAATCAATACTTCTATGGAGTGGTTATGAGGCAGGGGGCTAAAGACACGATTGGCTGCTACCTACCGTTGGCCTTAAGAGAAGATAACAGACAGCCCATCATGCTTTTGGCCACACTGGGGTCAGTGACTTTGGCGTGAACGTCAACCTTGATGAGAGAGGGAAAGTTGGAGAGGAAAGAGTCCGGCAGACCCTCCTCCTCTTCATGGAAACTCAGTATCATCTTCTACAATAATGAAAGAGTGCTTTAGTAATCTTAATAAAAGGACGCACAATCATAACGCTCAATATTACGATAGAAATGGATTATAAGCATACCTCAGCCTCTGTGAGGTCCTTATCACAGTCAGGTTTGTGGTATTTCTCTTGCATGAAGGGAATCCAGCTCAATTTGCATTTCTTGATAAAGGGTTTAACATCTACGGTGCCGAGAGCATAACCACAGATCCCTTCATCATCCTCCAACACAAACCCATAGTCCGAACTGAGTGTCAGGAGACCTCCTACTAACCTGTGAACACAGATTAAAGCCTTAATAAGGGGAATGGGGAAATGTGTGGACTGCAAACAAATGCATGTGCCTTTTCTTACCTGTCTCCTATGAGGTCAGGATCGTCATCAGAGAATGGTACATCCTCCGTGCCTTCACAGTACATCTCTTTACATATTTTATAGACTGCAGTCTGCATAATGAGACCGATAACAGCTGTTAATGAAACCGTTGCGTTCACACCAAGTTTAGCAACTTTAACTCTACTTGAATAAGTGACTCATAAGTTATATGGATTCTGCGAATTACTCAGCTTGCAGTTTACATTAATATTGGTCCAGACTTTTGTAGCTTTTCACTACAATCAATATAAAGACAAAAATCCATTATTTATAATAAATCCCACATTTTTTTATTTTATTTTTAAATTTAAACATCCCCTGTGAATGCAATGTTACAGTCTCATTTTTTGTTTCATTTGTTTTAATGTGTTCAACGCATGTCAGCAATACGCAGCTTCATGGTCATCAAAATTTGAAAAAGTGCTGAAGGCCTGGCAAAAACTGCTTATAGGGTGGGGTTTTTTTTTTTGCTAGATAATGTAATAAAGACTCAGAGGAACTAAATAAGTGACGAAATACAAAATATGGTCACATATTAGTTAGAAGGGATTTTCCAGAAGTAAATCAGTTTCATACAAAACATGTGGATGTCCAAGACAGACATGTTGCAGCTTCATCATTTTGTCACTTATGTGAAATGAGGGGAAGACGACAGGATACTTATACAAATATCTGAGGTCTGGTGACAAACTGTTTTGTGACATTTAATGAGCAAACCTAATCAATTAACAAGTAAACGTGCCAAAGCTAAAGAAATTCCTTCAAGACAAGACAATTTTGCCGTGCTTGACAACTGTTATAAAAAGGACTACAGGAGTGTGGCTTAACTAAAAAAAAAACAAAACAAACAAAAACAACAAGTATCTCACCTCATCTTTGGGAAAGTACGGCCTTATGGTATAGATTTTTGAGGATGGCAATGAAGGTGGAGGTTGGTAGAAAAGATCGTTTGCCCCATCTATTGGCAACAATCGCTGTGGATATCAAAATAAGGAGGGTCAGTTTCACAGGGAAAAGGTGTTGTGCTAGTCTGGCTGACTGCCTCACTGTGTGTTTGCCAAGTTGAACCACTATCAACCCAAAAGGAACTAAAGACAGAAAAGTGCTTTGGAGTCTGAAGACAACTTGAGTATATAAACTGTTGTTCCTTGTTGACCTGACAGTGGACAACAAGAGCAAACCTCACTTCTTTCTCATTTTCGCTAAAGAAACACAGCACCAACTACAAACAGACATTTGCAAACATAACAAAAAGAAAAAAAAAAGGCTCGCGTTTTGGTCTGACTAAGGTTTTACTGGCTGAAGGAGATGCTCCTTTCCCTTTTGTAAGGCATCGCAATACTTCGCTGCGCAGGACCCTCCTGTTGAGAAAAATAATGATGCTAGCGCAGAAAGACCGAGAGAACTCCAAGCAACAAAAAACCAAAACGGGGAATTAAATGATTGCCAACTGAGTCACTCAACAGCATTTTGGTTGCCATTGGGAGTCTGGGCTGGAAACACCACTTTAGACTGGACTGATGTGTTTAATCATGGAATTCTCTCATCGCGTACATGCTTGCGTTCTCGCTGGCGCTGCGATGCTTGCGCGTGCGCTCGCAAAGGGCTGGCTTTGAGCGCTGTGCTTTCCTGCAAAGAAATGATATGTCATGAAAATAAAACCTAACCATACTCGCTTGCGCTGCATGCGCCAGGGAAAAGCAGCATCTCCTTCAGCAGTTGCTGAAAGAAACCAAAATTGATCAGAAGCAGCAACACAATCAGAAGATGCCACGCCAAACACTGGCTTTAAGTTTGTTTGTCTTTTTCCCCTCCCAGCATGGAATTCAGGTCACCCACTCCCCTCACAGATATTGCCAATATCCCAAAGTAATGCCAGGGCACAAACATATTTGGAGATCAAGTGGAGGGGATGGAGCCTGGATGTCGTGAGCATAACTCACTGCAATCAGCTCACCTTTGACAGACCAAACCCCTTCATACCTATGCACATAATACCATCGTCGCCTTTGCTCACAGCACTCTTTTTTCGCTCTCTCTCTTTTTTTTTTTTTTTCCATTTGATTGCTGTAAATTCGGTGCATTAGATACCTGGAACTCTCCTGCTAGACCTCCCCTAAAGGCCCATGGCTCTTGGTCTCCTCTAAGGAACTGTGCTGAGGACTGACTACGACACCCTGTTAGGAGCAGAGCCAAGCGGACATTGTTACCACAGGATGGGGCTCTCTGATACAGATGAAGGGAGTGGGGAGATGAGAATGAAGGGGGTCATATATCTAATAGCAAAATATTTATGAATTTTTTTTTTTTTTAATCATTAAAACATAAAAAAAAAGGACCCAATTTGGAATTATATGTAGAGAATATATTTTACAATCAAATGGGGCTCAAGCATCTAAAGCTTATATATGCTAGAAGGAATCTGGTGCAAGATGCACATTACTTTTACAAAAAACTGCTCTGCACCTTTGTAAATGCAAAACGTTACCCAAAAGCTCCATGTGACATGGTGTCCACATGGCAAGTTATTTGATGCAGGTCTTTCATTTTCAGTGTTTCAGGAGGGTAATTCTCATTTGAGAAGCTGACAGACTTCATGACCAATACAGAGGGGGGGGGGGGGGGGAGGGCGGGGGGGATAAAAAAATAAATAAAATAAAATCCGTCCATGGGCTACCAAAGTAAGCTTTAGCTGCCGTCACCCCACTGATATTAGCACCTTGTGTGAAGTCACATTCTCATTTTATCTGCCTTGTCACATGACGGGGGGGGGGGGGGGGGGGGGGTAGCACAAGTCATTAAAAACCAGGAAGACGAGAGGCAGCATGATCAGCATTTCCAGACTTAAAGGACCTCTCAGCTTATTATTAAAACCCAATCAATATAAAGACAAATGAGCAAGCTTCTGATTCAAGTTGCTAATAAAAACCAACCCCTGGTTGACAAGAAGCCCTGTCATGTGACCAGACAAATGCAGCGCGCGTGCAGGACACCTAACAGTGCTTTACATGTAAATCTCTCCCTGATACCTAAAACATTTCCTTTGATGAACTGACAACACAGCATACAGATGCAGCCACAGGAAGGAACTGGGAACCTGGATATCCAGATTAAAAACCACAAAGGGTACCGCAAAAGACTAGCCGATTATGTAGTGCAACGGCACCGATCCAGCACTGTGACATTTATGCAGAATAACATGGAACATTTGTTCTTTTGTCTTTCTGCCCCCCCCCCCCCCCCCCTTTTTTTTTTAGGGTGAGTCCACTCAAATATTACATATTAAATATAAATAAAACCAAGTGTAAGGTCCCTTGAGTGAGTGCATCTGGCTGGTCTGAGCCAATTCTACAGGCCTACTGACAGAAACAAAAAAACAAGTTAGAGAGATGCTGCCAAAGAGAAATTTGGGAGTTAACACTTAGTATTCAGACTTTAAAATCGCTGCGCAAAATGTGACTTCATCCAGAGGGCAGCTTGCTTTCCTCCAAATCTTTCCTTTACTTTTAAATTTTTAGCTTTAAAATAAAACTACAAAGATCAATTTGATACATGAACATGAGACAACGCCTGCATATGCATACATCGGCCACTGTCGATCCAATAGCAGTAGAAACTTGTACTGTGGATTCTTCCATCTGTACATAGTGAAGGGAGAAAACAGTAGAAAATAGTTATTAGTAAGTGTTCTCAGTGCAATAACCAGGGAGGTTGTGACTAAGTGCCGGCTGCACAGCTTCCACTAGGGGGGAAAATATGGGGACTGATGAAATGAATGCTGATAGCAAAAGCAGAAGTCAATATTTGGGAACTTCATGCAGGTAACTATATTTATGGGGCTTTAACTTCTTTGGTGAGGCTTGAGCGTTTAAGACCATTTACTGAAGCATCAAGCCGGCAGTGTGGACTTTTAATGTGGATTTGCCAGTGTGGGTATGCTGCCTGCTGTGTACTGTGGGCCAGAGACCTCAGCTTTACCATATAGCCAGACAGGACAGAAACCTGTGAATGAAACTGGGTTACAGGGAGTAACCTACAGGCCATGCTGGTGCTTCAGACTAACAAACAAACACTCCATGAAAAGATGGAGATGTCATGAGAAGACTCCATGTCACTCATGCTGTATCACAGGACATCACCTGAAAGACTAATTTAAGAGAGAGATGAAAGTGGGAGGGAAAGAAAGAATATCCTCTTTTACAATGTGATGCATTCTCCTCTGATACAGAGTGAGCACATGATTCAGTAGCTTAAAAGTCCAACAACCTTCTTGTAATATATGCATGCGATTCATATTAAGGACAATTTAGATATTTCTGATTCCTTGTTTATGCACCAGAATGGCCTTCCACAGTGAGTCAGTCAACTTGCTCTCCAAGCTCGCGTGCGCGCTAGGGCATGGAGGAAGGGAGGGGGGTTGGGATTTCCCCTGTGCCCATCCCCACAGACGGAGAAATGGAAGCAAGTGTCTGTGTGGGAACGCAGCAGTGATGTTACTGGATACACAGCAAGCAGCAGTAACCCTGCTGGGACATTTTCTCCACAGATACTCAGTTTAGACAAACATGGAGCAAATTGTTGTGGAATAAAAAGGGAGCACAGCAGCAGTGCAAGCAGCATTCAGTCAGATTAGAAAAAAGAAGAAAAAAATCAACAAATTAAAGCGCAATTAATAGATTTATATCCATTTAAATGTGATGCATTTGACCTAACCCATTTCTAAACTAATCAAATAACCTGCTACCAATTTCAGCTGGGGATATTTGCCAAAAACTAATCCTACATTAACTGATGCAGAAGATTAGAAATATTACTGTTATTCAGATTGTTGTCTCATATCATTCTTAAAAATAACATAGTCCAGGTCTAGAATGGAAACCATGCAGCTAAATGAGCCATCATTACACTGTTTGTTCTTTCATTTTTTTTTTTTTTTTTTTTTTTTTTTTAAATGATGTGCTTTAGTAATTTGTATGCAACTGTGTTCCTGAGAATGGTAAAGGATTACAACACTTGAATGGACTCTACGCTAAACTACTGCTCTCTAAGAATAAGGACCCCGTGGTTCCCTTTATACATACCGAGCCACTGGACAAAAGACTTGACCATAGAAATGATGCTCTTGATGTCCCAGAGGTAAGAGTAGAGGTCATACAGGATGGTGCGGTTAGCTGTATTAGATAGCCGTGTGAACATCTGGATGACTGAGCAGCACATCTCCTCAAACTTTTCTGCCCGTGACTGCCATTCGGTCACCTGTGTTCAACACAATGTTTGAAAAAGATAAATACTGGTGGAAAACGCAAGCATTAAACCACTTAAGAGTTGTGGTAGCAGGAAGAAACCCCCCCCCCCCCCCCAAAAAAAAAAAAACCCCACTCATGTCACTTATGACATATCATATACAAGTGTCCCAATAGGCCATGAGTGTTGAAATTATTTACAACTGTACTTTTCCACTGTGATGTGTGAATATGTAACTAAAAGCAAAACAAGCTGCATAGAAAGGGAAGCCATAGTTTACACAAAAAGCACAGCACTAAACTGTAGTCCAAGCACACCATTTGCCGTCATAACCACACCACCCAATGGGCAGTATGGGTACTACACAGCCACCATTTTGTTTTCTGCACCATGAACAGCATGGTTAGTTGATAACAGACTAGCCATCTAATGGACCTCCTTCTCTGAACACACTATGTGCGTGTTTCAGTAAAATCACCCACCTTTTCAGATTCTCTCCTCTTGCAGTTGACACTAACGACGCTGCTGTTGGCTCTTAGCCAGTTGAACTCCTTTAACATTTGCATGGCCTTGGGTCCATGTTCGTAAGGCAGATAAAAGAGCTCTGCCAGCAAGCACAGGTCCTCCAGGGTAAGAGGCTCTGCTGTGAACAGTGCCTTTTCGTTGGGCCCTGGTACAAACACTTCCTGTGGACCCAAATCAGCAATGAGACTTTGCAAGCATTTTAATTTGGTTTTTGCCTTCAAATGCAGATATAAAGGAGAAATGACTCACTAATGTTTGCAGCACCTGTTTGAGCTGATCATCTGTCTGCATAGGGGCGATATCATTACCAGAGTCCTCTTGAATTGACTCCTCAGGAGATTTGGACTCTGCCAGACTCTCTTTGTCTGTATCCATAGGTTTGAGGTCCTCGGCCATCTTGTCAGCTAAAATAGGACCTGCATGCTTCTCTTCTGGGTCGACTTCGGCTTCTGGCTCTGCCTCATCTTGCTTCTCAACCACCATCTCCATGGGCTCCTCATCTGAATCCTTCTTTTCCACCTCCACCTGCACATGCCCAGTAAAAAGTTAAAGTACCTGTAGATAGTCTGGTACAATCCTCTGTCTGGATTGTACCAGACTATAAAGAGAGGACAATTACTTTCATTATTAGCCCTTTAATCAATGACCCAATGGTTATTTTACTGGGTGATGAGCTGCATGAACAGAAAACAAGTACTTTTAGCAATTGAGTTAAGGTCACACAAGTGCTACAACTGTGTCATAATGCAAACTCCACCTCCTCTTCCTCCTGAGGTCTTTTTGCCAAAGGAAGTGAGATTGGATCCAGGCACAGAGCAGGCATTGCTGGAGACATGATGGGCTGCTGGAACACAGTTGTGACCGTTGTTGAGGAGCAAAGAGAGGGAGCAGTCATGGATGACACATCTATGCCCGTGCCTTTGGCACCACTCTGAGGCACCTGCCGGCCTGTGAGAACAGAGTGTCAGTGCATACGGTATGGTTTTTAGGCATTTCAGGTGATGCTGCTAAAAACTCTATTAACAAAAAAAATTAATGGAGATTAAACTTACTGTTGTATTGGTGAGGCACACCAAACTCCCCAAGCCATTCTGTGAGAGCCAGTTTTAGAGCAAGTTGTGGGCTATAGAGCATGTCTGTCTCAAGTTCTTCATCACTGCCTTCATTCTCCAACTTAATCTGGATAGAAACGGTGCTGTCCTCACCATCAGCTGGTAAAGGGGCAAGGTGGGGAGAGAAAAAACAGAGAAGTACATCCATTAATAATCTGGATTTCAGTGCAAGATGACAGTAACTTCATACTGAGAGTATACTGCATCAACACAAAATAAGCATTATACTGATAATGACACTTTTGGAAACTTTAAAATCCTTGTAACTAAAGATTGTGTACCTACCCATGACTTCAGACTTTGATATGAGGAGCTGAGGCCTAAACTTAATGAAAGGCGTTTAAGAAATCCAATGCTCAGGATTCTTTTCACTCCATGTGCGCTTGTATAAGCATTACTTAGCTTAAATAGATGTATAGTATATTAAAACCAGACTGCGGAAATGTTTTCCTAGTTTCGATAAACCTTACATCGGGTGTTACATTTCCCCAGCTAACTATAAGTACACCCCCACCCAAATTTTCAAAACCCTGTGTGTTTTATTTTTGTTAAATTACCCCTTTGCCTCAAAGGCATAAAGGGTTTTGATAAAATTATTTGATACTGATCTTCATTTTTCCCCTCCTTCCTTATTGCTTAATGAAGTACATTTTACCCACTCATTTCAAGCTGGATCTTTTCTGTCTGTGGTATGCTTTGAAATTTGCAGAATAACTAAACAAACAAAAGAAAGAAGTCTCTGTTGCTTACTCATGACCACATCCTTGCGCACACCGTTCATATTAGACTTGTACCAGGTGGCCAAAGTGTGGATTGCTACAAAGTTGGATTCAAACTCGCAGTTTGGATTGGTGAGGACTCCCTTCAGTCTGGGGATGAGCTCTGTGGAGCGGCCCTTGTAGGGACCCAAGAAAAGTCTCTTCTGGTCATAATCATTGGCATGAATATTGTCCCAGATTACTGGGGCTCTTCTCAGGATTTTTGACACCTCTTCAATAGACTCCACTGTGATGTCTTTGGAAACCACTTTGGGGCCTACAGAAAAGTCAACATATCCAAATAATTATTCTTTTTAAGTCTTCAACATAGACATGTATGAATAGGTTTGCAATTTCAAGGAAAACTGTTAGACTTGCCTGTCCATAGCACATCAATGTCAGGCAGGAGCTTCTCCCCTACTGTGTGGAGGTAAGGGGACTGAGGGACACTTGGGTAGCAAAATGTTCCACAGTACTCTGAATTTGACGGTGAGAAAAATAAGTGAGCAAGTAGCGCAAACACACACAAAATGAGCAAATAAGGCAGGTACAAAAAACAAGGAAAACAAGTTACCTGTGGGACAGAAGAGGAAGGTTTCAGGCTCGCCAAGATATTGGTAGATTTCATTGGTGATAGAAACCTGAGCGTGTGCAAAAGAACTGAACACTTCTTTATCAGCAGGGCACATGTTGTGGTCAATATCATCAAAAAGTAAGGCAAAGGACTTGCAGCCAAAGTGTGAAACCTGAAAGGGAAGAAATGACATAGTAAAATACAGAAAACTGCTGTAGATATCCATCAAGAAGGATTTCAATGTGTTCTTCATAAAAATGCTGCAATACCTGATCAAGTTTCCTCTTGAGTGCAGAAACCTCTTTTTGGTTGGAGAAGGTAATATCTAATCCAGGGGAAATGGCATAGATGAACTCTATCCCATGCTCATTAGCAGCACTGATTAAAGTCATGAGTTGCTCTAGGAGACAGGAGAAAGACAAAAGTGTAAATTATTGTGCATTTATAATTAATATGCAATTGGCTCACTTTAAAAGTATCATACAATCATTCCCCCGTCTCCCCAACGACATTCTTGGTAATCACCTGCTTCCTCCACTGAATACAGCTCCCTCCAGAACATTCTGTGTTTGCAGTCATCTTTGGGTGCGTAAAGGTATGTATTCAGTCCCCATTTCTGCTGCCTGTGAAAATCATTTTTTTCAGACTCATTAAAACAATCCGAGTTACCCTGCTATAATGCTGTCAACATGCAGTCTTAAATGATCCACAGTACCTCCTGAACAGCTCTTTCCTCTGTTCCATTGTCCATGGCCGCCCATAAAAGCCTGCGTTAGAAAACACGACATTCAGTTTCCACGCACCCTGCAGTCCTAATGTGCGTTTCCTGCATGCACAGCGAGCTGCTTAGTCGCTTCGACAGTTTGCCCCTTGGTGCCGACGTGCTTGAATCTGCTTAATACTGAGCTTCTGAATTACTCAGGAATGTGCCCAAATAAAGACGTCCCTTTTAAATTCATGAAGTGTAGCACTGTGTTCATCATGTACAGACAGACAGCGGAATTACTGCAGCATTTCGACGCCTAGCTTCTGATTGTATGCGATTAACTAGATCGTGTTGTATATACACGTAAGCCTATGAAATTTTAAAGGGTAATTTTTTTTATTAACCAGCATATTTGCATTTTAAGATACAAATTTATTATTTATTTATATATGTGACGATACCAAACTACATACATAATCTTTCTCCAACATTACCTTCCACGACTCCGCTTATAAATTTTCTGAGGCCCGTCGTTTCGACTCCGATCACAGTCTCTTCCACCGGGCCAGGGACCTCTGCACAAGGCTCTCCGGAGACTGGGCTGGGGCTCGGCTCACCATCCACTTGAGGAGTCTCTAACGTATTTTCTTTTTGAACCATTTTTCGACGTTTCGCTCGATACAAAAGTCACGAAATTTGCGACGAACCCAGGGAATATTTTCAAATGTAGGTCAGCAGGCGAATGCTGCCAGGCAAACCTGGTGGAAATAAACCGCGTCACTCTGAGCCTAATGTTAGCTAACGCAAGGAATCTATCGAGTTTTCGAAACAAAGACCCTGACTGGTTTTACAAGCTGTGATATAAATTACTATCAGGTGATACAAATCATCATTTAGTTTGGCTAATATGTAAACAAAAACCAAACACTCGCTCGTGGCTGTCCGTGCATTTTCTCTTCTTTATGGGTGGATTTGACCTACTTTACGTCGTTTCTTCCTGTTTACACCAAGTGCGCATGCTCACGAAACCAGTTCAAACCAGTCACAACTAGATGTACGTGACAAAACACCGCAAAGATTTTACACAGTTAAAGATATAGCCTACACCTCAGTTCACGGCATGATAGGATTAGCCTCCTTTGTAACTAGTTGTGGGCAAAATGTACATCAAAATTATAACGACATCCGTTTTTTTTACTCAATACACTTAATAGTAGTCAGATATGTAGCAATAATGAAGCTAAATAACAGATTGGTTTATGCGTGTTTACCCACAACATCATCAATCTCTCTCATTTATCAATGAGCGGGGATACAAAGTGTGCACGTATTTATCAAATACACAAGAGGGTGGCAATTATTCGCTCTGTTGGTCGACTGCGTTGAACATCTCGCCGGCTGTGTAATATCTTTAAATTCCAGCCCATATTAGGAATGCAGCTAAGCTCCAACACCACTTTCAAACAGGGGAGGTGCTGCTCATCTGTTTATGATCTGTGTCAGCAAAATGCGCATGCTTTGTTCCAAATCGTCAAGATAATCCAGTTATACTTTTCCACAGTACACAGCGTGCTTTACTACAATGACTACAAAACAGGGTTGCGAGTTTTCACAATATCCGGGGGGTGAGTCCAAAGATTAGGTCAACTAGTCAGGACAAAAAAATAAATTCAATGGCCCTGAATAGATTTGTACATGTTTTTTACACAGTCATTGATGCTAGCCAAGAAAAGTTAATGAAAGAATTGCATAAAGAGTAAAAAAAAAAAAAAAAAAAGAGTATCAAAAGGAATATAACAAATGATTAAAATAGTGGGTAGCTGTTATATCAAGATCCCTCTCCTATCAGCATTTATAATAAATAGCAATAAAACAAACAAGTAGCTAACAATAAACAAATCTAAAAATGCCAACTATACACATATTAAAGCTTTATACAGATGTGCAAGGTTGCTTTGAGGTATTGCACTTGTGTTGTGTGGTGGTGGTGTTTATGTGTGAGAGGTGCTGATGTGCGTGTTCAGTACAGCTGATGGCTTGTGGAAAAAAACTGGAACAGTGTGTTAGTGTGTGTTAGTCCTGGTTTGGCTGGACCTGTAGCATCTCCCTGAGGGCAGTGGTCAAACAGGTGGATGTAGGATGGGTGGAGTCTCTGCAGTAGTTAAATGCATATCTTGAAGACCTTAGTGCCATATTATCCTAATAAAGCACTTTGCTCTCAGGCTGCAGGCCTACATGTGGTTCGTGGAGTTTCTAAAAGTAGAACAGGAGGCACAGCTTTCAGCTATGGAAGCTCATTTCCACCACTGAAGAAAAATTTCCATCCGTAGTCAAGATTTCAGGTTATCGCAGTAGTTCGACTTACTCCGTTCTCTGAGAAAATAACTTGATATTTGAAGTAAGTTAGTTGAAATTTGGAATTATGGATGGGGTTCAAAGTATTACGTTTTGGTTCAGTGGTGGAAACAAACTTTCATATTTAGCTATCAGGCCCCTCTCCAGTGGAATCAGCTCCCAGTTCAGATTTAGGAGGCAGACACCCTCTGTACCCTTTAAATGTGGCTAAAACCTTTGTTTTTGATAAAGCTTACAGTTTGGGCTGGATCAGGTTAGGGTGCCATAGGCTTAGTATGCTGTAGCCCTTGCTGTGATGCGCTGTCACAGCACTTCGTGACAGTGCAGACTCATTAAATTGTTTGGGTTCTCTCCCCAATACAGTAAGATCTTTAACTTATGGTATAAAGTGACCTAAAAATGTAACTGAATAGAAAACTTTGCAGCACACACATTAAAAATATGACAAAATCCATGCAACAGGCTTATGGCAGTGTGACACCTAATATTAAACATGGCTCTTTTTCATTGGGGTAGTGCAGAAAGCTATGACAGGGAGAGAATTTCACCTTTTTAGAAAACACAATGATTACCACAGCAGGAAATGCTGGTTAAATCTCAAGTTTAACCAATGACATTAATAAGCACATTTAGCTGAACAGTTCTGGGGTTCTTTCATTTAGATCGTGGCTCAAAGAGTTGGCAGTTCGTCTTGTAACCGGCTCGAACCGTCTCGGTCGTTGTGTCCTTGGGCAAGACACTTCACGTACCGCCTACTGGTGATGGCCAGAGGGGCCGATGGCGCGATATGGCAGCCTCGCTTCTGTCAGTCTGCCCCAGGGCAGCTGTGGCTACAACCGTAGCTTGCCTCCACCAGTGTGTGAATGTGAGAGTGAATGAATAGTGGAATTGTACAGCGCTTTGAGGGCCCCAAAAAGCGCTATATTAATACAATCCATTATTATTTATACCAGCCCACTGGGACGCTTAGCAGAAATGAGCCACTGCTATTGTACTCAACTCTTTTCTTCTTCAGAATTACAAAACTTGAATTGATGAATTCACTCGGACCCTGAAACCAAAGCACCAAGTCTGAACCATCACATATTCCATGAAATTAACAATTACATCACAGAAAAATTATAAATTCAAATTTAATTAAAAACAGTGAGAGAAAAAAAAGAAAACTATTTTTCTTTTTTATTGAGGTCTGTAATACATTACAATGTAATACATCCTCCTCCCAATAATTAGGGAGCGCCATTCTACTTATTCCACCCTTTTAAAAACATTTCCCTCTCCATTCAATTCAAGTTCAATTGTACATTTAAATAAACTTTAAAAATTATTGTTGTATTTATTCCATTATTCAATTTTTTTGCCTCCTTTTGCTTTTTTCATTATAAATCTTCACTTCAATAGAAGGTGTTAGCTTGCAAAAACAACATTACAAAAAGAACAAAAAACAAATCCCTAATGCAACAGCTAAACTGTAAACAGTGTTGCAGGTGAGGAGCCATCGTCAGCTCTGAGGTAAATATCTGCTGCGTCCTGCTGCAGGCCTCTCGTTACCTCTTCTGATTCTGCTGGGCCTGCCTCAGTAAAGTGTCGAAGTCTAGTGCATGATACTTGCCTTTTGCAGGCGTTGGCTCGTACTCTCTACTCGAATCTGAAATGATTATAGAGACGGAATTGCATTAAAAATAAGAAGAGGAAAAAAAAAATAAAATCAAAGAGTTATGCAGAAACTTTTTTTGCATCTGGAAATTTAAAAGCATACCTAAGTCAGCATAGTTGCTCTGGCAGAACTGTCTCCTTCCACCGAAACAGAGATCAAACGGCAACTCGTCAGGCTTGCGCAGTTTACTTCCATTCTCAATCGCTGTGAAAGCATCCCTGGTGTTGTAATAAGTCACAAAGCCGTAGTTGTCCCTGTGGCAGATGACCAAAAGTTTAATTCCTCCTCATTTTTAGTTTGAGCAGAGAGGGCAGCAACAGGACTCGCACATAGCTTCAAGGTGTAACTTGCTTTTAAAAGAGCCACCTGGTGGTGATGCCAGGAAGCTCCAGTTATGAACAAGCCTGAATTTGCTTTAGCACTGTAGCTTGGCCTAAGAGGTCATAGACAAGACCAAGAAGGTTCAAAGACAGTGCAACTTTCTCATTTACAAAACCTTCCCAAAAGCTCTATGCTAAGAAAAAGTGGTGATGTAAGATGTTTGCATGTATAATACGAGGAGCTTACTTACCCATGGTCTCTAAAGTGCAGGGTACATTCTTCGATCTCGCCAAAATAGGAGAAGCGCTCTTTTAGTTCTTTTTGGGTCATCGTTCCCCGGATTTTACCAACGTAAACAACGCGGCGCTCCTCCTGGAAGAGAGTCCATCAGTTTTACATCATAACTACTGGAATCATTTCACTTAATTATACCTAGAATAATTAACTTACAATGGCTTTCTCCTTGCGTCTCTTCACCTCTTCCGCATTTGGCTTTGGAGCATGACCATAGCTGGGCCGATATGAGGGACTGAAGAAGAAAAGATGAAGCCTTTACTCGTCATTTCAAGGTTTCTCAAAGTATATGTAGGGCACAAATGAAACGGCTACCAAGAGAAGTCACAGTACTGTACCTGTACAATTGTCTGCCTTTACTCCACTGATCCCGTCTTTGAGGGGACCGAGATCGTGACCTGGAGCGACTCCAAGAGCCAGAACGAGAAGAAGAATAGGAATACCTTCTCCTTCTGGGAGGAGAGCGGGACACAGAAGGCTGATAGGAGGAACGGGACGAGGAGCTGGAACTGCTCTGGTGACGATACCTAAAAATCAAAAAGAAGGAAAAGGGAAATCATTACACATCAGTGAAGAGGTTTAATGCATCTGAATCAAACACATGTTTTGGGACAAACCTTTTCTTTGTTGGAGAGTGTGATCTAGACCGAGATCTAGAAGAATCGGAGTCTGACTCTGAACAGCTGGACATTGGACTGGGAGAATGATGTGATCTTTTTCTAGACCGACCTCTGGGCCTCTCTTCAGAACTACATCTGGGGCTGGGTGTGCGAGAAGCAGCATGGCGACGGTATGACCTTCCCAACGGACCTCTCCTCGGGCTCCTTTCCTTCAATTCAGTCTCTGGCCGAGTAGGAGAAGCATCTGGAGTCTCCATAACAGAGCTTTCGTCCAACCTATTTGCCTTGGGCTCCAGGGGCTTCACTGGACAAACTTGTGTTTTGGTTAAAACCGCCTGATTTATGGTAGATTGGAGAGATGATGCCAGGGCAGCTGGGGTTGTTTGTGTAGTGGTTGGAGTATGTTGCCTGATGGGTTTAATGGTGATAAAGGACTGCTGTTTAATATTCCAACGCTTGCCTGGCTCTGCAGTGGGAGTGCCTTTGTTGGGAAGGCAATAGTCATGATCCATGCACGCCAAATCGGGGGCTACAGTGGCAGCAGCGAGCGTGGGTTTGCTACGTGGCCTGACTGAGGGCAGAGGCCGAGCTTCTATCTGGATAACTTTGGAGGGGCTCGACTTGGAGGCTTCGGAGGCTTTGCTCTTCCCAAGCAGTGCCACAGCTGCCAGGGGTTTCCACATTTGATGAGGAGGAGTGGCTGGAGGTGTCAGAGCTGAAGCAGAGGGAAATATCATGAGTACTTCAGACTTCTGTATACACTGACATAAATGAAGCATTTGAGCAGACAAAACATCTCTAAATTAATCAAGTCAAAATGCTCATTTACCTGCAGTGCTTGAGATGTCACTAGCTTTTACACGTTCCACAACAGACTTCTCTGGAACCAGTTCGACACTGCTGAGCAAGCACAGGCGTATGTTAGTATATCAGCGGTAAACAGCGTAGGTCAAACCTCGGTGGTCTTCAGCCCAACCCGAGATGGCCCTTAGTGCTGCCAGGCACTGGCAGGATTTGCGGTAGGTCTTGGCATGAGGTGGGCTTGGACCACCTCCTCACATACACAATCTGTCACACAAATCAAACGGTTTTCACTCTCACAGACAGTTACTCACTCACACAGAGCAGCGTCAGGGCTGTAGGGTAACTCACCTCGAGTTTCCTACAGCTGCTGCTCTACCAGAGACCTCCGACACACATTGCTCCTCTTTGGCTGAAGGGGGAAGGAATAGAAAAGTTAGTGCATCGGTGCACAAAGTGAGGTTAAAAACTCTCAGTGGAAATGTTTTTAGTACAGGGCTTATTTTCCATAGGACTGAAAATAGTCAGCAGCTACATAAAGCGCATTTAAAAAAAACAAAACAAAACAAAAACAAACCCAAACACTTGACATAAGTCAGGCCTTGTACATCCACCCAAACAAAGACAGAAGGGCTCGAGTTAAATGGATTTGCAGACGGGGCAGAATTCCAGTAGCTGAGCAGACAAGTGCACAGAGCAGCTTCTCTGGCCCCTGCAGCATCCATCTCTCTTAAAGGGGAATGTTACAGTTAAAAACAGAGATGCCCCACTATCTTTGAATTTAAACAAACGGCTTGATTAGAAACACAAGCTTGGAATTCACCCATTTACCATAGTAACAGACCAACTACAAGGCGGTTCTTGTATGTGATTTGCAAACTAAAGGAAAGTTCATGCATGAACCCCTGTTAAGCACACATCTCCTGAAGTCAATCACAACTCCTACCCACTAATCCACTACTGCTAACCAAAGATGGGGCTGCAAGCTTGCATACTACATTGCACCATTACAAAACCAGGAAAACTGATCCTCTGACCACATTTAGCTTGGTACTTCACTATGTGACACACGGAGCTACTGGCCTAAACACCCATCTAATTATAATTCAAGGAAGTAAAATAAATCCGAGTGTGCAAAACGTTCAAACGAAACCTCTGAGATGGAGTGGATACAGAGAAAACTGAAGCATTATTAATTACCTTGGGTTTCCTCAAACTGCTCCAGTAAACTGGTCAGATCAGCAGCTTCAATACCTGTAAATAAAGGTCATTATGTGATTATAACAGAATGATGCTCATTTAAAGGCAAACTGCAGAGCTTTTTATTTTCTCTCATAGATATACTGCCAGCAATAGTGGATGCTCAAACAGTTTAATAACGTCAACATGTGTAAGTAAACCCAAATGATCAGGCTTCAGACACTTTGTTCTACTCGTGGCTCTGAATGAATTCACTGATAGTGGACATCATTAATATGGCCATCTCCACCTGGGGTGTGAGCACAGAAGCTCCACCCACCTGCTGTTCAAAGCTGTTGTTTACAAGAAGCAGCCAATCAGAAGAAAGCTGGCTTAAAGGGAGAGTGACCTTGACGATTCAGGAGTTAAAACTGCTCATTTTAAAAATCAGAGTGTGAAAGATTGAACTGAAGCCTACTTTAAGCATTATTTAGAGCTGTAGTTAAGCAGAGGCCAAAAACATGGCACTTTAAATGGGCAAAAAAGCCCCCCTTAAACTATTACATGTACTATAATGCAGTACACAAAAGCTCTTTTCACAGTAACACTCAAACTGAGCAGAACTACAGCGGTACAGAGAATAGACTGGACACAGGACAAAGGCTCAGCTGAAAACGTGACAGCCAGGAAACAGATTATTGTACGTAACAGTCCTGAAGAGCACAAATGGGTCGATTTTTAAAGTGACACTGTGCATTTTCCTGCTTTCTAACAGTAGACAATTTATAATTTCTAATATTGGATTCTTGCACATCAGCCTGCCACTGGAGCAGATTAAGCACAGTGAGTTCAAGTCAGCAAAGCTGTGGCACTGACAACAGTTTATAGCATATCAGTGAATTACTCTTGTCAAAGAAAGATAATACTTAAAAACAAAAAAGGAAAGAAGAGAAGAGAAGGTATGAGAATGTTTCTACTCCTAAAAACAAACTAAAGCTTTTAAAACACAAGTTTAACTTTAAGCTCACCTATTTCACTTGTGAATGCTTCAATCAGCTCCTGTGTGGAACTCTTTGCTCTTTGGGCTTCCACTGGTGTTGTGGGTGTTTCTTTAGTTTCAGCAACAACTGGTTTTGTTTTTAGACTCTGGGAGTTCGAGAGACTAGCAGCTGGAGTGGAACACAGCTGGGTACCATCAGCTGTGGATTTGGAGGACTTGCTATCAGACGCAATGGTGATATTTAAGGAAGTGAGAGCAGTGACCTCAGGCACTTTCTGGGAAACCACAGTGGTCTTCTGGGGGACACTGGGAAGAGATCCAGTAGCAGCAGTGGGTTTTATTTCATCTGTAGTGGTTTTAAGAGTGGTCTTGGTGAGCTCTTCACACTTAGATACAGGCTGAGAGATGGGGACTCCATCTACTCCATCCATCCCTCCTGAAAGAGCAGGAGAACATTTCCCATCTACTGAAGATGCGAGCTGAGTGTTAGGAGCCCCAAAGTTTTTAGGCACATTAGGTGCTGCAAGCTGAGTAGTGATGTTTTGGGGCATGGCTGAATCTTTAACTACATTAGGGACCAGAACAGGATTTTTCTGAGGCAGACTGGGCGGTTCGGGTGTTTGTTGGGGTTTAGGAATTGAAGTAGCAGGTGAAACCTTGCTGGAAGGGGCAACCATGTAGGCAGGTGGAGCCAGCAGTGCCTCGGGGGTCGGTGGTGCACATGGTCCTCTTGGTTGCCACGCAGGTTTGACCTCCTCCACCTCCTTTTTTGCCGGCTGGGTGATGGGACGTCGAGGATCCTTGGGGCTTGGGTCAGGCAGGCAGGGAATAGGGGGAAGCTCTTTGGGAAGCTCTGGGAGGCTAGGCCACTTGGTGCTATTGTTGCGTTGCTTTTCCACTGGAGCAGGCCTTTTCTGTTGTCTAAGCCGTCTATACTCCTCTAAACTAAGTGCTTTGGGTTTGGGCTCTGGGACTGCCGGAGCCACGGGAGGGACAGCCTCACTAGCACTCAGCATCACCTCGCGAGTCACAGAGATGGGAGCAGCTGTCGGGATCTCTGAAGACACCGGAGAGAGGGAAACAGGGGGAGCTGCTAATACATTCACGAGCTCAGTGGGGGCTTGGACTGGCTGTTGTGAAGCTTCACTGGGATCCTGAGAACTCATTGTTGTGGGTGTATACCTGTCTTCACTCTTCCCAGGTTTAGCACTTAACAGCACTGTGTCCTGTCTAGAGGACAGAGATTTAACTTTAGTTTGTTGCACAGTCACTTCACTGATTACTGCTGTAGTGGAGGTCTGAGGTTGAGTTTCAGTTTGGCATAGCTCTTTTTCTTTAGGTTTTACCAGCGATGGAACTTGGGTTGAGGCAGCAGGAACTTTTGGGAGTTTTTGTTTCTTTTCTTCTTTGACAGATTTTCTTTTGGGCTCTTTGGGCAGTTCCTGTGCTGCATTTCTTATGGTGCCACTCCGAAGGACTCTTCCTTCCACAAGATAAGGATGAGACTGTTGCTTGCATTTCTTTTTCTTTTTCCTCCTGGATGGACTTTTCTCTTTAATTTCTTCCATTTGGCTCTTAACGGTCTTCTCATCTTTTACATCTAAACACACTCCTGTTATTTCTGGGGATGTGATTTTCATGGGTGCCTCGTTGACCGTTACATCGTCTTCGTCATCAACAACTATATGCTCTGAACTGTCTTCTGCTTCATCTGAAACTTTCTGCTCTTTTTCTGAAAGCTGCTCTTTAACTGGTAGATTTATGTCTGGGATGGCCAGGATGGGTTCTCCATTTTCCCCCCGGTCCACAACCTCAAGCACTATGCCTCCTTCCGGCATAATCTGTTCCCCTGCCTCATTCTCCACACATACCGACAAGCAGTAGGGTTGGATATGCCTGACCAGGTCGCCCAGGCTAATCGAGACACCGTCTTCATTTGTCTGTTCCAAGGTAAGAGGATGTAGGAAGGACAGAGCCTCCCAGTCTAACAGGTCAGCGTCAGGACATGAGTCAAGCCCAACTGGGCTCAGCGTGAGGGAGCTGTCTTCCTCTTCCTCCCCATCACTCCTCTGCATAGAGTTTTTCTGTATCCTAGGGAGGCTCTGAGTATAAATGGGAACATAACTATCTGGTTAAAATCTGCCTACAGTACAAGATTATTTACATTACTATAAATAGGAAGACGCTACCTTTCCAGTTGATAAAGGCCTAGATGGTGCGTCTTTCTCTGTAGGGGAACGTGATAAACCCAGTAATTTCCTGAGCTAGAGAGTGAACAAGAAAAAAAATACTGATGTTAACTTTAACAAACTAGCAAACAGGTATGTTCAGAATAACAGAGATTAGCAGAGCGTTCCACTCTGTCCTGTGCTCAAAGATCAGATTGGGGAATGTTGAGAGCAGAGATAATTTCAGACACATGTACAACTGCTGGGCACTAACCGGAGACTGTTCCCTGCCCCTTTGACCTGACAGCAGGTCTGAGTCAGGCAGTATGTCAAACGGAGACAGGTTCTCATCTTCTACATTGTCAAGAATCTCCGTCAAGGCTGTTAGCAGCGTGGCTTCGTTGTCATCATCTAGGACTTTGGACTATATAAAGGATCAAAACAAACAATTAGGTCAGAGTCTGGGACATTAGGTAGTGTAATATACAGAGCTTACAATACTGTATAACTCCTTGAAGTTGATGAAAACGTAATACTACACAATGTGAAGTTAGTCTTGCCTCTATTGTCGGTGTGTCCTCAAAGAAGGACAGATTTAAGCAGCTTTGAAGGGCCTCCAGAGTTTCTCCGGAGCTCAGCTCATCAGTCTAAAGAGGGGGAGAGCAAACAAATGTCAAATCTGAAATAAGCAGTCAAATCAATAACTAACTGTTGCTTTAAAATGAAAGAAAGAAACAAACCCATAAATGCACAAGTGAAAAAAAGAACTTCCACATTCCTCCAAACCTTTCAAGGCGAGGCACCATTGCAGTGTCACTAATGGACCACTGGGCTGCCTCACCATCACGAGTGGACTTGTGTCATTTCAAAAAACCACATAAAGAACAGTGTGCACAAAAGGTAAACAGAGAAACAGGTCAAGAAATCTCATTCATTCATTTTCATGGCCGTGGCTCAAGTGAGGCATTTATAAACAAGAGCCTGAAAAGGAAACCTCAGCGGGCAAAGGAGGGCACATGTTTTTAATTCCAACTTGCAGGAGGAGGAAAAACAAAATAGCAGAGGCTATTCTGTACATAAACACAACTGGATCTGCTTTACAATTAATATAAATGTATGATGAATTAAAAAAAAGAAAAAGAAAAGAAAAGAAAAAATCCTGAATCATTACTTAAATTATGCACATACTAGTAGCATGTTCTGTGAATACCAAGACCAGTTTGACCAGTGTAAAACGTATTAGCATGCGCTTTGATATAATGTTGGCTGACTTGGCGTAAAACTAATCTTCGGGTAATCTTCCAGAACCATAAACATGGCAATAACTTCTACAAACGGGCCCTCCTATCACTGGAAACATAACCGACAAAATTAACTTAATGTCGCCATGCAGTGGTCTAACAGAGCCCCACGTGTTTCTATCTACACATGCACACAGCGTGCAGACATGTTTGATCTTCGCCTCACCCCGTCCAACGACAGGCCACCCAAACCCACGTGTTGCACTACAACAAACCAGAAGCAGGGCCTTCAGCTCTTCTTCCACTGCTGGCTTAAATTCATGCGACTAAAAAGCAAAAATCTTCACTTTAATGCACAAATTAACACGTCAACGTGTTAACAAAACCACAGTTCGCGGACTCCGAGGGAACGGCTTGTGAGCTTTAATTTGACTGTCTCTCGTGCGCATGTGTGGGGGAATCCAACATGTGATCCCCCACTGAACCACATGTGTACACAGAGTTAAGTTTGAATGAAAACTTGCATATAACAGCAGTGCCAGTGTGAGTATGAGTACGTACAATGTTAGATATAAAACAGCATCATCATCATCATCCCTGAGCTGTTGACACTTTACTGCAGAATGATAGGGCAAAGCATGTAAACTACACAGCTAAATTAATAAAGCATCAGATCAACTGTCGAGCAAATAACTCTGTTTACAAAACACTTATTTCAGTGGTTATTATATACACACTATATTGTATTAAGTTGAAGGACTGTAAAATAATCGGGCAGGGTTAATGCGATTTTTATTGCCACGTGTGTATCTGTGGATGAAGAGCAAGACTATCGGGTAAAAAGTGCAGCAAATGAGATTAAAAGCGTAATATTGATATCATCTACACAACTGGAGGCAATATCAGGCCAACTACTGATAACACTGCACAACTGTCACGATGATATTTAACCGCTTGTTGGCTTTATGTCAGAGAAACCTGCCTCGTTCACTTAGCCAGCCAGCCAGCCGGCCAGCCAAGCTACACTGACTCACCAGCTAGCGTTACCAAACGTCCATGAATACAAGAAAATTTAACCAGCGAGCATTATTTATCAAAACATGAGACCACGGAGTCATAAAGCTGCAACAATCACTAAATAAGATGCGCCTTTTCAGTGAGTTATAGTTGTTATGCTACAGTTGCATCCACGTGTCACTTTCTCGTGCACAGTACATCCCGTACAGATGAGCACTCTGCCCCCCAAAAGTCACCCAAACACTACTAACAGTGGACCCAGATGCTAGGAAATAAAGAATAAAACATTTTCGTTACCTCGTCTAGTGTATCCAAAGGGAAAAAGTCCATATTGCACGCTGTTAAAGTCTCCTCGCCTGTTCCCCACCGCGCCGCCATCTTGGAGGTCTACTCCCTGCCCAGACTCGTTTCAGAATGAAAAGTAATGAATCAGAGGTGCACGCAGACCGGCTGGAGACACGTGGTGCAGCATTCCCGGCAAAATGACGCAGAGGGGGTCAGGGGTTGAGCGGCCACGTTTCTTTGTAGTTCCTGTAGTTCCAAACTAGCTCGCTACCCACGTTTTCAGCCTCATGAATGAATAGTCAATAGTCAGTTGCTGATGTAGTCCAAAGTGCTACAATGTCTCTCTTTGCTACAAGAGAGATTTGGTACTTATGCGTCAAAGACAACGACGAAATAACAATGCCAAACTGTTTTTCTTTTTTCAGGCAGGTTTTAATCGGCCTTGTTTTTGCCAGTGAAGAATATCAGGTTATTATCAGGTTATTATCTCAAAATTTCAGCTTACTTACTGTGTATTTTTACATTTTTTGAAATATTTAATTGAAATTTTGAGATACTAACCTAAAATGCTGACTTACTGATGCACTGTTGATTCTCTATGTGCAGTTTTTAATTACAGCCTAAACAATATGAGTTTTGAGACCGATACCAATGCCAATATCTAGTATAATTTAAATATCATATATTGGCCTATATTTTTTTCTTTCTGACAGAAGAAACATAAACAGATTTCCCTAAACATTTGTTATGTATGGTTATTTACAAGCCTGTACTAAGATGTGGTGGTAATGTATTTGTGAATTACTTTGGATGACCTGGTTGTTGTTTGTGCCCTCTGGTGGACACACTGTGAAACAACATTGATAATATAGTTGAAGGGCAATTTTCCTGTCTCTCCTTTACTTTTAAAATTTTGATTTATAGGCCAAAGACGGTGGTATATTGGCAGAAAACTATTATTGGCCAATATATCAGTCGTGCTCTAGAATTTATGTTCCAATGGCCATAAGAATGAAGTTAATACAGATTATCCTTCAAAATAACTGCCCAAAATGACTAACCCAATCTGGGTTGGTCATATTGAGTAGCGGAAAACATTGCAGTTCAACCTGGCCTTTTGTTGAAATAATAGCTTATTATTCTTTCATTGCCTGTTTTTAATGATCTTTTTTGCTATGTTTTTTTTAAAATCAGGTTTTTAACATGGTTTACATTGCTATTAACCATGTTTTCATATTCTATTTTATTTTATTGTGACTATTCCTAGTTCTGACTTTGCTTGTCTGTCGTGTTTACACAGTATGGAGCATTAGAAAAATGAGAAACACCTGATTGAGAAATGACCCGAGGAGGAAGACAGAGGCATTGACCTAACCTGCAAATTCCTAAGATCTCGATTCAACTGAGCAACGACGGGATGCACCAGGACAAGCTTGATTAAGCGAGGCCCCATCCTTCACCCCACGTGTCCCAAACTATTTGTGTGATGTCTTTTAGCGTGCTGTTGGTAAGAATGCTTTCTCAAAGTAACCACATTAGTTTTGGACTGAACAGGTCAGCCACAATAAGGACGCCTCTCAAAATGGAAGACTTAAACATTTTACCAATGAGAGTTTGAAGATGTAGCAGTTTTATTTATCACAGAAGAGAATGCATCTGAAATACAGACAAACAGAGTAGCAAACCACAATGGAAGACCACAGAGTGTGCACATGTGTGCTTGTGGTTGGGCTCACCTTTAATCCATTTCTACCTTTGAGACACAGGGAATTGCCTATGGCTTTTCCTTGCCAATACAATAGGAATCCTAATGAGAAACACATCACCCCCACTTTTGTATTTGACCCAGTTTAATCTCTCCCTCTGTTTTGCCTATCTTCTTGTGCCTTTCATTTATTACTTCGCATGACAAAAGATTTCCACCATCGTCTTTTACTCACGTCACCAAAGCTCTGAGGGGAAGCACTATGTCTCTGCAGTGTGGTGTTTGGTTAGTCTGAGCGAGGTTGTCGCAGTGGTAATCTTTTGCGCAAACTTGATTTTGTACGTGGATTATTCTAAAGAGTGCGTTACAAAAACCATAACTCAAAATCAGAAAACAGAGTCTGACAAGAGCCCGTGACTTTACTGTAAAATCTTCATCAGTTGTGTGATTTGAGTGATTGTCCCCATCACTTGACCCAATATGTTACGTGCTATGTCGATAAAACATAGATGTAAATTACCTGCCGCTTTATTAGGTTATTTAGTCAATGACGTGTCAGCAGTGCAATGCATTTAGCCACGTAGACATGACTAAGATGACCTGCTGAAGTTCAAATCGAGCATCAGAATGGGAAGTAAGGTGATTTAAGCAGAAACAAGGTGCTGCTTAAAGATCAGGAGACTGACGCAAGAGTTTTCAGGAGCTTACCAAAGCTGGACAATAGAAGACTGGAAAATGTTGTCTGGTCTGATGAGTCTCAGTTTCTACTGCAGCATTTGGATGGTAGGGTCAGAATTTGGCATAAACAGCATGAGAGCATGGATCCATCCTGGTCACCTTACTACCACTTGACCATCCTTAAAAAGCTGCGGAGTACCTTAGCATTGATGCTGACCATGTTCAACTGTTTATATGTACCCAATTATCTTATGGCTACCCCCAGGAGGATAATGTGCCAAATTAAAGCTCAAATTACTTTCTTTAACATCCAACTGTGTGATGCTATCAGCAGCACCTTGTAAATCTATGCTGTGAAAAATGAGTAAAGGTGATCCAACCTGGCAAGATGTACCTAACAAAGTGGTAGATGAGTCTATTTAGGGAAAGATTGTTGTTCTTTTGCAGTGGCTGTGGTTAGCATATTTGATATTTGTGTCCATGTAAAAAAAAATGTTCACATTAAAACAGCAACATAAGTGCCCTCAAGTCCTGGAAAGCTCTCCCTACTTCCTTGTTTCCACGGTCACTGAAAGTAATTATAGGCTAAAACTGTGGGCGCCAGATGGGAAAGAAGCAAGAAACTGCATTTTAGCCACTGCCAACTGAACTGTTTGAAAAAACCCATATATATTAAGATCTTTTTATATTTGCTTGGAAACTCAACTGGAAATAATGTTCATTTTAGAAATGTTTGAGAGTCATTTAGGTTACCGTGTTGACTTCATGCCATGGGTTCTGTTTTTCAGTGTTAAACCAAACTTGAATTCACATATACTGAATCATGATTTGTTTCCCCTTGTAAGAGACCACTCAGCTAAAGGACATACAGACAGAGATACAACCTCAAAAACCCAAAACAAGAAAAATTATTTTACCGTGCTAACAAACTCAACCTATATACTAGCAGATTAAACCATTTTAAATGCAAAGGGGGAAAATACAGACCAAATGACTAAAATTAATTAAAATAAATCCTGTCAGCCCCAGACTGTGACAGCAGATGGTTCAGTCCATAATGATTTGCCTTTACATTACAACTAGCTCCACCCTCAATCTTGTTCTGCTAAAACTAGGAGGGACTGGAGCAGGAGGCTGGACACTCACACAGGTAATTAAAAAAAGTGCCTTCTATAAATCAAATGTGTGCGCACATCAGTTAGAATACATTGTAGTGTGTTAAATTGTAATGAAACCAGTTACCCTAACTAACTTAGCTCTGTAATGGCAGTGGCTGCAAATGAACTCAATATATGAATGATGCTGGAGTGTGAAACCTTAAACCTGTATGTCCGATGTCATGCAACTGTAAAGATTGGACAAATATTACTAAAGTTGTATTTTATTTGTGTTTCAGATGGCATGTTAATGAAACACTGATCCCTCTAAAACAAAAAAAAAAAAAGCTGACAACCACCAGTGCTCCCCCTCTGTCTTTGCTACATTCACAAGATTTTCAGAAAACTTGACCTCTTACCCTGACCAGGTATCAGTTTGAAACTCCTACACCGTCTCCTTTTTTGAGTTTCGCATCCGCAAACCTTGGTGTCAATATTGTCTGCTGGCCTGCCCGGCAGGGTGACGACGATACTCCATCAGCCTTTTACAGCTGAGGGGAAAACCTGGATATCAATTTGAAATTGGGTTTTGATGTTCCTGAGAAAACACACCGAACAAATATGTTTGTGCATGATGTGGAGGGAATTTTCAGCCTTGGTTAAGGTATGCAGTCTCTGATAGTTCTAGTAGTAGTTTGAAGTAGGCCTACTGCTTTTTTTTAGTGTTTGAAAAGGTTGCAGTTCATCCTCTTGCTTTTCTTGTCCACATATGTCTGGGTGATGGATATTAAAATTTAGACTGTTTTTTTTCTACATAAAATTATATGCTAAATAGATGTAGGTATAGACAGAAAAAACAATGTCTGGAAAGAAGTGTTGCATATTTGTTCCTACAGTAATGTCTCTGCTTGCCACATGTTTGTCTTTCAACTTGAACGCCAGGGAATCTGTTTATTTTGCTGATTGTCATCAGCTTCACTTGTTGGCATCACTGCAAAGCACTGGCCTCATTGCACTTGCAGTGTTTCATATTATCCATGTCTTGACACAAAAGACAACAATTTCATTACTTGATGCTGACAGTTGTCCCCGCCCCCCTGCATTTAGAGTATAATAAACCTTCTCTGGCCCCAGTTTTCCAAGTTTCCTGAGACACAACAGACCCAAACAGTCTGCTTCTCATTATCTGTCATGTCCAAATGAGTCAGTGCTGCCCACGTTTCCTCTGTGTTTTCCTTCAGCGTATCAGCGGCTGTATACTGTACATCTGTGGGAGCTGTAGGACTTATGAGCTTGTCTGTGTGTTGGAGAGACAGGGAAAGAAAGGAACACCACTGTGCCCCAGCACACTCCCTAACTGCTACCTACCGCTGCTCTGCCGTTGCCATGGATACAGTGCCCTCTCTCTCCCCTCTCTCCTGTCTGTCGGTGGGTATGGAGGGATGGGGCTCGAAAGGAGAGGAGAGAAGTGGCTCTGGCTGCTGCCTCTGCGTCATATTCATACCAGTGCAGCTGAGAGCCCCCCACCACCACCACCACCATCACCCCCTCCCTCCTCTCATTTCCCCTCTTCCACCGCCTCCCGCCTCCTTCCTTCCTTCCTTCCCTCCCTCCTTCCTTCCTTCTCATCATCCAATTTGCACACTACTAGACCCCCACCCCCCCACCCCCCAACCCATTTGTGTCTCCTATCTGCATCTGCTCATCACATTCTTCCTCCCTCACTCTCTCTCTGCTGGCCCAGCTTGGTTTCCTCTGCGTGGCTGGCCTGAGCGGACTTTTTCGCGCGAGTGTGGTAAGAGGAGAAAGAGGAAGACAAAGGTAAGCACAGATATGGAGGACATTTAAGAGTGTTTGTCTGTAAATGAGAGAGTGAGAGAGATAGTGGAGAAAAGAAAAGCGGGGGGGTAGAACACCTGGAAGACAAAAGAGTGAGAGGAAGGCGATGGTGGCACCAAGAGCCTTTCAAACATTTTAATAGATATTTATGAAGAATCAAGGTGCTCTGTGGAGTGTTTTTACACTGTGTAAAGACAACACACTAGGATGAGACGCATGCCTCAGTAAGCCAAACTGGCAGCATGTCTGTGTGCAGGCACTTTGCTGTCTGTCACATAGTGTTATGGAACTGCTGCTGCTGCGTGCTCCCACAGTGGAGAGAAGGAGGCGAACAGAGGGGGGAACTTCATTATTCTCAGAGAGCTTTTTTGTGCAATGTGTTGACAGAGCGGGAATCTCTGCATCTGCACAAGCAGGGAGAGTGAGAGGCAGAGAGGAGAGTGAGAAAGAGGATGAACAACAGTGCAGTTAGTGCTGAAGCGCTCGGCTTCAAAGCATTATCACTCCTGGAAACAGGAGCCATTTCCAAAAATCCCATTCGCACACCCTCCCTGCTCTTTCTTCCCTCACGCTCTTTATTTCTGTTTGTTTTTCTTGCATTATTGGGGATGTCTCTGTTGTTCTCTCATATCTTGTGTTGCTCAGAGTTCACAAGTAGCAGGATGTTGTCTTGATGTCAAACCCACTGATCGCGACCATCGAGGTGCACAAAAACACTGAACTGTGACGAAACGGCAGATTGAGATGAGATGACTCCGAAAGACAAACACCGTTGAAACAAAAGACGCCAAAAAAAGTCTGTGTGTGAGAAGGGCAAATGAAAAGAGGAGGGGAGAAGACAAGTAAAGGGAAACGAGGACGCCCGCAGGGTTGTTCATTGTGTCTTGGTCCTAAGAGCAGTGTCTGACACTGTGTATGACATTTAACTGTGATGCGTCTGCCAGTGAGCTGCTGTGTTGGGAATGTGCCCGTCAGCTTTCATTTCTGTGGAGACAGTTGTTTGTCTTGTGTTGGCATATTGGTTGTGAGTGACAGAAAATGGAAAACAGAGGTTTGTTAAACGAGGCTTCAACTCACTTGGGAGTCCTTTGTTAATGCAGGGACAACACGGATATCATAGACCAGTGGTTATGTAGCCCACTATCAACAACCCCCCCCCCCCCCCCCCCCCCCCAGTTTTTCACATAGTCCACACATATGTCATATTTTTAAACTAAATTTCAACCCAAACTAGGCAGCACTGTTTAAAAAAAAGAAAATGCTGTAAAATTGCCAGCTAACCTGTAACCTGGACTGCATGACATACACTATTCTACTGGCTTCTATTTTAGCCATTTATCTTCTACTTTAGCTGTTTACCAAACTTTTTACTTGTGCCTTTTGTAGCGATCAACCACTGATCCATTACTTTTGAGCTAACTGCTATCTATTTTTTGACTCTTCTGCGTTACTTTGTGTGCACCCTAACTCATTATGCTGCATTAAAAAAAAAACAGTGCAAACTTTTTCCATGGTTTTCCAAATTCTGACTGGTAATGCAGAAATGGCCTCTGGGACACATGCATCTTTGTTTAAAAAAAAAAAAAGTATTCTGCCCGATATTTACTGACGCAGTTATGACCCAGGCTCATTTCCTATCATCTTTAAACCTTTTCACCGTTTCCCGTTTAGTCTCAATAATTTGGTGATAATTCACCGCATAGACTTTCACCCATTTGACAGGATGAAGTAGATGAGCAACAAAGACATCTAAATTATGAGAGTCGGTTATGTGCTTGTGTGTTTGTGTAGTGATGTGTGAGATTATGAGATTATTGGCTCAGAGAGCAGGCACGCTTGGGCCAAGAGAAGTTGTGGGATGAAAGGAAAAGGAAACCAGTGAAATGGAGGAGGGAGAGGAAATGAATCACAATCACATCAAGCTGCAGAAAGGTCAAAGTAATATCAACAGAGTGAGGAGATTAAACTGACAGTTCAGTAAGATTAAAAAGCCAAAAAAAAGGAAAAAGAAGTAGGGTTTGCTGAACAGACGTTTGCAATGGAGTCAGACTGTTTACACTCAGCTCTTGGTTGTGGGCTTGTGCGCATTTGCGCACGCACGCGCCTCCTGCCTCCCATGGGTCTCCGGTGTCCCTGCGCTCCAGGTGGGCTTTGCATTTTTAATCGATACTGTCTGTAGTGATTAACACCCGCGTTTTCTCTGCAGCAGAAAAACAAAAGGAAGGAGAGGGAGACGGAAAGAGAGATGAAAATCTGTCATACATGAGGCACGGTGTGTGTGTGAGAGTGTGTTTGTGCATGCGTGTTTGTTTGGCGGTAATGACCCTCTGCCTCTGGGCTCCTACTGAGTATGTTTATCTCCCACAGCAGCACCGGGCAAAAATAGACGATGCATCACTGACACGCACGCGCACACACACACACCTTGTGCAGTTTCTCTTTTTCCTCTCCTTTGCTCTAATTGCCTCCCTCCTGCATTCTCCATTTCACACACGCTCCCTTGCTCCAGTCCATATTACTTACTCCAGTCTCACACACTCTTTTCTTCCTATTTCACTCCTTTCTCTATTTTCCCTCCCACTTGTGTTGCAATATGCCTATTAATGATGCAGCTAGAGCACCAGTGCCAACTTCCTGCCTCTGACGGAGAGAGAGAGGAGTGTAGTTGTGGTGTACATGCCCTGCTTTGTACCACTCCCTCTTATCTCTCCACCCCTCTGTCTGTGTTGTTTTCCTCAGAGTTGGCCCATGCGAGCAGCGTGTGGACTGAGTGCAGCTGTTTCGTTTAGAGAAGAACCCAACATGTGAGAAGATGTCTGTTGGAGGTTGTGCATGTCCCGGTGAGTGCCTACTCTCTCTTCTTTATCTCTTCCTGTCTCTGATCTCCCTCTTTCCTCCTCCGTCTCTGTGCTCAGTGGTGCTGTCAAAAAGATGACTTATGTAAAAGTGCTGCAAACCCCCCTAGGGCCAACGTCAAGCTATGCGAGTGTGAGTTTGTGTGGGCATGCAGTGTGGCGGTGAATCCATGCTTCACTCGCAGCACATGTCCTAAAACAAGGTTATAGACTGAGGCTACCACACTTTAGGATTGAGTTGTTCAGCAGAGCCTCTCAGTCACGCTAGCCTGCTGTGCGGTTGATCAATGGCTCTTTGAGTTTTACCACATACAGAGACTGAGATATCAATAAGTACTCCATTTCTCAGCTTCATCTGGCCACTGTAGTTTTGCTTAACGGATATTAGGGCTCTTGTACATCTAGAAGAGTTGTTGGAACTCACTGCTTAGTGTCACATACATTTTAGATTTGTCCCGGGGGTCAGAACTGAATGAGGCAAAAGTACTTTAATTTACTTGCTTCAAAATGGTTTAAAGCTCCCTTGATGGATTTAAACTATTAATGAGGGTACTTAAGACTTAACCAACTTGCCTAGAGTTAAGCTACATTTGGGCTATTGCACAGCTCTTTGTCATTGTGACTTTGCATTTTGCATTCCTGCATGTCTTTCAGAAAATAAGACTTGCACTCTTAAGCTTTAACGGTTAGCTAAAGTATGGATTATAACCACAGAATTGAGTGTTATTGATATTCAGGATCTACAGTTGGCTCTTGTGCTACTCTATCAGAGCAAGAGGAAGAGCATCTAGTACAGTCGGAGTCTGTCTGCACATGTCAGTCTCTGGCAAGCAAAATGTTTTGGCAGTTTTTATCAAGTACATCTTCTAATCTGTTCTCTTCATGGTGTGTTTGATCCCCCTTTTTTTGACTTTGGAGCAATTTCTCTTTAAAAGTATCCCACTGAGAGCAGGCAGGCTACAGAGATGGTTGCCTTGCACACAGTGAAAAGCCTCACGGTGCCAGGGGACGGGCTCTGTGCATCACATTGGAAAAGATATCAGATAGAAATTGAATCGTAGCATCTGCTCGGGGGATTTTGGAGAGGGCAGATTGAATTAGGGTGTCAGTATCATTTTAATGGGGCTGCTCTGATTCATGGGCAATCAGCTATCAAATGGAGTAATATTAGGGCCTCTGCTTGATGTCCTTCTCTCAGATGTTTTTGTTTCTGTACTATCTAGGTTCTTTTCTCCCTCCTGTAGCATTTCAGTGACTCTGCCTCCTTCGTTCCCCCTGTTAACAGACCGTACTGTGGAGCAGAAACTTTTAATGACATCCACATGTTTTTGAAGGATGTACGGAGAACACGGTCCACCAGAGTGATCTGCCATGTGCATGCCGTGTACCACCGCTTAAACAGTCACAGACTTACATAGGCTTACACATGCGTGCTTGGAAAAATTTGCAGTGCAGGATGCAAGTACACTCGCTCGTTTGTGCACCATCACGAGGAGCCTGCTAGGACAAGTTTAGGCTGGTAGGTCTCACAAATAACCAGAGTCATGTTGATCCAAGCTGGTTTGCTGTTTCTCTCTCTCTCTCTCTCTCTGTCTCCCTCCCTGTGTCTGCATGCTGTAAATCATTATATTTGAAGGCTGGTTTGTTTACATTCTTGTATGTTCCTGAATGGGAGATCTTCCCCATCATTCCTGCATGAATCTACATTGTAAAAACAAGTTGTCTATAGTTCTAACATCATTTTCACATTTATTCGGTCAGAATTGCACAGATGTGTTTTGTTTTTTCACTAGGCATACTTGCTGTTTATAAGCCAGAATAAAGAACGGCATTCTCATGGCTGTCTAGCTCGGTGACAACCCTGTGACATCCTGCTGTTGTTGTGACTTTGCTGTGAATTAACCTTTTTAAGGCTTTGTTCCTTGCGTGAAGGAGATTCGTCCTAACACAGTGGAGCCAATCACATCCTTTGTTCAGGCTAAATGGTAAAAATAGATTGCTTGTGAGCTGAAGATACCCCCCCCCCCCCCCCCCCCCCATTCTCGCATGCACCCACTCAAGCATGCGCTCCCCTTTGCTCACCACTCTCTCCGTCTCTCACCCATCCCACTCTAACCCCTCCCTCCCATTTCTGCCTTCCTCATCTCACTCTCTCGCTCCTCTTCCTTTCCCTCTTTCACCCTCTCTTCCTCTCCCTTTCAGTCACTCCTTCATCCCTCGCCTACTGCCTTTTGCAGTAAAAGTGGCGTTACCTCATGCAGAAAGTCACGTGGTTCCTGATTAAAGAAAAGTGACTTAAAGCAGAGCCAAGATGGCAGCCAAACAGCTAGGATTTTTTTTGTGTGTGATTACTGTTACACAACAACGTGACTCCTTCAGCTTTATCTCACTGAACTGAAAAGCCTGCCTCGCTTTCTTTTTCTCCTCAATTCTCTTGCTTCTTCTCCTTTCCCCGCCTCTCTCTATTCTACTGAGGCTCTCAGATCTTGTTTGCTAGATCAAAATGGCTGTGTGTGCAGAGGCAGAGAGAAAGAAGGAATGCGTGGGAGACAGACAGAGATGCTGGGGGAGTCGGAGAATTTTTTTTTTTTTGTTGGGGGGGGGGGGGGGGGGGCAGGCAGAGTGGAGATGAGCTGTAGTGATGTCACATCTGCTGCAGGCTGACAGGATGGCAAGAGAAAGCTGGCATGTGCCACCCAGCTGAAAACAGGGGGAGGATAGGGAGACATCGAAATGGGGAGGAAATTATTTTTCTATTGAAGCACACCTGTAATTGTAAAACATGTACAAGCTAGTGAAGACGACAGCAGACTGCTGTAAAAACAAAGTATAAGGAGAGCTGAAAACTATATCTTTGTGCCGCCTATGTGGACTCAACACCAGGAATGGTTTATTAATCCAACCAGATTTGTTTTTTCTCCCCCTTTTTATTAAATGTATCATGAATTATTCAACCTGTGCAAAGTAAAGTTGGTGTCAAGATGGGTTAGAGTGCTGAATGGCAAGCCTTATATTTGATCAGTTTTATGCAAATCAAGACTAATATTGAAACACTGACATTATTGAAGGGAGTTTTGCTGTAAGTTGTTTCTTCTGCTTCTAATTTTGGGTAAGAGAGTAAGTGATGTTGTGCATCGCTTTAAGTTTACATATTTCATTACAATTAAATGCTGTGTCTTTATACCCTTTTGGGGATTTCCATGCTTAGTCTCTAAATAATATCGTAGTCTGTCTTAGTTCTTAAGTTTAAACAGCTAAAATTTTATCTGGAGAACTTACCACCCCCACGAATTTCATTTCAGCAGGGAGACTGTGAAATTCATTTTAAAACCTAAAATTTTAACTCTTTCCAAGGAATTTGTTAATTCAGTCTGGCTGCAGGTCCGAGATCTGTGTTGTTGCTACTGTTCACGACACAGACCTTCACACAGACATGAGGTTTTTCTCTCTGTCGTTATCCTTTGCCATGTCTTGAACACACACTGTTAACTTCCTCTCGGTAAACCACAGCAGCATCCTCTGGGTGACGCCTGTGTTAGGACAGTCTCCTGCCTTGTTGCTATCACTTCCAGTCAGGTGTCACAACAGTTTCCCAGACAGGCTTATACTTCCACTGCGGTGTCTAAAAAAGCAGCAACAGGAATTGGAACATCCTCTTCTTCACCAGCTTTCTTCAGATTTCCTCAGTGCTGCTAAAAGCTCTTTTGTCACACGCTTGGTCAAAGTCGTAATGCATTTGAAGGGCCTGGAAAATGTTTTCGAGGCATAATTACATGTGGCTAGTGTGTGATGACCTATTTTGTTTATCAATATCAGTTTTTCCTAGTATATTATTTGCCTAAGCAAGCCAGAGTTTAAATAACCAATGAATAAATAAAAATGGAAAAACCTTTTTTTGCAACAATGAAACAAAGCACAGAAGTCGAGCAAGACAAAGCAGACTGAATGCAAGTCGGCCCAACTCTCTCTCTGTGTGTGCGTGTGCGTGTGTATAGATAGATAGATAGATATAAAAAAAAGACGATATATCGGTGTTTGTACACGAATACCTGTGCCGTTCAAAACCTCCTTTTCTGAGACCAAAATAGGACTTAGTTCCTGCGCTATGGTGCCTTTAATGTTATCACTGCCTGCCAGGTGACTATGTGCTAAATGTGACTCTTACCGAATACAGATTAAAGAGGATTCAGTTCAGAGTAATGCATGTGGTAATGCATATTGCCATGAAATCCACACTAATGGATTTTGTGCATATGTATATTGTTGATAATAGAATTTAATATACAACTACAGCGGAGCATGTACAAATTTGTTGTTATGGCCAAAATCAAATATTACTGTAAACTCCAGGACAGTAAATTCATTCTACTTTGAAGCATGAGATAAATGTTTTTTTCTTTTATCAGCATTTGCCAGCAGAGGGAGATGCTGTCCTTTCACACCTCTGTGCAAGTCCATCAAAACTGACTTGCACAAGGAGTTGATACACCAGCCAGCTTTGGTTTTGTTCAACAAGCGATCTCAAAGTTGGGCTTGTGTTATCACTAACAGATTAGACCACAGGTGGTGCATCCTTCTCTGAAAACTGCGTACAGCAGTGCCTGCTTTTTTTTTTTTTTTTTTTTTTGCATACAGTTTTACATATCTCTGCTCTATATATAACATAGGGTTTGTGCGCTGAGAGACGCTGGTGTGGGTCAGATGTGTTTACTGTACATCTCAAAAAGCATAGCTTCACTTCCCTAGGCTGCACTCCCGGCTTATAGAAATTCTAACTGACTGGCAGCTCAAGTGAAAGCCTCAACAAATGAGCTTAAAATGCACTTTGAGACCACAAATGGTTCTCTAGGCCTCAAATATATTGCTTGTAAACATTAGAGTGGTTATTGATTAAAAGTGAGGCTGCAGATTAGCCTACGCGAACTGAGGCTATGACGGGCACAGAGCTGTGGTTGAAAAGATTTGAGTCATCAGCCGCGTCAATCACTTTTAATAGGCCTTTACAAAGATACAATTAAAAGCGCTATGTCGGTAGCAAGTCATAACTGATTTAATGGTATAAATAGGATGTTTGATTCACACTCCATGAAAAGAATAAAGGTTAAGGGGTTTTAAGATTGTGCAGGACTTGGATGACCACTAGTTTAAATGGGTCCAGCACTGCTAACACAGTGTTACTTTTACAGCATATTCTAAAAGGACTACTCATTCTTCATGAGTGATCATTATGACTGATTGACTGTTTCAGTGCCCTCACACAGAGCTTTCATAAATGGTCGGACACTCTGCGTGGGAAGTTGAGAAGAAATCATCTCAGACACTGCAGTTTCACGGGACATAATCCTGTCACTTTGATCCACAGTTAAAGTAGGAAAAAGACATATTTTATTGCAGCCATATCTGATCATGAAATCTGAGATTCAGCTTTTACTGAGCAGTAATGAAGTCTATGTAACTTTTTTGATTAAAAATGCTTGAATGAGGGGAAAAAAAAGTGCAGACATAATGATGCATTTTTTTTCTTTTTGCAACACGTGGTTACTTGGTCAAGTATTAAGATATTTAATTATCTAGCACTGCAGTTAGGGAGCAATGTGGTGTGTTTTAAAAATCAGCCTGTTCACACACAATTTTAACAAAGTGAAGTGCAAGATAGTTAAATATCTGAGATATGTCACATGTAATACTTGGACAAAAAGATAGACTTGCAAGTGAGCTACATGTTTCAGTGTATTTCACTTGTGTGGCATCTTATTACAATGCTATTATAGACTATGACACTTTATGACTTGTAATAAATACAGTAGGCAAAGTGCAGATGGATATTTGATTGCATCAATGAAAGAAGAAAAAAGAGCTACCTTACCCTCCTAAACTCTGCTGACCCAAATATTATTCATACCCACTATACTTCAGCGCAGGGCTGGCACAGAAACGGCATGGCCCACAATGCTGTCAGACTGTGGAATAAGATTAAGTGAGACGGTTGTTCCTCGCAATGGGGACCCACCTTGTACTACACTGGGGGCCACTGGTCTACTGATGGGACAAATTGGGGGCCCCAATTTGTCTTGACTGGGGCCTGAGATTTTTGTCCCGGTCTGTGTGTAGGGATGGGCGGAGGAGCCTGGAGGAAGGCGGGGCCTTTGTTTGTTCGTGTCTCGGCTGGCAGGAACAAAGGGTCCGGTAGTAGTAGAACACAGTCCTCCAGACAAATGACATTTAAAACATATAAGCAGGAATTGCAAATTCACCAGAAGCGGGGAAGTAGCGGGAGTGTTTCAGTTCCCGTCGTCAGCTGTTTGGTTTAGGACCACAAGAGTACATTATCAGCGGCGGAGAATTCACCATCCAGCCGCTCCGGCTAGCAGCAAGGCTAGCTGGCTAGAAACACCGACCCGAGGTGTTGAGCAGCACCGCGTTTAGGTGGACGTTTCTCTGCAGGTAACTCAATCGAACTGCTATACCAGGTTAGCAGCATCACAGGTTCACAATATCCGCTGAAATTGATCGTAAACAGACACGGGGGGATAGGGAGCGGAGGGCGGTGATATTTAGCAAGTGGGTTAATAGCTTAGCAATGGCATCCGTTTTCTGCAAACGGTTAATGTTAATGAACGCGGCCCTGTGGTTCAGTTTACGCCTGGCCCGTGCTGTTAAAGTGGATGCTCGCGCATTTTTACAGGTATACTGCTCATGCATGTGAATACACGGAGCAATGAGGTGACACCAGAGAGCTGTGCAAATACGTTAGGAGTCTTGCACATAGCTTTGGATGTTTTATTGGCTGATGGCCATCCTCTGGATGCAGCTCTATTGTTTGCATTAAGCAGTTTGGGCGGACTGAACTGCATCAAAGTCCAGTTAAGTTAACCTTTTGTTAGCGTAGTGAAATATGCATCGTGATCTCTCACCTTGTTAAAGTTTACTCTGTTCAAGGATGCTTAAGGACTGTAGTCATTTGTCAGTACGTGACATCCTTTAACCTTAGGTGCCTCTGAGCCTGTCTTTTCGTGTTAGTAGTTGTTTACATGCATAAGGATCTAATGATCTGCAGGGTTTTTTTTTTTTTAGATGGGTTAGTACTGCTGATTGAACCTCATATTTGTGTGTGTATTTATGTTAGAGGTGAGAATCCCCCATGTGTCAACATTTTTTTTTCCTCAGGGCCTTTGTTTTAAAATATCTTTGCATAATTTGATTGTAGCTTCATTGTAGCTGTTTCTGTTTTCACATTAAGGGTTGTGATTGAAGAAAGGTTGTTTTTTTTGTTTTTTCACAATAGAGATGTGATTTGTTACACTGGACATTATGTTTTGCACAAAGCTGTGGGATCAGCATCAAAATGAACAAAGGCTTATCATATGGGCCTGAATGCAGTCTGGGACTAATGGCTAGACTTGCTGGGGGTGGGTGTATAGGTCAGAGGTAATGTGTAGGGAACCATTGTTGGGTGGCCTTGAGCAAGATCAGCCTCATACTAATAGGGAGGAGAAGATGACCTACCATGACTCTTGAGAGTATACAGAAAGAAGGAAGAAAAGGGTGAAAGTAAATGGAGGAGGAGTTGTAGTAGTGTGTGGTGAAGGAGGACAATTAATGTTTTTCTCTCTCTGTTTGAACCTAACAATCACCATTTGAGAATTGGTGCACATGTAGATAACTCGATCAGTTCACAGAAAGTGGCAAAAATCTTACATTTACACCCCTCTATGGTTTTGGTTTGCATTAGCATGCATGGCGCTGGGAGTCGACGTTTCTCCCCCTGCTGGTTTTAATTAAGTACAGCCCCCTCTTTCCTATGCCAAGCAGACAGTGACCAACCGTTGTGCATAAATTGTAGGTCAAATTAACATTATGCAGGTGCCTGTTGGGAATACCACATTTACAGGCAGTGTAGGCATTGTTAAACAACTGGATACAAATGGGTTTTGCTGTTATTTAAATGTTGCTAATACCTGCCTATCAAAACATACTTTAAATTCCTCATGTTGGTGCCCCACTTCTGTGTCTGCTTCAAAGGGTAGGGGAACTGGAGGGTTGCTGTGACTGGCCGGTCTGACTCAGATTTCTAGGGGTTGTTTTCCTACAACCTGGGTATAAAATATCTTTTGAGACCCTAAAACTTGAAGCAGCTGTTTGTGTGGAGCCTTCTTGAGTAGATGTTTTCTCAGCACTGCCAGATTGTTTGAGCATGACTGTGTTATCTGGGCAGACAGGGGTTAACAACAGCCAGTGTAGGGATGGGGGGGGGGATGGGTATAGAAGAGGCAGCAAGAGGGGGGAGTCCAGCACACAGTGTAGAGAGGCATGGTTTTAGGTTCACATAGGGCTGTATGTTGAGAGGAGGGTCACCAGTAATGGTACAGGTGCCACAAAAATACAAAAAATATGCCAGTGGATCTGGTTTCCACTCATTTTGCAGTTTGTGTTTTCAGATGTCTACAGGTTAATAAATATACCCCCCCTCCCCAAAACAATCATTTGTTTTCTTGTCCATTTAGCAGATTGAAGGTGCATTAGATGATGAGAGCAGCAGGAAATTGTTATGGCAGTGGGCTTTTATTTGAACAAGTCTGAACAAAATCATCCAACATTAGATTACTGAGATGTTGCTGCGATTTGAATGAGCTAAATCCAAAGTAATCTAAATCTCCTTTAATTCTCTGCCCCCCCTCCCCCCCCTCCTCCTCCTCTGCTCCGGGGTTGTGTGCAGGCTGTTCGTCAAAGTCATTCAAGCTGTACTCTCCTAAGGAGCCCCCCAACGGCGGCAGCTTTCCCCCCTTCCACCCAGGCGCTATGCTGGACAGAGATGTGGGGTAGGTCTGAGCTGAGCTCTCAAGGGAAATTTGTGAATTCATTCAGCCAGTAAATTATGCCATTTGTTACCCTCTTGATGTCTTATCTTTTGACTTCTTGCAGGCTTCTTGTTTTTATTATAAAATCAGTTTTCTTGATGTTTACTTAAGAATATAAGACGTCTGTTTTTACATTTATTTATTTAATTTTAATAATATGGAGAGGTTATGAAATGCAATCTATTTGCAGAATGTTATTAAAGGCATACATGCTTGGTGGAGATTATCAATATCTTTTTTTTTTTTTTTTTTTGTCCTAGGCCTACACCCATGTATCCCCCCTCATACATGGAGCCTGGAATGGGGTGAGCACATTGATGCTTAAATAATTAACGCCATTTGATCCTGTTTTAGGTCAGAAGTCCTTTATATAGCATATACTGTTCAAAAATTTATGCTGCATTTAGTTTGAAGCTGCTCTTGGATTATTGCTTTTGTTTGCACTACGGGTGTAAGTGCACTGAAGCAGCCCCCACTGCAGGGTGTGTTGAATATCCCCATTTTCTGTTTCAGGAGACCCACACCGTATGGGAACCAGACAGACTACCGGATATATGAGCTGAACAAAAGATTACAGAACTGGACAGAGGTGAGAATCGTTTTGTATTTCACACAGTGTAGTAGCAACCCAACACAAACTGTTTCACAAAAACACAGAGCCTGTCTTTTATTTCCAAGCAGGAAATGTAATAAAGTCCTCGTAGAACTACATTTTGCAGATCCTGTAAACCACTTACCGGTACTGTTGCCCTATTTTTAGATTTCCCTCCCAACAGCTGTTGATGTGTAGGTAACCATGTTAGGGATTATGCGAGAAAATTAAGTCAGAACTCAGACTTGAGTTACATCCAGACTCTAATAGGATTATCTGATAAACCTGGCTAAAACATAATTGGAGTACCAACTGTTTCTATGCCTAAACGGGCAAAAGAGTAGCCATTATGTGTTGTTACGTTGTGAGGCTGTTTGCACACTACAGGAAATGCTACAGCTGGAAGAACTACTGGAATTGAGTTTTACTTTCAGGAAAGTGAATTGTTGGGTTTGGTTGCTTATCCAGGAAAACACACTTTAACATTTATCTTTAAGAAAATGCTTAAAGCTGCTGAATGACTATCATCTGAGGTGTCACAGGGTGAGATTCAGGTACACCATGGACAGGTCGCCAATCGCAGGGCTTTTTGCGTGCGTTTCATTCTGTTGTCCTGAGGAGTAGAAAGGTTATAGGAGAGGTGCAGGTATATGAATTTCTAGTTCTTGTTTTTTTCAAATGGCATCTGTTCTTCCTTTTGAACATGACCTATTTTAACATAACTCACTGCACATTTTGAGGAATCAAAAACTGAAAAATGTTTCTTCTTCTGCTCATAGGACTGTGACAATCTCTGGTGGGATGCCTTCACCACAGAGTTTTTTGAAGATGATGCTATGCTCACGATCACTTTCTGTCTGGAAGATGGTCCAAAACGATACAGTAAGAAATATGTTTTCAAAGAAATGATAGCTGCTTGTCATTGAATATGTTTTATTTTAACACCCTACAATAATAAAGAGAAAACCCCAACAATCAGGTGACCTGCTTATGAGCAAGCACTTGGCAACAGTGGGAATGAGAGACAGGACAAAAGACACACTGTAGAAAAGAACCAGAGATTAATAATAACTAATGATTAAATGCAGAGTGGTTTATAATCAGAGTGAAAAGAAGTAAGTGAAGAGGAAACACTTGCTGCATTATGGCAAGGCCCCAGCAGCCCAGAGCTATTGGAGCATAACTAAATAGGATTGAGGATCACCTGATCCAGCCCCAAATATAAGCTTTATCAAAAAGTAAGGTTTTAAGCCTAATCTTAAAAGTAGAGGGTGTCTCCTGAATCCAAACTGGGAGCTGGTTCCACAGGAGAGGGGCCTGAAAGCTGAAGGCTCTGCCTCCCATGCTACTTTTAAATGTCCTGCTGTCTAAGAGAAGAGTGGTCTGTTGGGGTTGTACCGTATTATAAGGTTTTTATAAATCAGATGACGGCTTTTTTTTTTTTTTTTTTTTTAATGTCCTGTCAGCTTTAAGCTTTTAACTTTGGCACATTTTGTCTGCAGCCATCGGCAGAACGTTGATTCCCCGGTACTTCAGAAGTATCTTTGAGGGGGGCGCCACTGAGCTCTTCTATGTTTTGAAGCATCCAAAGGAGTCGTTCCATAGTAACTTTGTGTCTCTCGATTGTGACCAGTGCACCATGGTGACCCAGAACGGCAAACCTATGTTTACACAGGTAATGCCAGTGTGGATAATAGACGCACAATTGTCTCTGAACCTTTTGTTGAGATGGTAACCCATGATCTCTGCTGTTTGATTTAGATTTGTGTTGAGGGCCGCCTGTACCTAGAGTTTATGTTTGACGACATGATGAGGATCAAGACGTGGCACTTCAGCATCAGACAACACAGAGAGGTCCTACCGAGGAGCATTTTGGCTATGCATGTGAGTTGCCGTGTAAACAAGCCCCTCTTTAATACTCAGATTCACGTACCGTGCGTGCAATTGGTCATTACTTGTTTGTTTTTTTCCCCCTATCCTCCAGGATCCCCAGATGCTTGATCAGCTGGCTAAAAATATCACCAGATGTGGGCTGTCCAACTCCACGCTCAACTACCTCCGTGTAAGCAAATTTCCTTCTTGATCTTGTTCTTTTTTTTTTTCTTCTTTTTTTTGGTAACATATTGGTGAATTATCTGTGTTTGGAACAATCTAACATCTATCATTCAACTTTGGCCTCTCTCGTCTTCCCTTAAGCTATGTGTGATATTGGAACCCATGCAAGAATTGATGTCTAGGCATAAAACCTATAGTTTGAGCCCCAGAGACTGCCTGAAGACCTGCCTCTTCCAAAAGTGGCAAAGAATGGTAGCGCCTCCAGGTAACGCGTTTGAAATAGCCAGTGGCATTTATGATAGTTACCCTTTCAATTTAAGCTTTGAAGCACCCATACTAAAATCCAGCAGCTGCTGCGTGATAGTTTCTTATCTGTAAATGACCTAGAAACTAGTGATTTATAGAGATTTATGTGAAACATGTCTTTCTGTGCTTGTAGCTGAGCCTGCCAGACAAGCTCCAAACAAGCGGCGGAAAAGGAAGGTGTCCGGCGGGAGCACCGTGAGCTCTGGCGGAGGCAGCAATAACAACAGCAACAGTAAAAAGAAGAGTCCAGCCAACAGCTTTTCACTCTCCAGCCAGGTACCTGTAAGCATTACATCTACTTGACTTCTGTCTGCACCTCCAAACTTCAGCTGAGCAAGGCATGGGGGGGAAAAAAAGGGTGTAAGGGTTGGAAAGAAGGGCAGAGGGGTCAGAAAATTCTTTGTATGCGTATATTGGGTGGGAGCTGGGGTTGCTAGCATGTTTAGTTGTAGTACCAGGTTTGGGTGGAGGTAGGTCAGGGAGGCATTTGGACTCGGAGTTTGGTGGGATTAGGTTTTTGTGTGTGTGTGTGTGGGGGTGTGTGTGTGTGCGTGTGTGTGTGTGGTTTTGTTTTTTGTAATTCTACAGAGGATAGATTTAGGTTTTAGACCCCCTCATGTGATCCAGTGATGGGCAGTCCCTGGTCCTCTAGGGCCACAGGTTAAACGGTCTATCATATAGAGGAGGTACAACTGACCTCCGTCTCTGCTTAATATATTTTGGGTCTGTGGGGTAGGGTTAACCTTGCTCTGATTTCCAGTGGGATAGTTAGGCTTTCACTCTAAATCTGCCGTGTTATCCCGGTCTTAGAGTTACCACTGAGTCTATCAGAGCACGTGATTTCACACAGCACTGCTTGTTTGACTGAGCGAACGAGACCCGAGGTGGAATGAAAACCCCCGTGATGCAGCACTCAAGGATCAGGGATGCCCACTTCTGGCCAGTAGGAAAGGCTTCTCGACCCTGGTTCTCGGGACAGGGAGTCAGGGCCACATGGACTACTTAAATGTCTGAGTAGATGACCTGAACACACATTGTCCAGTTGTGATTTGGTTCAGAATAAGAGGACACTAAAATGGAAAGCTTTTAATACTTGGGTTCCCTTGATTTCCAGTATAATGACGTTCATAAAACAAATAAATGTAATGCTGGAATTGAGCCCAGTCAGATTGCACCTAAAGCAAAAACCAAAACGAAATGAACAACTACAGAGTTGAGTTCAGGGTTAGTGACCCATGCGTGCAGTCATTCCGCGCACCCCCCTGTATTATGGGGATAATTTGTACCGGCCCTTGCTGTCCCCTTTAGGATGTGATGATGGTGGGCGAGCCCACTCTGATGGGAGGGGAGTTTGGTGACGAGGACGAGCGTCTGATCACGCGGCTGGAGAACACGCAGTACGATGGGGCGAATGGCCTGGAGGATGAGGACAGTTTCAACAGCTCACCTGCACTGGGGGCACACTCGCCCTGGAACAACAAGGCACCCTCCAGTCAGGAGAGCAAGAATGACAACTCCCAGTCGTCCCAGTAGACGAGGGGGGTCCCAACTCGTTTTGTTTTTGTATTTTTTTTTCTCCCCCCCCCAAAAAACTTACTGGGATCCACCTGAGCCAACATGCTAGCAAGAGGGGTCAGGGAGGGCGGCTTCGAGCGCTTATGTTGAGTTAATTTTTATTTGTGTTCTTTCATGATAAAAGGAGAGTGGGTGGTGAAATAGATTGACCAATCGAGCTTATTGCCGTCACACAAAGGCCAGTTCAGCCACTCTACCTCCCTCACATGATCATTGGTGCTCAGCCTTGGCCCTAGTCTGCCCGGCTACAACCAGTCCTCTTAGTGGTGTGGTGAGTCTGGCGGGCTGGCAGTGTGCGTGTATGTGTGTTTACCCCCCCACCTCCCTCGTCCCGCAATCATCGCTCACCACAATGTTTGAGCCAGAGTTGGCGTGTCCGGTTGTCCGAGTGCTCGCAGCGGCGCCCATGTCAGCGGGTTCTTGTTCCAACCTCGGGTCTCTCAGGCGTGCGTTCCCGTCAGCCTCGCACGTCACTGTTTCTGTTGTGCTCATGTCACAGGGAAGGAATGCTTAGCTTTTATTTGACATGTTTTTGCAGGCTGCAGAAAACTGTGTGCACTCTTAGTATCAAAATTCAACGTTCGGTTTTTAAAAACTCAATTATTTGTTTTTGTAGGACCTGGTTGGAACAAAAACCTGTACAGTGCCGGAGCTTGAGGACCGGAGTTGAGAACCACTACGCTAAATCTTAAACACACACAAACACTGACAGACACACACCCATACACATACACACACATGCAAACACGCACACACTCACAGCAGTGCGCACACACTAACACGGTTACCTTACACCTTCAGCATAAAACGTTGAGGTACTGGAGAAAGGTGGTATGCAGCGTGTCTGGACCAGAGCACCAGGCGCTAACAGAAGTGTGTTTTTATTTTCTATGTTTTAGACTTGTTTTGATTTTGTTTTGTTTTTCAATTTTTTTTGTAAACAATTTCTAAAAATAAACAGACAAGCAAGCCAACAAAAAACACCCCAGAATATTCTTTGCACTGTTTTCCACTATTAACGGCAATCTATTTTTCTTATGAATTGACGGTGTATTTTTTTTCCTTTTCTATTATTGCTAATGTAAGAACTGTAAACATCTGAAACCTGCAGTATATTAATGTAGAAATATTGCTGTTAGATCATTCTTATTGTGATGGTAAATAACTTTCATGTAAGTCTATCCTTGATATGTCATCCATGTGTCTCAGACATCCAGCTGTCATCTGGCCCATTGGCTTCAGTGCTAAACAGGCTGGAGACAACAGGGCCAGTGCTTAACTATCTGATGCGAGTTCAGAGTAGCACACTGGAAACCAGTTTCCCCAGGTAAATTTCCATCGAGCACCTGGTTCACATCTGTTGTCTTATCATCGCAGAACTGTTTGCTTTGTCTTCAGATCTCTATATTGGGGTGAGGGTCCTCTATTCAAAGAATATAATGATAGAAATCAAATTTGCTACTCAAATATTTTAAAAACAACTTTTGATGGGGTTGTAAAATAAAAAATAAGACTTTTGTATTAACTTAAGCTTCCCAGAAATGTTTTTAAGTACAATTAAGAAAGCTGCAGACCAAGGAGCTACATGTAAAGATTCTTATACTGTTTAAACGGCGCTGTTTTATGTTATATAATGAATCATTTGTTGGCTTTACTCCTCATGTTTGTGTCTGTGCTTGTATATTTTTAGGTAGTAATTTCTGTAAAAGTTATTCTATGTATTCCTCCCTAGAACTATGAGATACTCAATCTAATGTAAAGAGATGAAAAACCTCTTAAGTTTTTTTTTTTTTTTTTTTTTTTAAAAACGTGATTTTTAATGGTACAATCACTGACTTAAAAAACAATTTTTGCCCGCATTTTAGGAAACTGTATTTATTTTTCTATGTACTGATGTTCTGTTTAGGTTGAACCCACCTGTACAATATTCATGATGATATATGGAGGAATTTGTGGGGCTGCTGAGTCAGTTAATGCCAACGGAGGTCATTCTGTTGTGTTTCTTACGGAGATGCAGTTTGCACATTGTTCTGTTGGCTCAGTATTATCGAGGAGGAATTTAAATGCCATCGAGGGTGTGGAAGCGTCAGGTGTATTTGAAAACCAGTAAATGGCAACGGTGACAGAAAGTGTTGACCTCAAAGTCATCCAGTTGTATGCCTCAAGTTCCTTACATGCTGGAAATGTGCCACAATGGTGCGACCTTTATTGAAATTTAATAGGATTGACCAAAACCTTTTAATTATAATACTTATGGTCTTGTTTTTAGGCTATTTGATGTCTGTTTTTCAGATAAATGTTAATATCTGAGAGATGAGTTTAACAAAAAAGGAAGGTTGACCACTGACATTGGATCTTACCCTTGGGGAAGTTGGTCTTAAAGCTGTGGTGTCAGGGTTTGCAGAGAAATAGGGAAAAAGTTGCCTGACAGCATCACCCAGATGCCGGCTAACAGCTGTTGCATGGTAATTTGTAGACTGTCCAGCAGGGGTCTCACAGAGCACATGAGTGCGCAGCCTGCCAGAAATTCCTCCATCGTTTTTGGCTGAAAAGCCATCTGTAAATCTACACTAGGCTGCAGGCTATTGTGTTGAAATCCTTATTCATCGTCTCCAGCACCCCTAGTCTACTTTTGTGGTGTTTCAGTTCAGCAGGCAGACACAGAATTGAATCTAGGAGCAACTTATCAACACCCTGTGTTTTCTGTTTGGGAAATATAAGGGTGTATGAGACAGAGATGAAATGGCAATGCACCCATAGCTGGCTCCTGTAGCACCTCATCATGGGGGTGGTTTTATATCTATATTTTTTTGCCAGGTTTCTGTCATTGATAATTCATGTATGGTATCAATAAAGATGAATTTTCACGGAAAAATGTGGTTGTCTTTATTGCTGGTGATAGAGGAAGCTCTTTGGCGTTTTGTCACACATAGGTGACCGCACCCACAGCAAATCATCTGCAGCCATCTCATCTCACCGTGTCCCTTAAACCCGTCTGTCACACCAGCTCTGCATATCCGCCATAAATGTTCTCTGTGGTCTTCCCCTTTTTTCCCTCAGTTGCAGCTCTCGTGTCACCATACTTTTTTCCAATATCCACCATCCCTCTGTCTCAGCCTTGCCTCTCTGTTTGTCTCTAAACCACTTGACCTGATCTTATTTTCTTCAACTTTTCCATCTCCAGCTCATCCTCCTGTCTTGTTAGTGTCACTTTTGCTGCTATCCTCCTTTCACAAGTCAACACAAACCCTCCATGGCTTTGGATGGGTGACCCCAGGTATTTAAACTCATCTGCTTTCACTACCTGTGCTCCTCGTTTCTTCGTCGTTACACCTTTCTCCTTCTAATTCACACCCATGTGTTCAATCTTGCTTCTTAGTCATTCCTCTTCTCTCAGGAACTACTACTCTCACTACATACCCTCTGGAGACTCCTGCCTGACCTCATCTGTCAGCCTGTCCATCACCATCGCAAACAAGAAGGGGCTCAGAGCTGATTCCAGATGTAATCCTTGCCCCACCTCGAGCCCGTCTGTCACTCCTACCATACACCTCACCACTAACTCCCTGCCCTCGTACATGTTGTGCACCACATACTTCTCTGCCACTCTTGACTTCCTCATGCAGTACCACAGTTCCTGTGTTGGCACCCTTTTACATGCTCTTTCTCTACATCCACTAATGCACTAATACTCCCTCTGACGTTTCTCTATACTTCCCCATTAAAGATTTTTCAAGCAAACATCACGTCTGTAGAGCTGTTTCTTGGCATAAAGCCTTACTGCTGCTCACTGATCACCTCTTCATAACTTACCTTCAACAACTTTTTCTCACAACTTCCTGTTTTGTTTTGTTTTTTTATTGGCTGTATACCTGCTGCATTGCATGTTAGAGAATCACCCACAACAAATAATAACTTCCTCAAAGCAGGATTTATTTTCCTCATTTACAGTTTTTGTTGTTGTGCTTTGGAAGAGTTCCTTTGCATGATGTACAGTTCAATATAATCCTTATTCATCTTACATAGCTGCCCTTTAGTCAATCCACTGTCTGAAATTTAAAAAAAAAAGAAGAAGAAGAATTAAAATCGTTGTTTCCTTCAAACCTACCATCTTGCCTACTTTCTCCTGACTGTCTGCCCTTGGTAAACATGAGATTTGAACAGCAGGTGGGTGCGGTCCACTATTGTTTATTCACAGGTTATGGATATGTAAAATCTCTGTGGTAATACATACTCTTTAAAATCACTTGCCTCTGGAAAGAAAATTAACGTACAGACGAGCAGAATGGGTGCACAAGAGTTTTCTTGCTGAGACAGTGTGAAGACTAATATGAACAAGACACAGCAGCACTTGTTTTGAGTTTATAAATGCCAGATTATCCAAGCTGCATTTCCTGAGGTGAGTCATCTCTCTTTGTTTTTTTCCCCCCCCATTTTAAAAGAACTTCTTCACTATTTCTTGATTTCTGATGGCAGAAATTGTCAAAGTCTGTGTGGCTTTTATGTATATGTAGCCATAGTTACCCATAGGTTACCAATTAAGTAAAGATCGGCGCATGTCTTTGTTATTGATAACTGGCAGAAAATAAACTTAAGATACTGTAAAACAGGTTAAACAGAGAGTGTTGATTACATATTTAATTTTTTAAAGTACATTCAGTTTTGTTGCAATTTATCCTGAACTAACAAAAACTTCTTTAGTCACCAAATCACCCCTATGTTCACAAGCTGAAAGGAGAAGAAGGATCATGAGCGCTGACATAATAAACAGGATGAGTCACTGGTGTTGCCTTATCATTCACTGAATTCTTGCTGGTAAATGGAACATGCTGCCCTTATTGATGAAAAGTACTGTTATGTTGTTAATCTGCCCTCTTAGTTCTTGTTTAACTGAGAATTACATGACCTGTGATGTTATTTCAAGAGCACACAATTATTAAGGACAATCAGCAAGTCAAAGCACTGCAAGGTGTTGATGTCATCCTTGTATTAAAGCTACCTGACAGGGTTATAAACCGGAAAACCTAAAATTTTAGGTTATAGTAAAACACCTATAAGCAATCAGCAAATGATTGTTGACGTTGGACAGAAACTCTTTGAATTCTGTTTGCATTATGGAAATTAAATGCATTCCTATTTTACAATCCTTTCTTCGTTCCATGAATGCACCTTCTAAACAAGAAATACCCACCTCAGAAAGGTTACGCTTTGTTACACAGAGAGGGAAATGTTTTTCCCGCAAAATGTTTTAGAAAACGCTGTTGATTCTTTCCATGCAAAAATGTTAACAGTATGATCACAGTGGGGAATTCTACCCATGCAGGTGTGTAGTGGGACTTCCTTCTTGTGCAACTGTAAATAGTTTGTTGTCAAGTGTTGCTCAGTCTGTGTAAAAATTGTCCTGTCTTGACTTGTTGCCAACTCCAGACACAGTATCTTTTGACCAAAGTGAAAGTAATTTGTCAGCTGCTGTCAGTAATTTGCTCGATGTTGAAATATTTTGGAGAATTTTTTGGCAGGCTTTAGTCATTTTTCTTTCTTATCCCAAGCATGTCCTTTCCATCTTCCCCTACATGTTTGGGCTTTGCCCTTGCTTCCATTAAAGCCACACCTTGCGTTTCATATTGCAGAATTTAACTACAACTATACATGTTAAGAAAACATTTCCAAAACAAACAAGTCTGACATCCCTTACATGCATTTGAGAATACAGGAAACAAAATTAGTAAAATCTATTTTGTTTACCCCTATTATGACTCCTCCTTCCCCCTGACACACCACGCGTCGACCCTCCCTTTATCCCTCCTTCAGTCTATAATTTTACCTCCCTCTCTTCTCAGTGGCAGTTCTCTGCAAGTCAGCACACAGTCCACTTGATAACAAGACTGAGCATATTACATTTCTTTTGTGGGATTGGAGAGTCTCCTACTAATTCACCAGAGACTAGAGCAGCTCCTCGGTCCTTCAACGCTCAAGCCAAGAAAGGTATGTTTTCCAAATGACAAGATCCAAATGATCTCTCTTTGTCTTCTGCTTTCACACTCGGCTTCACTTTACGCTTCTGTTACTTCATGATTTTTACTCTCTTCACTTTGACCGCACTTTGTTCACATTCTTACCTCAGCTGCTGTTTAGACGTGGAGGACATGCTCAAACTCTTCCCAGCTGAGTGTCAGTATGTAAGGCAAATATCAGCAGACTGATAAAAGTGACGCATTTTAGAACGGGAAAAGAGAACTTTGTATTATCACGATAATATAATTTGCTTAAAAGAGCTCCACCTTCACAAACATTACAGTCATATTCAAGTGTTGCATGTGAGTTTCATGCATTGAAAATTGTTTTTATTCCGCTTATTCCTTTTTACTGTCTCCTGCTATGAATGACAAACATGGTTTAGGGTTAAACAGCAAGGATACAGGTACATGAGTCACATACCTATTTGTGTGTTTACACTATAAACATAGCAGGGACCGATTCCATGAAAGTATTCAGGCTTCATCTAATTTTTACCAACTTTTCCTGTGATTATGAAGGTCACTCCTTTGGGTCACAATTGAGGGTCTCTCGATAAGTATAGAATAACACAGAATCCTAAAGGGCACTGTTCTTATCAGAGACCTACATGCGCTGTATTCAGATTTCCCATTTTACAAAATGCCAGCAGTGTTTTTTTGCTTTCCCATTTCCTGGCTGTAACAAACTGTTCTGTTGTCTCTTTGTCTGTGTGACTCAGTCTGTGGCTTTATGCGTCTCTTCTTCAGTCTCTAATTTTTCTGCCTTGTGCGGATGCACCATGGTTTTATCAGTTTCATTGTGTTGTTTTCAGATGCTTCAAGGAAGAGCTTGCGCCATGAGTTGAGCTCTCTGTGGACCTGCCTTCTCCGACTGCTTTCACCTGCAAACATGGGGTTATACGGGAACATGAGGAACTTGTGCGGAGTAGTAGGAGTGGTGCTGCTCGGGCTCAGCCTGACCCAGCCTGTCCTTTCTCAAACTAGCTGTAAAGCAGATGTGGCCCCACAGAATTTTACCCAGCCTCACTACCACAATACAGCCAAAAATAATTCAAAAACAGGCTTTATGTCAGCAATAGTCCAATCCTTTCTCCACACAGTTGAGCCAAACGCCTTTTCTTCAGGTCAGTATCACCACCGACCTTTACTGCCTTACTTCTTCATGTAGCAACATGTCGAGCTACACACGCACAGAGCAGACAGGAAATATTCAAATCACAATAAAATCCTTTGGCTTTCATGTTCTGCATGTCGCAAAATTTCCCTGTTTGGTTAAAAGTGACACACTATTACCCTGCACTCCTGCTCCGTGCTACAAAGAAACTAGACAAAAACATGATGGAATTGGTTAATCAGTAAGAAGTTAATGGGCATTCTTGCATTTTGCAGAATGAATATTTAACCTTTAGGTGCTCTGTTGTTTGTAAGGTCCCGTATCCTGGCTCAGACGTGTGTGTGTCACATCTATTGTCTGTCCAATTGCTCCATAAACCTGTGTAATAATTTCTATGTAGTATTGATTTATGAAAAGAAGGCACGTTTACACGAAAGCCTGCCTTTCACCAGTTCAGACTGAATTTAAAAGCGACGATTATCAGTATTAGTATTAGATATGTTTATTAAGTAGATTTCGCACAATGACCACTTTAATCATTTATAAAGAGTCCGCTGATTTTTCCATCCTCATGAGGTCACCAGGGCTTAAACAAACAGCGTTTCATAAAAAAATAATAACTTAATGTTACGATAAGGATAAAATGCTGAACAGGGTTCTTACTTAGGAAAAAGCGATTAAGCCAGTGGTTATCAATTGGCAAATGTTTTATAAAATGCAAATTCATTTCAACATACTAAAGGACATTTAACATTTATCTGGTCTCCTGATCGACATGTCTTCTCAGTCACCTGTGCCTGCTGTTGTCCCTGTCAGACATTAAATGATAGGTTTTGTATTGTTGTTTTTAGTATCTAATGTTTTCTGAAAGCTAGACTGGTTTCCTGGTCACGGCAAGATGCAAGGTGTCAGGTTTCAACTTTTACAATGAGAAAGAATAAACGTGTGTGCAGAGCGAAAGACATATTGTCCTTCTAGCCTTTGTACAAATTGTGTGGATGACTAGGACAGAAACCAGCAGCATAGATTTGTATCGGCCACTCATGTACTAAAAAAAAAAAAATGTTTCTCTTTAATTTCTTTCCAGATTTGGTGGTCACGGTAGTCAAAGAGTTCCAACGTGGGCTGCCAGATCAAGCAACCATCAAAGAAGTAAGGCAGTGTACATGATTTCCACATATTTTACTGTAAACAGGAACTTTGTGCTAATAATAATAGAAAAGGCCACTCCGTCATTAGAGCTCTGACGGCTGTTATATGAGACTGTCTCAAAAAAAATCCCTTTGTGTTTTGTTCCAGTCCATTAAATGTACTAAAGCTCTTTGATCCACTTGATTGTGGACTGTCACCACAGTAAAGTAAATCCACAGTGTACTGATGTCTCACAGGTATTTGACGTCACAGCTGGCCACAAAGAACTGCTGCAGTTCTGCCGTCTTGGCTTTGAAACTGATATTTGTGACACCTTAACGCTAATACATATCGTTTGTATGTGTGTGGGCATGTTACGTGTTCAGATCCTGGTGCACAAAGTGGGTTTCTTGGTGTGTATTGCCATCGGGATCCTGTACATCGTCCTCATGCCCATAGTTGGATTCTTCCTGGCCTGCTGCCGCTGCTGTGGCAACTGCGGTGGGAAGATGTACCAGGAGCAGTCATCCTCCATTCACCGCTGCAGGAAAACACTCTACTGGTGTGCATTCGCCACCACCATCATTATCTTGTGAGTGTGTGTAGGCTGCTCTTGGGAGGTTTTGACCAGCGTAATGATGATGTGTTATCTGAAATTAGCAGTGAAGACAGCTTGAATGCACACGGCTCACTGCATCGCTCAGATCAACAATACGTTGGTGACATAAATTTAATTGTGTTTGTGTCTGTATGTGTTTTGCAGAGCTGGGAATGTCTGCATGTTCAGAAGTAACGAAGCCTTCAAAGTGAGCGTGGACAAGGGTCCAGGGGAGCTGATAAACACTATTGAAAATATTAACACCTTCTTCACCAATGTGCCTGAGGCAAGAGAACATTTCTGAAATGTGGAAATGCATTGTGACAGCATTTATTGGTACCGGCTGACTAACTGCTCTTGAACTTTATTCTTAACCGTAAACTGTTTTGTTAGTTCCTGTTACGGATTATTCACAGTAAGTGCTGCTCTCCTGCAATCCCTCTGCAGCTTTTGTGTGAGATGCAAACAGACCTCAGTTTTGAAGTCAGACCACTGATTAAATACCGACTCCGTTTTCCACATTGTCAATATACTTATCTGAAGTTACAAGAGACTGGGAAAAGGTTGGATGGAAAATGGGGCTGTTTGTTGTTCGTCACTTGCAAAAGCTGCTATGTATGATCAGCCAATGTAATCAGTCATCTCTGTTTGTTGTGTTGTGAACCATATCTTAAGTACACAGTCTGAAATAGTTCGTTTTTACTCCATTTCCAGCAAATTAACAGTGTTGTGGACAAGAGCAACAAAACTGTGGATGAGGTTAAAAAAAACCTGAAAGGTAAGAAAAAGGAACTAACAATGAAGGAGCAGAGGAACAACTATTGTACAACCAAACTGCTGCAATACATTTCCCACCCTTGTCACATGTTTAACCATTTCAAAACATGTTTTTCTGTCTTAGACATCGGAATCCAGTTGGGATCAGCGATCCAGAGTAAATTCAACGGTACCCTGCACAGAGCGTTGCGCTCCGTTAAACTTCTGGATCAAGGTATGAGCCATATCTGCATGCTGAGTCCTGCATCAGCGTGTTAATGAAAGTTCAAATGTAGATACCTGTCATGAGATTGGCAATAACAAAGCCACCCCCACCAAAAAACACAGTGTACAGTTTACTGTAAATGCTTTTCACCTTGGCATCCCTTTTATCTAGTTTTCCCTTAAACCTTTGCATTTGCTTTATTTACTTAGTTAGCTTTTTTAGTTTCTTTTTTTTAGCTAAGAAAAAAACAGACACAGAAGTACAGAAATAACAGTGCAAGTGCAATGCTTTGACTAGCTAAAAGAATTATGTTACATATAAGGTTGTTATAGTGAAACAAAACTAAACTAAAAACTAAAACTAGCTGTGAAACTAGCTTTTAAAAGGTTTTTATTGTAATACTTGTACTGATTTTCCTAAAGCTTAACCCTGACACATGCCCCTCATAGAGAAATAATTCAAAAGATTAAAGCTAACACCGAAACTAATAAAAAAGGAGAAAGATGCCCTGGAAACTAACTGACACCAAAGAAAGTGAAAAACAAAAATTCAAAAGGAAATCAAAATAAAAACTAATTAGATAACACAAAAATATAATAATTCTGGTTACATACTGATTTACAGGCTGACATTTTGAAACTTGGACAGTCGCGAGGGAGCCACACCCAAAAGCGTACCCTGCATACAATTAAAAAAAAATCTGGCCTATTAACTCTAAATTGGTTGAACAAAAAAATATCAAATATTATGTAAGACTTCTCACATTTTTGCAAGGAATTAGGAATCTGGAAAGTTTTCTCATAAGATTTCACACAATCTCACTTCTTTTTGAAACGAGAAACATCGCCCCCTGCTGGTCATTAGAATTCTGGCTCAAGGCACTTCCTTACTAACTTCACTTTTTAGACTCAGAGATTATAGGTTAAAAGCTGTGGATTTCCCAATCATACTGCTTTCTAACCCTTATATGAACTCTAATGATGTGCGTCTGCTGACAGTTTGGGTTAAAAAAGCTTCAAAACTAGTAAATAATCATATTTGGGACACAGTATACAGTATATAATAGTGTCTGGAGTGTTCCTCAGTCAGCTCATTCTTTGTTAGAAACCTTTATAGTTTATCTAAAGCATCTACATCAAAATCTCCTGTGGCTTTCAACAAGCAGCAGTGGTGAAGGGTTATCCTATAAAGCTGAAACCTAAGCTGTGGACATTCCGGTTCTCAGCAGCTCATTTGATCAGACTCTTTGTATTAAAAACATTTCCAGGATGTCAGCTCAGAGACACGGAGGCTCTGAATAGTATAAGGAACCTAGATATGTTTGTTTATTAATTTACAATCGTTTAATTTTAGTATATTAGTCTAGACACCGGAATATTCTCTTTTAAGGATCCACCTTTTCACTATGGGAATTTCAGCATTTCTTTTTAGCAAAAGCAGCTGAATCATTTGTTGACACACTTCTTTACAGAGCACATCCACTCTTAAAGTAACAGAGAGCAGGCTTAGTGCAGGATTGTAAAAAGAGGGTGGGTAAACAAATGTTCCTGTTGTTCATTGACTTGGCTTATGTGAGAATTTCCCATGAATTTTAGCTTCTTATATAGCTTTTACATTCAAAGGAAGGTAGCAGGGACCCCCCCCCCTATATGAACAGCCTTAGATGAATATTTATGTAGTGTATAAACACACACATAGAGACTAATATTTGTGTATTTGATTCATACGAGCAGAGATTCAAAACACCAGCCGTCAACTGAAGACGTTGAACTCGTCTTTGGTCCAGCTGCAGTCCAGCGCAGACCGCGTCCAGGCCAATATCACTGCTGTGAAAAACAGCATCAATCAGACTTTATCCGATTCAAGATGCCAGAACTGTAACACACTAAGCCAAGTACTACAGTCACTAACAGTGGATACCACCATTGATGTAAGTACAGAGTTTGTGTTAACAAGATGACTCATTCCTGCTTTGTTGTTTCTTTCTGAATGGATGAATTGGTTCTGATTGACAAAGGCAAAAAAAAGAAACAGCTTCTGAATGTCATTCAAGGAAAACATGAGTCAGGTTCGACTTATCTACAGACAAAGAATCAGCCCTGTTAGTGGGTTTTATAATATATTATAATGAAGAACCAGGAAGAATCATTTTATGCAATCAAACACTGTCTGATGTCAGCCTGAGACAATGTGGCACATGATCATTTATGACTTTGTCTGAACAGCTGATCTGTCGTCTGTCCATCTGCTCCATGACACAAATGTTGGTTTTGCTGCAGTTTGCTGCCACCTTGTGTTAGTTTGAGGTCTGACATGTTGTTGCTGATAAAAAAAAAAAGGTTTGTTGTTTGTGTCTGTCATTGTTCTCTCTAGACTCGCGGCTTGAGCAAGTTTCAGTCCGCAGTGGATAAAGCCAACCAAGCTGATCTCACATCCCAAATCAACAAGGTGAGTGACATCTGCAGACAGAACAGCCTCAGAGAACACATCTGTTTTTCTCATGAGAAATGTCAGTGTTCCCAGCACACAGGCACACTGGTATTGTCTGGTCTTTGAAGGCTCACAAGGGAGTCTTGAAACAGTGAAATAGGATAAAGGGGCCTTCAGATACATTGTTATGCCTATTATTTCCTATGGTTTGCGCCATGCGATGAAAGACTTGCTGTTGCATTGAGCAAAGGGCAGTGCTGGGGTGCTGTGATGTACATTTGCGTGACCAATAGAAACAAGAATTTGGGGCATTTGCTCAGCTGAGTGTTTCATATATTGCGCACAAAAGGAAAAGAAGCCAGAGGGTGCCTTACAGACACTATACAGACACTAGATCTTCACATGCAAGCACATGCAAAGGCTGTAGTTTTGAGGATTTTGAAGATTGACCTTTTTCACTGAAAGAAAGGCAAATTCAATATTCACATCATTTTTAATGGAGGCATGTTAACAATATATTTAAACTATTTACATGATAACTCAGGTGGAGGAGTATTTCCAAAACATCCCCCAGACGGTGAAAAATGAAACCAACAATATAGTTCAAAGTGAGTAAATGCTGCGGCTGTTGTAACAAACTTTCTGAACTAACTTCATTTTTTAAATATGTGTACTGCATGTGTTTGTGTGCATTACTGAGCTTGTGTGTTTTATTAGGCAGCACCAAACAGCTGGACAGCATACAAGCACAAATCAGTCAGTTTAAAAATTACTTCCCTGTATCTGCGCTGACGGATGTGTCTAGGACACTGAACACGACACAAACTGAAATCAAGAATATCTTGCCACAAATCAACAACGCCGAGTTTATCAGGCAAGAACCCCTGAAGTGCAAACTTGCTGTGTAATCAGTGGCAGAAATACCCACGACTCAGTCATCATGTGTGCATACTTCTTCAGATGGAGCGTGTGTGTGACCCTATGCTGTGTGGTCCTCCTGGTTGTGGTGTGCAACGTCCTGGGTTTGGTCCTGGGCCCTCTGGGTCTGAAACCAAAAGAAGACCCTATGAAGCGCTCCTGCACAGCGAACTGTGGAGGCATCTTCCTCATGATGTGAGTACTGGCTTTGAATGTTGGTTTCATGCCGAGGGGCCTGGTTCTTCTCTGACCTCTGACCTGGATGTATTTGCAGGAGTGCAGGTTTCAGCTTCCTCTTCTCCTGGCTGTTCATGATTGTAGTGATAATACTTTTCTTGGTGGGTGAAAATGTTTACACACTGGTCTGCCGACCCTGGAACAATGGACAACTGCTAAAGGTAGCGATATACACTCACACATGTACCTGCAGATACATGTACAGTGTATGTATATATATGTATGCTCTTCTCTTCTGTTCACAGTTAGTTGATAGTTCTGGCTTGATTCCATTGCCGCAAATAACTTTGTCTTCAGGAATGAAAATGAACATCAGTATCTCTGATATCTACAGGTATGTAATGCCAGATATACATGTTCCATGTAGTTTTTTAAAAAATGCTTAAGCAATAGAGCTAAAAAAAAAAAAAAAACCATTATGAAATGATTGGAGTCAGTAAAAACTGCAAACTGTGGATCTTGAGAAAAACTTTGGGATATATGAATAATGCACAATAAGCAAAATTTTGAAATACAGTAAATTTCCTTCTAATGTCATAATATCAGAGTTACAGTAGAGTCTGTGCACTTAAAACAATGAGTTAGTGACACTAATGTTATTGATGCTGTTCTAAAAATACTCAGCTCCTACTCCAGAAAATCTAAGGTATTACCAGTCGTAATAGCACCGTGACTCAAAATGGGAAACTTTAAATGGGCGTAATTCATGAAAATCATTTTTAAAACCCTGTGGCGCTTCAATCACATATTGACTGTTTTATTTAAACACAGTAGTTGTGTACAGAGTCAAAATAACGTGTCGTTGGCAGTACTACACATTTAGCCCGGTCCCCCAAACATATCTCTCTGTTTAGGAAAATGAATTCAAATGTGCTTCTTTAAAACTTTCATTCTGATTAGCAATTTTTTTTTCAGAAACTGTGAGGAAAACCAGGCTCTGTGGACAGCACTCAATTTGTCCCAAATCATAGACCTTGGCAACCTGCTAAACGTGTCAAAAGTGAGCTTCCTTGCCACCCTTTCAAACAAATGAAGACAACCCTATGTGAATTAAGCATACCAGATTGTTTTGTTATGCTGACTGGATCAAAATGATGAAATACATTTTTTCTCTCTCTCCCTGGTCACCCGCAGTACACAGGAAGTGTCCAACAGGACTTTGAGAACACAAATATCTCTCTGCCCTCGGTCGCTTTTCTGAGTGATGACATTAAAAACCAATTACAAGATATCTCCACTGAAGCTAAAAAATTTGATTTCACTGCTATCATGCAGCAGGTATGCCTTTTTTTGTGTGGATCACTAACTGTCATTAGATGATTGTGTGTGTACATGTTAAAGTAATCTTATTACTTATCTCCCTCAGATGAACGCCATTTCCAGCATCAATCTGAATACAACAGCAAATAACCTCAATAGTTTAGCTGATGCTCAAGTGAGTGGAATCTTTTACACTTTATTACAAACTAATGTGACTTTGATTTATGTCCTAACCAAACCAACCTCTGGCCTGTTTGTAGCCTGATCCTGATATTAAACAACAATTCAAAAATGAGGCTAATATTGTCAGGATGATCCAGGCTGACATAGACACAAATATCAAGCCACAGCTGGTAAGTTCTGTTCTTCCTTTCTTTCTCTCCTTATTCTGGGAGTTGTTTTATTCTTTTGTTGGTTATCGGAATTTAAAAAGAGAAATCGACTGCTTTTGCCCATAGACAAATGTGAATTCAAGCCTCAAGGGCCTTCAAACCACTACAGACAAAGTCAATGTGAGTATGCCCTGAGCAGTCAAACGCAGAACTCATTCTCTCTATTTTTTCATTCTCATCCTCTTATTTGTTTTAAATTTATTTTTCATGTATTTATTTTTTCTCATGCTTGCCTTTTTGGCTCTTTCAGGGAACGGTGGAGGAGGTGCTGAGCAATGTGCAAGCAGCACAAGACTTTCTCAAAACAAATGCAACTCGGATTGTAAAGAATGTGAGTAGAGGCACGAGTCACATGAGCTGGAAGAAAAGTGCTCCATGTGGTCGGTCAGTTATTTAGCCACTGGCAACAGGGGGGGAGGAGGTGCAGTGAGTATTGATGTGCTGCTTGTAGTGGAAGCAATGTTCTTACTAGTTCCACAACCACATGGGTTAGGGTGGACATAGCAACTCGTTGCCTTGAAGATTATTTCTAAGCGCCGTCTTTTGTCATGTGAAAGTTGTCTTAGGAGCCTTAAAAACAAAAACGGTTGCTTTCACTGTGTCATAGAAGAAGGTTTAAAAAAATAGCCCAAACTAGCCCTGCAGAAACCACATTTGCTTCCTACCTGAGTAAATAAGCGACACTGGCCTTCAGTTTAAGAGATAAGGCTGACACTGTTATAATTATCATCTATTATCTGTAAATATCAGCTGTCTTCCCTAAACTACCTGTCGCAGTCAGTTTAAATTCTGCCCTTCTACACTGAGGACAAATTCTGAAGAAAAAAACCCGTTCAGGGCTATTTCCATCACAGTATGATGGACCCACTGATCCCTCATGACCTGTCAGTGTAAAGAAGGGAGAAAACACAAGGAACTGACCCCATTTTTTTGTGCCCACCTAGGAAAGCAAAACATTTCTGGACTGTCAGCTGCATTACTTCATTGCTTACACTGACTGGGCCAAACTCATGGTAAAGTCTAACCCAATCTTTGCCTGTACTTGTTGAAATAAATGCCCTGTGCTTGTACAGGTGCCGGAGCTTACCTTTTCTAGTGTTAGTAATCTGTATGCAATCTTCCCTCAGATCACGCAGCAGGTGGGCCGCTGTGGGCCGGTGGCAGGAGCTTTAGACTCTGTTGATGTCATTGTCTGTGCATACATGGTGGAATCTCTGGTGAGGATCACATCTTCCACCTAGCAAAATACACCCTGAAGAGGAATATAAATTTAACATAACTAAACTTTCATTTGCTGTTTTTGTTTGTATTTGTATGAAGCCTGCATGGTCTTAAGCTGCCTGTTCTCTCTTCAGAATGCCTTCTGGTTCAGTTTGGGATGGTGCATAATGTTCTTCATCCCCGGCATCATCTTTTCTATCAAGCTGGCCAAGTACTACAGGAGAATGAAGGAATCGGATTTCTTTGAGTAAGAAAAAAAAAGCAAAGAAAATGCACGGGTCAAAATGACGTGACAGATTAATTTGACGGTGGTTGTATGTGTCTGACTTTGACTCTTCATGTCTCTTTTCAGAAACCACATTACCGTGAACCAGATCCCGCGGGCGCAGATGAAACAATGAGAAAGATGGCATTCTCGCAGAGCTGCTTTAAAAGACTGCAGGCGCAAATGTTGCTTTGCCTTACAAACTAAAAACATATGGTGCACTCAGGCACAGATGTGGCATATTGTCACTCTGATGAAAAGTCTGAAAAATCCAGTTTTCACCACAAGGTGGAAACTCAAAAGCAACTTATGAAATGTCCTACACTGCACATACAATAATGTTTCACACGGCATCTTTAAAATAACTCAGGGGTACACAGGGCATAAGGGAAACTGCAGGGATTGGTTTTATCATAGCAAATTTAAAGTCCTGTATTACAATTAGAGTTTTTATAAGTTTTTCAAGTTTTTATACAGGTTTCATATGCATTTCATATGTGAACAGAGCTGCTTTATACATTTGCATGAATGCTGGTGTGCAGCTCCATGAATGTGACTCTAACGTGTGCCTAATCATTTCTAACTCAGTTATAAATTGTAACTGAACTAATGCTGAAAATTAAAACCACAACACTTGTGTTTTTGCTAACTACACAGAACCACTACATTTTTTGTTTTGTTAACATTATGTTGCTGTGAACTGATTTTGAGAGATGTTTTGAATTTATGCTGATTTATAGATAGATGTAGATTTATGGATTTGTAATCGATACTGTTGCTACACAGCACTTTATATCATCTGTTCTGCTCGAACATGATTCAACCATAGCTAATGTTTCTATAAACTGCTAGTTTAACAAGTTCTCTTTTCTTTTTCCTTTTTCTTTTTACTGGTCTTTATGTTCATGCTGACTTATTTGACTCTCTTCACAAACAATTAAAAAACAAAACAACAGATGATATGATCTGATCATATTTACACAGACCCACTGATTATATAGCATTGTGGATTGTTTAGGTTGATGACTGGTGTGTCTTGTGACCATTCGCAGACATCTACTCACTCGTGTGACACAGGATGGATTACCATTAATGAAACTGGTTTTAATTGGCTGAAAACTAAAATGCCATGGTTTAACTTTCATTTGAAGATGTTATAAACTGCTTTATTGAGGCTTTTTTTAAGAACAGGAAGTTTTTTTGGCACCTGGACTGAGGTTTAGGGGAGTGAAACAGTGTGACTGCAATGAAGTAACACCAAGCAACAGGAAATATTACAGCAACACTGTATGGGTGTCAAACTTAGTTCATCTAAAGGCCATGTGGAAAATGAGAATATTGGCCACTTCCTGTGTTCTTTCTTCTTTTTTCTTTGCATATTTGCCACACTTGTATGTTTCAGATCAAACAAAATCTAATATTAACAAAAAATAACTGGAGTAAATAGAAAATGCAGTTATAAACGAGGATTTCATTCATTACGGGAAAGAAATTATTCAAACCTACCTGGTGTTGTGTAAAAAATGAAATGCCTCTCACGTGAAATCACAGATTAACTGTGATTAACCACATTTTTTTGGAAGCTAAGTGCAATGTCACTAACTATAATCACAAAGTAAAAAGGCTAAACGATCAACAAAAATGTAACACATCATGCTGAGAAAAAAACAGTTGAGAAACAAAGTCACTGACGTATCGATCTTGAAAGAATTACAAACCTGTTTCCGAGACTTTGGGAATCCAGGAAATCGCAGTGTGTCCCCAAATGGAGGAAACTTGGAATAGTGGTGAACCTTGCCAGGAGTGTCCGGCTTACCAAAATTACTTCAAAAGCTTATCAGCAAATCATCCAGGAGATCACAAAAGAACTAAGAGCAGCATCTACACAACTGGAGGCCTCAGTTTAACATGAAGGTACATCTCACATTTGCAGAAAACATCCTGATTATCCTCAAGACATCTGTAACAAAATATCCTGTGGACTGATGAGAAAAGGTGAATTTTGGAAGGCTTCAGTTCTGTTCCATAAGAAGTAAGGACTCATCTGCAGATACTGCAAATGCTCGATTGTAGTTATTCGTGCCCAGATGTTACGTTTAGGGGACAATGACTTTTTCACACAGGGAGAGTTAGGTTTGGATAACCATTTCCCTTAATTATGTAAAATGTTTGATGCTAAAAATTCATGATTATGCACCCCCCCCCAAAAAGAACAAAAACAAAAAACAAACAAACAAAAAAGCAAAGAGGGAAAATACTTTTTTCACAGCACTGGTAAATCAATTTCAAACTTTTAAGCTTGAATTAAAAGAAACGAACGCTTGTGCAGCTGCATACCTCTTTTTGTATAGATATTTTCTGACGCATTCCCATCTTGGTGCCTTATGTCTGCTATACATAAATTCAAATATGAAAATGATGATGCAAATCATGTTCTCTGATAACCAGGAATTGGTTAATGGCAGATACACACCCTTCTGTCTCCTTCTACCAAGGGTTTCATCCACAAACTTGTTAGCTTGCAGGTGCTGTTGAGGCCTTACACGGAAGCCTAATTTGAAATGTTAAAGGGATGGGTTTTGAATTTGCAAGTCTTATACTCAACACCATGCATCCTCTTCTGCTTATCAAATTCATGGTCGCAGGTGGTGTGGTATCCCAGCTACCACACCCTAGACAGGTCAGCAGTCTCTCAAAGGGCTAACACAGACATTTCATTACACAAAAACTTAGGACATAAAAAAATGTAGGTTTACAATACCTAAAGGCAGTGAAAACAAAACAACACCCATGACCTGTAGGCCTGTGAGAACCAAAAGGTTTTAAGTCTGGTTTTGAACGTATGCACAGATGTAATTGATCTCAAATCAGCAGACAGACAGCTCCACAGTAACTGAAAGCAGGCTCAGCAGACTGAGATGCGAGGCGAGAACAGTTACAAGATCTGAACCTGATGACCCGATAGGTCTTAAAGGTGATTCTATATTGCACTGAGAGCCACTGAAATGCCTTCAATACTGAGGTAATGTGGTCAGGTTTCCATGTACCTGTAAGGATTCTGGCTGCTGCATTTTGAATAAGCTGAAGACGTCCTACTGATGATTTGAGTCCTGCAAATAGAGCGTTGCTATAATTTCACCTACTTGATATGAACAAATGGACCAATATCTCTAAATTGGTTTATGAAAAGTGGCATCCCTGTGCAGAATGATGGACGCTAAGATTCACTGCTCAAACTTTCAAATAATGAGATCAGTGTACAGCTTATAATTAAAAGCTAAGAGCTCAGCATTTACACTCACTCCAGTTTCTAGGTTTCTGCGTAATGTCAAAGCGGATAGCTACCTTTATCACCTGCTAAAAGGTTTGAAAATGATCAAAACATTTTACCCCCTGCATACTTCTGATCGTGAAATGTTTTAAAAAGTGCTCTAATGTGGCCATCCCTCTACTGATGCATTCACTTTAGTTGCTCTGCAGGATGCAGTCAGCTGCTCAAAGGCAAGCAAAGGACAGAACAGCAGGGAGAGCCTGCCAGCATCTGTTTAGACGAATTACAGTTTACAGGATGCCATCTATAATTAGAACAAGTGAATCGATGGCATTACAGCACTGGCACCTTGTAATAAGAGACGGTGGAGTCAGCAAAAATCAATTAGATGAAAAAAAGTGACATAAAGTGAAGGAGAAAGACAGGAGGGGGGAAATAATTGGCCGAGGGATGGTAGGTATCATGTTATGCAGGCTCCTGCACCTCCCTCTCCACTGTTTTGACTCCTACTACCCTCTGCATCTTTAGCACTTTTTTTTTTACCTTCACATCCTCATGCGGAAACCACCTATTTGCTGTGAGGGACACACATGCACTGTGCGTCCTCGCTTTACTTTTTGCAAGCACTGTAAATGTTTTGTCTCTGTTCAGAATGCTTAAACGGGACAAACATTCCTCGTGCAGGCCTTGAATGTGGAAATATTTCAGCATATTTACACACCTAAATACTTCCTCTGTACCACACACACACACAAGTGCAGCTGTAAGTGGATTTGCCATGGACGAAAAGGGATACGGTGAAACTCTAATGGGGCAGTGGATCAAATGAATCAAATAATTTTCAGGCTGGGTTAAACTGTAAATACAGGTAAAAACATGTAAGGACATACTGGTCTTGACATTTCAATTGTCTGTTGTGTAGCTAACTTGCAAAGCAGCGTCTCACAAGATCACAAGACCATCTGGCATGTTGAGTTCTCTCTGCACAAGGGTAAAAGGAATATGCCAACAGATCTAGACAAACCAGAACTACATTATTCTGTGGGAAGGAGGACTTGGCAGGCAGATACCAATGACATGTTTTGGAAAGTGCAATAAAATGACCTGACAGACACACAAATTGTTAACCACCTGCTGTCTATCACTTCCCTATTCATCACGGAGCTCTGTAGCAGTATGGCTTAATCTAAAACAAAACAACAAATCAAAACTTTTACAAGATACCAAAGTGCAATCAAAACTCCAACGTCAACAACACTGCATGTTACAAGCAGCACGTCTCGCGAGGCTGTTAAAAGAAACCGTATTATTAAAATGCAAATGAGCAGGAAATTACACATAAAACTCTGGACGGCAAAGTCGTGTTTTATCTTCAGTTTAATAGCATACAGCATCTTTTCATAAATACTTACGCGTTCTTCAACAAATACTGCCTAAAAATTAGCATCACCGAAAGTACAAAGTTGTCACGTGGATGTGAAATTTTGTTAGGCCGGTGCAGGAGGAGCCAACAGCAACTTGAAGCAAAGGTTAAGGCGAGTGAATATTAACATCAGAAACAGTCGTGACGTTAGGCTCAGTGGCCTCTGTGGGGAAGTCAGGGAGTTCCCAGTGAATCTGAGACGAGTCGAAACATATCTGTTAGATGAGCTGTGCACGCTTTAACACGTCTGTTAGGTGTGCAGGGCCTGGAATGACTGCCGCTTGATTAAATGGACTTGAGAAAGATATCAGAAAGCTGTTAGGGGTTAGGGGCAGTAGCCCTTTCATACCAAGAGCTGATTAAAGTTTAGAAATGCGTACGTCTTCAAAATATGACTAAGAGTGAAAAGACAGCTGAGCTATGACACTACCCTGTAAATTCGAAGAAGCACCGTAAAAGGCACGCAGGTTTTTCTGCAGCATTTAGAGTCTGATTGTCACCGAATACCTAAGACATGTCTGACTTTCCCAAAACCTCACCCAAACAGGACCTTGGTTTATCATTTTAGTAGTCTTCCAAAGATTGGTACATAATAAATAGGCAGAAGAGTGAAATATTATGGACAGAGACTTAACTTTGACTATAACAAGCTTAACAGGCTGCTCCAACAGAAGGCACTAAGCACAACAGGAACACAAATACACACTTGTTTTTGGCACTTAATCAGAAAACCCCCCAAAGCAGAGGCACAACCAATACTGACTGTTGTCATATAAAAGTGCAGCTGGTGACAGAGCATAACCAGCAGTGGCGATAAGACCGAGGGGCTATCATCTCTAATAACATTACCCTCACCGGGTTCATAAAGGAGGACATGCATGACCTTATGCAAGCAGCAGGGTGCCTGTGTGAGTCACAATCTGTCCCACAAGCACTTGAATTTTAACAGAATTACTGCTAAAATTGAATTTAAAGTTGAACTGTGAGTTGCTTTTACTGGGTACTCTGTCTGGTATGTCCAAGGAGTCGGCTGAGAGGGAGCAGAGGAGACAAGATGGAGCCTAGAGTGACCCCCCCCCCCCCCAAAAAAAGATGACAGGAATGGAAAAATGGAAGCAAAAGAAAGTCACGTAGATTGTTTTGGTTTACAGATTTGAGTCACTTAAAACCAAACAGAAGCCATCAGCATAAATGTGAAACCAAAAGCCAGTAAAAGAAATCCTGATCTCCTTCCTTCTTCCCTGCTCTGCCAAACCATACCTAGCTTAAAACAACCCACAAAGGTCAGCTTGTCTGAATTCAGACTATTAGATTACTCACTGCATAAACGCACTTGAGCAAGTAAAAGGAAGCTATACTCGGCTATAATTAGCCAACATCTATTTTTAAAAAAGGGAACACACCTTTGTATAAAACCCAGCAACAGGAGTTAGTGGCTTTTGTTTGCTGTTCTGATATAATACAAGAACATCCGCATTCAGGACTTAATCAGTGCGAAGCTGAGAGCGGGGTGGAGCATAAAGGCAGAGGCAGATGCCATTTTGGTTCAGGAATAACCGGCTCTGTTTCACTGAGCACTTACATACTATATTGTGTTAATACCGCTACCCTTTGATAGGATTCCTATACAGGTTAAAGTTACGCAATGCAAGAACATTCTCATCGACGTGCAGTTAAGGCTGAAAAGATAAATAACACTGTAGATACAGTTTATACACATAAAGAGTAGGGATGCACCGATCCGACTTTTCTTTGAGATATCTGCAGATACAGAGTATCGACAATAAATTATTAAGCTGCACTTGTCACGCAGAGGATTCATTTACTTATATGTAAAGTAACATGAAGCAAATAAACAACTCAGTTACTGAAATGAGACATAAAAACAGGGACTCCTGCCATCTAGGAAACTAAGCTGAATAAACACAAATATCTTAAAAAAAAAAAAAGAAGAAGTATTTTAATATTGTATACAACTAATTTATGTGCAGCTGTTTCATTTCAGCTTCACGTCAAAGTCTCCACTGCATTTTCTCTCCTCTGCTCTTGTGTGGTGAAGGAGACAGACAGGCCAAGTGAAGAAGACGTTAACCGTATTGACCGCAATAAGCTCCTTAGAGCAAAATGTTCATGCGCACAGAAATAAACTGAGATATACACTGATCTGAAATCTTTGCCACAGATGCCCGATCCATCAGATCTGTGCATCCCCATTTAAACACTTAAATTTACCTGCAGTTATTACACTGGTAGGATCTTCAGTAGTCATTTAATATTTTCTAGTAGTCACATTTCAACAGTTTAAAAACAAAACAAAACAAGAAATACGATCTTATTATATATTATTACATATTATTCTGTTTTATAATATGATTGTCATCACACCGATTTACACTTCGGTCAGATTATGTGTTGAAGGGAGTATAAAGACAGTTTTGTTCTTCATTCATTCTTCTTCAAACTGTGTTAGCAGGTAGAGCCACCCTCTGCCTTTGAATAGCTGTTTGTGTGCAGGTCTGCTGTTCAGGGGTTTCTGCAAGAAGAGCTGGGGTGATGTTGTTGCACAGATCAGAGTCTGCACTGGGGTCTGTGACACTGCCGCTCTGCTCAGTGGGCTGGCGAGGCAGTGCAGGAGGGGGGAATGACGGTGACTGGAGGATGTCCACGTAGCGCTGGCTAGGCTTGGTCTCCCTCTGCAACACTTTTCTCAGCAGTGGTTTCAATAGCCCAACAGTCACCTGAGTACTGTGGGGGTCTGTGAAAGGAGGAGTAGAAGAGGTTGAACTGGACGCCAGGAAAGACGAGGAGTGGGAGGGAGTGTTGGGAGAGGGGAGGTTTTTCAGGACCATGTTCAGGATGGTGGTGACGGTGAAATCCTCAGGGCAAAGTGTCCACAGCAAGTCCAGGTAGGGATCCAGGTCTCTGTGATGGGCCACCTCGCACAACAAAATAGTGAAAATCTCCTTGTTGAGCAGCGGACTCTGTTTACAGCACTTCTGGGCCACCTGGGTGACCCGATACCACTGCTTCTTGCTCATGAGGATCCGCAGAGCCTGTAGGATTGCGTTGGGTCTCCCACTCACCAGCAGCAGCTCCACCTCTAGGTCCTGCTGCTGGTCTCTGTCTGGGTTTAAGCTGGACAGAAGGTACAGTGCTCGTTTATATAGTGGCACGTTGCTTTCATTGCAGTCCCCTCCTCTCCCACTAGAAAAACTCCAAGAGGAAGCCGCCAGGCCCAGACCCAACCCCGTCGAGCCCTGCTCCTTCTGGGCGAGCTCGAGGAATCTGGGCAGCCAGCTGGGCTGGAAATGAAAAACTGACCTGCAGAGGAGCTCAAACACAGGCAAGGCAGCTGAGGAAGTGGAGGTTGTAGATTTTCCTTTACAGTTTGTAAAGTAATCGACCTTAAGGCTGCGATTGTGTTTTGGTCCCCCATTGGTTAATGACAGGGAGGCTACAGGGCTGGATGACAGACCAGCACTGAGAACAGTTTTCCACACATCAGGGGGAGCTCTGCTGGACAGAAATCCTTCACCGTTGTAGTGTAGCTGCAGAGCAGACTGCGCCGCCTTCCAACCCTCGGAGGGAAAGATGCTGAAGATGGAGTTGAGGTACAGCAGAGCCTCTTTATCCAACTCAGGAGACGACAGAAGCCTCAATACTTCTTTCTCAACTAGACTCTCACACATTGCCTCCACCTCTTTAACACTACCCCTCACTAAAGTCCCCTTCACTTCCTCCAGCGAAACCAGAGCCTTGAGCTCAGCCTCAAGAGAACCCATTAGCTTGTCTTGCCCTGTGATACATCCACCTCCTCCATTCTGGGACAGCTGTGCTCCCTTTTGCTTGAAGCCTGCGCTGAGGTAGCTGAAGAGGATGGAGGCTAAAGAGATGGGAGCCTGGAATCTCCCCCCTTTCTTCAGCGAGTCCACGGTGAGCGGGGTGCTGCTCAGGCTCCTCTGCTGGTAGTATTTACAGGCCTCTTCAAAGACAGCTTCTACCAGGAGGGCTCCAGGATGAATACTCTCCACTGTACTGAAACCAGGAGACTTTATTCTGAAGCTGCAGTCTCTGGAGTCCGTCCCCCTGCTCACCACTACAAAAAGTCCAGTTTCTGAGAGTAGGTGAGGTGTACACATATCTGCCCTGTTTGTATATAATAATGCTTCACTCATCAGCACAATCTTTTCCAGCTCTCTGCCACAGTTCAAGTCTATCAGATGCAGGTTTTGCCCCATAATTAGTGCCAGGGTGTCCTCATACATACCAAGGCTAGTGTGAGTGCTGTAATTTACCAAACAGTTGTCTTCTAGTTTGTATACTTGCCGCAGGACCCCGTCTTTCTGCAGGAGACAGAGCCAGCCTGTGCTGAGCAGCAGGAGGAGGCCTCCACAGGCTGTGGGTGAGAAGCTGCAGATCTCAGGTGGCTCAAGAGGAGACAAATATCCTAAGCAATCGATTACCAGCTTCATAAAGTCAGACTCTTTAGCTGAAAGCTTTTTAAGGGGGGTGTTTTTACATGTGGTGCTGACTGTAAAGGAGTCATAGCGAGGGGACCAGGAGAGGAAGAATTTGGAGATGTTCAACAGCGGCTTCGACTTCAAGTCAGGAAGAAGGTGCACATATTCCCCTGAGCTGACCACAGTAAAGTCAGGATTATTGTGGAGGGCGATTTTCACCCCTCCCAAGCTGACAGCCGTCTCGTTCACCTCAAAGTCACGTCTGCAAACACAGTATCTCAACTTATTCCTTGTGGCGCTGAGGACAGGGGAGCTTTCTGACGGCGGCCGCTCCTCGCACCAGATGATAAGATTAGAGCAAGCACAGACAGATACCACTTTAGCCCGGGGACTGTTGCACAACTGTGATGTCTGCAGGAGATGCCAGCCAGACTTGCACTCCTGGAACTTCCAAAACTCAACTTTCCCACTTTCATAAACCACTGCCACGACCGCTGCACCGCTGCTGCTGCCGCCGCCGTGATGCTCCAGATAGAAAATATCCACGATGGGCACGTTTACGCACAAATCCAGTTTCTTCTGGTTAGGAGCCAGCTGGGGTCTTTCATACTTGTCAAAAGTCACAAGACTGACCTTAGGCTTGCGGAGGACGACATGGATGTGACGTCCATCTGGGCTCATGCGAACACTGTTTATCTGCTCGTTGTTATTCAGACTGAGTATCTCTGTCAGCTCTTTACCGTGAGAAAAGTCCCCGAAATCTGACAGCTGCTTCAACACCAACCCCGCCATATTTCTCCGTTTCCACACCGAGCAGCAGCCCGTAAATACTTTGCCACAGCGTATTAACTAGCCTGCTAGCTTCTGTGGCACATAATCGGGGTCCAGAGTAGCTAACTGAATGGCATCCCGTTAATCTTCATCCTCAAGGTCCGTGCGTGGACAGACGTCCTTCGACAGCCGTCGTCCCCGGTAACGCCATGTCTGTCGACGACAATGAAGGCAAACAGTTCGCTAAAACTGACCTCTGGGTAAGTTTTAATCGAGAAAGGCGCTCTACTCATTCCACTGCTATGCTAGCGCTCCCCTAACATCACGGGATTGTTAATTTCCGGATACTCGGGCTGTTTTGCATAAGAGGAGGAGCCACGGCTGCAAAGATCGTGAGCGAGCAGAAGGAAGAGCGACAGCAGAGCAAAAGCGATACATATAGTACAAGAAATGGTGACGAGATCCGGTACATACGTTTGGAAACTCTTCTTTAATATTACTGACAGCACTTAATTAAACTTATTAGAATGTGTTGAATGTGAAAGCTGGAACACGCAAACACAAAAACTGTGATACGTACTGCTTATGTCTATGGAATAAGAAGTGTAACTTTAGTTATTGTACTTGTTTCGTCTTATTTTGTTACGTTATGTTATACATATTGATATCACCTAGTAGCCTGTGCAGTCTTATAATATGACTTTACTCTGAATTTATTGTATTATTAATTACTTCAATTAATCACTTCAATATTTTTATAACACAGGGGTGGGCAATTAATTTCCCCAAGTATCTGTCTGTCTGTCTGTCTGTCTGTCTATTGTAGTGATTGGACAGTACGTTTTTCTCACTAACTACAGCACTGGAAACATAGCTGGCAACTAAATTGAGCAGGGTTTGTGCACTAGTACAAACCCTGCACTCACCCAGTTCATTCTGTAGTCTTAGTCTTAGTGAATCACTTGCTTACTTTGTTGTTTGTATACATGATTTGCAGGTACATCCATTTCCCTCCAATAGAGAAACAATGGAGTAACTTTGGAGCTTCAATAACGGTTCCATATTGTCTGAATAACATTCAGACAATGTTCAGTTTGGCCTGAAGTGTCACCTTGAGCAAGAGATTGAATTGCTTTCTGTTCCAGCTTGATAGCAGACTTTAACCTCTACCTTTGAAAGGTCAAGCAAATCAAAAGTACATGGCCCTTTGGAAATCAGTCCTTCCACAAGAAACATTATGAGAGAGACACAAATAGAAACTTGGTGGTAGATGTTTTTAAAAACTTTAATTTTTGAAAATAGGTGCAGACCTTTTAAGGATTTTTTTCGCAGATTTGACTGGTGCTTGTTTACATGCAATTATTATGCCCCAGTTTATGCTGAAGTTTATTTAAACAATGCATCAAAATCACTATCCACATATGTGCGTGGGGGCATTTCAAAATGGCTGTCAGTGAGGACTGTGGTTCCACATGTTGTTGCAGTGCATTAAGAAAAATAAGGGCAGGGAATTTGCTCAGCAACGCTGGTGCTGGAAATAGCTTAAACACACATGAAGAACGAATGCTTTTCTGCTCGGACAGCTTTCTTAAAAGGTTGTTTTTAAACCAGTACGATGTAACTATGGAAACCAATGTACCTCCATGGATCTGGTGGCAAGAGTCCATCTTTACTGGCACAAAGCGAGAAACTGCTCTAGCACATCCGTGTTCATTTTGGCAAAAGGGTGCGAAAAGCGACCGCCGGCCAATAAACAGTCTCACCAGAGTTCATACAAACCTGAGAAAGTGACTCACTTAAATCAGCATCCAAAGGCCGAGCCAGCTCGAATACCACGTGTGTGGTTGCAGGAGGATTTGAAAGGTGATGTTGGTCAGGCTTAGTGTCTGTAAACAAACAGCCTGGTAGGTATTTCAAAAACAGCTAACATAGCACACACAGGTAGAAAAAAACAATTTTGCCTTGGATAGAAAATACAGTTTATTACACTGGGAGTGAAAGGCTCAGCGGTGACTCAGTGGAAGTGAATGTCTGCAAGTTATTGAGGCCATGTTTACTGCCTTAGCAAATTTCAGGAGCTATCAAGTTAGCCCACTCTGAAGCTTTGCTGAAGCTTATCTTAGAAGCATTTTAGCGAGAAAAACAAATCTAAGAAGGTGCTGATTACAATAATTTCCTTGAGTGTTCAAGCAGCTCTAAATTTTGCTGCTTTTATTTTTATAAATTAGTCAAGTTGTCCACAGAGACAAAACATACACGCGGTCTCGAGTGAAGTCTCAGTATTGTGATAAAATGTGGGCTTCTATGATAAAATTAAGGCCTGTTGAGCTTGTCTGTGTTTGATAATATTAACCAAATCAACAGGAAACCTTGTGATACCAATAGCATAATTAAATCATGCTGAAACTTCCACTGCCTGCCCCTAAATTGAGCTATCTGTTGCACAATCATATTTATGAGATTTTACTCCAGGTCAGTCTTTGCTAAATTTTAAACCACTAGATAAAAGTTTTTGCTCTGGCATGTGCAGTAGTTCACCTGATATCCAGGAGGAGGCAGTATTGATCTTCAATCGCTGCACTTTGGTGACTTTAAAGTTCAGAGTACAAAATAATGAAAAGAATATCTGTGAAAAGTGCCCACTGAGGTATGTGGATGATGTTTTTCTTATTCTCACTCTTACCCCGAGTGCACAAATGCACCGAATCTTACTCTAAAGCACGCCAGACAGCACTCGCTGTGTCTTTCAATTATTATCACATGTCTGCACAGAGCCAGCATCACAAGGCTGATGTCTTCTCTCGACCGCAGTTAGCTCAACCGGTCCCTTAAATCTCATGACTTTTATTGTTTCTATTTTACATCACTGCATCCAAGCAGTTCGAGCTTTCCAGTAAAACCTGCGGTAATCCTGATATGGCTGGATGAGAGACATGTTTTTTTAAATTAATTTTCCACCTACGTTTGACCAACTAGGTGATCCAAAACAACGATGTGTTAGTTACAAAAGCTGCATCTTTACACCATACTCAAATTCACATATTCTTCTGTTAGTGTCTGAAATTACAAGGGGACAAAGTTTGAGGAAAAGTGTGATATTTGGCTTTTACCTCCTTGACCTAGCTGAAGAGTAACTCAGGGTCGCCTTTTCAAAGCTTTAAGCTCCTATAGGCTAACTCCGCTGTGCCAGAAACCACTTTAAAGGAGACAGGCTACCCATTCATAGTAGTCTGTGTGCCTGTGTATTTATGTCCTATTATGTCTCTGTGTCATTGCTGATAAAATATATGGATGCAGTATGTTATTGGAACAGTATATTTAAGCCTAGTCGCCTACAGACAGGCTTGCTTTGGACCAAAAGAAAAAAACCGCCTTCTATTAGAGAGTGTGTTTAGTCTGCTGTGCTGTAGACAGGAAGATAAAGTGCTTGTCTGGAGACGCAAAGAGGGCTGGATGCAGAGGAGATTTCCTTTTTGAGTTATAAGGCTCAGAAAAGAAAACCAGTGGCTACAAATGTTCGGTGCTCAGGGTACAGAAGATGCCTGTCAGCTTCACTTCAGTGTAGATTTGGTTTCATTTGAGGTCAATTCAGGGGTAAAAATTGCCTGTGCAGGAGGGATATTTGTCGCCCTGCTTGGGCTTTGAGTGAGATGCGACTTCCGTGCATCTGTTTCAAATGAAAGTTGCAGCTGTCAGTCTCCTGTCTGCTGTGAGAACACGTGGATATTACTGTCAGTTTGCTCTGGCTGTTGAAAAGCTGTCATGTCCGCTGCCTCTCTGCCTCTCTTTAGTTAGCTTCACTGGGGAATGTTGTCTCGAGCTTCAGGGGTCTCTCACTGATTCTCCTCTGCGCTGACATGCAGCCCTGCTGTGGGAGATGAAGTCGTCCATCATTTTTTAAAAAACAAATATGCGCACAAATGATAATCAAGAATAAAGGGATCTAAATGCTGCTTGTCACATAGGATTGTGCGGAATATTAAACAAGAAGCTGAAATGTAAGGATTTTTGGTAGCATTACTAAAATATTTAAAGTTTTAATGCATTTGGAGAACTAGAAAATTAAATAACCGCTATAAATCTGTAAGAAAAATGTTCCTCATATGGATTTTTTTTTAAATAGTTGAGAGTAATTCTTTGCCTTGAAAGGCAAATCTTTTTCTATCTACAGCTTATTTTTCAGAGCACTTCCCAGCAGCATCTATATTAAGGACTGTGTCTTCTTCTTCGTCTTCTTCTTTCGGCTACACCCTGCACCACAGCTGACCATCTGCCTCCATCTCACCCTATCCCTTACATCCTCTTCTTTCACACCAACCCTCTGCATTTCCTTCTTCACTACTTCCATGAATCGTCTCCATAGTCTTCCTCTTTTCCGCCTGCTTGGCTGCTCCATCTTCAAAATTATCCACTATCCCTCCTCTGCACACGTCCAAGTGGAAATCCTTTCTTCTGTAACCCTTAGTTTGGCCTCTTGTCTTTTTGTTAGTGCCAAAATGTTTATTGGCCCTGATTATGGCCTAATGGAGAAAACTGATCTTAGCAAAATCCTTGAAATGAAACTTCTGACGTTCCTAAAACAAACTCCACGGAGAGGTTGTGGCGGTGCAGACAGATCTGTAGCACTGTCGCTCATAAAAGACACTCCGCCTCATTGGCTGATTAGATAACATACCATTTACAATTGGCTGTCCCTCCGCATTTAGCTGCGGCTCTTATCTCAATGATCCATACCCCGGCTCTGAACAGCAGTAGCATTAGCTCTCACATCACACTATTAATCGGATTCATGGCCCTTGGCTCATTGCAGGCTGTGCTCCTTTTTTGGGAGCTATTTTCCTCTCCTGTTTGTTTCTTATCTCTGCATCTAGTCTTCATAAAAAAGCACACAAAATGACCCTTGTCATTGCAGCTGCAATACTGTCTGTGACCATGGATTGGCAGTATGTGCATTAATGGTGCAGCAGCTCAAACTGGTCATGAGAGGATAAAAGAAGGTCACGCCATCACAGTTTACAGAACACTGACTGAACTGTATCTGTAACGTGTATCTAAGGGGCCAGAGTATATATACTTCACCATCAGATCCTCCTTCAGTCGGTGATTGTGACAAGCCAGTAACCTAACTCCATTTCCTTTGTGTTTTATAGTTATAGAAACAGGTGTGAGTCACTGCGCTCGCTGCTGCTTTGACTGCACAAAGTCTCACTGGAAGAGACTAGAAGATCAAAGAACAGGATTTGGCTTTGTCCTCCTTGATTTCCTGTTCATTTCACCTCACTGCCTCTTCATTAATCAAACTCAAATTATATCAAGGTCTCACTCAACCTCTGGTATTTATGCTCTTGGCTCTCTCTTTCCTCTACAACTTCAGTTTTGCCTGTCTTTCCCTCTGCTTCCATCTCTGTCCGAGCCACAGACATAATTGCTGTTGAGATAAACTCTCAGATGAAATTTCTTCTTTTTGTCTCTCAAAACCATCGTCCCCTCAACGTCGAGCACTCAAACGGGTATCAGTCTAACCTTTGATCACACAGAGCGTCTTCTCCCCGTTGTTGGCCTAATTTAACTACACCTGTATCCACAAAGCCTTGATGCTGTAACTTAAAAGACCTTCACCTTTGCTACAGTCTGAGGTGAATTTGACAGCGTGTCAGCATGAGCCGAGTCTGACTTTCTTTGTGTGCGAAATGTGTGTTGAGCACATTTTCTCTTGCAGGGAGAGAAAAGCAAAACCTGTGATGAACCCGTATGTGACGAGGGTCAGGCGATGAGCTGTGAAATTATTATGCCGTGCCTCATCATTAGAACCCGGTGACATTTTAAACTGTTTGTGTGTGCTTTCAACAATTTCCTTTATATGCCTGCAATCTTTTATAGGTGGTAATAATGGCCCAGACAGAGAAGCGGTACCAGCAACATCTGTTTACATGCACTGTCTCCCTTCTCTTTCCCTCCCATCTCTTTTGGCTGCTCTTCTTAATTGAACTGTACGTTCTGCTCTTAGACGTCTGCATAATGCAGTTTTCTTCCTCATCCAGCAAGCTGCCAGACAGCTGCCATCAGATCATAGTCAGCCTGCAACTAAAAAAACCTTGATTTTCCTGGTAAACCTGCTGACTTTTCCCTTGCTAATTACATTTAGAATCACTTTAATTAATTCCTAATCTGTGTCATACAATTGTTTTTTTTTACTTTAATAGTTTCCCCCTATCTATTTTAGTCTCTATTAGGAACATTTTAATGACCAAGTTAGCTTCACATTTTTCTTTTTTCAGTAATTGCAGTGATGTTGTTGAAAAAAAAAATATTTTTGGGACAAAGAACAAAAAAATAGATCCATGTTGAAACACACTTCAATACTGTTACAGTCTCCATTGCACTTAAATTTCTACCAACATGTTGGCCTTTCCCACTTTCACTTTTACCCACAACTGAAACAGTTAAGTTTAATGTGCCCAAATGGTCGGCATGTTTACATCATAACTGTCTCACTGGGTGCAGGGTTAAAACTCCCGACAGCATTATGCGCTGGCCTTAATCAAGCGTGGTATTGAGCATTACCAGCTTAGGCATGCTGTACTGTGGCTTCCTGGGGAGGATAAGAAGTCTGATTTCTCCTTTGTGTGATATCACATCATTCCTCCCTCACTCCTCTGAATATGCATGTATTCCTCCTAAAAAGATAACCATACTTCATTCAAACTGGAGAGGCAGGAGGTGCTTCCGGTCCAGTTGTTTAAATCTTGCTAGATGTATTGCTGCTATTATGGCTATTCTAGCCACTTCATCGAACTACTGCAACATCTGGTGTCTGCTTACCCTGAGAATTTGGCACAAAGAGTGCGGCCAACATAGTTTTAAACAATGACCTTTAATATCTGCAATTTTGTCTCTGTACACCTCCACAGTGGATTTTAAATCTGGATGTGGTTAACCTTCAGAGTTTCAGCTTTTCTTAAACAAAATTACAGACATTTTTGTACATCGTCTCTCATTTTCAGACGCTCAAAACTAAAAGCACAGACAAAGGAGTATTCTTAATACTTGAGTGACAGATCACAGCATTTCTTGATATTCTTTGGACATCACTGAATGCTATGTTTCCTCTGAAGATGGAAACACAGCTACTTGTTTGTGGGTCGTTCTTCGCTGAATTTAGTACTTAATAACAGAAAAGCAAGCTCTTTTGGTCTGAGATCAGGTGACTGACTTGAGCATTGACGGATATCACATTCTTTGCTTTGAGAATCTCATGGGTTATTTTTTCAGTATGCTTTAGGTCATTATCCATTTTCACTGTGAAGTGGCGTCCAATCATTTTTGCAGCATTTGGGTCGCTCTGAGCAGAGTTTATAGTCCTGTACACTTCAGAATTCTATCAGCAGTCACATCATCAGTAAACACTGATGACCCAATTCAAAAACCACTGGTTGCAATTTTTGATTGTAACCAGTGGTTTTCACCTCACTGTAAACCCTTTGTGTTTACATCCATGAAGGTGCCTCTTGATTTTTGACTTTGATAATGGTATGTATGCCTCATTGAGAGTATTCTCAACTTGGTTATAGGTATTGTAATTTTTTTTTAAAATGAAATAATTCTGTGATCATTCACTTCAGTTGTCTTTTGTAGTTGCTGGCCAGTGCTTTAATGTTTTTTAAGAATGGGTACGGGATTGTTCATTTGGCCACTCTTAAAGGTTTTCTTTTCTTAATTTGATCTTTTTTTAATTTAATTTAATTTTTTTTTTAGGTTTACAGCCTAATGATCGTCTCCTTCAGCTGCATTAACGACTGTTTGAACTGCCTTTTAAGAGTTCCAGCAAACAGCTGCCAAAGAGAAGTTCAACATTTGGAATCAACTCCCAATCTTTTATCTGCTTAATTTCTCATGGAATAACAAGGGAATAGGTCTCAACTAGCCAAGAAACTGCTTGTCAGTTAATTGTCCAATTAATTTTGAACCCCTCAAGCAAAAAAAAAAAAATCCCCCAAAACCCAGCTGTAATTTATAAACTGCTAGTGCAATACTTTTGTTAAACACCTCAAAGATGAAAGTCATACATTCTTTGATTTTAAATCCATTGTGGTGCTGTACAGATGAAAATTACAAGACATTGTCAGTGTCCAGATAGTTGTCAAGCTAACTATTGCTGCAGAAGAAGTGGTGCTGTGTAATCATACCATAAACGTCAGCAAGACAAATACCAGAGACATATATATCATGAAAAATAGTCTGTGGGTTTGTTTGTACTGTATGTGAGGTGTCAGCAAGCTTACAGCATTGCACTTAGTACAGGGAAAGATCAAAAATGACAAGACTGGACTACAGCACATTTGCTGGTTGTGAAGTTCTACAGGGGATACATGTATGCTACCAGTCTGCACATTCTACAAATGCTCTTTAATCTGTCATTCACGATATGTTTTAATATAGCTGCTGTGTGCTGCCATTTAAAGTCTGTGGATTTTAAAGTAAAGCTAAAAGCACCACTGCAGGGAATTCACATTATGATCACCATTTCTTACAAAAAAGCCCTTTTTTGCTTTCTTAAAAATAGAAGTGAAAATGGAAATTGCAGTTACACTGGAGCTCCAGATAAAAGCACATTGAAGGGTCATTTGGACACATCAGTGTTGAAATTGCTCCCGTATAAAACCATTAAGTATGCACCCCATAAATACAGATAAATCAGTATTTTGCAGTGATAGTAGACCTGAGACTTTGCATTATCTTGGTTGAAGGAATTCAGGTACATATGGCCACACAGTGTACATTAAAGACTCTTTTAGTTATTTGCTGTTTGGCTGCATCTCTTGAGGAAATGGCTTTGACACTGTTGGCCTTTGCTTGATAAATTAGGTCCCTGGGAAGACATTCAACATTACACTGCACATTCATTATGACTTAACCACAGGCCATATAGAAAAAAAAAGTGCTATATGACCACACATTAGGTGGGCATTGTCAGAAACATTATAAACCACAAAGATTCCTTAGAGTGTTTGAGAAAAGCTGTAGCCCGGTCAACAACACTTAGCAGTAACAATATTCAAATTCAGTCCACACCTATATGTTACCTGTGCACAGGCCGTTTCCTCTTAATTGGCTTCCATCAGTAGACACTGCAAAATCTAGACACCATGGGAGTAAAGAGGAATGGGTTCAGAGATGCAGCACACCTCTTAATTGGAAGAACGTGCTTCTCAGGGGACAGAAGAGATAGGTGGAGAGTTTCACTATGGATATAATTATTTCCTGCGGGCAGCAGAGAAGCCGGGAGCAGACCTGATCATGCAGGGGTTAAAGGCGGAGAGAGGGAGAGGAGGGAGGCATCAGGGGATGAAGAAGGCAGATACCTTGAGACTCATTTGTGGAGAGAAAGGGATGCCAAACGCTCTTGGACCTCAATCGATGTCCATCTCCTTCTCTCTCCTGCCTCTCTCTGTCAGCGTGTTGCCTCTTTAGTTTTGCCTCTGAACTTTTTAGCCTGCAGAGCTTCAGGTGAGAAGAAACTATCTCAACCGCTGTCCTGATTTTATTCCTTAATTCCTGTAATTCAACCCAATCTCTCTGCCAGGGCTGGGTAACAAACCTAAACTCTGTGTTTGTACTTTGTACTAAGTGAGACCCCCCCCCCCCCCTTTTTTTTTTTTTAATTTAACTTAATCATGGAAAAAGTGCTGATGTAACTTTCAAAGTGACCTCCAATTCAGTAGGCTAGCTTCAGCATCCTGTTGTTCAAGTCTGACCTCATATACAGATGGTTGGACTGGACTTGTTAGTGCCATATTAGAATCCAGTGGGTAACCATTTTATTTAATGTGATGGGTTAAGTTTATGAACAGTGAGCAGAAAGACATAATAGATATAGGACCGATACAGGTCTTTTACAGCTGGTACTGATATTTAGCCTTTTAAAAATTGGATGCATTATCTGACATTTTTCTTTTAGACACACAAAATATAAACTGATTTCCCTAACATTTGCTATCTGTAGTTATTTATTTACTTTTGTGCACTCTGCCAACCTCTTCTCAGATCAGCTGGTTGTTTTCTTCATGGCATTCCAAACGTGTTAGCAACAGGGGAGTGCAGAGTGCCCTCTGGTGGGCAGAATATGCAATGTCAACATTTATGACAGAGTTGAAGGGTGTTTCTTCCATCTCTTCTTTACTTTTTAAATTTTCATGTATGAGCTATAATACATGCAAATACTGATAAATCAGCAAATAGCTCCTGTCGGCCAATATTGGGTCTGCGCTTCAGCAGGCCCGCTAGTTCAGAGACTTATCACCCATGAAGAAAGCAAGACGAACAGTTTAACCGGTTTTACTTGCTAGCAAGGGGAGGATCTCAGAGCAGCCCCTCTGCCCTCGGTCTCAGACCACTCCAAAGAACCAGCACCCCCCTGCAGCCTTTTATTCTGTGACACACAGTTTCACAAACACCCACTGTAAACCTCCCCTGTGGTGCACCATAAAACTAAGGCACTGAGTGTGCGTGTGTATGCATGTATGAGCGTGTGTGTGTGTGTGTGTGTGTGTGTATGCACGTGAGTGAGTGTCTCTCTGTGTGACTTCCTGTTGACAGAGGGTCATCTCCCCTCACCCTGTATAGTGCTTAGCTTCCTCTAACGGTTTACCATATACAAACACAGGTGAGGACATAAATGGCAGGAAGTAAAACATCCTCACTAAATAAGGACAGAGAATCTTCACACAGGATGTCCCTACAGTTAAACACTACAGCCAATTACCTCCCCCACATAGATGTAGGCCGGGGAGAATGATAGAGGATGAAATAAAGTTTAGAAATTTAAGTAAAAGAATGACAACATTTAACAATTTCAACCTAACAGCCAATAATATCGATGTTAACCAAATAAATTAAAAAACAAATCACTATACTAGTAGGACATATCCTAGCTTACTGTCTCTTGTATTTGAATTCACTATAGTTGTAGTCGATGTATGTTCCTCAAAGTAAGACACTGAAACTAAGTGATTCTGTCATTGCTTGGGTTTTGATCTGTCATCACTTTGTCCCTAATTCCTCCTCTTTTGCGACCTCTTCTTCTGTTCTTTGAAACTATTGTTGTCAGTATGCCCGTTTTTCTCATTTGTTCCTTCTTTATCCACTTTGCTTCTTAATGTTTTGTCATTCTCTTCCAAGCCTTTTCATATTGCTTTTGTCATACCCATTAGTCCTTAGCATACAATCAATATCTGGTCTTACAGCTCTGATACAACACAAGTGCTGAAAGAAATAAGTAAGGGATAAAAGAAAGTGTGAGACTTGTCTCTTACTGTAGCTGCTGTTTCTGAGAGCCTAATTTTCTCTGAACAACCCGCTGGTTATTAATTGAAACTTTAAAATAGAAATTTGCACTAAATACTAACTTTTAAATTGTCACCTCTGGTTTCATTGATCTATTAGGTTAGTGCATAGCTTCAAAACATCTACCCTTCAAATGAGGCTCATACTGACCAGCTGGATTTAGGAGTGGTGCAGCACTCGTAGATTTATAGTTGTGAATCCTGTTTTGGGTCAACAAGGGCTTCGAGAGGGAGGAGAGCCGGTGTCTGAGGTGTAAATTAGACTGTAGATCAGGGAAAGTGGCTGACACTCATGCTGCAGGCCTGATGAATGGATAATGGTGCCTCTGTTCCAAAGAGCCCTTGGCATATGGCAAATAAACCAGCATGCACACGTGGAGGGCCAGCAGACAGACAAGTGGGCACACATACAAAACACGCACACTATTTCTGTTCTGCGCCAAGAAGCTGTAGACAGGAGCAACTTAAAGTGAATACAAAGCATAAGCTTGAGATGAAGAGCTTTTGCTTGGTCACCGGAAAATACTGTTTCTCCTATACAGTTTGTAAAGGATGACATTGCAGAGGAAAAATTATGTTTCACTCATGAGACTAATCATTACAACCATAACCAATTTTCTCTAAAACATGTGAACATTTAACAGAACACCTTTGTTAGTGCTCATGTTAAACAACTCTCTTTAATATACATGACACAAAATGCAAAACTCAAGTCCAGAACTACATTCTGTTTTTACTTTGTTTCCTAAAATTGTTAAAAATTGTAGATTAACATTCAAGAGACATATTTCATTCGTCTGTTTAGATTTTCTATTACTTTTTTCCTTGAATATGCCATACTTCGCCCGTTCTTTGAATTACTGTGATGCAGTTGGATAGATAGTAATAGTAATACTGAATAGATAAAAACCTACTTGCAGCATGTTGCTAAACGATTATTGTTAATTAATCTGCTTAACACTCCATTACATTTACAAGAAATTGTAATCCCCACAGCGCTAACGCCTGAGGCTAAAGATGGGAAAGTCTCCAGGATCACTAAAAAGGAAAGTTTCGCTGGCTGACCGGCCAGGTCACGCCCCTAGGCATGTGCTGCTGACTGAGTAAGGATTTCCCCCTTTTCTTTCTTACTGGATGAGATACTGAGGCAAAATAATGTGCAGTTCTATTTGTGTTTTATAATCAGAAATTTTTCAATAAAAGTTATTTAAGGAGATATTTGCAGAAAGTTAAGTTAAGATCAGAATCAGAATACTTTGTTAATCCCGAAGGAAATTATAGATTAAAGATAACAAATACTATAAATATTGGAAAGCCTAGTTTTTTTAAATTTCATTATTGTTTGACTCGGTCTGTTGCTTTGGCTGGTTTTCTCATGGTGGATCAGATGGCTGCAGATCAGCAGCATGATTGGGTGTAAAAAGAGCAACTTAAAGAGGCAGAGTTTATCAGAAGTAAAGGTGGGCAGAGGTTCAGCAATCAGCAAAAACATGCATCTACAAAATGTAGAACAATTTCAGAATAATCTTCCTCAGTGTAAAATTGTGAAGACTTTGAATATCTCATCCTTTACAGTACAGTAAAAGGCTGAAAATCAGTATTAGATGACCATGATTGTTGGATTTCAAGGAGCACTGCATTAAAACTATGTACGATTCCATTGTAGAAATTAGTGCATGGGTTCAGGAACACTTTGTGAAATCATTATCCAGGAGCACAGTGTGGCTTCTTCTTTACAAGTTCTAACATGTAAAGACAAATCCATTCACTAACATGATTTAGAAACACGTCCCTCTTCTTTGGGACAAAGCTAATTTAAAAAGACATCCAGATGACACACTGCGTCTATTCCAACACTGTTGCTTTGTAGCAGTAGAGTCCAGGTCCTGAACTGGCCTGCCTGCAGTCCAGACCTCTTCACCTATAGAATCTAATAGCAGACAGGAATGGGACAGCATTCATCTCTTAAATGTTCATCAGCTGGTCTCACCAGTTGTCACATGTTTGTGGACTGTTGTTAAAAGAAGAGGGGATGCTACACAGTGGTAAATATGGCTATATCCCACCCTTTTTGGGATATGGCCATATTTTATTGTTCCCATTAAATTCAAAATGAGCTCACATTTTCTTTCTTTCTCAGTTTGAATGTTTGCTATGTTTCTATGCTGTATAGTGAACAAAATATGGGTTTATAAGATTTACTTTATTTTTTTTGTTTACATTTTACACAGCATCCTAGTTGTTTGGAATTGGAGTTGTACAATATTTCACCTTCTTACTAAAATCTGTTGGCAAAGGAAGCCAGCCAAGATGCTCATCTAAACCAAAATCCGCACAAGTACAACTGTTTTGGAAAAAAACCTGTTGTTTAATTGTAGAAATGTTGGTTATTGGAGAGACATGTTACAAAGTAACATTATCAATTTGGACTGTAATATCATCTGATTGCATGAAATTTAGCCAAACTTCAATCCTCAGCTTGCTGAAATGTGAAATCTAAGCTAAGCTAAGGGTGACGTCACAACAGCTTCAGTGGGTTTTTAAATATTTCTCTAATATGGTGAAATTGTCTTATTCTTTCAGTCGTCTTGTTGTCACATTTGTACGGAGAGTTTGCGTTTGTGTGGGTTCTCTCCGGGTACTCCGGCTTCCTCCCACAGTCCAAAGACATGCAGTCTGTCTCTCTGTGTTCCCCTCGTGTACCCTGCCTCTCACCCTATGGTAGCTAGGACAGGCTCCTGCTCCAGGATCAAATCATTAGGGGAATAAAAGAATTAGAACAACACTGTGTAACACTCAAAGGTTTAGACCACATTGTTCTCTTTTTCCTCTGAAGTGCAAAGATAAAGGATGGAGTTCTAGTAAGAGGAGTAGGTGAGAGTGGATGTCGGACACATTTGAGATAGCTGTTTTTACCTCCTCTTCACTTGATAGCCATCACTTTCTAAATCTCCATCGAGCTGCAACAGTGACTCAGGCAGTATCTTAGGTAACTGAAAAGACAAAAGCAGCAATGCACGGCTGATATAAACTGCCACATTGTTACATATAATCTCACCCTCCAATCTAACAGACACATTCATTATCTTGATAAAAGATTTAACTGATTTTACATGAATTATCATTTTTGTAATAGGACCAGAAAACCACATTTCATGGCATGCTGGGTGTATGCGATAACATTTTTTCAATAATCTGACAAATCGGAGCCCAAATATATAATGTCACTATGGTTGGTGATTGATGATGTTTATATCCAAGAGCAATGACGGCAACAGATGCTGTGATTAAGCTCAAATTGTGACACACACAGACACAGACAGTGAACAGAGGCATGCTTGTGATGCTTATGATATTCTTCCGATTTTTCCAAGTATATGACAGACACATTAATATATAAACTGCTCTTAACTATTTGATGAGAGCTCTAGTAATGCTTAGTATATTAAATTATATAAATAAGACTGTAATAAAAAGATGGACACAGTGACTCCACATGTTAGTTTTTGGGGCTTTGAAGCTTCGAATATAATTTTAACTGTTGCCATCTTGTTTTTTAGAGCAATTGTAACCATATTTGGATGGGAGGATGAGGTGCAGACTTATAAACTAACACAAGCTATATCATAATGGCTCACAAATACTAAACTCTAGTACTAAACTCTAGTATTTCTAATCTTTAATAATTGTATTAAAAATGCTACCTAAGACAACAACAAAAACATAAATATGCTTTAGAGATACTGGAATTTGCCTGCAAGTCAAAGTGGCCACAAAAACTCTTTTTTTGTACCACATTGCAATACATTCGATTTACTCTGTGCTTCTCCCTTCTGTAAATACTTGCCATTATACAACAGCCTGTTCAGAGCATATGATTTTTTTTTATAGTAAAACTTACTTTTCATTTGTTAAATTGTCAAAACATACAAACAAAATCATCAAAATCATCCACTAAATCACTTTACTGCTGATAATATATTTATATAGGCAATGTACTACATATAAACTGGACATGCACACTGACTACATACTCAAATGCTTGGGCTAATCAAGGCAAGAGGTATCACAGTAACTGACACTCCTTGGTGCAATGTGTAGTTTGTATAACAGTGTTGTGTACTGATGCCATCTATTGTGGTGACCTTCCTGTCATTTTCAATGATTCAGAAAAGTTTATTCAGATAAAATCTAATGTTTGCTGTGAAGATAATGTGGTGGCTTTGAGGGACTTTCCATAAGTAGGTGTTGTTTGCCCTGATTCTGTGGCAGGGATTTCACTGCTCTCTGTGCTGGAAAAGTGTCTGACAATGAGTTGGCAGTGACGCCATCGGCAGAGCGGGGTAAACGTGGGCTGCAGTCTAATACCATGGCATTAGCTGCTGAAACTGGGACTGAAGGATTTGATTGCTCACTAGGCTAATATCTGGGGAGATGACAAGTTATGGGCCAGATTGATTTCAAATGCTGTGTGACTAATATGAGAGGGGTTTTCCAAAGCTTACTCAGTGCATGTTCGGTTCCCTGTCATCACCAGCCAACTGAATATTATTCCTTCAGCGTAAAATGCAGAGAAAACGTCAGTTTTCGTTGGAATTTGCCATTTACTGTTTTGGAAGATGTGCGTATAAAAGCAGCACTTGAATCACTTATTGATCTCTGTCCTTTGAGTTAATAAAACACCCATGTATGCCTTTAAATTGTTTTATGATCAGTCGAATCTTATTATTAATCACTTGATGTAAACACTCAGAGAGGACACTGATAACAGCTGCTTATTGTCTTCAGTATAATGCACCACACATCAAATGCAAGCATCAAAATATATGTGACAGAGCAAAGTTTTTTGTAGGCTTCTTGGATTTAGTCAGTATCTTAATCAGACATCTAACTGTCTGAAAGCTTTAATACAAAAATAATCTGGTGGGACATCAGTATGATAAGTTGGTGTGTGTCAGGATGTTTTAAAATAGCATAAAATTAAAAAAAGACAGGAAAATAAGCGATATTAATTCTCTTTTAATTACAACGTGCTATCAACTTAACAGAAAGTGTTAGATTAAGAGGATAGAATCAGTATTAGTGTATATACACTGTATGTAAGGCTTACATGCCTCAGGGCAGCATCTGGGTTTTGAGGCTAGATCTCAACTGGAGTCTGATCCTGACTCTTTTTCGTTTTTAAGTGCCAGAAGAAAAAGAAAAAAAGAGTTTCACTAACATTTTCTTGTACTGATGGGCACAAAGTCTTGTGTTCTTGAAAGACAGCATGATAGAAGTTCACCAAAGGGAAATGCTTTGGTTTATAATGTTTGATCACGATCAAACATTATCTTTCATGTCATGTAAAATGCACATATGAAACAGCTTCATGTGCAGCATGTGCATGCTCTCCTGTGAATACTTTGTGGATGGGTAAGCAGTCTGAATGTATTATAAAAACTGCTGTAGTATATATACATATTAGAGAGTGTAAATATTTTGCTAAAAGCTCAAGAATAAGTGTGATTTGATGTAATGGACTTATGTTTTATTGTAATTCAAAATGAGTATAATTTCAGTGATGCGGAGGCAGAGGACTAAGTTATAATGGCCAGATAAAACATGCTTTAATCAACAAAGCTGTGAGCATATAAAGGAGAACGAGAACTGCCTTAGAGGTCAGTTTAGTGGCTAATGAGCCACAATGATTAAAGCTCTTTTGAGTGCAAGTAACCTAATGATTTTATATATTTCAGTGATTCGGTTAAAACCACCGGTAATACACATATGGACTAACTATACAGAATTTCCTCCTTATTTGTGAGCTGTGGTCAGTGGCCATTTTATACAGTACGGCTCACATCACTGTGAATTGGATTTGGACTCTTATTTAACACCAATATTATATTTAAAGACTGAAAGTGTTAGCCAAGGGAGAATTAGGCAACATTTTATATAGTTTTTTACTTTACTTTAGCTTTAAAGTGATTAACAGTTATTTTACTGGATTATAATGGACCTTGGGCTTCTCTCTCCCACTGCTCTGTCTTTCTCTTTCTGGGCTGTGAGCAGTTTCATGTAGAGACCCTCGACATGCTCAACCAAGCATTAACGCTTCACTTTACATGTCACACCCATCCACCCACCGACAAACACACACACGCACGCATGCACACACAGAATACTGACTTCTCATCCAACTGACAAGCTGTCTGATGCACTTCATCCTTAAAAACACCCGTCAAGTCTATCCCAACTCACTGCCACCCCACCTCGCTCTCACACACATACGTAGAGGCAGCCATAGAGAGAGCACACCAGTTCACTAAATGTAGCTGCACAGACACAGACGCAGGATGCTGAGATTCAGTGAGCTAAGAGAACTCTCTCCAATTATCCCTGAGGATACCAAGATATGTATGCGTGTCTGTATGTGTGAGAGAGTGTGTGACTATGGCCGTGTGCATGCTTATGGATGACTTTCTGTTCTGCCTGGTGATCATTAGAGAAGCACTGAACTGCAACAGATCCTGTGGAGAGCGGCAGAGGGAAGCAAGAGGTGAAAGAGGGAATGAACCTTTCTTCTCTAAAAAATGAAAACAGTTTTGTCTGACTTAGTTGGACTTATTGGGAGACAGTGTTGTCTCAGGATTTGAGGCTTGTTTACGTGGCAATTTGTTATCTGTTCCCGATATTACTGGTAGCTATCGTCAGAGCAGACATAGCTATGACTGGATAGACAGTTTGTCCTGCTTTATTTAAAAAATCGGGTATTCTTTAGTATCTATTAATCTGCAACATCTCCCATACAACATGTGTACCTGTGGCTGTGCTGTGATAAGAGACTGATACTAGCAAAAGCCTGGGAAATGCAACATTGTGTATCTTCTCTGATTAGCTCTATAGTGTCATAAGCAGACACACAAACGCTGTCAACAGCAGCATTGTGTACACATAAAAAAAAAAAATCTATGTATAACTGAGCTGTTGTCATCCAGGGACACCATATCTTCATGGACAAACATAAAATCCACACAAAAAGGAGACAAATTGAAAAAAATGTTACATGGTGCCTCATTCAGTACAGCACAGCAGATTTAAGGCAGAACAACAGAGGTGTGGTACTAATAATGCGCTGATACAGGAAGTGACTGCAAATTCCTGCTTGTTTCCATGCACCTGTTTTTATGCAGATATTCAATTTGCACATCAAAGAGCCTGAGCAGAAATGCTGAAAATTAAACAAAAAGACATTAAGTGTGGCTGATGTGTAAAAGTTGGTATAGAAACAGAAATGTGATGTGCTGTGAATAACAAATAAATAGCTGTAATGTGGTTTAAATGAAAGTTTTACATCAAAATTGCTCCAAGGGAATCTCCAAGAGGATAACAATCAACAAATTTGACTAGAAAAAACATAGATTTAGGGACATTAATGTCAATGCACCTCATTTCTAATGTTCACATAACAGCAGTGGGAATGTTTTTGCCCATTTCTTGACATTTGTTCAGTGTTTGCCCCAAATGTATATGGAAACTTTACAAGTAGCTATTGTATTCTGTTTTTCTCTCATTACTGTTGCTCCTATTTTGCCCAATAACATTATGGATTACTCATTTCTAGTTAGACAAATCAAAGTGGCTATTTTGGAAAAGGTGGACCAAAACTCAATCAGAGATAATTCTAAAACATAACCTCAAACACCCAAAAATCGCTGAATCCTTGGTCTCATTTATTTATTCCAGACTAATTTAAAGTGGATTCTTTGCTAAACAAACAAGGAGAAAAACATTCCTCTGAAAATGATGATGACTGAAAATGAATATGAAGAAATGAGGTGTGACTGAAGACTGTGGCATAGTGCTGTAGGTAAAACATACAAGTCCCAAGCCACCTCCTCCAGATTATCTCGAGGAGGACACCAAAGCATTCGATGTGCAGAAGGCATCCTAGTCAGACGCCCAAACCACTCCAACTGGCTCCTTTCGATGTGGTAACAGCTCTTCCTTCTTGAACGAGCAAACTCCTCACCCTATTGCTAAAGAAGAGCCCAGACACCCTTCAGAGGAATCTCATTTCCGCCACGTTTCTCCAATGTAATTCTTTCGGTCATGACCCAGAGCTATTTTTGGTAATTGCTTTTGGTGAGCGTCAGGTGAATGTGTATATACTTGTGTGCCCTTAAAGGTAAGTGTGCATGAAGGCTTTTGTCTAGTGGTTCAATATAGACTCATGTGTCACATGGATTACATTCTTTAATACTCTGTGAAATCTGAAAATAAGTGGACTGATGGGTTTTATTGTCCTATAGGTACTCATCTTCTGCACATCTCTCTGTTTACATGAAGCTTTGTTTGTGGTGTATTCTCAGTGGCATCAAAGGAACAATTTGAGGCACATTGTGGGAGATAAAATAATGATCATTGCTTTTCCAGTGATAGTACAGCCATTCTGTACTGCTGAACACAGATAATGTCCCCATCCATCCCACTCTGCAAAGATGCACAGGAGTAAACATGCAAAGGATAATACACAATCATGAACGCCTTCTTTTTTCTTATTGTCTTGTATTCCCCCACATATGGACAACAACATTCTCCAAGGTTCTGTTAGGACTTATTAAAGTTTATATTTCTTTTGCTGTTGACACCAGTGACTTGGGTCAGACCCAATACAGCAGGGAGTCTGTTTTAGTTTAATGAGGAACCAGGGCCTCCCTTATTGGCACATCTATTCCTGCACTGTGGTTCATGCTCCTTTTATTATGCTCATAAGGGCAAAGGGTCCTTGATGCAAATAGAGAACATACTTAAGCAGATGGGGACCGCATTTGAAATGACAGGTACAGTGTTTCTTAATGTTCAGACATCATGGGGCTGTCTTCTTCCCCCCCGCTTGCTAAAAATTACATTAGTGTCATTGTTTCACCTTGAAAGCTTGTTTACTGTCCAAGTGATTTTGCAGGAGCTATTAGAGCAGCCATTAATTAGTGTCACTCCGAGTTAACGTAGGAGGTTCTCAGGCTGTGCTTGGCTTTTTCCCAAAACAAGAGCACGGACACTAAAATTGTTGCGTAGGACAGTACAAGCTTAATAGTGTTTGTGTGGCTTGTTGCTTGCATGCTTAATGATATAGCAAATCAAAATATCTACTTACACTCCAGTCTTTTGTTTTTGTACATTCATCTCATACATTTCCATCTTTTGTGGTCAAAGGATTTCTTCTTTTACTTCCAGACCTAACATGACATTTGTTAAAAATCTTCCTCATCGTTTGACAGTTACACCTTACTGTAATCACGTTACATTTTTCATTAAAGCAGTAATGCAATGAGTTACTGTACTAAATTTGGTATTTACAAGAATGTTACAATTATGGAGTTACTTGCATTACAGAGGTTCTTAAATTATGTGGATACCCAATGGATAGAAAAAACAACAACAAAAAATGACCACTACTATTATTTTGAGAAAAAAAGTCAAAATGGAGATTGACATTGTTGTTTCAAGCCAAACAACTGCCACGGCTCCCTTACCCTCTACAAAATGGATTGTTCAGATAAGTTAGTGAAACAAAAAACCCTCCAAACCACCTGTTTTATTGTGTCTTGTGATATAATAATCATCCTCTATATTACATGAGAGTGTAACCATTGGTATTCTTGCGTCTGTCCATAGCTAGTTATTTCATTTTGTACAAATCCGGTCAACTCTTCCAAGGTTTTGTGGCTTTTCCTTCTGACCACATGCAGATTTCCGTACAGTCTTTTCAACGCCCTCATGCTTATCTACACACTGTGTTTATATGCTAAAAATAATTGCATTGTAACTAAAGTATGAGTTTACTAACTCATCTATACAATGCATTTTGCAGGAGGCAGCTGTGGAAGTTTGTCTTGAAACAGTTTTAATCTCCAAATATTGACTTTATTATCAAGATAAACAATGAAATATTTTTTTCTTAATGAGGCCCAAATACTCCTTTGTAGATTTCAGTTCGTGTGCAGGAAGAAGAGCAGTTTACAGCTTTTCAGGAGCCAAAAAAGGGCAAAAGCACGATGGTAAAGTGCAGGACGGAAACAGTTCCATTATAATGCTAACACAACTTTGGCTCTTTACGAGCATCTGCACAGACAACCTGCTAATGCAAAGCTAGCCAACAACCCAGAGTGATGATAAATCTAAGGGTATGCCAATCACAACCCAGTAGCCAGACCCTGAACACGCGTAACAAACACATGAGCAGTCAGGCTTGCAGTTTCCGTTTCTAACATGGACAGGATTGCTTTGAAGTCTCTTTATGGTGGCTTTCATCTTTGCTTTGTGTTGTTGGTATTGTGTTCATACTTTAATACTAAAAGAGAGAGCCTGTGTGCCCTCAAGAGGAGAAGGATTTGTATTGGTGTGTGGGACTGTAGCCTATAGGTTCATATGGTTAATGAGACAATGCCTTTCAGGACATTTTATGAGAAAATAATGTAATGACTAGTGTAACAAATTACTTTCTGCAGAAAGTAATTAACATACTGCATTACTTTTCTTCAGTGGTGACCTCAACACTGCACTGCACTTAGATTTATTTGGAAGAAAACCCCATTTCACTCACTTCAAATGATCATGATGTTTTTTCAAAATGAGAAGAACCCAAATGAGGAAACAAGTTTAACAAACAAAACACAAGCTTTAATGACTACAGCTATCAGGAAAATCACAAAGTGCAGAAGGGGCGACGCAAAGACAAACTTACCACTGAAAGCGGGAGAGACGAGACATACATGTAGGATAAGTTAGGCGTAGCTGAAAATAGCCGAAAGAGGGGAAACTAATGAGGGTGAACACAATCGTAACCAGGGATGCAAAAATGCAAATAAAGTGAATATCAGAGTCAGAAAGCACACAGAAAGACAAAACAGAGGGAGACATATGATACAAAACTGCCAAAAAGGCAGAAAGCGAGGTGCGAAGGTGGACCCAAAAGCAGACTCAATACACGACTGATTCAAGCTTTAACTGATTTTATTTCACACAGGAATTATCAATGGCAGAGTGACTTGGAGGAAGCTTCACAGGGCTGGAAGTGGCTACGGGTGAGTTTTATGACAAGGTGAATAAAGAATATTGCTTAAATGGCAGGCAGGTTAAAGAGGCTATCGTGGGAGGGGTGGTTCTCTGGGGGTGATGGTGAGCAGCAAGTGAAACGTACGGAGCCCCTCTGATGACATGGTCCAAAAAAAAAAAAATTGTGGCTACAAAATACTACTTCGTGCCCTCAAAATACTTATTTGTGGCCACGAAATACTATTTCGAGGGCACGAAGTAGGTATAACGTGCGCACAAAATGCTAATTTGTGGGCACGAATTGGGTATAACGTGGCAACGAATTTCGCATTTGTGGCAACGAAATAGATAACGTGCGCACATCATATTGATACAATTCCTGGACAGCTGCGTAGAGACACAAGCATAAGAGTAGGCTAAACCTATACACCATGGACAGAGACAGTATGATTGAGTTTTATTTTAGGCTGGGAATGAGCTACAAATGCACTTTGAAAAGCCTGCAATGCAAGGAACCATTATTACGGAGAGACATTTAAACAGGATATTGAGAGCCCAGTTGCTTTACAGACGTAAGTACGACCTCGACACCGGGATAGATTTTATTGTCAACCAACTGCAAGGGCCTGGGAAGGATCACGGTTATCTGTCAAGTGTTTCGTGCCCACAAATTAGCATTTCGTGCGCACGTTATACCCATTTCGTGCTCTCGAAATAGTATTTCGTGGGCACAAATAAGTATTTTGTGGGCACATTATACCCATTTTGTGTCCACGAAGTAGTATTTTGTGGCCACAATTTATTTATTTTTTGGACCATGTCATCAGAGGGGCTCTGCAGAAACGAGATCGTCCAGACACTATTTTCTGAAGCGTTGGATGGCAGCGGGGAGCAGCAAGGCAGGCTGGGGAAGAACCAGTGTTAGAGGAAATCCAGGTAAGAACGGAGGAAAATGGAAAATGAACCGGAGGCACAGGCAACTGGAGAAACAAGAGCACAAGATTACGCAAGGAAATACTAACCATGGAGGCTGATTTAGTGCTATCATTTAGCTGAAATGGGCCACGAGATCATTTCTGATGAGGCTTCAGTAAACAATGTATGTCTCAGATGAATGGCCAGAAACCCCAGGTCCTATGTCTGATCTGTGTTTGATTGTTTTTTTTGTATTAATTAAGGACATGACTTTCCGAAACTGTATATATTTTTTAGGGGTGCAACGATACACAAAATTCACGGTTCGGTTCGGTTCGATACTTTGGTGTCACGGTTCGATATTTTTTCGATACAAAATAAAATGTTCATGCCTTTTTAATTTGTCATTTATTAAAATTATAAATATATATTTTAACTCAAAAGTACAGTTTTTAAATTTAACCCTAACCCTTGTGCGTGTTTTTTATTTTGACAGCGAATGCGCACCTGCGGACCACTTATGTGCAGCCCTGGTTATTTAGCTCATCATATTGCAGCCACAGAAATTATTTTGTCCATGAAACCATAAAGCTGCACTTTCTTTTTGCCTTATAGTCTGATTTGTCATAACTTCTCCATTTTGTGGTAAGCTTTTCTTTGGCTGTCACTTCTTCACCCTGACCTGTCTTATTTGGCTCAGCAGAACTAAAATATATATGCTGCTGGTTTTACACACACACACACATAAGCTCAGCGATTCTCTGCGCGATCAACCTCTCACATGTTTAAGCTTGCTGTGGGAGATTTCACTTGTCATGTTTGCATAGTAAGCTAACGATTAATAAGACGATGTCAGAGGAATTGGTGCACAAATTATCATCACTCACAGATCAGTGCTGTCATTGCAAAGTGAAAGCAAAAAAACAAGCGCAAATTCAAACGCGACTTCAATATGTCACATATTGACAGTGGCTCACCGATGCCAATGACATATTAACCCAGCTACATTTCTGAAAGAATGCAAAAGCATTGACATAGATTTTTCCTTCCTACAATAGCCGGACGGGCAGGGCAGAGATAGATTTTATAGCCCGACTGAAAAAAATCGCTAGCCCCGGGACGTCAGGCTAGCGATATTGCAAGCCCTGTATCTGATTGAGGAATCACTCATCTTTGGAAAAGAGAGTTTATTACAGAGAAATGTCTCTTTCCAAAATAAAAGCTATACTATCCGCTTCTTCTGGGCTATATTCTCAGCAGCATAAGGAGAATCATGTGCTAACAGCTGTCTAAATGACTCGGCTAAAGTTAGTAGCATGCTTGTTGTTTTTGTCTTTGCACTAGGATGATGTCGGCGTAAATGTGCAGTCATATTCGTTGTGTTCCCACTAGTGCTTTCAGGTTAATCTCGTTGAAATGACCTTAACGCAACAACACGGCAAATCTCCGTTAACGAGCTACCGCCGATAGCCCCGTGCATGGGGCTAGACGGCCAACACGTTAACGAGCTAACTGCGCTAACACACTAGTTCCCACCCATGTAATTGAGCATTGCGTGGCACATCCAACATACTGTTTTACTTTAGTCCATGACTCGCTTACCTTCAGGGTCATACGTCACATGAAAACCAAAATAATTCCAAACGCCAGATCTGAATGAGGGTGGGGGAGGTCCATGTTGGAAGGAGAGCTTAACTTCTGTCTTGCTAGCTTGCCCTGCGCTCTTCCTTCTGACTATGCTGTCTGTGTTGAGCGCTCAGTGGATCTGCGCTCGACAGTGCAGCCTAGGCGGAGTAGTCGAACGCAGATTCACTGAGCGCTCAACACAGACAGCATCATCAGAAGGAAAGTTGATAAAATAAATTACAAATGTTGTATTGTTCGATACATATGCGTACCGAACCGAAAGCACTGTATCGAACGGTTCAATATCGATACGAATATCGTTGCACCCCTAATATTTTTTTAGGCTTGCTGTTTCTAAATTTTGGCCTCCAGTTCTCCATATTCACCATTACAAATCACCTTATTATCTATCTATCTATCTATCTATCTATCTATCTATCTATCTATCTATCTGTCTGTCTGTCTGTCTGTCTGTCTGTCTGTCTGTCTGTCTGTCTGTCTGTCTGAGTGGATGAAAAGACATCTTTATGATTATATAGGAGGCTATTAAAAGAGCAAACAAATCTCACATATTAAATAAAAGCACATTTCAGGGAGTTTTGTGAATATTCTTGACAATACCGGTAAATCAAAATTTACCTTTCATTAGAGGACTGAATTACTCAACTTCGGCCTCTCTCTTTATGATACTTTATCTTTGTGCTACTTTGGAGCTGGGCTGTCTTCATGCTTAGGTTGTGATTAAAAAGAGAAGGAACACCAGTAGTAACCTCAGAAAATAATTGGGTTATTTTTCAGTGTGCCTAAGAAAGTGAATTGTAATAATCTGCCTCAGCTCACAATTCCTCTCAATTATTTTCACTCACTTCATGGATTATACTCACTCATGTACACACACACACACACACACACACACACACACACACACACACACACACACACACACACATATATACACAAGTACACAGGGGGGAAAGACAATATATTTTAGTAGAAAAAGAAAAATGAAAAATAATGGGCTTTCAAAAACTACCCCAAGGACTAAAAATAATTTATATCTTCATAATAGAGAATAATTTTCAGATATAGTAATGCTTTCAGCTTCAGTGAGGTGACAAAATCAAACCGGTGATTTACTTGGATTCAAGCAAGTCCTGCAGGTTGTTTAGCATGCTGTCCTAACTTTGCTTACTGATCTAAAAACCGTGTTGTGTTTGTGTCTCGCTGTGCGGCTGGGACTGGATGGGGTGAAACTGCCACCATGAAAAGCTCCTTGCTGCTTTTAGAGTTCAGTGTTCCAGCGAGCAGGCGTGGAGACGAACACAGAATAATGTATGAAAACCTTCTGAGCTGCAGGTGGAAGTGCTGCAGAGTGTCACAGAGTCAGAACGCATAGGTTTGGGTGGGTATAATAAATGCACACAGATAAGCTTTAAAATGGCCAAGGCTTAAAGGCTTTTTTTTTTTTAAATGAGAGCGGGTGGTCCGTTGTGGACTTTTTCTTTTTTATATGTTAAGGACACCTCATAGGACTGCTCACATGTTAGAAAGAATACAAAATTAGAAGTCACATTGAGAAAAATTTCGACAGTTGTGACTATGCGGGTATTTGAACTTACCATATGATTGAACTTGTGTTTCATCCATATTTTATTTTATTGTGAGGAATTTTCTTGTCTTCTTGTCTTGGGAATATTTTTATAAGCAAGTAGGGGAAGCAAAAAAATCCCTCCAAAAGTTATACATCAATAGATGCTCCATCCTTTGAAGACTATATTAGAAGACATCTGCATAGCTGGTGTTTTACCCTTTGTTTGCATTTTGGTTTATATTGTCCTCTTCTTATTTGTGAGAAGCCATATTCTCCAACACTCACTAATATGAGTGAATCAGATTCATTATCGACATATTTGGGATAATTAAAAATCTGGATTTGCTCTAATCAAATCTCTATGGATGTTTCATGTTCCAAGATGAACAATATTGAAAGAAAAGCTGCAGTTTTATTCACTGCAAATAAATATTCATCAATCTGATTGGAAGAATGCACATGCAGAATTAACAAACTTAGGAAGACGGAGTCAAATATTGTGTACAAAGAACAATAGGAGAACAGCTGGGAAACAGAGAGGCAGCATGTGGCACTGTTGATGAGTTTGATGAAGCAATGAAAATCAATTACCAGGAAATGGGAGGCAAATTAAAATATTTTGAATTCTGCTCACAAGTGACAGTGTTTCTTTGTTTGTGCTCAACCTAAGCTCGCAATTTTCAAAGAGAAAGTAATTGTTTGCATTCTTTAGACTTTAATTAAGTTTTTAAATGTATTTGAAATTCATGATGCTTTCTAAATCTGGGTTTAGTGTTCCAATTTTGCAATAAATAAAAACAAAAAAGTCAAATAAAAAAACCTTTATAGTACTGAGCAAAAGTCTGAGGTCACTCCTCATTTCTTTATATGCTTATTTGTGTTCAAGGACTCAGATTTTTTTTTTTTGTAATGTGCTCAAGTGGTCTTGAGGAGTAGCTCTCCAGACTTTCTGAAGGTCTTTCAAAGATTTCCTTTTTTCATTTTTTTTCCCAGTCCTTGTACCTGACCATTTTTAAAGGAATATTTGTTAGTTAGTTAAGCCACTTAACACTAACCTAAGAATCATTCAAGGATAAAAAAGGCACTTAACTCAAAGAACGAACCAGTGTTGCTAATAAACAGTATCTGAAAGTCATGTCCTTAAGACAAAGGAAATGGTCTCAGTTGAAGGGTTGCTGTCAAGAAACCATTCTTAAGGAAGAGAAACGGGGAGAAAAGACTGAGGTTTTCCAAATTACACAAAAACTGGACAGAAGTGAGTGGACAGAGTGGCCAAGGCCTTAAATAGTGAACATAAATCTGAAATTATTACTTCAAATTGTTGTCAATGTGTACAGAGGAGATCGGGAGCATGAGTACGACAGCGAGGGTCTGCAGTCATCTGTAAAACACAGTGGAGGCTCTGTCGTGGTTTCAGGGCTGTGTTTCAGCGAGTGGTGTTGGGGATCTTGTCAAAATTTTTGAAATCATGAATGTAATAAAGTATTGAGAGAGTTTGATCATTCATGCATAACACCTGGAAAGCATCTGATTGGTAGTGGCTTCATATTTCACCATGACAAATACACTCCCAGTGCAGGAAAAGAACACATGGATTGAAAAATACCCGGACAACAGTTTTGAGTAAGTACGGGATCATCTTGACAGAGGAAGGAACAAGAGGATGCCAACATCCAAGGAACAGCTTTGCAAGTCCTTCAAGAAGCAATTAGCAAAATATGACAAGAAAGCTTGACTAAGATATTTCAGCCAATGTTGAATAATAAAGGTGGTCTTAATAAATCTTAACCTTCAAGCACAAATGCTGTATTTCCATGCATGTCTGCTAATGTTTCAATAAGTCACAGTTCCCCATTTCCCTAGCAAATAATAAAGAAATGACAGGTTGATCAAGACTTTTGAACAGCATTATATGTATTATATGTAGACATATAGCATACATATATTTTGTGTATGCATTACATCATGGTAAACCATTCATATAAGAATCAGAATCAGAATACTTTATTGATCCCTGGGGGAAATTATTTTTTGTTACAGTGCTCCATTTTAAACCAACATTAAGACAAGACAGACAATACGCTAACTAAGAATAGTACAATATATACATATATATACATACATACATACATACATACATACATAAGTCACTCATAAATAAATAGTTGGAAAAGAAACATGTGTAGTTGTAGCAGCAAACAGTGTGTTAAGTGGATGCGTTGTACAGGGAGATAGCCACAGGCAGGAATGATTTCCTGTGTCGTTCAGTGGTGCTTTTCGGTAATCTCAGTCTCTCACTGAACGTGCTCCTGTGACTGACCAGCATGTCATGGAGTGGGTACATGCATCATGGGACATCATGCAAGACCTTTTTCATCTTGAATTAAGTTAATAAAGTTAATGCTACATGAATGCTTACATAATATATACATTGTATATATTCTCTCATTTTCCATTTTTTTCTTCTTTTTTCACTCGTCCACCCCCAAAACATCACATATGGCATTTTCCAGTGACTTCACTCCAGCCTTAGTGTTCATTTAACATGGGAAATATTCCCAATCCCAGCTAGTTAAACACCTCCCCATGATATTAAGCTTGTTTGCAGGATCCACAGCTAAACAACAACCTTGTAATGAGCTTACTACTCACACAATGTTTCATCTTACCCCTTAAAATACGTAATACTAAAAATACCCCCCCTCCCCTTTAAAAACATGGCTGTTACAGTGAAATATTTTTAGGGATGGCAGAGGTACCTTTGCAGAAAAGGTCTATCAGTATAATAGCTTTAATCTCTCCTCACAGTTAATCTTTAAATGAGATAAAATACACAGACAAATAATACCAGGGAACAAAAATCATTTTAAGATCAACATTTGCTGGATTGATGTAATAATTTATAAGTGATGCCGTAGCTGCAGAAGAGTTACTCTGATGGATTAAGACATTTATTGCTCAGCAAGTGCTGGCAACATTTTTTATGTTGTAGTAAAGAATGATTTTATCCTCTCCTAACCAGCGCTCCACCTCTTCTGGGAGATCTTTTATTTTTGCTTCAGTGCTTGAAGAATTACTTTTAGAGAGGCTTTTAAAATCACGACTGAAAAGCACATTACTTTTAGAATTTGTTCCTAAATTGGCCAATTAGGGCCACCTTTTAGTTTCAGATGACTTTGTGAATACGGCCCCCGTTCATGATTTTTTCATGTGCTCTTATTTGGACCCATGAATTATACAGGAGAAGTCATAAGTCTGAGAGTTTGGTGCTGTGGTGACCTTTGTGTGTGGGTAAGAGGGTGTGTGGGTTCATACCGCATGTCCTAGCCTGCTGAGATGAGTGGGAGAGATAAGTGGGGGGGACAGATTTAAAGAGGTCTGAACTGAAGGTATTATTATACAGGAGTAAGGGAAGCCATACAGGAGTAAGGGAAGCCATTTTTAGAAATATAATTCTCTAAGTCTCATGGGTAAATTTCTAAGTTGCAAACACAAACAAGTGCACAAAGGGCTATGCACGTGTCAGCAGAGGCAATAGACGCATGTGTCTTTAATAATGCAGCAGCTCCCTCTTTTCCTCTTTTGTGTTTGAGCGATTAGGCACACATCTAAAAAGCACAGTCACGAACATGGTCTGTGGTATGCATGAAGGGAGAGACACAACGCACACTTACCTTACTTTAAAAACACATTCCTAATCTCTCCAATTGTACTGGTGGCATGCAGTGCTTTTAATTGTCTGTAATTATTATGTTGCTCCTACTCCTGTTTTTTTTAAAGGCATATAATAAGTCTCATCAAACAATGCCATTTCACCAGTCACTGATTTGTGTATTACTTTTTGTTTTTGCCACAATGATCAGTAACTATGATATACGGAGCTTTCAATAAGCCGCTGTGGAAAAGTTGCTGTAACAGAGTGTTGAAGCAAAGTCATCCCTTTTGATCTAGACAGGTTTACATGCCTCCATAACTCAAAACAATCCATGAGTCTTTTTTTCTTAATGAAAGCAAAGATGCAGTCATATGAAAAAGGGAGTTTTTACAGGACTGCACAGAATCCTGTGAAAAATGAAGTAGATCCCATCATTTACTAGTTTGTTGAACAAACTTTAGCAGCAGTAACTTGGAGTAATCTTTCTCTTGATAACTCTATAGTTTCTGACATCATTGTTGAGGAATGCGTGCTTCAGTTTTTTGAAGCTTGTTCAAGTCAATTAGTTTTATTTATATATTGCCAAATCACAACAACGTTCACCTCAAGGTGTGTGTGGGTGGTCATCTTTTGCTGTCTACAGAATTTCATTTGGCTGAGGTCTGGACTTGGAGTGGGTCACAGTGACACCGTGATTTCCTTTTATTTCTCCGGCATTCTGTTGTAGATTTGCTGGTGTGTTTGGGATCATTGTCCTGCTGTGTAACCCAATTTTGGCCAAGCTATAGCTGTCGGACCAATGGCCTCACATTTGATTTTCATAGTTGATTCGGTGACTACGAGGTGCCCAGGTCCCATTTCTGCCAAACAAGCCCAAATCTCCAAACCTCCATCACTGTGTGTGACAGTTTGTATGGGGTGTTTTCTTTATTTTTCTGTGCCAAATATGGCACTGTGCAATTTAGCCAAAAATCTCTGCTTTGTTTTGTCCACACACCCTCTTTCCAGAAGTCTTTTAGTTTCTTCCGATGCAACTTAGAAAACCTAAATTGTGCTGCCATCCTCTATTTTAGAGAGAAAACAATTTCCACTGAAAATCCTTCCAAACTAGCCATACTTGTTCAGTCTTTTTCTAATTCTACTGTCATGAACTTTAACATTTAACACACTAACTGAGGCCTGTAGAATCGGAGATTGAGCTCTTGGGTTTTTTGCAATTTCCCTGAGCATTGCTTGGTCCGACCTTTTGGTGAATTTGCTGAGGAGATTGTGGTATTGTGTTAACACACACCTGAATGCACGAGACCAACAAACTGACAAAACATCTGCTTTTATAATGGTGTTCACCCTTGCTAATGATCAATTAATCAAATGCATTTAAATTGCACCTGGCTTCTACTGATCCTCTTGAATCCCATCAATTCAATAATGGGATACTTAGTGTTTCACAGGACTGCACAGGGTCCGGTGAGAATGTTCCTTTTCACATTGCCGTAAAATGAGCAAACATCCATCTATTTTCTTTTACTTGTCCAACTCAGTGTTGCAGTGAGAGAGGGGTAATCTGCCACAGGGCTAACACATTCTAACTTGTGTCTTTTTTCTTGGGAGTTTTGATATCTCTCTTAGGAATAATTTGACATTTTGGAAACACATCTTTGACGTTTCACTGAAAATAATTCTTGGTTGGATGCACTGACCTCTTTGAGTTTTAAACTGATTGCCTGCCAGTCTCACAGTGAAACACAGATTTGGGGAATTTACTGTAAATTACCGTACTTCCCAAAATATGTATCCCTTTATTAAAATGAGAAGATGTTGTTCGTGTTGGTGCAGCCATTTCTGAACACGAATGCCTACTTGGAAATTATGTTAATTAAAAGCTGTAAAAAATTACATGTTAAGCTCTCACACGACATGTTGCTGAGCAAAGGAGAAAAGTAGAAGTTTTTGTCATTCTGCAAATTTTCACTTTTATTTTGTATCACACAGTGCACGTTACTTAGAAGCTGTTGTAATGATATGATCAGCACTACTACCCTATACAGATTTTGCAGCATCCTGACACTCACACTGACCTAGACGAAGATAAAACTGTCCTCTTCATTCATTTCGCTGCATGACTGTCATGACTCTCTGTCACTCATGTACGTAATAATTATTTTGTGAGTCAAAATGTGTGATTTGTGTAAAGAAAGTCTTTAGGCTGACTCTCCAGGAAGTATCTACACATTCTTGAGTGTCTGAGCACAAGTTAGAGAGGCAGGAATGAGTCCTACGTGACATCTGTGTGAATTACTTACGTATCCTGAGGGCACCAAAGCATATCATGGCACTCTCATACATTAGGAGCCCTGCCAAAGCAGTTTGTTTACTTGTAATGTGCTGCATTCTGTCTTCTTGCCAGACCCAAGGCTACAGTCTGACTGGTTGTATTAATTTATTTGTGTTATTTGTTCAGGCACAGTTCAGATTATTAAGACACAGAACAGGAGCAATCAGAGCAGGTGTTATTTAGCATTTAAGGGTTTAAGTGCTTTCTTGTGGTCAGAAACCTTCATAGAGTCCTAAAACCTTTTTCATTCCATTTACAAATACCAATTTAATTTAAAACAATCTCGATATTTTATTATTCTCTTATGAAGAATTACACTGTGAACGTAGTCTTAGATCTTAGAGATCACGAAGGTATGAGACATAATCTATAAGATGTGTTTTAGAATTGTTTAAAAATAGTAAAACTCCATCGTGTTAAAATAAAAGCTAGAACTGATTTGTTTATTTCATTCTTTAGTGTTAAGTACTCAATTGAAAGATGTTCACTTAATTGATCTATGAAATGATCTGAATCGGGTCATCTGAGATCGACTGCTTGTATCTCCACCAGCTTAGCTTGGGAGAATCAAAGTATTATCTTCATTCAAGTTAACGTTATTAATGAAGAAACATCACTTTTTTGATTATTTCTCTCCTTCAGGGGCAAAAGATGACCATACTCTAATCTCTCTCACCTAAATTGAGTTGATATTTGCTAGATTTTGCTCCTGTCTATCTTTCTTTTTTCTCTTTTTGTTTCCTTTTTAATATGTGGCTAATGTTATGAGACAAATATAAATATCAAGACATGAGGTGAAGAAGCTCAAACAGAGAAAGGAGTTGCAGATGTTTTGGTGTTGTTGGAAAATGTATCTGCTGAATGCCCACATTACCTAAAACAGACAACTAAATCTCCAAAAGTTGCTGCAGTGATTAAATCGTATGACTGTGTAGAATCCCGTCATTTACTAGTTTATTGAACAAACTTTAGCAGCAGTAACTTGGAGTAATCTTTCTCTTGATAACTTTATTTTTTTCTGACATCATTATTGAGAAATGCGGGTCAACTGTTCTTTAAAAACCTGCTTCAGTCCATTGAAGTTTGTTCAACTCAATTCAGTTTTATTATTTTATTGCCAAATCACAACAACGGTCACCTCAAGGTGTGCATGGGCAATAATGTTTTCTACAGCATTTCATTTGGGCTGAGGTCTGGACTTGGAGTGGGTCACAGCGAACCATGATTTCTTTTTATTTCTCAGGCATTGTGTTGTAGATTTGCTGGTGTGTTTGGGATCATTGTCCTGTGGAGTAACCCAATTTTGGCCAAGCTATAGCTTTCGGACCAATGGCCTCACATTTGATTTTCATGGCTGATTCGGTGACTACGAGGTGCCCAGGTCCCGTTTCTGCCAAACAAGCCCAAATCTCCAAACCTCCATCACTGTTAAACCTAATCATCATGGCTCCAGTAGCTAGTGTATATATTTTTTTCGTGATAACAGAGGCCCAAGCACAAAGCTGTGGAAATTATATTGCAATAGGTGATGCATCCATAGGTGTCACTGAGCCCTTAAGGTTTGTACATACATAAAAATGGACTAGTAATTGTTGACTCTTACAGAGTCTCTTACCGAGTACTCAAAATGCTTTTGCACTGCAAGTCGTATTCACACAGCTTTTCATTCCACACCTTTATGTGCTCTTTAACTATTCCAATATTTTGGACCCGAATACGTCTACATGTGGATTGAGGGAGATGGGGATTGTATCACCAACCTTCCAATTAGTTCCTTGAGAGCTGCAGCCAATTTGACAACTGGAGACACTGGAATGCCAGTGAAATTCAACAATATACAGCGATGAAATAAACATTGGCTGAGATTTAAACTACTCTGATCTTTCAAAAAGAGTGATTGAACCAGTTGGGTGACATACGACATTGCAGAAAATATACAAGGGTTATCTATGAAACTGTATCCACAGTATTATGCTTCATATCAAGTGTTGGTTCAACGCTTGATATATCTCAAAACCATATATCTCGAAAATCGGTTCAGACTGTCAAGGGCAAGATGGCCGAGTACAACCTAGATAGGCTGCTGGTCTATCCCAAGGCTAGTGCATGATATGCATTCTCACCTACATCCAATTTAGAATCACCAATCAACCTAACAAGCATGCTGTTGGACTGTGTGAGGAAGCTGCAGTACCCATAGAGGACCCATGCAGTGACAGGAGAACATCCAAACTCCAATCAGAAAGCCCCCATCCATGACTCTTTAGATTCCACAAAGCTAACTACTTCACCACTGTCTGCCCACTTTTTAAATCTAGGTAGCCAAAAAAACCCCCAAATTTTTTGATTTTGTTGACTGCAGTCTCTCCTTCTGAAATATAAAGTCTAGGGTTTGAATCTCCAGTGGGCAACTCCTGCTTGCCAACAGTTTCAATCCTTTTGTTTATGTTATGAAGCATCCTATACCTGAGCCCCAGTTTGATCCCTTGCATGAGATTGGTGTGATAGTGCGTGAGTGTGTGTGTGTTTGTAAAAACCTTTAAACCACTTTTTGTGCTGTCACAGAAAAAGCACACTTTGAGTGCAGTTGATTATCCACGGAAGCCAGTGATGGTTTTATGGCACTTTGTAAAAAATTATCTTCATCTTTTTTGTCCCTCTTCACTCGGACGCTTATTGATCACTCGGATCTCCCTTGAAATTAGATTCCCACCAGGAACTCTAGTGATTGATCATTTTACACAAGCGCACAGGACTGCTGGGGGTGGACAGATGGGCGATTTATAGTTTATAATATTGGATGCTTTCACAGTTAAATGCCCTCACGCACTCAGCATGCGTGCACATACATGTTCAGTTTGATGAATGAGTTTGATTTGATTTGTCTGTGGAGAAATGACACATGCCAGTTGCTTCATCATTCAAATTAGTGATTATTTTCTCTCAGAAATGTTTTGTTATTGTATTTGTTAAACTGTGCGCAAGGTGACATTCAGAGAGAGCCGAGGGAGTTGTTATTTTTTTTCTCACCCCAGTCTTTTTACGTTTTTCTCTTGTAGTTGACCCCCTTCTATTCTGTTTCGTTCTATGTTGAAAAAGAAAGAAAAAAAGAGCCAAAAATCGAAATAATAGCGCACTTTTATAAATACGACTTTCTGTGCATTCAGTGTTAAGTTTTATATCACAGGCTAAATCCCCCAGCTTTGTCTTTGGCTATTAAGCCCAGGCTGTTGAGGGCAAGCATTAGCACCTACCAAAACAAGCAGTTTTGTACTGAAGGAGATTTGTGGAGGAGAGAAAAAGCAATCAGTGGTCAGCAGACAAGTGTGGGTGGTGGGAGCTTTGTGTGTGTGTGTGTGAGAGACAGAGAGAGTGTGTCTCTTGTGGGGTGCGGATTGGGTGCTTTGGGGGGCTCAAGGAGAGAAAGGCAGAGGAAAGTGACACAGATAGAGAGAAGATGTTTAATTTGGCACGGCGTTCCACAGAGACACTTAATCTCCTTCAATTCTTGCAGAAGGTGAAGGAAGGGTGGCAAAGGGTGTGTGGGGTTTCTTGGCCAGGTGGAGAAATCACAAATTTCCCACAAATGACCACTGAGATCCTGGTGGGAGTGTGCTGCTGACAGGCTTCCACCTATATGCCCCTGTGTGTTATCACCGAGGCATAAGGTGAGGAACAGTTAATGTTAATTACCGAATGTGTTTACTTTTACAAAAATAATTTTCTGGAAAAAAAGGTACAATTCCATGAAATTTGGTGATTATTGCGTGGATTTATTAAACACTGTGGAATGATGCTGAGAAATTTCTATTGAGCTGTAGTCATGGCCCATCAGTCAATGCATTTTATTTTGGGAATGATTCTGATTTTTACAGTTAACACTCAGTTAATAGTTAATCGCTTAGTTTAAATGTCCCTGGCCATTTGGAAGACAAGTTAATGCCTTCATGTGAATGAAGTAGGGTGTTTTGCTTCTAATTGAGGAATTTTGCTTTCTGTATTCACTGGTGCTGGTGGATAAAAATACAGGGAGGGAAGAAGACATATACCACAATTCCTTCCTTATTCAGTTTTAGTATTGTGGGAAGTACCGGCTACATGCAGAGCGTGTTCATGTTCTTGATTCAGTCTGATGTTCATCAAAGCTATACTTAAAACTACATTACTGTGCAAAAATCATGAGTCACACATCATTTCTGTATATTTTGTTGGATAAATGAGGAACTAGGTGATTTATTGAAACATCCATGGAAATGGAGCAAAAACAGAGTTTGAAACTTAACAAGCTTTAGCATAACAATATTTATTATGACCATTCTCCACAGCCTTAACTCTCTTGGGAAATCTTTCCTTTAATTTCTTTAAGTCTTTAGGAATGTTTCTCCAGGCTTGTTAAAGGACATTCAAAAACCTCCTATTTAGTTGTTGGCTGTCTTTTGTTCCGTTTGCTGTCAAAACAGTGGACAACAAAATCCATGCTTCATTGTATTTTTAATACAATGTATTAGCAATGTGTTTGAGATTGTTGTCATGCTAAAAAAATGAAGCTGTTTCACATAATTTGCAGAAGGTATTGCATGGTGATTAAAATCTGATAGTACTTTTCTTTTTTAATTCAATCAATTTTGGCAAGATCAAACCTGAGCTGCACAATCAAACCTGAGCTGCACACCTTAGCCCTCTCTCCCGTTTCCTTCCTTAAGCGTGGCTTCTTGACAGCCACTCTTCCACTTCTGATGAAGGTTTGGTGAACAGTAGATGGATAAGATGCACCTTTCAGGTCTTTGGGAATCACCTTGTTGGTGCTTTATGCCTGTCAAACTGTGATCTTTGGCTTTTTTTGTAGATTCAAATGATTTTGCAACAGGCTCCTAGTAGCAAAGGGCCTAAAGCTACAGTTTAAAATTGGTTCTTTCTCAACTTGCCTGTTATGTGTTGACAACAACACTGGCTCATCTCTTGTGTTAGGTGCCCTTTTTGTGCTTGAAAGATTCACGAGTCAATACTAGTTCGCTTAACAAACAAAAAACAGCAACAAAACATTCCTCAAAATGATCAGGTGCAACAACTGGAGTGGAAATTAGTGGAAAAGCAGCCAAAGAAAAACCTCCAGAAAGCCTGGAGAACAGCTGCTCAAGAACACTTAAAAAACAAAATGAAAAAGAAATAAGGAGTGGTCAAGACTTTTGCACAGTATTGTATATTTTTCATCCCTTTCCATGCAAGATTTATAAGTGATCCACTGACTTCAGAGCCACTAAAAGTTCTAAATTTAGCCAAAGAGCTTGTAGTCTAGACTAACTTCTCTATCTCTCTGGCAGCAAAGTAAAGCAGGGCAGAAAACAGTTTATGTGTTAGATGATGGTAAGAATAGAGTGATAATGACCAAATTCATCTCAGCTAGACAACTCCAAACACACAATACATAGAAAAAACAATACAGACAAACAATATACTGTAATATAGAAAGACATTAAAGTACAAGGCATGTTAGTGCCTGTGGGGTTTGAATAGATTGAGAAAACAGTCCTCTCTGGTTATTTTGTACGGTGCATTGAGCACATCATACAAAATTAATGTAAATTATACTACTGTTTGTTTGTTACTATGAAAACAAATTCAAAAAGGAAAAGATAAAAAAAATGTATTTCAAATTGACTGTAGAACAGTGACTACCTTATTCGATTTCCTTGCTGACCTCTATAAGAAACTTGTGCCAGATGTTGTCAGAGGAACATCAGGCAGAATCCAGAACATGCATTTGTTTTTCATCCATGGGAGTCACTTTTCCCTCTGCCTTGTTTTTTATTCAGTTAGGCTGGCAAAGAATTTTTTTCTTCATGGAGGTATTAATCCATTTCCCGCTTGTCTCTCATGGATGTAATAAAAGCTGATATGTGGACGTTACTGATTTGAAACTAATTGCCATCAAAACTGTCCTTTGGGTAGGACTGCAATGATTCGTTGACATAATTGATTACATCGACTATAAAATTTTGTATATGCGGAGTTTTATTGTTCTTGAAACATATATTATAAAATGTAAATGTGTTTTTGTAACTGCAATACACTACAGGAACCTACAGGGGCAGTATCGCCTATATCGTCTGCCAAGACTGCACTCAATAATAACGAAGAAGAAAGTAGCGCCAGCCATATCAATGATGCTTGGTTGTCAGCAGCTATAGGAACATCATCTCAAAGATATTAGCAAGGCTGACTCCAGAGCATGTCCACTGCAATCATGAATTTATGAACTGAATCATCTGTAAACTTTGGAAACTTGTTATTTTGGACTGAAACCTGTTATAAACTTGTTATTTTTTATTTTAGTTTCCTATTTGCACATAATTTTTTTTTGTTTATATGCTACTAGCACTTTAATTTGTATTACCTAATATTTTTGATTTATTTCATTTTTTTTCTTATGGTTCTATTGAGTAATGTAAAAAATACATTTGATTATTTTCAAATTCATATGTTTCCTAAGTAATTATTTTAATTTGCTGTGGGACGAGAGAACAGTGTGATATTCACAGGTGGGCAGACTTGGCCAGGTGAGACACTGGAACCCAGATCAGGAGGTTTGCCCACAGAAGGGGAAGATAAGAGTTATTCAAATAATCTTTGACTAATTGACTATTCAAATAAAAAATGGGTTGATTAGTTGATTACCAAAATAATCTTTAGTTGCTAATGCTATGTCAATCTTTGCAGGTGACGTGGCTAATTACTAGCCTACATAGGTGTTCTTGCGATGCACCTTTCAATAAAGAACAAATTAGTTTACTTTCTGTCTTTTGCTCATGGACTCCTCCCATGCGCGCACACACACACACACACACACACACACACACACACACACACACACACACACACACACACACACACACACACACACAGTGTCTCTCTTTGATCTGAACATGTGATGTACAGTGGCATCTGTCCCATATGGTTGTCAGGCACAGTGAGCTCCAACTCCAGTGGAGCATATGTGTCCACCTTTATTGCCCCCCCCCCCACCCAATTTCTAATTACATAACATATCAGGCTTATTATTTTCACACCATCTGCAAAATCTTTTGCCATTTTACTTTATTTTGCTGTTTTATTTTGTAACAGCTACACCTAAGAGCCGTCTCCAGTGGGTTATCCCTTCATGCAGTCCTGATGACTTTCTTTTGCACCCACGTGTCCACCTGCACAGTATGTAGTACCTGTGCCACCTGTGTTCTGCTCAACTTTTCTTTGGTTACCAAGTGAAAAGAAAAAGATGAAAGGTGTACTGGCTGCCAGAGTGTCTACTTCTTCCACCTGCACCTTTACCCCCGCTGTGAAGCTCGCCTTTGCGCTGTCTAAGCCACCACTCAGTTCTGTGCTTGCTTACCCGCAGAGAAGCAATGTGCCGCCTTTCAAATCCACACAATCCCCTCATCAGCAGCCCTCTACCTGTTTGAAACAACTATACTTTAAGTTCACAATCCAGTTAGCACAACCAATGCAAAAAAAGAACTGAATAGCATTTTGTAATATAATCATGATTTACAAAAATAATACCCCTGAAGACATACTGAGATTTGCAAATTATGAAACCCAGCGACCAGCTAATTATGTCGTGCTTCTTTATCTGTAGGATAAGTTGTTTTCTTTCTTTCTTTCTTTCTTTCTTTCTTTCTTTAAAGCATTTTTTTCTTTGCATCTGTGGAGCTGGTAGGGATTCAGTGTCTTGCCAGAGGTGAAAGTGTCCTGACATGGGGCTTGATCCTGGGTGTCTCCCTATAGGCCACCCTGCCAGCCTTCATGGAGTGATTACCAGAGCTGGATGTCAAGCTGCACCTGCTGTCTATGTCCTGTCTGCCAAAGGGTATCAGTGGGGGCTTATCAAGCTTGATGGAGGTGCAGATGGCCTTCAGAACAAGTGCCTCGTGCGCTTCTGTTTGCAAAATCACTGACTCACACAATATGATTCACAAATGACTTACTGACTTCTTCGGTGCCAAAGAAAGCATCTAGAAGAGGAAAATAAAGAGATACAGCATCTGTCAGTCTCATGGTCTGACTACTGAAGTCCCGGTGGTTTCCCTTTTTGAATAACAAACATTTTGCATCCTCCCGTATAACCTGTGAGTAGCCTTTGAGTCAGCATTTTATCTGACTCAATTAGGGAAAAAAATATTAGAAAGGAAAATCTGACTTTGATCATGCCTTCTTTTCTAGAACTATGGGATTCTGAAGACAGCTTATGATCTCCACTGTGAAATATATAGGTATATCCTAATCAATAAAGCTGTCTTAATTACTATGTTTTTTCCACAGTAGATCTGTGTGTGAGTGCATGTAATGTGACAGATGTTTCTTATAGTCATAACACCCACTGAGAATGATCTCCCAGCTCTGCATGTGATCTCAGCTCTGCAGGATATTTTAGCATCATTAAGGTCATTGTTTGTACTGCTTCAGCATTACTCTTTTGATTCAGTCTGTAGCTAGCAAACAACAAAAAGGAAACACCAAAAATGTGTATTTGCTACTCAAGTATACATTTACTGGTCACTTCATAATGTACATCTGTTCAACTCCTTGTTTACTCTAACACCTAATCAGGCACATGGCAGCAACTTAATGCATTTAGGTATGTAGACGTGGTCATGATGACCTGTTGAAGTTCAAACTGAGTATCAGAATGGGTAAGAAAGGTGCTTTAAGTAATTTTGGTTGTTGGTGTCAGAAAAGCTGGCCTGAGTATTTCAGAAACAGTAGATCTGCTAGGATTTTCCCACACAACTATCTCTAGGGTTTAGAAAAAATGTTCAGTGAGTGCCAGTTCTCTAGGTGAAAACGCTTTGCTGTTATCAGAGAATGCCTAGACTGCTTTGAGCTGATAAGAAGGTAATAGTTACTCAAATTAGCATTTATTGCAAGCAAGCCATGCAGATTATGTCAAACCAGTTTCTTGAACATGACAGTGAGTTTACTGTACTTAAATGTGTCTTAACAGGCACCTGACCTTCACACATCATGGATATGCAGTTGACAAATCTGCATCATACCATTATGGACCACAATATCTGAGGAATGTTTCCAGCATATTGTAAATCTCTGCCATTAAGAAAGAAGGCAGCTCCAAAGGCAAAATTGGGTCAAATCCAGTACTATCAAGTTGTATCTCATAAACGTCTTGTAAGTATTCTGTATTTCCCCACAAACTGACGGAGCCCAAACAGTATTAAAAAAAATAAAATAAAAAAATCCTAGTGTTATATCTATTTTACAAGGTAATGTCAGTGCTATGTAAAAAAAAGTTTCTGCTGTGGCTAACAAGGAAAGATTTTAGAGTTAGAGACCATAGACTTCTTGTGTGACATCCTTCTCCTCCCTTTAAACAACAACTCTAAATATATTGTGCATGAATTATAAATGCACAAAATGCTGCGAGTTAAACAGCCTCGCTCCCGCTACTTTTATGCACATAGTAAAGAATACAAACACGGCTCTATAAAAAGTTCAGTGAATATAAATATTTTATGTTGACTTTTTGACTACATTCCTTTGTACTTGTGGCTTTTGTAAGTTGCAGAATGATCATGGACACTTACATCAGCTTTTATGATGCTTTATCTATTGCAATTAAAGGTAAAATTTCGTCTGCAGCATTTCAGGCAGATGGAGAATTGAGTTCAATTAAAACATTCATAAATTTCTGTGTCAACAAGCTACCCATTCCAGGTGGTATTAAATCGGCTATCAGCTGCAGCCACTCTTTTTATTGCTCTGGATGTGGCACTTAATAATGAACACACCTACACACACCTACACCCTCAGGCAAGCTGTTGCATTTAAAGATGTTCTTATTGGAGTTTGCGGCTAAAGAACAACAAGGTATACTAATCAGACGCACTAACCACAGCAGTAATTTTGAGGATTCATTTAGCTGAGATCGATTAAGGTTGCTCGGTATTTCTTGATACATTGAGTAATTGCAGAACATGCTGAGTAACAGCTAATATCCAAAACAAAAGAGACAGATTGAATCTAAATATAGGCTATCAATAATAATAATAAAAAAATGAGTCATATGCAATAACATTTTCAGAACAAAATAGAGGGAGAAATGTTGGTGCCAGATAAACAAAAAGTATCCTCTCTCAGCAAAGTGTTAGGTTGCTATGACTACACACCTACAGTTCTTATTTATAAAAGTAATTTCATTTGCAAATGAAACCAACACCACCGGAGCTAATCTTAAGAGGGTAGACAACAGCTTCTCCTGTGCCTGTGGTGTATGCTGTGTATATTTTTAAAGTAAAAAATAAAATAAAGCTCTCCCTCTTCTATCTCGTGGACTCTTTCAAGTGCTTGTTGTAGCTGGAATCATGTCAGAGAGTGTATGGGTGGGCCTGCATGTGGGTGAGAGTTTGTCAGGTAGAGAAAGAGAGTGATGTCTGTAGGTGGAGGTTAAATTTTGTGTAATGCATGGAGACTCAGTATGAGAGTGACACTGAAAGAGACGGGAATAAAACTGAAGGAGAAAGGTGCTTAGGACTGCCAAAAAATCAGCATGCAGACCATTAGCATACTTGATTCAGCATGACGCTACTTGGACAAAGGTTACAGTGTGGGCTAGTTTTTTTTCTGGCTTTTTTTTCTTTCCAGCACTCTGAATATTTTTTAAGTATTAGTTTACCACTCCTTTCCCTAACCCAGCTTTGAAAAAAAAGAATAGATGAATGAATGAGAGAACAGATTAGTCGGACAGATGGAAGGAGCAAGCCATAAAGATCTGCATGGATGAGATGAGAGAGAAAAAGCAAAGCGGGACAGCCTGCAGGGAGACAGGTGAAGGAGGTGTTAATTGGATTTAATGGGCAGAAAAAAAGCCCTTGATGGTCAGAATACAATGAAAAAGTGAAATGAATAAAAAGACTTAGTGGACAATCTGAGTTTCAATTCCCCATTTCAAACATAGTTATTATGTAATTACTGCCTTCTCCATATTCACTTTCACGCCAGCCTGCCTCTCTCTGCCCTTTAAAAATCTTGCTTCAATTTCTGTATTAATGTCTTCTTCCTGGCAGCTCTTCGATCGTTGTTTTTCTTAATACCGTACACAGACCCTGTTAGCTGATTGCTTGTAAAATCACTTAATTACTACTTAAACTGCACAAGATGCGTAGACAAGATCGATAAAAGAGACAAAAAAGTTCATTTGCTTTGAGGCTTCTTTAAAGTCAGTGTTCACAGACTACTATTTTAACTCGCTTTTAACATTAAACTGTTTTTTTTAAGAGGCAATACATAATCGGCCCCACTTTGCAGTTTTTGTAACCATATGTAATATACTAATATCAACATTTGTATCATTCTCAATTAATCATTGGTGAAAGACAGTGCTGTTGGTTACAGGCTGGGGATTATTGCCTTAATCGCTTAGAGAGGAAATTATTTTTGTTTTTCATTACTTTCACACTCTGTGAATGATCCAGCTCTGACCAGAATGATAATTTCAGTCATCAAAGGATGTAAAAAAAAAAACAATAGAAAAAATGGTCAAACTTGTTGACAAAAAACCTGAAAAAGTTTGTTTACTTTTTCAATTTCAGTTCAATTCAATTTTAATTTTTTTATACAGCACCAAATCACAACATCAGTCCCCTTAAGGTGCTTTATATCCGGTTGTTCAGTGATGACGCGACGAATCTTACTTCCGGGTCTAAAGTAGTCTGCGTTTAATATGGCTTTTGTGTTGTTAACATGTTTAATGTTATGTATTTTCTTCTATTTGATCTCAAAAAGCTCCTAAAACAGTCAGTGATCCCTGTTGACCTCCCTCGGCTTTTATTACCGCTAATCATTTATTTAAGCTCAGTTTTTAAAACCTTAGGATGTAACTACAGCCCAGCCCATGCAGCAGTATATGAATGACTAACCTCGTATTGTGGATGGATTATCTCAGTTGTTCTCCTGGCTGAAGTTTGGTCCTTTTACAGCATCCTGCCATGCAATTACATTTGTTCGTGACCACCGAGAACACTCACGGTAACTTTTATCGAGTGGAAAAAAAGTTAGCTTGTTTATATTATGCTAACATAGCTGTGTCACTAGCGGTCACGTAGCACATCATTATATACCAGCTAGCCCAACTTCAGTAACCCTACAAACGTCACTGCTGTTTAGTTTTCTGTCTTCATTTATGCTGGAAGTGATAACAGAGCTGTACGTTTTAATTTGTTTCCAAAACCCTGCAGTCAGGACATGCTATATTGTATTTAGATAGAAGCTAGCGAGCTAACTCCCTGCTAACTTCTAACTCCGTTAAATGTCATAAATTCCGTTTTCATGGATGCCTGGATGTTAAACTCAATTGTTACACCTGGTAGAGCAGAACGCTGATCATTTTATTAAAGATGAAAGGCTTTAGACAGTTTTTCAACTCTCAGTAATGCCATAGTGATCGTTTGATATATGGACCTGCAGCGGAGTTTAGACCCAGACACGGCTAGTGACGTCAGACTGAACAACCGGATTGTAAGGTAGACCCTACAATAATACATACAAAGAAAAACCCAACAATCATAAGACTATGCACTTTGGCGACAGAGAGAAGGAAAAACTCCCTTTTAACAGGAAGAAACCTCCAGCAGAACCAAGCTCTGTCATTTCCCAACCACCTCCTTTTCCTTGGTCACTCTCAGCAGTGCTCACCTGCTCATCCAGCTGATGTTGACCTGGATCTTTGGACAACAGCTGGACCAGCACCAACTGCTACTTTTCTTGCACATTTTTTGTAGCAACTCTGAAGACTTTAAAGAAGGTCTCAGACATCTCTGTGGACTCAAACTTCCTCTTCCCATCTTCTTCTGTAAAATATGGAAAACAGCTCATGAAGAGATTTGGCACATCCATCCAATCCGGGTGAAGAAACAGCTGATGAGAAAAGACATTAACTCCTAAATGTCACCGCTCATCATATCACAGGAGCTGTCTTCATAATATCTGAGGCTGAGTCTTCAGGAGTGTCTGCTCCTTCAAAGACACCAAGCGATAAGGGGAGACAGTTGTTCTCTCAGTTTCTCCTTCAGTCTGTCAAGGAGGAAACATTTAACCAGATTGGATCTTGGATCAGAAAGATTAAGTTTTCCAAAAAGGTTCATAGATGGAGAAATAATAAAATACCAGAGCTGAATTCTGACAGCCTTGTCTGTCCAGCCAGAATCTTGAATGAGTGGTCACAAATTAGTTTATTACTGATTTCTACATCAAAGCAGAAGCTGTCTTATAATATCCAAGTTAACTCCCATAACTGACATGAGTCTGATTAGCTGACATGTCATCGGAGACTCCCATCTCCAGCAAAGAGATGGGAGTCTCTTAAAGCTAAAATTCAAAAGCCTCATATAATTTCAAGCTGTTTATCTTATAGTTGAAGACTATGACACGGTGAAATCGAATCCGATTGAAGACAGTACCTTTGTGAAAAAAATACACCTCTCCTTCCTGTAGAACTGAGCCTAATGGTATGTAAGTGAAAGCTTAGGTTTCATTCACAGGGGTTGTCAAATGTTCTGCGAACAGCAGCATCAGTAAAATGCAACAAATACTGTAGGTTAGGTTACTGTAGGTCTATAAAACCACTCTTCTATCAAATGTTAATTAGGCGCTCGGTTAGAGTGAGCCCGTAGCATTGGATATATATAATCTGCATTCCAATGCACTTCGTGTGAAAACCATTTATTTGTGTTATTTATTAAATGTATATTCCATGTTTACGCTGCACCTAGCACAGTTTGTTACTGGGTATTAACAAACAGTAGTTTAGCTTATTTGAGTAACTATTACCTTAACTATCAACTCTATTTTAGCTTCTTGACTAACCCACCAACTAAACAGAGTTGTATAACACAGAGAAAAAAGCACAAGGTCAGATAACAAAAAAACCTAAAACACCCAATTATTAAAAATACAATTAGCAGAAATATTATTTTTTCCTCTTCACATAAATACAGAGGTAAGAAAAGGAAGATTAAATTTACTAAAGGTACAACCACTGGTAGCAAAATAAAAAAAGAAGCCGTACCATTCATTTCACCATTCATTTTCAGTAATAAACCAACCAGTTATCTTCAATCACATGTTCTCCATTAAGACTTATTAATCTGCCATCCCATAAAACACATCCATCCATCAATTTTCTTAATTGCTTTTCCAGTTTGATAGAAGGAGGAGAGCTGTTGGAGGGGCTGGACCCCATCAAAGCTAACACAGGACAAAATGCAGGTTACAGAAAGACACTGACAACCATGATAATGCACATTTAAATCATGGGTCAAATGAGAATCAGCATGTAACCTAACATGTATGTTTATGGACGGTGACAGGAAACCAGAGCATCAAAAGGAAACCCACACAGACACGGGAAGAATCAACTACAGCGCTCCTACTGATCCCACTTTGATCTCACACAGTTATAAGCACATAACATCAACATGTAGGTCTAGACTGTGTGTGTGCATGAGAGAGAGACAGAGAGAGATCACATTGCTGTTCAGATATAATCCATCATGCTGATTCGACATTTGTTCAGTTTACTCCTGAATCTAAATCATAATGTGGATGAAGACTTCAGTGAATTTCAGTGACCACAGATAAACCAATTAAAAGAATTATGAGAACATTAATGCCTGCTTACTGTGACTGGTCGTTTTGTTTTAGAAAATAAAACCAAAACAAATGTGAGTATTCAAATATTTGAATAGTGCCCTTTGAAAGCACTTTTTAAAAATGTTGGTGATGAAAAATTGCTTTTTGATTGTTTTGGAATTATCTAATGGGTTGAAGGAATTGACTGGAGCTGCATTTCATTCTGGTGTTTTGAGGATAACACATGGGACAATAACAGAATAGTTATGGGGGGCATGAAACTGTGAAATTAGAATCATATCAGAAACATGAATAGTTTAAGAGTCAGATGACAAAAAGCTGCTAGTTAAAACGTGTTTCACACATAGTGGTGCTAGTAGTTTACTCGGTTTAATATATGAGAAGGACAGCAGCAAGACTGAAGATGATAGTGACGCCCTATTAGGATTTATGTTTTGGAAGCAGTGGCACAAAAAGATGGAAAGATTTTCACTGGGATTGGCCAGCATGGAGAGGATTAGAAGGAAAGCTCAGGTTAAGAGGTTTGGAGACAAAGTTTGGAGGCAATGCTGAGATATTTTGGACATGTGCAGAGGAGGGATAGTGAACATACTGGACAAAGTATTTATATAGCGCTTTACTAGTCCCTAAGGACCCCAAAGCTTTACATATCCAGTCATCCACCCATTCACACACTGGTGATGGCAAGCTACATTGTAGCCACAGCCACCCTGGGGCGCACTGACAGAGGTGAGGCTGCCGGACACTGGCGCCACCGGGCCCTCTGACCACCACCAGTAGGCAATGGGTGAAGTGTCTTGCCCAAGGACACAACGACCGAGAAATAAACCACAGCTGCATTCGATTATAATCATGATAACGTTATAGTGTTATTTCAAGCACTATCTGGATACTGAATATGATCATACTTTTCTCTGTGTTTGAATATTACTGGGAAATGTTTGATACAAGTGAAAAGGATTTATAACACTGGCTATTTTTGTGATTTATTAATATGGAAATGTTACATATTATACAGATGACTATAATGCGGTACAGACAAAACCCCTGTACATCCTCAAAGCCTGCTTTCACTTAAATGCAGTTTTTTCAAAGCCAAGCATTACAAAGGGGTTTATTTCAGTCCAAACCACAGGTTTTTCAAATCCGCAATCAATCATTTTAAGTGCTTTTAAAACCAAATCATGCATATTTTAGCACCTAAACCGCACCAGAGTAATATTGTGTACCTACACTTAGTGAGTGAAAGTAAAAGCAAAAAGCCTGTGGAAAAAATTCACTAAACTGACTGATCAAAATGGAACGTAAGCTCATGGCCTCTGGGCTGATAGATTTACGAGTTTCTCCACTGCTACTTTTCCAAACTCCAAACACAGAGGGACCGCTGGCTCTCGGCTGACACTATTATTGCCCCCCCTGCCCAATGATACTTTGTACATAAACACACAAGTGACAACTTCCAAAACTCTGTCATTTAATGCTCCAGGATGATTGCTTTGCTTTGACTCTAAAGGACAGACTTGTTTATTGATGCTGCATCACGTCAGTGTATTTCGCCTTTTCACTCGGGCTCTTCTCACTTCATGCTGAAAGCTGGACAGTAATATAAAACGCTGGGTTGAAAAGTGTGATGATTTGTCTTCAGAAAATGTCACCGGTGCTTTTGTGACACGTCCTCTTTTTTGTCTTGTTTTAACCTTTTTTTCCCCTTTTCACCAAAGAAAAGACAGAAGGTGTTATTTTCTGAGTTTTCTATCTTTCTTTTTTATTTCCTGGATCATTGATTTCATTTGATATTTTTTCTTACGTCTTATTTTTTTCTATTTGTGAAAATATCTTTTAATATCATGACACTGACAAAATAACAGTTATGGTTTGCCAAAATCTGCTTTAGTCAGCGCTAATGCAGCGTTTTCTTTGTTTCCTTCCTCGTCCTTTAATGGAAACAAAACATAAAACACATTTTCTTGTTTAGGAAAATGCATAACCAATAAACAAAGAAGAATCAAAACATGACCTGTTTCTAAGTCTCAACTTCAACATTTTTTTTAAAGCCTTTATGGATATTTCATAAGGCAGAAGAAAAGGTGTGGTCTGTGTGCAGGAAGAATAGAGATCAGAGTGTGCATGAATTATACACCAGTTCAGCGGTTACCAAAATAGATGGCCACTTTTGTTCAACAAGAAAAAAAAATCTTGGAAGTTGAATTGTATAAATGCTCAAAAACACGAGTATTGAAATGTGATGTGAATATTGTTTCATTATTTATTCATTTCAGTTTAACTGCGACCAGGAAAAGGTAAAAATCATACAATATTAATATTAATTTGCTTGAAAAAAATACACATATGGATGACTAAAATGTTTAAAGTTATATTTTACAATTAATTCACACATTGGAAATAAAAGGAACAATAAATACAATAACAATGCTGCATAACTCACATTTGTTGCTATGTGTTTAGGTACAAATGTGTAACATAGGCTGCAAATAACATCATAACCTATTCTCTCAAACCCACCAGCCACGTGGTTCAATATAGTACATCTATTTTAGTTTACATGTGTCTCTGTAAAAGCTAGCTGACAAACAATGCTCTGTAATAATGTGAGCTCCATGAAAAGAATCAATATTGATTGTTTTTTGTGCGTGTACAGTTTTATTTTCAACAGTGAGACACACTACAGAATAAGACAAGTAAGAGGCAAGAGGCATTTTTAGACACAAAACACACCAATTTATTAGTTCTGCATCTGACAGATATTATTAATAGAGTTGAAATAATTAAGCCAGTTGATTAACTGACTAGACGATCGACAAAATATAGAAAAAACTTCAGATTTTGTTTTTGGTTTTTTTATGTATTTGGTGGTTTCCCCTTCAGATCTTTGGCTGCTGGGATGTAATGTCACCTTTTGCTCTGGGGAAATATGATGCACACTATTCACAGTATAATTTGCAGATTACTAAATATTGAATAAAATCAATAGCTCTATAGTCCTAGAAGCAGAAGTAAAGCAGACCTGAATTTAATTTAATCCTTATAAATGTTAGAGAGCTCACTAAGAGCCAAAAAAGTGCAGTGACAACTGAACACAATCAGTGTCGGTTAGCCTGACGGAGCCACCACACACAAATGCAAAAAAAAACAGGCTGTCATCCATATAAATATAAAGTAGGCATTTCTCCATTCCTTACCCCTTTGAGACACTTCAGGCAGATAAGCACACCGGCAGCTGAGATGCGATCTTTGTGTTTATGGGTTCCATTCAAAGTGCCAGTGCCCATTTCCTCTCAGACATATTTCCTTGGTCCTCTGGAAAGCAGTGTGCATGAGTGACATTTCTAAGCCATTAACACCCAGTGATAAATTTTATAGAAGTCACTCTAGTAACGTGACATTTAAGTCTTCCATTTAATCCAGAAACAGACTGTGTGAGAAACAGTCGGATTTTTTTTCTAAGGTAGTGGAGTTAGACAATTGCTCCAAGTCTTGTCAGGTCTATCGATTCGTTTTTTAACATGTTTCCAAGTAAATGTGTTGGAACAGATGTTCTTGTTAGACTTGATTTTAATAGCCCCAACAGACACTAAAAAAAAAAAGAAAAATCGATCCAGAATGTAGAACTTTTAACAAAATATGGACTTCTAAGTATTTCTGAAATCGGACGTTGTGCTCTCCACAAACTTTACACATTCAGGGATGGAGCAGTTAAGACCAGCTTTGTGATTTCCATGAAAATCCCCAAAAACAAAACAAAACAGTAATATTAAATATCAATATTTTACTCAAATGCATCAGGCCATATTTAAGTGTTTTGTTATGATCTTTAATTTTTGTTTCTAGTTATAATCTTGATTATTTTATGTTGCAGTGTAAATTATTATGCTCCATAAATTCGTTCTGTTCTATTGTGTTGTTGTAAAGTGTTGGTAGGTGTCGTAAAGCGAGTGCGTATTGGGCCACCGTGTGGTGATGAAAGGTTAGGCAAGTAAGCAGGACGTGGAGCAACAGTTTTCTGACTGTCGCTGTTTATAATTGTTTTAGATATAATATCACAGAAATGTAAAAGGAGCTCCAAACGGAGAGATTTGTTTTGTAGTTTTTGTTTTTTGCTACCGAGAGGCCTACAAGTAATCTAAGAAAAGCACGAGACAGAAACTTTAGGTCCTGCAGAAGCGGCAAAGAAGGACCGAAGATTGGAAAAGACTGAGAAAAAAATAAGCATTTGAGAATGTTCTGCCGATGCTCTTTCGATGTGAAAAACCAAGTGGTCAATTTTGTGCTTTTCTCTTTGGTTCTGGATGTGAAGACAAAGCCCAGTGAGCCACAGAAGAGTTTGAGGTCATAGAGGAGCTGGCAGCAGTGTGCTCAGTGATGGGACAGGGAGTGATGTGTTCATGGATGTATCTTTATAGACCGAAGCTGAAATGGGACAAAATATGAACACTGATTAAATAGTGATAAAATGTTGCCATTTTTTATTATGACTATTTTACTTTTATATATTGTAGCATAAGAGCAGTTTTAAATATATTAAATTAATATCAACCAGAATTCAGTTTAGCTTATTGGTGTGGCCCCTCCACAGCATTTCCAGCTCCTCATGTGGCCACTTGGGAAAATTAATTGCTCGTCCCTGGACTTGAGAAAGAGAGAGTGAGAGAGAGTCAAAGAGATAATCAATGTAATTACATAATGTTTTACATAATCAATATGTAAGGCAGAAGGAAACTGCAAACTATAGTTTTGCTCAGTCAGCACAACATAAATTATCTGTCTGCTGAGATCTCAAAAGAGAAGATCTCAAAGTGTGTGCAGACATCTAATGTGCTTGTTGGCCTTTAATAGTTTAAGCCTGTGCAGACTTTAGCAAGCCTGATGAACTTTCCGAACTCAAACCCTAACTTGTAGCACATTTACACAGTTACAATGATAAATGGGTGTATATACGATGGATCCAGGTAATATAATATCAGGTTCATTTATCCTGATGATTTTGATCTGTCACATCAGTACAGCACACTTTCAGAAAGGAAAGAAATGAATGTAGTCAGCAAAAGTGTGTGTGTGTGGAGAAGGGACTGGGAAGGGGAGTGGTGGGGTTTCCCTCTCTGTAGTCTGGCTACAGACCTTTCTTGAATAGCTGTGGGCTCAGAGCCTCGTTTGTCATAGGGACAGCTAAGCCCATGGCTCTACTGCTTTATGTGTGTGTGCCATTGTGTGTGTAAGCACTACTCTGAAGAGACACCATTTGCATATCCCAGAACCCATTGGCATTTTTCTACGCTCTCTCAATCAGAAGAATTTTGGATTTCTTTTGAATAATGCAAGTTATGAAAGATACGATTCATTCACAGCCAAAAATAGCAACAGCAGAATGAATCCCCTCAGGTGTGACTGGTCTTTCGTGTACGTGTTTGTGTGTGTGCGTGTGCGTGCGTGTGTGTGTGTGTGTGTGTGTGTGTGTGTGTGTGTGTGTGTGTGTGTGTGTGTGTGCACGCTTGGCTGGTGATGCCGTTTGTGAAAACCTATTACAGCTGATGGGGTAGAGCGATAGCCTGCTCACAGCTCTAGTGGCTGACGAGTGTGCGTGTGTTTGAGTGTGTGCATTATGCATGGATCACGATCTACAGTGATAGCCTCAGGTAATTAGAAAAATGCTATCACACTATTTGCCTACAAGATGCAATTTGTCAATGTTTCTCCTGTGATCAAAGCGCAGATTGCTTTGCATATAAATACACAGCATTAACATTAATAGGCCTAAATGTTTTCTGTCTTGTTCTCTACATGTTTTTGTATATTTGTTTGTGTGCTCCAGTATATGTGCTACCATGGGCCACCTCTTTAAGGTCTGATTTTACAATCTCAACTTCAGCGAGGCTCATCTGTGTTCATTTGTGCAGACATGTCTGCATGCATGTTTGAGTGGATGATATTCATTAAGTGTAGCAACAGTTTCCTCAGAGTACAGTGACTATCTGGGGAGTAGTCAGCAACCCAGTGAAAAATGCCCTTGGTGTGTTTTTCCAGTCACAGTAGGAAAGTTTGATGTATCTGACTTGTATTTGACCCATTGTGTATGTGTGTGGTCTCTGTTGCTTTTGTGCTTGTACAGAGACTTCCCAGAGATGGATGAAACGTCAAGCTCCCATCATCATGTGTGAGTTGTCGCATGTCTCTGTATACACTCATGTGTGCATGGATGGAGTAGAGAACTGATGTGCATGAAAACCAAAGAGCAGTGTGGAACAGTGTGGAAAAGCAGCTGAGAGCATTAACATACTTCATAAGACTTTTACGTTTCTCCTTCCTGTCTCAGCTCGGTTCTATTTTTAGGTTCCCGCTCTATATTTCAGGTTATTATAAAAGTTCAGAGCAACAACGTGAATAAAATTTAAAGCCTTTTAACACAGCGGCTCAGCAAAAAAAACAAAAAGAGAGAAAAGAAAGAAGAATCTACCTTTTCAATTCAGACTATGTTTTGATAGCTTACTCCATTTTGGATTCAGTTCAAGATTGGTGATGCTCTCATGCTAATAAAAGGGATTGTTTAATTTCTTTATGCTTATTTTAATGCTAAAGAGAAATGATTAAAAAAGGGGAAAAAATGGACAGCTGGCTGTGCAGTTCAAGCCAGCATTGATCAACTATTTCATCAGCAGAAATTACAGTTGTTACTCGCAGCTGTAGCCAGAAGTACTCCAGCCATAAAGATAATTATTATAGATAATTATTAAAGTCTCCAAAGGTTGAGTCTGTTCATCTGGACGTAGCATTTTCAGTGGGAGAAACATTTTGTCACTCATCCAAGTGACTTCTTCAGTCTCAGCTGACTGCAGGTTTCCCCAATCGTATAAACAGTTCATTTGCATAATGACTGAAACAGCACCACTTTACCTGGATGATTGAGCATGCATTAAGACATACTATAGAAGAGTTACAGAATTTCTCTTTAAACTCCAGGATAACCATCCATCCATTTCCTGCCTATGATTCAGGCCTGAATCGTGGATACAGTAGGTTAAGGTGAGTTACCCAGTCCTTCCTTTCCCCTGGCAACCTCTTCAAGCTCATCTGACCAGTAGGACCAGTAGGACATGCCTAGAAGATGTTTTCAGAGGTGTCAAGGAGAAATCCTGGTTGGATGCCCAAGCACCTCAAGTGATTTGTTTCGATGTGGAGAACTAGTGGCTGTCCTCTGATTTCCTCCTATACGACTGAACTCCTCACCTTATCTTTAAGGGCAAACCCAGCCACCCTTTAGAAGAAGCTCTCATTCATTTGGTCATTACCCAGAGTTTGTGGCCATAGCTGACGGTAGGACTGTAGATTGACTAATAAATACACAGCATTTCTCTCACAGTCAGGACCACAACAGGACGGTACAGCGTCGGCAGAATGCTGTCAAACCTGGGAATCCAGGTGTTCCCAGGACACCCTCACTAGGTGTTTGCATATAAAAGGCCTATCCACCTGGTGTAGCTTACCACCAGGTGGTAATCCGGTGAGAGTGCTACACCTGTCTTTGCCCAAGTGGCCAAGACATATGGCATGAAGTCTGATGATATGATCACAAAATTGATCATTGACTTGTGACCTAAAGCATCCTGGTGCCAAGCATAATTATGAACGCCCTTATGTTTAGATATGGTGCTTGTTATGGATTAACTGCAATGACTGATTTGACAGGCCATTTCTCCCAGTCACACCCTTCCAGAAGGGCTTTGGAGTCCCAAGTAGGGGAAGCTCCAAGCACCCCATCCAGTACAAACAGCAGTCAAGGACCCAAAGACATAGGGACAAAGGGAAGCAAACATAGGGAAGCAACCGTACCTGTCACCTGTGAAAACCCCAACCTACAGGCACCAAACCGAAGGCATACAAGTATAAACCTCTACAGCTCCTGCTGCGACTGGTGGGGCTACAGGAGAGCGGTCTGATATAGTATATTTCAAACTTCTCAACTTACTTGGAGAAGACACCTCAGGAAAACAATGTTCAAAATGAGTAGTTTACGTTTGTTTTCATTTTCATTATGTTAGATATAGTAGCTTCAAAGAGTATTCAGATTTAATGTTTGACCTTCTTGGTAGCTATGGTGACGCAAAGATCACTTTATTTATATATTCTTAAAGCTCTGACTGTGCTCCTGGGTACACTGAGAAGATGTGGAAGAAACACTAGGAAACTTTGCTTTGTTTTACATTTACATAATAAAAGTATTTAAGCATGAAGGAATTAACAATCACTATTACAGAGCTTAAGAAAATACTTGGCTGAGAGGGAGGGTTACATAGCACCCCAAGCACTGCTCACCACTTGTCAAATATTATTATTACTGTAAAACATGGTGTTTCGAGGTGTTTCTCTAGAGTATAGGAAGAAAGGGGGTCAGTCATAACTGACATAACAATAAATGCAATCAAACATAAAGAGATCATGTTGGAGACAAATCTCGAGAGTGAGACTGTATCAAGAGTTCAGCTGTAAAAGCAAACTTACACATACTATAGTTTTAGTTTAAATCATTCTCATAAATTTGCAATTGCACAAATATGGAAAACCTTTGGAAACAGATATCCAAAGGTTTTCCATATTTATAAATTGTAGAGCAGAGGTCTCAAACTTTAATGATCTGTGGGCCACTGTTTACGCTGTCATCTCATTGGAGGGCTACTTTTCTTAAAGATATAGGATTTTGTATGAATGATAGAAATTACATATGTGGTAAACCACAAATATTTCCAGACATACATTGTTTTCTTTACAGTAACTCTCTCGCTGAACTAACACAGCCAAACCCAAACATGTTTGTTCTCACTGCTCATTGTGCCTTCATACTAAATAATTTTTTGCTTTTTAAAGAACCTATTTTAACATTGCACTCAACAACAAACAAATCCTCCCTAATAAGAGACCCCTGTTGTAGAGTATCCAAACATGGTTCTGGTAGTGCCAAATCTGAGATATTCTCTACACATTTATGAATGATCTCTCCAGCAAGCAGGTTTTTTTGTGTCGTGTACCACGTATATAATTTCTTTCATTCATACACATTCTTATATATTTAAGAAGTATATTATCAGATCAGATCAGATTGGCTGCCCTTCACTGAGAAGATAACAAGACTATAAGATTTCAATTCAGTTGAATTCACTTTATATAACACCAAATCACAACAGCAGCCGCCTCAAAGCGCATTTAATTGTAATATAATGTGCCTACAGTAATGCAGAGCAAATCTCAACAGTTAGACGACCCGCTTTGAGCGAGCACTTGGTGGTAGTGGGAAGGAAAAACCCAAAATTTCTCTGGCAGAACTAGGCTCAGGGATTGGCAGCCGTCACAGGTTGGCATCAGGGGAGAGAGACAGAACAAAAAGATAAAAAAAAAAAATCAACATAGTACAACTAACATACTGAAACTTAACATCTTTATCTAATTAAGAGGCTTAAGTTTCTGATTTTTATTAAATTTGAAAAAAAATTTAAGAGTAGTATTTAGCACCTCTTGTCATTATGAGTTGTTGAAAGTAGTCTGATGGTAAAAATGTCACTACCTTCTTAGGTGACCAATCTTTTCATAGTGTTTCAGTGTTTTCTGTACCATTATTAGAATATTATTATTGCAGCATAAATATCACAACAATTTTAAACTGAATTTGGAAATTTGTTGTAATGTCATTCAGTAAAGTCGATTATTCTTATCAAAGTCAGTGAGACTCTACTGACCACTGACTTTGATAAGCTGCTAGATTTGAGTACAGTTCATGGCTGAGTGATACTTCATAGCTCAACTTGAGGACTCTCTCAGGTACATATCATTCCATCCTTCCTGATTATCCAGATATCCACTGTTCCTTCCCAGCATCATGATCAATCTGCTGCCTTGACAAGTCACGAGCAACTGAAAAATCAAAGAGCTGTCAGTTTTTTTCCTCAAGTGCTTATTATTTCTCCAGGTTTATAATTCCTTATTATATCCTGCAGTTCCCATCCTCCAGTTGATATTTTGTCAACCCCCTCCTCTTGCTTCCCAATGTTGTTTTGGGTCTGAGGTTCAGAATTTGGCATTTCACTCCCGCTGAGAGATTAATTAGCCATCTACCTCTGAGATTGGTGTGGGTGCAACATGCCATCCTTCAGTTTTTCTTGTCATCACCCTCTCTCTCTCTTACAGAAACACACACACACACACACACACACACACACACACACACACACACACACACACACACAGTATTTTAATTTCTTCTTGTCTATTTTGTACTTTGTCTCATTTTTGTCCTTCCACTCTCACACTCATTGCTCCATTTGGTATTCTCACGAGAAACTGCAGCAATGATGACAGACTAGTTTCACACTCTGGAATAAATCAGATTGGTTCTGTCTTTGCATTTAGATCGAAAACGAAATGTGATAGGTTTCTACTTGACGCACTGAAGGCAGGCTGTGTTACTGAACAGTTTATTGGTATTCAAACCAAGAACCTACCTGCAAGCTGTACATGCTGTATGTACAAAGGATGTAAAGCAGGTAGGTCACCGGAGACAAAAGCTTAAGCCTTTGTTGATAAAAGGATCAAGCTCTGCTGGAGGACAAGTGCAAGAAGGATTAAGCAGGAATTGCCGTGTTGTTTGACACATTAAAAAAAAATCTTTGAGCTCAGATTGGTGCCACATGAACAAAGCTAAAGGAAAGACCTTAAAAACTATGTGTATTGTCCCCCCGTTTTACCATAAATGGAAGATAGATGACAGACCCTTAGGATGAAAGCACATAAATCACCAAAAAAATACAGCTATTCATAATTTTGTTCTCTTGGAGAAATGAAGCTGCAGAAGCTCCCTGGTCTTTCTCACTCTCCCTATAACTAACAGCACTCTATTTTAAACTTTCATGTCCTTCCAGAGTGAGTCCAAAGCTGAGTAAATGCTGTGGGAGGAGGTCTTGTCAGGCTTAGTTAAATAAAAACTGTGGTAAGAGAGAAGTAAGGAACCCACCATCAGTTCAGTTGATTTTTTTGTGTGTGTGTGTATTTTACACTATATTTGGTTAACAGTTCTTGTAGATGTTTATGAATGTGTTTCAGGCTTACAGGATAACCACTTGAATTCTGCACAAATTTCGATATTTACTCACAACCCCAAATTAGATCCTGTAAGAAGAAAGAGCGAGTAAATGAAGAGAAAAGGTTGCAGAAGAGTTTGTTGTACAGTTAAAAATACATAAACTTGCCTCCTCGTCCTCCTTCAATGAGTAAAATGAACGGAAAAAAATAGCTGTATGGGAAAAAACCCCATTACGTGCTTATGTGTTTTTCAAAGCTTCTAAGTCGTTCATTTTGCATGAAGTGCATGCAAAAAGTTGAAATATTGATGCTTCTACAGTGACTGTAGCTACTAGGTTTCTATTTTCATTCAACAGAATCTTTAGGTTCAACACATTTCCAGGCAAGCTCTCTGTCAGGGTCCTGGGTCTGAGCGACCCAGGATCCCTGAGCAGTTATGTATTGTATTATTATTATTATTATTATTATTATTATTATTATTATTATTGTTATTATTATATGTATTTTGGTGTTGCTGCTGCTCTTCTCCATGCTTGTAGATGTGTGTGTGTGTGTGTGTGTGTGTGTGTGTGTGTGTGTGTACGTCTGCGGGTATGCTTGGAGGATGGAGCTCAGCCACCTGCAGGCCTGAGGGGTGTGGCCCTGTGGAAGGACTGGCCACACCCGAAGCCACACACCTGCCGCTGATCAGGGCTCGTCGGGGGAGCTACTTAGGAGAGTCTTGGAGTTCCCACCGACGCGGGATCATTGCATGAGACTCCACGTTAGTCGTCCTGTTATTGAGTTAGTGTGTGTGTGCATGCCCGCAGTTGTATGTGTCCTGACGGCTGCGTCTTATGTTTCCCACAGGAGCAGCGTGGAAGACACGAGAGCAGCGAGCACCGGGGGGTGCTGACACGGGAGTGGAGAGAGCACAGAAACACGGACTATTCACGGGGAGACACGACACTGGAGTCTGGGAGAACACGGGGATTTATTGTTACGTTGTTTCACTTTGTAAATAAACACTGTCTATACATAGAGCACCGCGCCTGGGTCCTCCTTCCCCACTCCTTCCACGGTGTGCCATGCCACACCGTGACACTCTCATATGATGTAGAACTTATAGATGATTAAAAAGGCCGTCTTTGATTTATTTACAGAGAACACACTTATTAAGAAGTTGAGGAATATGTTGTAGGATGTTCTGAAGGACAGCTGTCAGGAAGTCAAAACATTTGATAATTTCAATGCATGCCATTCCAGTCACTGAACTCTAGAGAACACAGTTTTATAGTGTTTCACCTTCTAGGTATCCTTTTAATGTGACAAAACTGTCGCAAACATGGGGCTTATGTGGATAATGACTAATATCAGGAAGGCCAAAACCCCGCTGGCATCATTATTTTCAGTTGATAGCTCTTGGAACGCTGGAGGAAAATTATTTTTCTCCATCTTCCATCGCTTGGATTACTGAGCACAATGAAAACTGAGTGAAACTAATTTCTCACAAATTACATGCCTTACTCACCGTGCCAAACCAAGAAAGTGGGCAGTTTCTCTTTGTATGTAACACGGAAATGTTAACGTACCTCAGACCGTAGAGTTGCTGAGGCGTGCAGACATCCATGAATAAAAGGAGCCGAGCAGTGCATAAGCCTTATATTTAGCCAAGCAGCAACTATACAGTATCATCTGCATGCAGTGCACAAAGCTCAGACTTAGCATGTATTTTTAACCAGTCCTTTTAATAGGTTGCTTATGTCATCAAAAGTACCCTTCATTTTCCCTTATACTCTATAGATAGCCTTCACAGTATTCACCATTACCTTGTGATTCTGTCTTAGTTGCTGCCTCTAATCAATAAAGCCACGAATTCCAGTGAATGACTGGACTGACTCTGGTTAGGCTGTAGTGTAGTTAGGTTGCATCTCTGGCACATGAACCCCCAGTTTCTAGACTATAATCTGTGGCATAAATTGGCAATTTGTGTAACTCAGTGCGTCCAGCCTGGTCATCGTCCATAAATCTGTTCTTAACATGGTGTAACTGTTGTCAGCTGCAACGTTTTAGTTAATATGCATCAATTGTTTGAGTTACCCTCTCATGTTGGGAGGATGCTAGATAGAAGAGTTTCTCCTACAACTGCAGCCCCATTTCACTATATTGCTTCAGCTCCAGTTTTTCTTCTGCTCCCACCCATAGCAGCAGTAACTCGCTTTTTCACATCCACTTTGATTTCACACCTTTTCATTTGGGCCAGTGCACGGGCCTCTGAGCTGACTGCACTGACTGCCTGTCAGTCTTATCTGTTACTGATTCTGAGGACAAACCACCAAATATTGGAGTCTTTTGACTTCTGCTTTCTGTTTTTACATTTTTTTTAATGTTTTGCAACCTTCTTCACAGTATGAAAACTGCAGTATTGCATACACAAGGCCATGGATCTTTAGATTCTTAATGATAGCTTAATCTATAACAGCAGCTCTGATTAGTTATTTAAAATTTCAGGTTGCAAGTAAAACTGTGTACATATTTGTTTTGACGTTTTAGGAGAATTTGTACAGCTTTTTATTCTCACCTCTAAGGCATTTAAGCCTGCATCTAAAACTAGATGCAGTTGTTAATCTATAAGTCTCTATGATTCAGTTATTTGTAGAGCCAACTTTAGTAGCCATAACTTGAAGTACTTGAAAGGCTTTATCAGCCTCTCACATTATTTTGGAGGAATTGTGTCCCACTCTTATGTACAAAGATGCAGACCACAGCATTTCATTTGGACTTTGAATCATTGCAGCAGCTTGATTATTTTCTTTTTCAGCCATTCTGTTATAAATCTGCGGATGTATTTTGAATTGTTGTCTGTATGACACAGATTCAGCAAAGCTTTAGATGTATATATATTTGACTCTAGAATAATAAAGAGGATTTTATGGTCAACTGAATAACTACAAGGTGACCACATCCTGTAAACAAAGCCCAAATCATCACCCCTCCTCCATCGTGCTTGACAGTTGGATTTCTTTTCTAAACATGCCACTGTGCAGAGAAACAAGCCATACTAATCCAGTCTATTTCTAGATTGTGCTGTAAATGAATAATTAACATACCAGCTGAGGCCTGCAGAATCGGAAATGTAACTCTTGAAATTTTGGCAATTTCACGGTCTGCCTTGGGGTGTGTTTTTTGGGATATCCACTCATGGGAGGGAGGCAACCATCTTCAGTGTTTTCCACTTGTGAATTGTGTTTCTCACTGCTGAACGACAGACTTCAGTTAATTTGGAAATGGCCTTATTGCCCTTCCCAGATTGATGGGATCAGTGCTGATGTCTTTGCATTATGTTAGCAGTTGGATTATGCTCAATGGACTTTACCAGCTAAGGAGCAGATCATTTTTATTATGTCCTGTTAAGCAAAGTCTTTAAAAATGATGGAGGGTGCACCTTTCTTCACTATCCAGTAATGCTGTATTCATTTCCTTATTAGTTTTCCTCATATATATATATTGTGGCTTTAAATGCACATAAAAGTTTCCAAACTCTGCTGTATGTTTTTGTAGGCTTTGCATGTTCAATGTCAAATGATAAATTCAAATGATAACCCTTCGCGTTCAATCAAACTGATCCAATTAGTAGAGAATGTGATAAGTATAGCTAAGCCTCACTGTGATAGCAGGGATTTGAGCTTTGGCAGCAGTAATTAGAGATGATTACTGCGTCACACAGATGACATTCTCTCATCCTTTACATTGAGTCAGGAAGCTGAGGCTTACTTCCTTTTTGGAGACTCCTCTCCGTTACAAAGTAAGATAAAGGTTCACTGAGATTACTTTGTGTCCAATTTTCTTCCCCTGCGATAAGAGACTAAAAAAGGTTTGTTGCTGCTCTTTGTTTTTGTGCTGTATTTGCACTGAGATGTGACGGGAAGAACGAGCTTTTGTCAGATTCTCTTCATGTCCCCTTTTTTCTTCTTTATACAACTTTTGTTTTTCTGTCTTATTCCCACTCACGTCCTCTTCAAACACACTCTCTTATTCCGTCAGAACTCTCTTTCTTTTTCTTTTAGTTCATTTCCTTTAGTGTGCAAATGAAGGTAAAGGAAATCAATGAAGCTTTCTTGCCTTTCTTTTCTTTTTTTCACACATCAAATTTTAAAGGAAATTACTTGGAAGAGAAAGCAAACAAAGCAAAGGATCACGTGTCTGTAACAGAAGTATTATGAACTGGACAATGGATGTAGAGTGAAGATTCACATTGAGTGTTAATAATTGAGGATTTCATCCTTTTGCATGGTAGTTGTTATTGATAAATGTCCGTATGTGTGCCTGAGAGGTGCTCGCTCACTTGCCATGCAAGCTGGATTTCGTCTAGCTGACTCTTCAACTTCATTTTCATTTTTGTGAAGTGGATGAAGTTACAGGGAGGCAAATTTGGTGAGTGATCCAGCTGATTAGTGAAGATTGTGTTGGCGTATCCCAGCAGCTGCGTTCTGTGCTGGCTTATGCTGGTATCCACCACAGTTTTTTTTTTTGTTTTTTTTACCTCAGACATCTCAGAACAAGCAGACTGCAATAACAGGTCTGGGGAACCACTTCATTCTCAAAAGTGTTGAAAAAGAAATGACAAGCATGCACCTGGTCTTACTCCTCACCAGACATGCTGCCTCTGGGTTAAGAAACTGGATTCTCCAATTGAAAACTGCTCAGTCATAGATGGAGGCTTTTGCTCATTAGCAAAGTTCCTCAATGGAAAATTTGTGTCACTTTAAAACAGAGGTTGATGTTTGCTTACTTAACAAGTTTTAGGTCTATGGTGACATTGCAGGGTGAACAGTGCAATCCCTCAGAAAAGTAAATAAATCTCCCATTCAAGATTTTCTTCTTGGGCATATCAAATTTTTATTTCTTACTCTGCTGACACACAATCATGCCAGCCCAACGCAGTGAGGCAAATACAGTACTTGCCAATGGACAATCTTGCAGAGGAAAAACTCTTAAAATCCTCCCACCTGAGTGATTTTTTGGTTTTTTGGGAGCAGTCAATACCAGCTCATATTGTAGCCTATTCGCACTTGCTTCGGGCAGGAGAGGGCAGAATGAAAGCACTCAACTAAAGCATTTAAATCAGAGTTAAAATGAAACACTCTAGCGGCCCACATATAACACTTTGATTTTTTAAAAGACTGTCACTGGTTAATTTGTGTACAACTCCAATTCCCAAAAAAGTTAGGATGCTGTGTATTTAAATGTAAATAAAAACAAAATGCAATGATTTACAAATCTCATAAACCCATATTTTAGCCCATTTTTAATTTGATGGCATCAACACATTAAAAAAAAGGTTCAAAATGAGCTAATGAAATAGTAAAATCTCTGAGTTTAAACATTTGATATGCTCTCTGTCTTCTATTGTAACTAAAATAAGGGTTTATGGGGATTGTAAATCCTCAAATTCTGTTTTTATGTCACACAGTGTCCCAGCTTTTTTGCAACTGGGGTTGTATTCACACCTGTATTCAGACCCTAGACCCACAACTTGTTTTAATTCTAGCACCAAGCAGGATGTTTACATTGTCCATTTATAGTGTGTTTATACTGTGAATTTGCTGGCACTAAAACTGTTTTGGTTGCCAAGAAGCTCATTTTCTGTGCTTTGCTGCCACAAAGGACATAAACTCAGGATGACTGAAGACATCTTTGTGGCTTTTCCCATCGTCTTTACTGCAGAAATAAACTATTGGGAAACAGCCAAGACTCAAGCTGTCATGGACAATGACCTCAAAAAAGGATGTGTGAAAAGTGCTGTCAGAGAAATTGGGTTACAGCTATTGTATTCCATGTTTCTCTTATATAAGAGAAAAGCTTCCATGACAAAGACGCCATTCTGTGAGGATCCACAGAGAAAGTTTCCCAACAGAGCTAGCAAAAATGTGCTTCCTGTTCTCGTCTCAAAAAGCAGTCGTCCACCATTCGGACCAGTCTGACTTCCCATATAATGACTGTATCTAGATAAACAGCAAAATATTCTGCCATTGTGCTCCAAAGAATTCTGATAAATTAGTTCTCTTTTGCCAGAAAAAAGGGCCAAAATCAGTGAGTGTGCATTATCCAAAGGCCAGTGAGCACATTTTTTGAGTAAATGCCATGTGTAAATGGCTCTACCACATGCCCCTGCACATTTACCACATGCCATTTTAACTCTCAAGGGGGTGTAGAGATGTGATTTGGGGGAGAGCCCTGTTTTCCCTTTGGGCAATGGTGAGATGACAGAGTACGGTTGAGCATGACTGATAACTTTGCATTGTAGATTGCCACCAAGAGGAGGAAGAGCGATGCGTTATTGGTCCTCATAATGCAAATCAATGTACTAGTTAAAGACCAAATATACTTTTAGTAGGATGCTGTTTAGTAAAAACTAGAACAGATTTTTTTTTATTGTCCTTGAATTTAGAGTTAGCCTGAAAATCCAGTTTCACTGATTCTGCTGCTACATGCAAAAGCATTTTAGCTACAGTTTTACTAAAGTCTCTTGTAGTTCATAAGAATGCTGTCAGATATTTTTTTAACCCGATCAAGACGTCGCTGAACTAATTAAGCAGCTGCTTTAGTTCTACTTTAGTTAGCAAGAAAGAAAACTGACTGAAATGATAGAACAATAACATCCTCACCGACTAGTCCAGCAGTGTCTTTTGAAATGCAGTGCTTTCTTGTGTGAGGCAAGAAAGACCTTAGGCAAGAGACAGCTCTTCTATGCCTTCAGCATTGACATTAAACGTGACAGCACTGCAGTACCTTTCCACTGTTATGTCACAAAAAAGTAATGGCAATATTGAGATGTATAACAAATAGTCAGCAGAACAGATGGACGACGCCCCTGAGATTTCCCTTGTTAGGAAACTACCCTCAATTCCTCTTTTTTGCTCACAATTCTCAGATTTACAATGGAATTAGGAGGGACACACATCCTTTGAAACTACAGCCAGTAGCAGACAAGAGGATTCTCTATACCCGGGGAGATCTTGGCTAGCGGAGCTGCTGCTTCAAAAAAACCCACTGGCTGTATTTCACAGGCCAGTGACCAGCCACCACTTTAATCTTTGAAGGCAGCAGCTATCTCTTCTCTGTTCCTCTCATTCCACTCTTCCTTATCCATAACCCCATTCTCTCCATGTATAATACTTTGCTCTGCTCCGCACAACTGTAGATTTCCCCTCCCACAGCTCGTTTATCAAGGTGGGGGGTTGTAATGCCTCAACTCGATGGGCTTCCCAGAGGGGGGGGGCAGGAACAAGGGATAAGAGGGATTGAGAGGAGAACTGTTGATGCCAAAAGGATAGTGGCTTTGGTTTTTGGAGACTGATAAGGTCTTTGTGTAGCTTAAACCATGTTCCCACTAGAGGAAATTTCCCCAGAGAGTATGGGAGCGGTTGTGGGATGTGCATTTTAACTACAGCAGGGTCTAAATTACATTTCGGGGAAATAATGTCATCCCTTTAATAATCACCACTTGGGGTGTAGCACCTACCAAAAGTATAGGAACTCTGAGGTAAGGCTTGCAGGACTGAACACTTGTGATGACTTTGTGTTGGTCTTAAATTTTGGTTTGTTTGTATTATTGTGTTAATTGTTTGTTAGTTTTTGGTTGTGCATTGGTAACTAAACAAAATCCAGATTTCTTGATATCATTAGTAAAAAAAATCTTTTGTATTTCTTTATGAAGAAGTTTGCTGTTTATTGCAGAGCAGGTGTGCAAGGTGTTATGCTGCAACATAATTAATCTAGTTTTGTTTATGCATCTAAGAAAATCACAGTGGAAGTCACAGAAAATAAATATAGCAATATATGGTGCCTACTCAACTTTCCTTTATGGATTGAAATATGAAATTTTCAGCTTTTTTTGCTTGGGGGGGATTTTTTTCTTAAAAATAATGGAGATCAACTCGAGCGCATAAAGAATGATGTTGACTGCAAATTGATACCAAACTTGTAAAATAGACTCAAGAAAAATATTTAATCTCGCTCCACTTACTTATATCAGGAAGGCTCTGCTGCCTCTTTCTAATCTTCTCCTTTTCTTTTGTGTGTCATTCATTTTTAACCTCAACGTCCACCTGCTCATGCCTCCTGACACACTCTTTTACCTTAAACCCCTGCTTTCCATTCTCTCTCTTTACCCTCCTGCTCCTTGTATTGTATCCCCATTCTTTTTCATTTGCTCAGACCCATTCTTTTCTTCTCCCTTGTCTATCAACAGCAGACCCAGGGTCACCGCCAAAGGGAATGCTGTCCAGCTTTTGATGAAACTAACTCAATCTCAAGGACTTGCTTTACTTTTTTATTTTTGCAGCTGTGCACCATTTGTATCATGCTCTAATACACTCTTGCTTTGTGTCTTTCTGACTTTAATTAGTTTAGTTTCACTCTTAATGCATTTTGTTGTGGAAATTAAATTGCAGCCCAGGAGGACTTTGGAGAGTTTCCATGACAAAGAATAAAGCTAAACTTGGACATTTCATTTAAAACTTGTGCCTTTAGAAATCTAGGAGAAATGACAGATGTTGTTAGCAGTCATTAGGTTTATTTCGAAACTACACCTTATTCTCTGAACTGGCTGCATACATCAAAGACTCCCAAATAAAGCAATTATTTTTTCTCCATGAGTTCCTCATCATTGACTGAATGCAGCAGCCAGAATACTTATAAGGTGGCTGATTCATTGTAGCTTGTGAACTAAATATAAACTGCATGAAAAGCACCATTGCTGCATTGTTAGCTCAGCTATGATTAAACACTACTCCTACAACTCATTGTTTACAATCTAACAATAGATTCCTGTGCCTTTTTTGTGTGACACTTTAGTTTGATCGATGATAAGAGCTATTTGAATACATCTTCATTTTCCTGGATTAGTAATAGTATTACTAATGGCTAAGAGTTTAAGTGGGCAAGGGTTACTGTGTCTAGCAGGAGATAAAGGGATGGAGATAATAAGACATGCACAGGGATGAGACAGTGGACAGAACTTATCAACTTTTAGAACATTTTGATATAAATACAGTTTACTGTTGATACTCCAGTCAGTGGGGAAGCTGTAGATGTGTGGCAAAACTTAAAAACAAAAATTCAATTCATACAGCACTGTACAGCACAAAAGTCTCGACCCACTCCACATTTCTTTAAATTTTGTTAGGAAAATGGGAATGTAACCCCAGTCATGAAACTTGACACACTGACGTGGTTTGCAACAATCTTTATTAGTAATGAACACCATTTTTGCACTGGCTCACAGGACAGCTCCCCAGCCAACACCACACACACCTCCCCAGGTCCCAGCGTCACTGGAAAAAAGGAAAGCCGTGATTACATGACGAGGTGCTGCTGCCCCATCAGCCTCTCTGGTGCTGCCCCTCAAGCTTGCTGCACCACCCCTCTCCTGCAGCGGAGCCGAAAACCACAACCCTACCACAGGTAAAGAAGTGCAAAAAGCTGTTGAAAGACATGCAAAACACAAATGGAAAGTATAAAAGGCAAAAACAGTGATTGTACAGTTCTAATGATCTTGAAAGGCAATATTTTATATGATCATCTTTATCCTTCAACACAGGCTGAACTCTCTTAGACAAGCATTCTTGTAATGTCTGTAGTCTTCAGGAATAGTTTTCCAGGCCTCTTGAAGGACATTTAAATCTCTTCTTTTGCTTCGTGGCTGCCTTTTGTTCTGCTCTCTGTCAAGATGATCCTACATTTCTTCAATAATATTGAAGTGCTATACTGAGGAAGGGTGGCTTCTTTACAGAAGCCACCCTTCTTACACCCTTCCCCAGAAATATCTGATGAGGCTGTGGTGAACATGGGATGGATCAACTGAAGAGCCAGATACATCTCTCATGTCCTGTGTCAGGTCTTTTTCCAATTTCTTAGGGACAACGCTTTCAGATACTATTCATCTGTTGTAGACAGCTTTTAGCTCTATAACTTCTTCTTTTGCCCTCCATTTGTCCAATGCAAGTTTTTGTTTTTTTGGAAATCAACTTGTTGGATCAAAAATCCTATTTGATGCCTGTCAAACTGTGAATTGAAATCAAATAAATAAATAGTAACAATTTGTATCTTTTTGCAACTTTGCCAACAATGTGCTTAAAAATGTTTAAATGTTTTCAATTAAATTTTTTTTTTTTTGGTAATTTGCCTGTTACGTGCAGACACAACATTGGTTCATCCCTTGAGTTAGGGGCCTTTTTCATGCTTGAATAATTCATGGGTCAAAAAGAAAATTTCTTTGAAAATGATCAGGTGCAAGGACTGAACTGAAAATGAGTGCGCCAGTGTCCCAAGAAAAACTTTGGAGGACCTTCAGGAGGCCAAGAGAGCTACTACTCAAGATCGAAAGTTGTAAAAAAGGTGCCAGTTTAGCTCAGTAGGAGAGAAGGTGACCTTAGAACAAATGGCAGAAGTGCAGCGGCCCGTGCTTGTGTCTGACCCTTTGCCTCGTGTCTTCACTTTCTCTCTCTGCCCACTTTTCTGTCTACCTTCACTGCTCCACTGTTGAATAAAGGGGAAAAAATGACAAAACTAAACCCCTCAGCAAAGTCTAGCTCATTGGATGAAAAATATAAAGAACTGTGTGGCTACACACTTGTTCACAGTACTATAGGTGGAAAGAGGTTTATCCTTTTCCACTCTGAACCGAAGAATAATATTCTGTGGTTAGGAAGTATTATGTTTATAGGGTTTTGTTTTGTTTTGTTTTTCTTCTTCTGTTCCCTCGGCAGTTGTGTGTTCTGAATATTTTTTCACTTGTACACCTTTCGTTGTTTTAATTGTCGCCTTTACGGCTGTGTTTTGTGGCCCTGATTAGTTTCAGCTGTGCTCTGTTAGTCAGCAAGTTTCTCTCAGCAGCCTTTTGTCAGTTCGTCTGTTTGTCAACCTGTTTTCTCTGTGTCCTCTCACATTTTCAGAGTTTAGGGTTTGTTTGTTTTTTAGCTTATACAATATATTTCATATTGCTGAAAGTGAATAACAACTCAATCAAAAACACATACTGTATGCATGTGCTGTAGTCCAGTCTGCTTTCAAACAACCTATTTTTAGGTTTGAAGGAATTAATCCCTATTAAATCTTCATTTTGAAATGTAATCTCCTAAATGCTATCTTCCAGGGGAATTGTACTCAAACAAAAGTAAATTAAGGATGTATTCTGGAGTTCCTAATCTTTTCCAGGTTAAGCTCTGTTCCCAACTTAATCACTTAATCTTCCATCTATGCCACCAGCTCATACTGTTGATGCATATCTATTAGTTCTAGCTGGGCCTTTGCTTCACATTGTTAAAGTTTGACCTTCAGCATCACTTCAAGCGCAGATGTAGCAGTGCATTGCTCATGGGCACAGAGGGTGACTAATCTACACACTTTTCTGAGAGATTTCACACTAGATAAGAGAATTTCATCCACTGAAGCCTTTCTTTCCCTTATCACTTTCCTCTGCTCAAGTGGAGAATGTGGAACTCCAGCCAACCTGGGATTAGAAGGGGAGTCTGTGTTATGTAATATCGGCACCTTTGTGTCCCTGTGTGTGTGTGAGTGTTTGTGTGTGTGTGCATGTACTTGAGCGTTTGATTGCATGTCTGTACGTCTGTTTTTGGCCACTAAATGAGTGTTTTTTAGTTAAATACTGTACTGTAGCTACTGTATGTGTCTTTATGTGTAAGTACGCAGGTGTGCCCTAGCAAATCTAATCCTCCAGAGAAAACTCGATGAAGGTCTGATTTATTTGTGGAGTAGATTCATCTTGCGGATGGCACATCTGCTTCTCTGCCTAGGGCACTGAGCACACTCTGGATTTGTTGGCTCTGTGCTATGCAAAGACAATAAGTAGACACACTCGCTGCCTATTTGTACCAAGTGAAAGCCCTGCCTAACTGTAATTATGTGTATTCGAAACAAGCCAGGCAGGCTTGTTTCGAATCTTTTGTCGTGAACCTAATGCATCAGTATCTACTTAAAAAAGAACCTGCAAACCATTAAATACTGTACATTAATAGTCATTAACAGACACTTTAAATACTTGGGATCCTCTGAGTTTCAACAATCAACTTGTAAGGAGAAAATTGGTGTTTCTTTTTCTCTGATATTGCCAGTCTCTGATTTACAATCGATGAGGACTGTCTTTCGTGATTCTGTGTGGGAATGCCTGCATGCATGTGTCACTTTGAGTGGTACTGCTTGTTTGCGTGGGGGATCCTTTCTGACTTGTTTCTTGTGCTGTCAGAACATATTGTGTGTGAGTGATTACCTGTCATCTCAAGCCTTGAGCTCTGCTTACTCCCTTATCACACCACTACTGTTGCTTTTGCGGGCTCTCTCACTTTGTCTTTCTTCCTCACCCCTGGCAGCCATCCTTCTCCTTTTGTTTTTCTTCCTGTTTGTTTTCTTCTTCTCCTCACTGAGCCTATGCATCCTTCAAGACATGTGAAATCAGGGTTCTTAGATCTTTCTTTTATTTTTTTAAATTTCCCTTTATATACATCCAACCACCAAAAACAAAAAACTTCCACTGGAAAATTTGCCTGGTGCTGTGCACAATTTTGCCTCATTGCTTTTTGAATTGTTTAATTTATTTTCAATATATTTAATTCCTTTGGATTTATTAAGTGTCCCAGTTTTCTTTAAGTCTGCTCACAGGGTTATGGTGTAGTAGATGTATATAGCACTAATGTGCACTGAATTTGAATTACATTTCTATACTTAAAAAAATAAAAATAAACAAGAATATTTAATTGGTCTCTTTGGCTATATCTTTGGCTTGGACATTGTTGTGCAGGGGTTTTATTTGTTTTGCATCTGCATTATGAGAACAAACGACCACAGCTCCTCAAATCAGGCATAAATATCTGGAGCTAATGGGAGGGAGTATGGTGGAATTGGTGTATTGATTGCGATGACCGCCCCTCGTCACAACAGTGTTCCCACAAATCGCTGCCTAATGGCTGCCCTGGGTAATAATACATCTGACTCTCATTACTGTTTATTTTAGAATGCTTATGTTTGCATGTACTGTCTAAAGTACTGCATCATTAGTCTGGCGTTAGTCAAAGTAATGTTTGTTTATGCTAAGAGCAAAATATATATGTGCACATAAATAATGCGATTATATACATATACGTGTGTGTGTGTGTGTGTGTGTGTGTGTGTGTGTGTGTGTGTGTGTGTGTGTGTATTTCTAGAGATTTTCATGATTGATTTTGCCATCTGTGTGTGAGGCTGTTTGCTACATCAACCAGAGCAGCTTTTAACAACTGACAGTGTGTGTCTGATTGTGGGACAGACACCACCTCTGATACTGTGTGACATCTTCTTATTGTCTGCTGGGTAAAAAGTGTCACAATCTGTGTTAGAAAGACTAAAGAATACAGAGCTAGTAAAGGATACAAGGTTTAGAGCCACACTGGCGCTTCATTAAAGGACCAGCTATGGCTAATTCCATGCAACTAATGACTTACCAGACTTAAAGGATGCTAATGAATGTCATGGCTTACAGGGAAACTTGAACTAGAGAAAAGTCATTGTTAAGTGCTAAATAAGAAATTCTCCTATGGAATAAAACATCTATTGAAAGTAATGACGGTCTAAAAGTTAAGTTACATTTGCAGAAGTTTTAACTTTCTATTTTTTTTCTCTACTATCTTAAACTTAACATGTAGAGCTATGCTGGTAAAACCCATGTAGACTGCTGATGTTAAAGCAGGTAGAAGATTTGTAAATGATTCCAAAGGTGGCATTTGCATTGGGAAGATGTAGCTGTGAAACCACAACACCTGGTCAAAGGTATCCTCACTGCAAGCCAAAGAAGCTGGAAAAAACATACCCCCCCAAAAATCCATCAAAGAGAGCAGCAGGAGTGGCAGAAGTGTCCAAAATCAGTAGTTTGGTAGATTCCGAGAAAAATGTTTGGCAACATAAATGGCCTGGACATACACAGAAGACAGCAGTGTTTAATGATTGTAGGATCCTTTCCATGGTCCAGGATGAGCATTGCAACTGACTAATCCAGTTGCCTGTGCAATTCAGGAAGTATTAGCCAAGAAGTTAGCTAATGCTATTAAAAACTATCATAAGCAAACTGACATGAGTAACCTAAATATAGCTTACAGCAACCCTAACCTAAACATAAAAACAAAACCCACTTGGAACATTTACCATTTGTTCCAGAGGCTTTGGATATTTGGCTCCAGGTATTTAAATTCATCTACCTTTAACTTTACCTCTTTACCTTCTTTATCTTCTTGTAGCTTCACTTTTACACCTGTCATTCATGCACGTGTTCTGTTTTGCTTCTCCTGACTTTCTTTCCTTTTTTTCTGAAGAGCATACCCTCACCTCTCCAGGCTCTCTTACTCCTGCACCCTGGTCTCACTATATGTCACTGTTTCATCTGCGAGTATCATAGTCCATGGACAATCCTGCCCCACTTCATCTGCGAACTCGTCCATCACCACCACAAACAAGAAGGGGCTCAGAACAGAGCACAGTTCCTGTCTGGACACATGATACTATGATTAGCCTGTGCTAAATGAATGGGAAAGAAAAAAATGAAGATGAAGTTTGAAATGTGCAAAATCATCTATAAGATACTCTGGTGTCAGTGTGATGAGGTGATCATCCATTGCCTGGATAAATGGTGTTAATTGGCAGACAAATGATGAAGTTTACACACCTGAACTTTGTGCTCATATTCATCAAATACAACAAAATTCATTCTACAGTTTTCAAAGTTTAGATGGACAATGACGCAAAGCACATAAAAGAATCCTCAAAGTTTTTGGAGATAAAGAAGTGAAGTGAGCCATTCACCTGTTTTCAACCTAATTAACTCGCTGTAGGCAAAACTAAAGGTAGAGAGACTCATGAACAAACACATTGTGTCCAACTAATTCTTAGAAAAAGAATGAAAAATTATCATTTAATTATCTTTGAATCCTTAAAAATAGAGAATTGTTCAATATTAGATAATAAATTAGATTTTTTTTAATCCAGTCCCTCAAATGAAGCTGAAAGACAACATTTTAAGGCAATATTCATCAAATAACCAACTGAAATAACAAAAATTGTGTCCAAAATCATGTTAACTGAGCTGTGTGTGTTCACAACAAAGAAATCTGCAACAGCATGATTATAGAGGGTATATTTGGGGCTAGCTTTTCTTGTGTTCTTGTTTTTTGATTAACACTACATCTACTACTTCCATATAGATCTGTCTCCTAATCTTCAGTCTGTGTGGCCATGTGGCACTAAGCTAGTGGTTAGGTGACAGAGATCGGGTGAACTCCAGTGAAGTGTCCCTGTTTGATGATAACTCTGCCCTGTGGGAGGAAACAGCAGGAAGCCTGAGCCAGCTTGGCTCTTGCACCGCTCCCCTCACAACAGGTACAGGAGGGTGCTGAGCTGAATGCTGATCATCTGAGCGTCTGACTGGATTTTGTTTAAGACTAGAAATAAAAGAAAATAGCTGAGATAAGTGGAATTCTTGTAGATTTAGTTCATTCTAAGAAAGGTTAGATCATTAAAATATTAACTGATCTCAACTTACATGAGATTTGTTTTAAGAAATCTTTTGATGGCAGCTCTTCAGGATGCAGTAGACCTCCTCAGCCTGCAAATGATTTATGAGAGTCAGTGAGATGCAATGAAATGGCTCCTCTGCTTTGCCAGTGGTGTCACATATATCCCATGTGCATTCTTTACTGCTAGGTCATTATAAGCCCGCACACACAGTGTGGTGGCATTTAAGGACAGATGGAAGCCTTGGGGCAGAAGTTGGGTTGCACTGCAGTAGATAGGGAATCCATTTAAATTCCCCGGTGTCAATGAGGGACACAGTCTCCATAAATTAAAGTGATGACACGCCACTAGTTTATAATATTATTGACTACACAAAGTAAAATGCCAATCTTAAGTGGGACAACACACAGAGATGGAGCCTTTATGGATAGCAAAGCACACTGATTACAGTGCATACTCGCCTGGGAATCAATAGACTACGGCAAAGTTTCGAGCTGTGTCATTGAAAGAATGATTAAATGGGAAGCAGGCTGAAATCAGAAAACATCTACATAAATAAATCTCTACGAGAAAAAATGAAAAGCTGCATTCATGAGACAAGAAAGATTCAACACAAACATTTGAAACAGTTTTATTGATAAAAAAAAAAAAGTGCGCAGAAAGCAACATGTTGTCATAGTGGTCCAGACTGGACTCAATGTGCAGAATTGGGACAATTGTTCAAAATATTTATTTACAATAGTTAAACGTGCAAGACAAAGAAGTTTCAGTTAGCGAGGGCAAGGGTCCCACAGACACATCCACAGAAATCTCTCTCTCTCAGCAACTCACTGTTTCCCACTTCCAGGTTTCTGCAAAGAGAAGAACAGAAGCTAAGATAAAGTTGCAGGGCAAAAACAACAATCAGGTTTCAACTGAGGGTCTTCCCTCCTCTTAATTAGGAGAATGGGACTCAGATAATTGCTAACAGGTGAGCTCATTACTTCCAGGTGTGCAGAATGCAAGGTTGGGACACCAGAGGAGGACCTGCCCCTGAAAACACAGGTGTGATTAACACACAAACATGCACAGTCACCAGCACTGAGACAGGTTTTGGGTGACAAATAGTAAGAGAGAGAGGGCGAGCAATAAAGAGAAGAGAAAACATAGAAATGAGCTAGCCAGCACAGGAGCACTGGAGGACCGTGACTTGTGGCTCCCTATCTTTATTAAACCCAAGTTTGTGGTGGAGCCTCAGGGAAAAATAACCAGAGGGGAAAACAAAATTCATGTCTTTTACTCTAAAATGATCAGACAGCTTCCCTCAGACTTGCACCGTGTGTCTTATCCATCACAGTAAGTATACTATAAACAGGTGCTCTGCCAGCCCTGATTTAATATCCTGTCTGTCAGTATAAGTCTTTATGTATGTACAGAATCCAGAAGGTTTCACTTGATTAGGAGGCCAGTGGTCAGTGTGAATGAACCAATCAGCAATGAGCAGCTATGGTTTGGAGTTTGTGTCTCAGGCACCACAAGAGGAGATTTTTGCCTAGCACTAAACCAGCTTTTAGAGATGTTGCTCCAATTTTCCTTTTAAATGGACAAAACAAGCATATTATCAGTTACAAAAAACATAAAAATCTCAGCTTGTTAAATAATTAAGAAGTAGGAAATGTAACGATACTGATATATTCACTGCATTTATTTTCCATTCATAATAATAATAATAATAATAGTACACTGTGTGAAGCATAGCTTGAATGAATGCTGTTGCTTCACAAGGCTTTTGGTCATCCACCAAAGAACTGCTACTGAAAAAGATGACCAGAGTTACTATAGTTCATCTAAAGAGGGAATGAATGTCTGAACCACATTTTATGGCAGTTTGTTTGAATATTTTTTTCTCAGAAGCATGAATGTGAATCTCCCAAAGGAAAAGTCTCAAAAGTCATTAAGATTAATAGTGTGGCAACTGAACCGGATAAATATGGTAATGAACTGATTCTTATATAGTGCTTTTCTACTCTCCTGGAGTACTCAAAGCGCTGTATACAACATGCCTCATTCACCCATTCGCACCCACTCATACAAGCACTTCCTTCTATACTTAAGTGCAATCTAAGCACTCACACTCCGATGGACGCATCAGAGAGCAACTTGGGGTTAGTATCTTGCCCAAGGATACTTGGTATGCAGACTGGGGAAGCCAATGATTAAACCACCAACCTCCCAGTCAGTAGCTGATCTGCTCTACCACCTGAGCCACAGCCACCCCAAATATCTTCACCAAATTTTATAAGTATGTGTTGAGATATGTTGTCATAAATGAAAACAAATAAAATGAAAATTTCACATGCAGTATTTTGTCTGGCACTATTGTTTTGGTGAGCAGCAGCAACATCTCTAAAATGACAATGGGAAACGGGCATAACATCGAGTAAAATTAAGTGAATCTACATGCATTTGTTAGCTTAAAGCTAGTGAGTTTAAAAAGACAACCAAAGAAGTTAAGCAGCAGCAATAGCACAGGATGCAATACCGCTAATCTCTGTGGAGAAGACGGACTGATTTGTGCTTAAACCAGACCCCAGGAGTTGGATTCAGGAGTCACATGGTAGGCAATAACTAGATGGTGGACAAGGCTGGGAAAATGGGTTCATCCAAATCTGGTTATGCAGCTGTGTTTAAGGAGCAGTGTTTCATTTTCATGCAGCTTTCTTGCTAAATAAAAGCTTTGGTGGATTAGCAAATTCTTTCCTTTGCTTCAGATTGGTGATGTTGAATGTTATAACTCTCTGATATAAACCGCTTCAGAGCTTAAGGTTTCTACGATTAGTATTAGCGGACACCAACACTGGTAGCCATAGCTCATTGGTTTCTCATCTCTGCACGTTCTAAACCCTTTTTGTGGGATTGGTGCCTTTTGGAGAATATTTCATGTGGTTATCTGATACAGTACATGATATAGCTTGTCTGTGTTCCAGTTTTGAGTGGTAGAATTTTCATACTTTATTATTCTGTTACTTATTACACGTGGACATCTGCTTTTGCAAGCTGATGTACCAGCTGTAATACATAAACTGCCATTTCCTAATATAGTCACCACTTCCTTTTCTCTGTTAGTCTTAGAAGATGCATGACTTTTATCTTGATCAGCAAATCAAAGGAATCTACTGTATCTTGCTCTGTCCTGTGCCTGCGTTGGTTTCCATCATTTTCCCCCACTCTGTGGGTTGTTGTCCTTTCTGTCTAGCAACATCCTGTTTGCTTTCCCTGAAAAAGCATGTTTCAACTGAGGCAACCCACCAATTGCCTCTGTGTTTCCCTCCAATTTAATCCATCTACTACGGGTTAGTTTCATAATGTTGTTTATTAGCTCTGTTTGTGCTCGTGTCAGACATTACCTCCGTGGGTCGCCTGTCATCATTTTTTTAAACTGGGAAGCCTGCGTCCCATTAGGATCTTATTTCTGGAAGTGTCCCCCATAAAGGAAATGAAATACAGTACAGATTCAAACAAAGTGTTTTATTATTAATGACATTTTAGTTTACAAAAAGAAGCAGCAAAATTTCATATTCTCTAAGAAATGCATGCATTTTATTTTTGCCTAATTTAACAGCTGAAATTACATATTGATATAAGTAGAGATTAAAATTTTGATGAATTAGTTAATTGTAAATTTAACCAGCCACACAAAGAGAAGCTCAGTCAATCTTTGTTGCATTCCCATCTGTCTTTCCTCCACTATCTGCTCTTTTTCAGAATTAAATAGCCCTTCTGACCTGTGTGCGACCTCTTCATTGACAATTCTTTTCCCTGCTTAAAGCCACGTGCATGTTTTCACTCATCATCTTATCAGTGTTTATCCACTTTAACGTGTGCTGTCTCTTAGCTCGTCTTTCATTCAAGAGTCCATTCACTCGTGGCCTGCCTGACTGTGCATTGTTTCAGTTCAGTCTCTTTATAGTAAATCACAGCAACACTCATTACTTCAAGTAATCAGAATTATTCTGTAGCTGCTTGGCCCCACTGAGAAGGAGAGCTGTTGCCAAGATTAGCAGTAAGGGCTCTTCCTGACAGCTATGTGTGGTGAATAAAGCAGAGGCTAATCCTTCCTCCATAGCTGTTGGCTAGATGGCCATTTATGGGTGGTTTGGCTGTTGTGCTCTCTTTCCATCTCCTCTGTTAATCCGCAGGCAGCTGAAGTGGTTGATGAGATGCTTCGGCACTTCTCGTATAGGCACAAACAAACCCGCATTCGCTGGCAAAGCCTGAGCATTATGCACTCTGCACTGAAATGTATTTGTATTTTTTTTCCCTTTTGTTTGTGTGTACTATATGTACACGTGAATATGTGTGTACATAGAAGTAATATCCTCCAATATGAGTCACAGGGTGGAAATTAAAGCCTGAGATGATCCCTTCTTCAATAACCAAACACTTCATTTTGACAGATCATTAACTAGACATTATCTTTCATTAGGCGCCTCTGCATTACTTATTCAACACCCCTAGGACACACATGCACGTTCACAATTGGGGCATACAAACAGATAACACACTTCACACACATAGGAACACACACTAAACAATGGCTGATTTGACACGATGCATTTGAATCACTTAACTCGAGCATTATCTGTGTCGCTGGGTTTGACTCAGAAGACTGTTCTGACCATTAAGTCTTCATGCTGAAGTTAGAATTATCTAATATGTTATAGAGTCAAATCGAATTTCTATAGTTCCCATTCATCTTTTTCATTCTGCGCTGGTATCATAGCAGACTGATCACGCAGCCACTTTACAGATGGTCAGAGTAATTAGATTGACAATGAGTAAGAGAGCCGGCAATGTTGTAAAGAGCATCCTGATAAAAAAAGGGGGGGTTCTTAAGAGCATCACGAGAGAGGAAATCATCTCACCATGTAGTGGTAATTCAGATGCCTGCTGCTCCTGTCTCTCACTGCGGAGACAAGTGGAGAGAGACTGAGCTATGACAGCAGGAATGCAAACCCGCTCCCCCTCCACCACACTATCAACAACTTTGGCTGCAGCATGAAAACAGCCCTTGGGCGACATTAATGGGACAACACTTTTCAGGGTAGAGGCTGGGGTAGAGAGTTTCCGGCCCGCCAGACTCCATCCTTTTGTCTGCTCGGCATATTGACATTTTTCCTGTTTGCTCTCTCCATCATATCCTGCATCTACTCACCGGTCTTTGCTCTCCATTCATCTCCCTTAGTGGCTTTTTTCCCCCCCTCCCCTGCTCGTGCCTATAAAACCCATGCGCCTGCTTCAGCCAAGCACACCCAAGACATCTATCAGAGGATGATTTTATGGGCTTTTCTCCCCTACTAATGGCTATTTAGCCATCCTCACCGAAGCCAGGGCGATTTGTTATTCTGAGTGTTTGTCCAACACATTAAAACCATTTGCACTTATGGCACACTGATGAAAAATATGAATGGGTTTTATAACGTTAAGACAATTCATTTGAGGCAACAGATCAATGACACATCAGGGAAATGGGAAGTGATAATAAGATTGCTGTGGAAAAACGTTGAATAGGTAACAGATGTTTGTGGATTCACTTTCTAATCAATATCTTGACATTAAACCCACCTCTTTCTCTTTCTCGCTTTGATTGACTACATCCATATAGACATGTGGATCCAGTGTATTTGTTTGCTGCTATTGCTTGAGTACATGAGCTGGGGTTACATTTCTCTGATGGAAGGACATGTATCGCATCAGCGCTGTGAGGTGAACATGAAACCAGACAGTGCTCTTAAAAAAAAAAATCAATGTAGAATCACTTTGAACATTGACTGTTACACCCGAATAGAAAACACCAGGTGATTATAAAGTGATTATTGTGTGCTTCCAATCATGCCTATTAACTTTGAATTTCAGTGGTGTTTCATCTTGGACGGTTAAATTGAGAGCAATGCAATCAGGTATCCAATAAGCAAATCAATTTGAGGTTTCTGGTGTAAACAACAGCCTCTTGGTCCACTTAATACCACTTGTTTTTAGCCTGGGTAGCACCGGAACTACATGTGCACCTGAGTGAATGCTCCAATGCATGCACATCTTTTCAGACAGCGTGACTCTTGAATACATTTTGGGCATATTTTGCTATTATTATTTATTTATTTATTTTTAAAGCACAGAGAGGGATGACAGTAACAGAGGAAAAAAACGACGATGCTCGATGTTCAACCAAGGCTGCTAACCTTTTGTGATGGAGGAACATTGCATTTCATGGTGAAATAGGGGAGTAGGCATTCAGTCAGAACATTTCTTTTTTCTTTTTTTTTTTAGAAAACCTAATGCATCTGTAATTATGCTATTTATCAACATCCTCCAAAATATAATGTCCTCTTCATCTTCTTCAGCTGCTCCTGGATCATTTGCCTCAATCTCACCCAATCTCTTAAATCCTCTTCTGTCACACTAAAGCTCCGCATGTCCTCTGTTACTCCATCCATGAACCTTCTCTGTAGCCTCCCTTTTAAAGTCCTACCTTTCAGCTCCATAGCATCCATTGCCGAATATATCCTCTACCTCTCCTCAATATTCCTCCAAAATTTTATGTATTTAGCAATTTTGTTTTTACAACTTAGCACCAAAATTTTGTTTTTAAGTTATTATTATTAATAAATTATTTTTTTCTATGAACTTAGCTCCTTCTAAAAATAACTCGAATGACTTTGAAAAAGGAACACGGCACATAAAAGATGAACGATTTGGGCAAACACCAACTGTCTGCTGATTAACCAATCACAGAGGGCACCTCTGAATAATATGCTCCAGCCTTAATGTGTGTGGCTGCGTGAGTCTGTTTGCCTACCTTTTTCACAGAAATGACTCCACTGTCTGGTCAGAGAGGACGTGTCTGGGACAGACTTCACAAAGACACATGGCAGGACTGGAGAAGACTGCAAAAAGGCAGAAAACACTTGTAAGGAAAAAAAATGAATGAAGACAGCGAGTTAGAGAAAAAGAGCAAGAAAAAGAACGAAAGCATGCACTTTACACTTTTACACTCATGAGTAATTCATACAAGCCTCTATTCCACCTGGTTTTCTTGCCTGGGAGCCACTAAACATAAAGATATGCAACATTATTCAGCTGGTCTCTGTGGTGCTCTAGACCTAAAGCAAAAGCAGGGTTACATTATAGCAAGACAGCAAGTAAAGAGATTGGTTATAAATTCCCAGACACCCACTCTGTGCCACTGAGATGACAGACAAGTTATGGCACGACTGCATGTGTGTGCCACTCTGTCTCAGGGGATGTCATCCCTCAGGCAAAAGGTGACGTCGGTAGCTGCAGCCCAGCTGACATCTGTCAAAAACGATCAGGATTTGAATCCTTCCTTGTAACACTAAACTTACCTGTGGGTCATGGTTTACACTCTCCTTCTTTTACTGGGACGACATCATAGTACAGAATGAAAACGATTTCAGTCAAGTGTGATTACACATGGAGAGGGAATCAGTTCATGTTTTCTGAAGGTCACACACTTGTCCTTTTTCTGAATTGCATAATTGCATATGAGCGGCTTAGAGGAGGGGTTGGATGAAGATGCAGAGAGAGAAGGGAATGAGCACGGTGGGGACGTGCAGTGAGGGAGAGCACACAGTCACTTTGGATTAGGCCCAGAGCATGTTTGATGAAAACAGAATGAACTATTAATACAAGGTTAAGATGAGAATAAACCACTAAAGGACTGGGGATGAGCTAGGAAGAGAATCTGCAACTCTTTTCAAGTTTAGATGACAGTATATGGTTTGGGGACTACTGCCCTGGTTATTAAAACTCTATAAAAAAATTATTGTATGGGTCTGAAAAGCATAATGTATGAAACAACTGTAGCTGTGGAGTTTGCAGCTTTTGTATTTAGGTTTCATATATATAAAAATAAATACAATTCATGGCAATAATTAACTTCTTTGATATATCTGGACAAACATTTCTTGTAAATAAAAGTGACTTGCTCAGACAAATGATGTGATATTTCTACTGAACGTCATAATGTAAATACATTACCAAACAATCACATGGAAAACTGAGTACACCCCTACATTTATCACACCTTAAAATCCATGAAATTGGAATTGGGGTTCCCGATTAGGTGCTCGCTTTGCTGTTATCACATATGTCTAATGACCTCTCGAAGGCCTTCAGAAGAAGTTGTGGATCTTATTTAAATATATCTATAGATCTATAGAGATCTTCTATCTATCAATCAATCGATAGATATGTGTATATGAGAAACAAGTTCTAAGTTGCCTTTCATATAAGGCAACTTGGAAATAAAGAACTAAAGCTCTGAACAAGACTGAGTGATTAGCATGAGCTGAACTGTGAACAAACCTATGAATAGTTAACATGAGCTACGAGATTCTAGACTGGGAATAATTAAATGCAATATATATGAACAGTGCGCTCCGGGCTGAGCGACTGGATACAGGCGCACAGGACTGACAGGCAAACTGTGATTGGAGAGCTGGTGGTCTACGGCATTTGTCAGCTGGTGAACTAATGCAGGAGGGGGGGAGGGGGGGCATGAGGTAGTGGCCTGAGTGAGTGGGTCAGTGGAGAATTGTTCCAAGGAATCCAAGGCAGAGGTGCAGGGAGGGAGGCAGGTGAAGCTAAAGAGCATGCAAAGCAACGTTACCAGCTGTGAGTGAGCAGAGGAGACCAGCGTCCAGGAGTGAGAGGTTATGGCAAGGTTTGGTGATCCGACTAAGTTAGCAGATATTCTGACGAAGGCTGGTAGAGAACGTTGGTCATAAATACAGCCGGTCTGATTAGCTTCAGGTGGGAATCCTGGGAGGTACGATGAAGGCTCCACCCAGAGGAGGAGAGCAGGCACTGTGGAAAACCCACAGCCAAAAGAAGTCAGGAAACAAAAACAAAACAGTATAACACAAAGTAAGTTAAACTTCAAACTGTCGTTCTGTCTGGTTATGAAGCAAAAGCTGCTGTGAATCCATTTCAACTACTAATGAAAGTGACAACAGGAGCACTGGCAACAACAAAACAACCAAAAAGTGAATAGTTTTGCTTTCAGGTAGTGTTCCTGTCACTGTTGCTCAAGTACTCTGGTTCCTCCAGAATTGCACAATCATATATGCCATCACGGGTAGGGATGGGTATCGAAAACTGGTTCTTGTTGAGAACCGGTTCCCACTGTTTCAATTCCTTGGAATTGTTTGCCATTTTTTCAAACGATTCCCTTATCGATTCCAGTTGCCCCGAATGACGTCACCACGTTGCGGAGCGTCATTTACAGTAAACACGGCGCCTAAGCGGCTCAAACGCTCAAAAGTTTGGTTATACTTTACGAGAACGGATGACAACAGGACAACTTGCAATACTTGAAAAGTAGATGTTTCATTTAAGGGAGGAAACACTATGAATATGCAAAAGCATTTGCTCACAAAACACGCGATAACCTTAAATGAATGTCGTGTTTTTAATTCCGCTCCGGACTCGTGAATCTCAACCCAGCAGCAGCGGTAACGTTTGCACGTCCTCTCCCGTTAATGCGGCAGGTAAATGGCCTGCATTTGTATAGCGCTTTTCTAGTCCCTAAGGACCCCAAAGCGCTTCACACTACATTCAGTCATTCACCCATTCACACACACATTCACACACTGGTGATAGCAAGCTACATTGTAGCCACAGCTGCCCTGGGGCGCACTGACAGAGGCGAGGCTGCCGGACACAGGCGCCACCGGGCCCTCTGACCACCACCAGTAGGCAAACATGGGGTTAGTATCTTGCCCAGGGATATTTGGTATGCAGCCAGGAGGCAGCCTGGGATCGAACCACCGACCTTCTGATTAGTGGCTGACCTGCTCTGCCACCTGAGATACAGCCACCCCAAATAATCAACTAACAGTGCATATTATGTTAGCGCGATCTGCCTTATTACAAAACCTGCCATTACTGTGCATTTAGGTGACCATGATGAGAGAGACAGAGTCTGGCTGGCTCAGATGCTGGCAGTTCTCGCTGCAGTCTACCGGTAGCGTCTCCTTTCAGGCCAGGATAGACGAATGTCACCGAGTAGTGACTAAGTTTGTGGTAAAAGGCTTGCACCCATTTGCAGCACATGCCTCCGATTTTCGGTAAGTGAATGTGTTTAATTGTAGGCAGGGACATTACTGGATATTCTTGTGTAATTGCTACAGAATAATTTATGTTATACTTTGTTATTGCTACAGAAGAATATTTATTTTATTATTTTACATTTACAATTTTTTTTCCTGGGGACCCTGTGACACCCCATTGAAGAGCCATAGGCTGGATCTCTTAAGATCTCACTGTTGGGTTTGTAAGGCCATGTTACTCCTAAATTTCTATCTTGTTCAAAGAGAAGATATAAAACAAATTTCTAAGCTAATCGACCTTAGTGTTCTCCTTTTTTAAAAAGAATCGATAAGAGAATCAATAAAGAATCGAATCATTAAACAGAATTGAAACTGGAATCGGAATCGTGAAAATCTTATTAATGCCCATCCCCAATCACGGGGCTTTAGAAGACATTGATACTATGTTCCCCAGACCTGAATCCAAGTGAGAACCTCTATAGCATTATTAATCAGCCCAAAGTAGAGACTATACAGTAGCTCGCTGATGACCTGATCCAGATCTGGGAGAAGATCCCCCAGGACACCATCTGCCATCCTGTCAAGACCGTGCCCAGTTTTTGTGAGTCCATTCAGGAACTTAGAGGTCATAAACTTTACTGATGATTTCAAATCATTCAAAAAGTTGATGATTTTGGTTTTACTTACCATTGTTGCGTCATTATCTTCTCAACAAATCATACAGTCTATATCAATAAAGATATTCAGCTTGAATATTTTCTACCGATTTGTGATTTAATGTGAAAGTGTATATTGCTATAAATATAAGTGTGCTTCAGTTTGTACTTGGAGGGTGTGCGTGCATGCATGCATGAGTGTGTCTGTGTGTCTCACTGGACGTCATCAATCACTCACTCAGTATTGGCTGCATGACTGAGGGCAAACTGTCAGCTCTGTGCTGGAGGTTGCTGGCTGCAGTGAATAATGAAGGGAAGTGTCATTTAGATCTTTGAAGTTCTATATAACGCTGCTTTACAAGGAGGGTTTTCTTTTTACTGTGAGAAGCTACAGGCTTTCAAATATACTCAGCGACAGCTATTTCTAAGCTAATCCTTCTTATTCCATCTTTTTGTGCTGAATTGCAGAAGTGTTCAGGCAAAGAATCGTTACCCTTTTTCTCCCATTACCGAAACTGCAAAAAACATTTCCAAATATCTAATATTGTTTTTGAGAGAAAAAAAAACACCAATAGTTTTTGTGACAGTGCTTTTTGTTATATTCTTATTTGTTTTTTTTAAATTATTTTCTGCTTGAGTAACATGCATGAATCTTTGTTTGGGGTTCCCAGAGTTTTTTGCTATTAATATTCACAGTGCAGTTTGGCTCATGAAAGAGTTACCAAGGACAGGGGACTGACCTTGGGGTTGCAGGGGGAGCCATAGGGTGCATCTCAACAGCCTTTTCTTTCTTCTCCTCTTTTGCTTCCCTACTTCTGCGTTTTTATCAATTACATACAGACACCAAGCACAGTCCGTAACCTGTTTGAGCCTTTGAGGTGTGAAAAATCTGGTTACAAGGTGCTGGGGGTTTATGGGTTGGCTCGGATTAAGCAGCTAATTCGGGCTGGATTTGAATTTTCTATCTTGCAATGTGCAGCTTCTTTCACATGCACACTGACATCGGGCTGTGACATAAGAGGAGATTATTGTACATTTTAGCATATGTAGATATATTCCCGAGAGTTGTGTCAGGGAAGTTCAATAGCCTTTCACAAAAATGGCAAATGAATAATGCCGTCTCCTTATAGTTGAAGAGCAGGAAATAATCTTGAATTAGAAGCATGAATAAACCCTTGTTTGTCCCTGATGGTCTCTGTTAAAATTATAGATGCAAACAACAACTTGCTAACAAAACAGCAGCAGACCTCACTATCCAGCTGGCATCATGCCTGGTTGCTGGGTCCTGCTATTCTGTTCTGGGATACAACAAGGTTGTCTCTGGGTCACTGCACAGTTATGACGTGCACACATTCACATCTAGGTCTGTCTACATGGCTAGCTTTGCAGTCACAGGCAGCCTTCTCATCAGCGACTTGCCCATTTTCTTTATTATAACTTTGAATCACTGAAATCCCCTCTAACTGGCCATGAATCGATCTCCCCACTTCCCCTATCCTTCATTCTCGCACACCCCTCCTCGGCTTCATTTAGAATCCACCTCTCCTTGTCTCATTTCATTTACCACACACAGAAATCCAATCACTATCCAATTGTCCGTATCTGTGAAATATTTTGTTGGTGTTAGATGACAGAAAAAGCAGGCCTTGCGGTTATTGCCGGGCTCCCTCAGTTTATTGGCAGCATGCAGGTTTCAAATGAAGCTTAACGGGGGGAACATCCAACTCCTCATGACCTCATCTCACCTCTTTTCCAAGGTGTTTTGGTGTCCTTCCGGTGTACTTCACAATGAAATTATAAATGCCAACAGATAAAACAGCCATGAAGGCATCTGCAAGGTAATGAGTAGCCAGAGCGCCACATATGAGGATGTTTTCATGCACCTGCTGCTCCCAAGTTTGACCAAATGAGCAAAGGTAAAAGAAGCAGTGATAAGGTCTCTTTCTGTTGGTGGAAATGTATTAAAAAATAACAAGTTGCAATAAGAGTAGAGGAACAAAATAAAGACATGCCCAGACAAGCTGCCTCAATATACCAGGGCCAAAGACATGTTTATTTTTCCAGTGTTTATTAAGGTAGCAACTGTCACCCCCATGTGTCTTTTGGTCTGTAAACACGCAAGAACACAGAAATTGACATGTGTTATAAAACCACAGCGAGGAGCTCAATAAGAGATAAGATACTCCAGTTTTTTCATTTTGCTTTTTTTTTTCTCCTCAGCTTCGCACAAAACTGTGTCAATGTGATTAGAAGTGATCACAAAGTTTATATAGACGTTATTAAATCTGCAGGCAGAGGTGGGGTTGGCTCCATTCCTTTTCAAATTTGAGTTGGAGATGATAAAAACTTTCACTTCAGTGCGTCAGTCAGCCAGCAGTTCTAGCTGAAAAATAGACTGAACGCCTTAATGGGAAACAAAACTAATAATTCAGTCCTTTTTTGTACTGAAAATACTTTATTTATTTTGATTAGAAAAACACCTTAATAATTCCATAATAAGACAGTAACACTTTCTTAAATTCGCTTTCTGAAGTGAATGGCTGAACAAAATCACTAACTTTTAAGAGCAGTTCAACAAGAATAAATTATAGCAAAGACTTTACTTAACTCAAAATTAATGTGGAACCAAATCATCTCTTACAGAAGCAAGCTGTCATCAGCAGCACTCCTCTACATAACCGTCACGTTACACTACATATGAGACAAGTGCAGAGGTACATGCCCTAACAATTTGCTTGCAGACACAATGTGCACACTGCGTGGGATAAATGCACACATAATGTGTATATTCAGTTGCAGACAGAACACTTAAGACAGCCTAAATGAAGCTGAAGTCATGCAAACAACCTTTCAGTGACACTTTTCTAATTGACATGTCAAAGGATTTCCCCTGAGAGCAGGCTGGATGAGCAAACATAATAGTGAATGGGGTCTGTAGCACCTAGGTCACTACAGTTAACAGCGCTCTTTTGTGCAAGTGGAAGAAACATCTAAATCGCCTCAAATGCAGAGTAGGTGACACAGGATGATGCTGCAACTGTTCATGCATGGAGCATGGTTAGAAGGATACAGATCATCATTGATGCAACCCCTGATATAATGTAGAAAACTCTGGCATCAAAGACAGATTGCTTGACAGATTGTGACCAAATGTCATATTGTGGTAAGTGAGCAGGAGTGAGGCAAAATGAGGCAAAGACACTGAAAAGGAGAGAAGTGAGGAAGAAAAAGCATAGACACAAGACTTCCCAGTGCCAGTGAGTATTTATAGATCAGATATAGTCAGAACCTCTGCCTGGCAGCAGCGCTGAACTCCTTGTTGCTCCTGCTGATGTCTCTGTACACATCCGACCTGGCTCTGGCTCTGGAGAACATTTGAAGAGGATGTGATGGTGATATTAATGGTAAAGACTCAGGCAGAGGACCAACTCACTGACATGCTGCATGAATGAAGCCAAAAGGGCTCTAATGCTGGGAGACGGGGGAAACTGGATTCACCGTATTTTCATATTCACACTTTATTCACCTTTTACATGTTTTAAGACCTCCCGTCAAATCTTATCTTTCTGAATTTTCTTTTCTCTTTCTGTTTGCGTGTGCGCATGTTCACAGTCAAGTGTGTGCGCGCGCGTGCCAGCCCAAGCGAAAGTAGCGACCAGGAGCGCTCTTGGTTCACTCAGCTTCTGGATGCCGAGAGCGCACACAGAAACAGACACGCGACATAACGGCACACGCGTGGCTCTCTCCTTTTCCTTCATGACGAAGCAAATATGACTTGTTAATGTCATTATACTTGTAGCCATCCTCAGTGAAGGCGAAAAACAAACCACAATTATTTTTCGCAAGAATCGCCAACACATTATCAGCTGTTTCCCACAGTTCCACATTCCGGCGCACACAGGGAATATGAAGGCGAAAAACCGTGACCAAAGCTTGTCGGACTCCAGAGAACTGGACGGATCCTATGACCAGCTAACGGGTGAGTGAGCTTCTGTAACACCGGTGGTTGCTGAATGATTTGCTTCAGGTCAATATTTTGTGGAAAAAACACGAACTTCAGGTGCTTTTGAAATGTTACAACCTGTCCGCCGTTCACCAGACTGTTAAAAAAAAAAAATGCTTCAAAAAATTGCTAATTTATGTCTTTTGCCTTTTGGGGGGAAAAAAAAGAAACGTTTTAATGGAGGGGCATAAATCACATTTTTCATACTTTGACAACGAGCTTCACTGTTTTTATCAGTACTTTAAAATAGTTTTATTGTTTTTTGCTTGTCAGCTAAAAGAGTTAGAGGATGGACAAGTTGAAACAGTGCATTGAAAAGACAAAAAAGCATTAAATGTATCAGTGTTGCATGTTGCTGTAGTTGCGTAATGTGGTGCGTATTGTAGGCGAGTGATGGACTGTTTCTGCAAGAATGTTAAGTGTGATCAACTGTGTGATTTTGCTGGCTTGGCTCAGCGATGGGGGGGACCACCTTACTCTAACTGTGTCCACTGGTGCTAAAAGCGCTGCGGGTATATATCACTTGGCTGACCGGAGCCAGTTGCCAGATTATGAAGTTCCAACACATTTCTCTCTTTTTGACGTTTTATCACTTTAGACGGGAACCTGTCATGTCTCGGTGCTCTTATTGTGTTCAAGTTTGGACCTTTTGAAAAAATGAAATAAAATAGGAGAGTGATATTTTATCAAGTGCGGCTAATATCAATATAAACTTGGTCCAATAGTGCCAGCTACAGTGAAACGAAACTGTTGTGTGTGCATGTATGCGTGTGAGCTAGAGACAGCACCTTTCGTAGCACTTTGTCAGCACAGATGAGACTCGGCACACATTAGTGTTACAGCGATATAATGAACCAATTTATCGAGTGTCAAGCGAGCATCCCTGTGCATACCTATGCTTTGTGTGTGTGTGCCCATTGAGAGCTAAACACTCCCTCGAGATGTTCTGTTGCCGTCAGTTGTCACATTATAGTCAGCGTGTTCACAGCATCCCCCTGCTTATGTGTGCACCGTTTTGCTTATTAAGTGCCAGCTGCCTAAATAAATTGCTCGCATTCATGCCTGAACACATCTCAGGCCTGCGAAGGGAAGTTGTCCCTGTCCAGTCCAGACAGCTGTATGCCTCAGGCTCGAAGGCGACACTTTAATCTCGTTTGCACTCTTCCACGCATTAGCAGCTAAGCAATGCTTTGTCACATTTTTAATGCATCCTAAATTAGGAAAAGATTGCTGCGGCCCTGATGTTAGTGTCTGCAACAGTGTGCGTGCTGTGAATATTTTGTGTGCAGGTATGTACAGTATGCGTGGGCGATCTAAGAAGCAGCAGCTACACTTTTTCTATTGCCCATTGTTGAAAGTTCAAAGCAACTATTTTTTTTCCTGCTGAATTTAAAAACACCCATAAGCTTTCTTATTTTTCTCCTCTTTCGTTCCGCATTTCGTTCTTCTTCTTGTTTTTCCTTGAATTTTCATATGTGAGTTTGATGTAGATAAGGATTAGATTAGAAATGTAACAGAGCAGGACACAAAACTCTCTGTAATGTTAATCTAAGCTATCAGAAACATCATTTTATCCCCTTCTCTCTTTTCACTTCAGCTTGCTGAACTGCCCCCCTGTGTCTGACTGTCCACAAGAAGTCATATTGCTATTTTAATAGTTGAGCAAAGGCGGCGAGAGAGCGGCACTAAGTCATTCACTGTGCTGGAGCAATTTACTTCTGGCATAGTTATTAACGGCTTTTTCAAAGCTGTGAATAGCATGGTTAATTCATCTTTGCAAGTCGCTGTCAACTTTAAGTCATACTTAGTCCTGATAGTTTGCATGGTGATTAAGGCAGGCTCCTGCCAAGAAAATGTGAAGCAACTTGTATGCTGTATTCATTACATCTTTAGTTTATGGCATTTTCTTCTCTATATTATTGAAGCAGAAGACCACAAAGTGGCCCAAAGTGCACATGAGTTTGTGCAGCAGAGACAGAACAGATGATAGGAGACTTTTCTTCATTATTGGGACCAAGCAGAAAAAGTCTACAGTGTGATGTGTGTGCATGACTTGTGAAAATGGGTTCTTAGGTGTTTTGTGTGTGTGTGTGTGGGAAGGACGGTTACAGGTGAGTCATTCTTCTTACTTACCAGTAGCTGGTGAACGGGATTCAGCGGGATGAGTGTGTGTGCGTCTCTGTGTGTGTTTGCGTGCTCGGAGCGAAGCTGACCTGTGTTGCTTAAAGGCAGTGTGGGCGGTCTCCAATCACAATTTGAGTGAAATGTAGCCCTCTAGAAATAACTCCCTCTCAGCCTGCAACATTGTACAGAAGTGCACCCCACTGCGTGTGTGCATGTGTTGGAGTGTGCGGTAGCCTGGCATTCCCCGTTGTGTGTAAGAGCACTGGCTGAGAGATGAGAGGTAATTATAGAAGCGTGGTGCAGTAATCTCCTCTTCCACCTCACAATCCACACTCAAGAGGAATCATATCAACTACAGACACACACAGACATACAATGTCTTCGCATATGCACATTGCTATTATCTCAACTTAATAAAGCTTCCCTTGGCTCTCTCCCAAATCCAGAATACTATCAAAAAGCTAGTGATATGATAGAGTAAGTGTGTGCGAGTCATTGCGCTGAAGTGGAAGACAAGGTTGGTAAATGTCATGTATTAAAAAATTTTAGCAAAATGTTTAGTTTTTGCTCCTCCTTCATCCTCTTCCATGCCTTCTGTCTTCATGCTTGGATCATCTGCCACATCCACTCACACTTTTAAGGGATCAAATATTGCATGTGGAGGTCTAAAAATCTTTATGAAGGGCTCAAGAAGTGATGGAATTTGTTTTTCCTGAATGACAGCTACAGATAGAAAATATTGTGTATGCATGTGCTTGTGTTCAGAGGATGTAAAACACGTGATAGACATGTCAGAAAAACATCATCTTCCATTGTTAGGCATTTGAGCCGATAGCCCACCTTTCAACAGTCAGCACAAAATGGAAGGTTTACTGACACACGCGTATAAAGGAAAATGTACACACACTTACAAAAGGGACAAAAGGGAACTATTCATTTTAAATACACCAGCTTAGCTTGCCACAAGGAGCAATTTTTAGCCTTTTACTGAAGGTGCAATATGTAGAATATATTACTGTAGAACAGGTCAATAGCAGACAGCAGGGTTAGGATCCTTTTTTCTTTAATTAATTTATAGCTTATGGACGTCAAAACAACTGGCACAGTCTCAGGTGGTTGCAGGGAGTTACCAGGAAAGGGGTCACTCCCTTGGAGTTTAAAAGAAAACGTACAGTAACTGCAGCAAACTGATCTTCTGTCTCACTCAGCCTGCTGCCCAGTGTTTGTTGCCTGCCTTTACTGTTACCTTCCAGTCATATACTGCCAGGCTTTCACCATGACTGACTAGTGGTCAGAATAACAGACTGTAGAAAAGATCTCAAAGCAGGCTGCGCTGCTTCTTCTTATTCTCATTTCTGACTGGGATTAACTTGACGCTACACTGACTCTCTTCAGTAGATTTCTGAGCAGCAGAGTACACATATACACAAATCAGTCATACTGTAACATTATGAACACTGACAGGTGAAGAGATAAACACTAATTACCTCACCGTCATGGCACCTGTTGGTGGGTGGGATATATTAGAGAGCAAATGAACATTTACAGTGGTCAGAATGTAACAAAGTAGTCCAAGGATGGAACAGTGAAGTACAACAGGGGGCGGTGGCGTGGGTGGCGAAGGCTGGCCCATGTTGTCTGATCCAACAGATGTGGACGTACATCAAATTGCTGAAAAAGGTTGATGCTGGTTCTGAAAGAAAGGTATTAGAATATACAGTGCATCGCAGTTGTTTGTTCTTTTGGGCCGACACAATATTAGTCAGGTGATCATAATGTTTCGCATGATTAGTGTATCTTGTTTTTACATAAATTATCTGCTAATATTCTGCTGATAATAGTTCAATTTCGAAGTGTTTAATTCTTTAACCTTTTAAAGTCACAGTCTTACAAATTGCACACTTAATTTGGACAGATTATTTATTACAAACACACACACACACACACACACACACACACACACACACACACACACACACACACACACACACTGTTTGTAATAAGTCAATAGCACAGCACTGAGAGCCGTGCCAGGCTTAAAGTCACGATGGACTTTGTTCGGATCAAGAAAGATAGCCGTGAGAGAGGGTAGAGGTTTTGACATCAAAGTTATTAGATGGTTTGGAAGCCTCATGACACATAACTCAGAGTCCTGACGGAGCCAAAGCCCCCATGGTGAAAATCATAATTTACAACTGTCAGACCAAACTGATTTCAGGGGATAGACTGCCTTCATAATTGAGCTTGTCAAAGGGAGTTTAGCCTAGAGTCACCTTCTAGGCATGGCGGCTTTTGCTGCAGCTAGAACTGTAATGGCCAGTGGCACTAATTAAAAGCCTTGATTTAATGTGTCATCTGATGTGCCAGGAAATGTGTGACACTAGTTGTCTTTTTTTGGGATCTCACCCTCGTTCCTCAGCCCAGGTTCCTCGTGGAATTGCCAGAATTGCCAACGTGAGTTGGCCGTATGCTTACATAAAGAAATGCTCAGAGTGGTTCACTTAGGGCTTATCTGTCACACTGGTTACATTGCTGAGGGAAGGAGAGAAGGATGTGATAATGAAAGCTGGGAAGGAAGGAAAGTGGCAAGGGAAGGACAGAAGCAAAGTGCAAGATGATGAATTAGTTTTCAGACAGTAATGCATTTGCCAGGCAAATTCAAGCAGTGCTCTTCGGCACTCTGTAGGCGTTGGTTGCCCTATTATAAAAGCTTATTCTGCCAATCAAATCCTGCTAATGCACATTTCCTAACAATCGCTTTTGTCTAGTAATATGAAAAATGCCCACCTGAGACATGAGTTCTTTTTGACATTCAAATTTGTGCTTTTTAATGAAAAGTAAATTAGACGTTTGAGTATTGCAATGGAAATGTTATCATCCTAATTTATGATTTTTATTTCTAAATAATCCGTTCTAAAATGATCTTTTAGTTTCTGTTGCTCGCCTTTCCCGTGTCTGTCAGCTTTACAACTATCCATCGTCAAACCAAACTCCTTCCCTAGCCCTGATCCTGCTTTCCCTCCTCTCCAACTATGTCAAGCCACAGCGGGGCCATAGCTTAATAAGGCTGGAGGCAAGAATCAATCCTAACGAGTTTTAATCTTTGACCAAATCTACGGAGGGCCAGGCGATTGTTAATTAAAATAAGCCCTGTTCACCTCCCCCTCCACGCCCCAACCCCTTCTCCTCTGCTCTGTAAACACATTCATTTATAAATACCTACAGGGGGGAAAGGAGAGGAAAAGACTTCAGAGGATGGAGAACAAAGCAACAGGAGATGGGAAGGTTGAATGAAGGAGCAGCGTTTGCATGGGAATGGTCAATGCGCGTCTCAGGCTAAGGATGAAGGAATTAACGGACAATGAGGAAAAAACATGAAAAGAGACATTTAATCCAGCGTATGAAGTCAGAGGGTTGTTTCCCCCCCTTCAAATCAGTCCAATGCTGCTACCTTGTCAGGGATATTTATCAACAAGGGAGAGATTGACTGACAGAAAGTGTCTCTGAGTGTGACAGAACCCTGTGTCACTCACTGTGTGTTGCCCTCATGCCTCACTGTCGTGTCACTCATGACATCTGATCTGCATTAAAATTATTTTCTGTCCATTAGCTCAGCCATTCTCTATTAGACAGGAACTTACTCATCGGTATAGGTACAGAATAAGCAAACAATGCAATTCTGTATATTATAATCTAGATTAGAACTGCTACCCTTTACTTATGCCCTTGGTCTCTATTGTATATGTTAGGAGTTAGATCCTGCGCATCTCAGATGGAAGATAGGAGAATATTGTGCGTGTGTGAGGCTGTAGACATTTGTGTAGAGGATGTCTGAAGGTTAACCGTGACCGAGTCTTTCAGGGGAAAGGATGTCTGGAGAAGTGAGTGAGTGTGTGCCACTGCCTTCCCCCATGTCCTTTTTTAACTTCAGAGTAATCCGGTGGCTAATTCAAACGGTGCATGTGTGCAAAATTGAATTTTAAAGAAGAGAATGCGTATTATTATCTGCCGATCTGGTGCGCGTGTGTTTTCAGTCAGTGAAAAGCAGAGATGGCTCAAACAAGGAAAAATTAAGTAAAACTAATTTAGCTTTTACTGATAAATATCCTACTGAAGTTTTTGAGAAACAACGTTGGTGTGATTGACAGCACAATCAGAGCGATAAGAAGAGCGGTGGAGGTGATTAGGGGAAGCTTGTCAAAGCAAATGGTCATATGCTCACACACCACAAAGATGAAACACACACACACACACGCGCACACACACACGCGCACACACACACACACACACACACACACACACACACACACACACACACACACACACACACACTAATTTATTTGGCCTGAGGGATAGTAGTGTGGGAGAATAATTCTGCTGGTCTTACAATCAATCAGTTAGTTTTGACAGAACTTTGGACAGGCTGTAGTCAATAACACACACACACACACACACACACGCACGCACGCACGCACACACACACGCACACACACACATTCAAGCAGAGCAACACATAGTGGGAAACGAAGGAACCATAGTGGGAAAAAGCTGGTCAATATCTGTCAGTTAGCCTAGCAGTCAGAATAAACTCAATGTCTCTCGGTGCACACAGTCTCTAACTGATAGCCCAATCAAGCCAAGTTTAATGGAGCATCTTGTCTGCTGCTTTGCTCGGTAGCAATGAGAAGCTCCATGCTTTGCTGTTCTAAACCAGAAGGAGAGTTACTCATGGACTTGAGATATTGAATAAAATTCTTACAGATTTACTGAAAACTCTAAATAAAAACATATTGTTTTTGTCTTTTGGGGTTTTAATTCAATCTCTGAGATTTAATGGTAAAGTTATAAACTACAAAAAGACTGTAAACCAGCAAAATCTACACTACACGTGGTGGATTAAAAACCAAATGCAAACACACTCAATGATCCTGAAATCCCAGAAGAAAATGACTCATTCTTGTATCAAAACAGAAATTTACATTCGGTGCTGGCAGGACAAACAAATTAAGAATAAATGATGCAGGTGGATGAAATGCTATAGGAGACGAGAATCCAATTTGTATCTGCTTGTTACATTGCAAGGTGTTGTCATCTGACAGCAGAAATCATTAAACTAGCATCATTAGCTCCCTGCCAGACCTAAGCTGCCCTTGCTCTGGCCCCAAAATGGCCACCATTATCATATCTTCTCTGTCAGCCTGGGGCCAGGTTGTCAGAGGGGACACTATTTGACAGCTTGGTCTTTATCTCATCCCAGGAGAGATGCTGAAGTCAGCCAAAAATCTCAGTGAGTTAAATATGCATACTGTGACATGTGCGAGGAAACAAAATCTAAAGCATTCCAGGAAGTATGCCATGTGTGAGAGGAGGTTGTTAGGAAAGGGCAAAATGCTGAGCTGAGATTTTCATGTTCATGTTCACAGAACCATGTCTGTGTCTTGAACCGGCCTATACTATCAGGTAGACACACAAAGCTAGGCACATGTAACCTGCAAAGGTGGAGACTTAAGCGGACTAACAACATATTTGTATACTTGAAAATCCATTTTCTTTAATCATCTCCATTGCACACTGTTTGCTCCGGGTATTTGCTTGTTGACTGTGGGGCTTGAAAATCCTATTTTCCCCTTGCTATCTCCCTCTGGCACTGGTAAACCGATTACTCACATAGCAACCTGACGTTCCATAAGTGCTTTTCCCCAGGCACCGTGGCCTGGTGCCAGAATTTCATAAGAGTTAATGGAGTATACTAATCAACACACACATAGACAGAGGCACGCAAACTCACACACAGGCAGGTTTGATTGATTGCTGGAGTGACAGTTGTGACAGCAACGGGATCATTACCGACTGGAGCAGGGCAACAGTCCCTGACATTAGAAAAGCTGGACCTGAACCTCATGCTGTAAACAGGAGAAAGGACTGAGAGAAGGACAAAGAGTGATGATGATTTCAAATATTAAAGAAAGGTAGAGAAACAGGTGAGAAAAGTTTCTTTCCTAAAAAGCTTCCTGACTTTTATCAAATTCTACCTTTTTACAATATAAGAAAAATTGCCTGCGAGTCAAATAGTTAAGCTAAACGCCTTCCAAATACGGCAGTCTGTAAGAACTGCAAATTTCCCATCACTCATCTCTTGACATATCAGTGCTGTTATTGGTGTGCATTCCTGTCCTTTTCAGCTTTCTTGGTTTCTCAGGTCATTTCTTGATTTAGTTTTCTGGTCCTTCAGATCTTTTTTTTGGCTTTTTGGTTAGTGTGACATTACCAGCTTCCTTTGTTGATTTCTATAACTTTCATTTTTCTATTTCGGGTTAGTGTTGGGGTGAAAAAGTTTCAATTGTCAGGGAAGAACTTGCCATCACTCCTGAAACTGAGCCTCAGTCCCCCAAGGGTTGCTCTAAGAATTAAACAGATGGGCAAACCTCCAGCTCCCACCTATTATAAGACCAGAAGCTTTTTGGAAGAGCAATACACCAAAGCTGACATCAATGAGTTTAAGCAGAACCTTGGTGATTCAGATAGCATCCTACCCAAAAGCTGCAAGAAAGAGGTACGACAAAAACAAGCAACATTATCTCATGAAGAAAGAGGAAATCAGAACCTCAACCCTCTATCTTCTTTGTCCAACATACAGTACCTCCTCTGCACATCTACCAGCAAACTTTTAAACCATCTCTGCCTCGCCTCTCTAAATTTGTCTCCAAACTGCTCAACCTGAGCTGCGCCTCTGATGTACTCATTTCTAATTCTGCCCGTCTTTGTCACTCGCAACAGAAATATTAGCATCTTCAGCTCTGCCTTCTGTCTTTTTGTCAGTGCAGACATGCATCATAGCAGGTCTCATACCATCTTGTAAAGCTTCCCTGTCACTCTTGCTGCTATCCTTCTGTCGCAAATCACCCTTGACACTTGTCTCCACCCACTTCAACCTGCCCGGGCTCTCTCCTTCACTGCTCACCTCTCAATCATCTACCTTCACTATATCCACACCTTGCATCTTCACTGTTACACCTGTCTCCCTCTCATTCACACACATGCATTCTCTCTCGCTTTCATTCCTCTTATATCCACAGCATATCTCCACTTCACGCCTCTCTTCCACCTCCACTCTCTCTACCGATCACAATGTCGTCTGTGAACGTCATACTCCACGGAGAATCCTGCCCGGCCTCATCTGTTAATCAGTCCATCACCATTGCCAACAAGAAGGGGCTCAGAGCCGATCCCTGATGTAATACTACCCTCACGTTGAACCAATCTGTCACTCTTACCGCATTCCTCACCACTGTCTCGTTATCCTCATACATGTCCTCCACAACCGTCAAATACTTCTATGCCACGCCTGACTTTCTCATTCAAAAATTATAATAATTACACTAATACTTATCCCCAATTTTTTGTGCGCATTTTTCAATCTGGTGAAGATACGGCTATGCAATTGTAAAGCTGGTATCAAAAGATTTATGGACTGTAGATATTATTCTGAAAGTTATAAAAGACAGAGCCCCAAATATTAAAAACTACCTTCTGGCAGAATTCAGTGTTACCTTTGGTGCCTTTAGAGACACCTTATGTGAAGTTTATCTGGAATGCAGAGATGAGCTTACACCTATTTGGCTCCACTCTCTGACTTATGAATCCCATAAATCCTTCTGTGTCATGTATAGAAAAATCCAATCAGAGACTGACCTGTCCCTAATTAGCAGACGTTTGGCTCATCATAAAACTCTAGCCTGCTCCATCTGCAGTTCTTTCTCCTACACAGTCTCCCCCTGCACAAGAAGTGTTATTCCCAAACTCTCACACCAGCTAAAAATGATCAGTGTTCCATTCTAAAAACTATCCTGCAAAGCAGCAGATACCTTTAAGCCTCCAGTCTCCTGTCTGCAGGAATTCAAATGAGAATGTTTATACATTTCCTAATTGTAAATATATTCTTGAGTGTTGGTGTTCAGGCAGCCACCCACACTCTGTGTCCCAGGAGCCTTCATCCTGCAAAATCGGGGGAAATAAACATCAAGCATCCTTCTGCCTTTCAGCTCCATCCAAAGCTCTTTCAGATCACTCTAATAGATACTTTGTTAATGTCCTTATCACCAGCTTAGTTCAAGCATCCCAAGCAGTCCATTAGCAAGTGCCGACCAAAACAGTGTGATATCTGTAAAAGCCTGCAGGTTGAAATGGTAAACATGTTACAAAGCATTTCTTCTTTCTTTGAGTAAAACCTTTGTTGTCACCAACAGGAACTATTTATACAAAAAATACCTCAGCATCGATCAGTTGGCTCCTCTTGATTCTTCCATGCACAATTTCCCTGTGGGATTAATAAAGTTTCTCTCATTCTGATTCTGAACTCCTGTTGAGCCCTTTTCTTCGTGCAGTGAACATTGCAGTGCAGAAGATGAAGCTACATGGCTGGAACAAGCAGATATTATGATGTCAAAGTCATGTCCCTCCATCCCTCACAGTGGCATCTTTTTGCTGTGATATGATGATCAAAAGTTTTAACTTATTAAGTTGACATTGGGATGTCACACTAGCGTTTACACTTCTGACAGCCTGCCAGAAGAATTCTGCTAGAAAGCTGCTTTATTATTTTTCAGTAGTTATAAACATTCATCTGCCATGATCTCTATAGTCAGCTTGCTGAAAGTTACAGTAAAGTGTCTAAATACCTATATTAATGTTCATATGATACATTTACTGACCTTTAAATTAACTAATGAATTTTAGACCATTTGAAAAAGCTTAAGGTGCACTCTGAGAAGAAAATGCATAAAAGGATCATTTCAGTGAAAGTAAGACTTGAAATAAAGTGGAGAATATAAGAGCTGGCTGAAAATGCTTGCTCAGTATTTGATGTACCGAATGAACTGATTTATCAGGTTTCCATTCTTCATAAAGGCACAGATGTAACCTACTGTATTAGACTGTCTGGTAAAATTATTTTAATTATTTCGAGTCTGGACAAAAGTGAAAAAGGAAAAGAAAATGTACATATGTGATCTGGCTAAGCAGGGGTTTAATAGTGGTATGATTATTTAATTGTTTAGAGTGATACTCAAATATATTTTAAAACTGTCAGGTGTTGCATGATGTTTTCTTTTCCTTGTTTTTCCTCTGATATGAAACATTTCCACCTTAAATTAATGGAGGGAAAGGCGCAAACTGCTGCATTAAAAACAAACAAAAACTCTTGAATGCAGGAAATGAACTGCTTAATGATAACAATCATTTGCATCTAATATTGCATGTTTAAATAAAAGCCATAATAAAAATCATATTTGTAGAGAGTTGTAGAGAAGTGCCTGTCTGAAGGATGCTTTATTTGCTCGCTCTAGTTAATTTTTTCTTTCAAGCCAAAAGATGCTTCCAAAACGGGGTGACTGAAGGAGAAGTAGAGAACACACTTGCTGCAAACTCAAAAAGTCATTAAGAAGGCCAATGATTATTAATGAGGCCCAAATGAATTCATGCGCTAAAATATGGGCCTGATTTTGACGGCAAAAAGACGCTCTGCTGGATTTTGGCATCAAAGGAGACATTACTGATGGTGGGGCTGTCCTGACTCGCACTTAGGAGGATAAGCACAGTTTGGGGTGATTAAAGCTGTAACTTTATATTCAGTGGATAGTTCTTACAAGCCTTTAATGTGCCAGTCATCCTGTTTACTGTAGTGTGTTCACTCTAAGTCTGTAAAATAAGTTCACTGCCTGTAACTTATAAAAGAAAATACATATGCATATGGGCAATACTTTTTCCAATCATTCTTGGATCTTCCCATTTTAATTAATTCCTTGGAACCTGAAGCTGCTGACTTAGAGGATATGAGGAAGAAAACACTGAATTGTATTATTTTATAGCCACTACTTGGCTACTTGAATAACCTTATGTCTAAAAAATAAATGAGCTGTAGAACAATGACTTGTTTCAATATATCCCATGAAATCTAGTCAGTAATAATAATACATTACCAAAATTCAAATCCAGTTAGTGTAGAGTTAAGTGTGTCATGTTTCAATCGTCTGTCTGTCAGTCTGTTAGCAGACAGACATACAACTTGGACCTTTTTTTTTTAATTAAAATTGTTGAAAAGGTGGAGCATGGGTAAAGGAAGAAGCTGCTCATTTCTGGTTCGGACAGATCGAGGGTGGATACTGGAAATTATTTTCATAATTCAGTTGCACCAGCAGCTTATGAACTGGCAGGTCTGGCAACTCCTTGGGCCTCTAGGCCATTGTGGAGAAACTTTGCCTTCCCCTTTAATCAACCAGTGGACAATTTGCAATTCAATTTTCAGTAGAAAAACTCAGGAGGGAGGTGCACACCAGCTGTTTCAGAATGTGAGAGTGTGTTACAGAGGTCTAATAAGCATTGCTCTGAGCATATCATTTAATGTGACTCAGTTGTTACTCAAATACTTGGACATGTGTGTGCATGGTGTTATTTATTATTTTTGAATACATGATTATGGCTTTTGTTTATAGTGTCCTCCTTGGTGGAAGCCTAACACTACTGATTTGGCTTAAGGTCATATAGTTAAATGAGTGACAGACAGGCATCTTTCTGCTTCTTTCTGAGTTTTTCCCTGTAAATCCACATTTTAGAGATGATGTTTACATAGAAATTAAAGCAGAAATGTTGCCAGACCTCCTTTTCAAGATGCATCTACTGCACATGAGACAAACACATGAGTTTTTTTTCTCATGTATTCACTTTTCACTCCCCTTTTTTATTTTTCTCCCCCTCTACTTTTATGAATGAGACACATACCAGTAATGAGGCTTTTCCACTCACTCTGCTCTCTTCTGTTCTTCACTCCTCCTCTCCATCCTTCTCCTTTCTCCTCTCCTCCCATTCTCAGAGGTGGGAAAAGTGATTAAAGTGGATATAAAGTTAATGGTTTCATCTCCAGTCCCTGTGCTTGGGTGAGCACAAGTTGTGGGTGTACTGGGCATATTACTGGAAATTCCTCTGTGTGTGTGTGTGTGTGTGTGTGTGTGTGTGTGTGTGTGTGTGTGTGTGTGTGTGTGTGTGTGTGTGTGCAGGGGTTGTTTGTCACTAAGGGAGATTTATTCACATTAGCCCTTTAGTTGAGTAAGGGCAGTGCAGTGAATTCTGAATAAGGTCAAATAGTTAAAGAAGTGAAACACAGACATCTTTCTGCCTGTCAGATATTATTTGTGAGAGATGAGTCAGTCTTAAAGTACATGGGAGGAAATCACTCCAGATGAATAATGGAAGAAAATTCTGTATGTATTGTGCTAAGAAGTGACATAAGCAGCACAATATCAACGGGCCATCTGGGATACTTCCAGGATGAACCAATTCTAATGTGACAAGCTTCCTTTTATTATTAATGCTAAGTTTTGAATTTTTTACATAACAATCTGTTAAGAGTGGGCGGCGCCAATGTGAAGAATATGTGAAAAATTATCACACAATAATATTGGTATGATTATATGTTCATATGATGTTACATATAAGCATTTCACACTTCTAATCAGTTTTTAGTTATTTGTTATTTCTCTTTAATTGTTTATCTCTTGCCCTGCCTCTCTTACTTGTCTACACTTTGGAAATTGTTGCAATTTTCCTCATCAAATTGTTTGTGAATCCTAACGTGCTTTTAGAATTGTTTTGCAAGACCAGACACCAGTAATTACCGGGCTGCTGTTTGTGTTAGGTTTTCCATTTGAAAGAAAAAAGTTGCAGATCATAATTTGCCCTCATTGCTTTCAGCTTTTTAAAATTGTGCTAAATTTCAGTTGACAAGGAAACAGCAGGTGTTCTTAGGCCGGAAAAATTAAGTGTAACCCAGTGTTAAAAACGGGATTAAAAGTATAAATATTCATACTCTCACGATGGGAATAAATATTGATAAAAACAAAGTTAATTATAATAAATACTGATAAAAAGCATGTAAACATAAGTTTAATTAATATGTACATATGTATATGTAATGTATAAATGGTGTGGGGGCAGGACTTAGTCCTGTAGAGTGTGTTTGTCAAGATCCACTGAGCGACCAATCATTGGTGGTCTGACCCTCCCCCAGTCTGTGCGCTGCTCAGACACCTGTGTGCCTTCATGTGCCAGTCAGATACGCCAGAGACACAGACGGTGAAAGATCAGTTTACCCGTGTGGCGAAGAAGCTAGCTGGATAGAGAAAGTCCTTTTTTCGGCAAGAATAATAAGAGTGATACTGTATTCCAGAGGCCGTGAGCCAACGTGAGCACTGTGAAGCCCCGTGTAGCATTTGTTGCTTTGCATGGTAAGTCCCAGGCAGTACACGTGCGCTAGCATAGCATGCTACTTGCCGCTAGCTCTGATGCTAACTTCCGTTAGCCATTTTGCAATGAAAGTGCCTTTTCTGAGGCTAAAGCAATTAGCACTGAGTCTGCTGCACTTTATACGAGATGTTCTTTAAAGGTTTATGTCACATTACTGTGGTATTGATGTATAATGTATGGTTTTGTGCGATGTTATGTTAGCACATGTTCCCTTTTCTCATGGTGCTAATTATAGTTCTGCACAATTAAGTATTAGCAATGTGAAATTAAGTGCCTTCACCTGCACTTTACTTAGCTGAAACTTGATAAGTCTCAAGCCAATGTGTATTTTTAATGCACTGCTGAGCTATTTTGTATTTTAAATGTGTTTCCTATGCACTTTTTCCCTTTGAAATGAGAATAATTTGTTGTACAACATAGAATATTTTGAAAGAAATTTAGAAGCACTACAAACAACCAGTAGTAATAATAAGTTACAGGCATGATAGCTTAAATGTTGAACTACTGTGTTCTGGCCTGGTCCCCAGGTCAGGTTTTTTCCCTTTGCTTATTTGGATTGGATTGGTTTTGAGGACCTGAGAAGAATCGAGGATCCCTTTTCCAGTACTGGATGGCGAGCCCAGCCCAAAGAGCCGGATGAACTGGTAGATTGTAACCCGACTGGTTACAAACACACTGAGTGACTAGTGAACATTGAAAGACTGAAATTGACTTTAAAAAAGACACAAAAGACAATATATCCTTAGGTCGACTATTTGTGGGGTTTATTTTATTTTATTTTGTTTTCAAGAAGAGCGCTCTACTTTTGTTAAATGTGCACAACTTTAATAATTGTTAATAAATGCAATTGTGTTTTCTACACCTGTGTACAAGTCCTCTGTTGTTATACACCCTTGGCTCCTACGAATCTAGAACCTGTCTGATCTGGTCCATATTTCCCTTCTGTCCTCGTACTGTGGTTAAAAGTAACTATACTGCCCGGACTACAGGCAAAGAAGGCAAGAAGTAGCACTAACAGGTCTAGTATTGCACCACCAGTGTTACATAAGTAAAAAAGTGGCGAGCCAGCCAGGAGCCTAGAGTGTTGTGTGACAACATTGGAATCCTCTTTGACCTTTGATCAAACGCTCACATACTGTGAAAATGGATTTTGTCGAGAAGTATGCCGTTAAAGTACCAAATGCCATTATTGTTAGCGGTGTTACAGATAGAGATAAAGACAAAGAGGTATTTGAGTTTCTGGAGCAACATGGTACTATTCGTAGAGTACTCGCTGTCGATGATGACTCTTCTGCATTCCACAAAAGTCAGATTGTAGAGTTCGAGTCCGGTGCAGCCGTTGAAATATTAGCACCTAAGCTGCCTTACCTCTTACAGTCTACTGACAATCCAGATGTCAGTTACCACATTCGAGCCTTAACTGACATCTATACTAAGACCGTAGGGGGCAGTGTTACTGAGGCTTACATTAGCAACCTGAAGGGTTTAGCCAAGTTAAGTGGGAAGGATTTCGAAGAAGTGTTGCGGGAGGCCCTATCCACAATAGGGAAGACCATCGAAGCTGCTGAGACAGCTGAGATAAACCCTGAAAATGATGCTGCTGATCAGACTTGCCCTGTGGTAGGATCCACACAACTTGGAGCCTCACCTTCAGTCTTAACTGAACTGCCTCACCCTCCTGAACCCATTCAGGGCGCATTCCAACGCCCCATGAGACCAAACTTGACACCTCAAATGTTGAGTCCAACTGACCTCAACCCACCAGAGGTTCAGAAAGTAGTCGAGCATGTTGTCAAGAGTGTTGAAAAGACATCACGTGCTCACTCTACATTAAGACTCAGAGCTTTCTCTGGCAAGATGCCCAGACCTTACAGCGAAGCGGACTATGAAACATGGCGTTCTCATGTTGACTTGTTGATGGAAGATGCTTCTTTGTCCGAGTTGGAAAAAACTCGTAAGATTCTTGAAAGTCTCCTTGCTCCCGCTTCTGATGTCATCCGTCCTCTTGGGCCAGAAGCCACTCCTGCAGACTATCTTAACCTTCTGGATTCAGCTTTTGGCACCGTCGAAGATGGTGAGGAACTGTTTGTACGCTTCATGAACACCCTCCAAGATCATGGTGAAAAGCCCTCTGCTTATCTACTTTGTTTGCAGGTGGCAGTCAATCACACCGTGCGCAGAGGTGGGCTTGAACCACATGAAGTAAATAAGCAGCTTCTTAAACAGTTTTACAGAGGCTGCTGGGATGATAACTTGCTAACAGAGTTGCAATTGGAGCTAAAGCATAAGGAGCCACCCACTTATGCAGAGCTATTGCTTCTCCTGCGTACTGCAGAAAACCGACAAGAAGTTAAAAACACGCGAATGAAGAAACACTTTAGCGCCACGAAACCAAAAGCAGTGTCTCATGAACAGACGGTCACTGAAACAAATGCAGATGTTCGTCAAGCACAGTCAGATAGTCTAGAAGAGCTGAAAAAACAAGTTGCCGATCTAAAAAGCCAATTAGCTGCCGTTGTGAAGCCAAAGAAACAAGCAACACTGAAGACGGTTCGAACAAGGAAACCTGAAAATAAAAAACCTGACCATGCCAAACCTGAAAACTCACCTCCACCCAGCCGCCCCAGTACTAGACCCAAGCCCTGGTATTGCTTCCGCTGTGGGGAAGATGGACATATAGTAGCCACTTGTGAGTCAGAGCCCAATCCTGCCCTTGTAGTTGCAAAACGAAGGGAATTAAGAGTGAGAAGGCAGATATGGGACAGGCAGAATGACCAGCTTTCTTTAAACTAAATTCTGCCTCCGTTGCGGGACAAATGGAGGCTGATGCTTTGTTAACCCGTCCCACCCAGGTTAAACAAAAAGCTTCACCTAAAAAGCGTGCCAGCCTAAAGTCACACACAAGATCAGATTCCTTCGACTTTCCTAAAGGTCTAATTGGTACAAAGAGTACTGCACAAGTGAAAGTTAATGGTCACACAGTGAGTTGTTTGCTAGATACTGGTTCCCAGGTGACTACAGTCCCCGAGTCCTACTATCGTCAGCATTTGTCCTCTCATGAGATTAAGCCATTGTTTGAACTTTTAGAAGTTGAGGGTGCCAACGGTCAGTCTGTGCCTTACTTAGGCTACATTGAACTGCATGTCACTTTCCCAAAGGACTTCCTTGGCATTGAAGCTGAAGTGCCGACACTTGCCTTAGTTGTCCCCGATGTGCGCACAGCTTCTCAGTCCTTAGTGCTAATTGGGACAAACACATTAGATGTACTTTATGAGCTGTACTCTAACACATGCCATGAACTGCAGCTGAACCTGCCATATGGCTATAGGGCAGTCCTAAAAGTTCTTGAGTCACGACACAAACAGTCCAAAGACAGTAGTCTTGGTTTAGTGACGATGCACAACAAAGAGCCACAGTTGATTCCAGCAGGCCAAACTGTTGTTCTAGATGGTGCTGTAGCTGTGTCAGCCGGTAACGGTGAAAAGTCTTTCTTGTTAGAGTATCCACGAATGTCAGCCTTACCTGGTGACATCCTTGTGAAACCTTGTCTCATAGACCTACCTGAACGAGCACCTTACCTTGTTCCAGTTATACTTACCAATGAATCCGAACATGATGTGACAATCCCTCTAAATTGTGTCATCGGAGAAGTCAGTGCATATCAAAGAGTTCTATCTCACGAACACTCAGTGAGAACTCCAAGATCCCGAACTGAGCAGAAGTCAAATGTAACATATAACTTTGACTCTTCCCCTATTAGCGCTGAATGGAAGGAGCGCATAACCAAAAAGCTAAGCCAAATGCCCGAAGTGTTTGCACAGAATGATCTTGACTTTGGAAAGACGGATCAAGTGAAACACACAATCAGATTGTCAGATGAAACACCGTTCAAGCATAGAGCGCGTCCCATACATCCGAACGACCTGGAAGCAGTCCGTAAGCACCTCAAAGAACTGCAAGAAGCTGGCGTGATCAGGGAATCTACCTCTCCTTTCTCTTCACCCATTGTAGTCGTGCGGAAGAAAAATGGTGAAGTCCGCCTCTATATCGACTACAGAAAGCTTAACGCACAGACTATAAAAGATGCTTACGCTCTCCCCAATTTGGAGGAAATGTTTTCCACCTTGATCGGGTCACAATGGTTCTCTGTCCTGGATTTAAAATCTGGGTACTACCAAATTGAGATGGAGGAGCTGGACAAACCAAAGACGGCGTTCGTATGTCCCATCGGCTTTTGGGAATTTAATAGAATGCCCCAAGGCATTACAAACGCCCCCAGCACATTCCAGCGGCTCATGGAGAAATGTATGGGCGACATGAACCTGCGCGAAGTGATCGTGTTTCTCGATGACATCATTGTATTCTCCAAGACACTTGAAGAACATAAGCTTACAATGACCAGCAGCCGTGGAAACTGCGTCATTATCACACTCTTAAGTGTGCTGATTTTTATGGGCTCAACCATGCATACATCCACACACTGCGCACAATGTGTTGTACATCCACAAAACAGCATGATTTTTATTATGCAAATTGCTCTTGTTTGTTGGTTAGCCTTTATTTTAGTATTTAAGGCAACATCACAAAACATGTTTATTTTAAAACCGAAAATAATGAGGAGATTGATTCATCTGCCAGACTTGTAATTCATTTATGGTTCAGTCAAACAAAAGTAAAAAATAGGACAGCAACCACTTAGTGACTATGATAAATCAGTGGTTGCCTAGTGATATTTTTTTTTTTTTTTTTGCTGTTGGATACCAACTGGATGTAATTGGAGCAACCAACTGGTTGCCCAGAGGCTGGGCGTACAACCCCATCAACATCTTGGTTGATCTCTTTAAATTGCAACTTGGGTGCAAGCTGTCTCCAAACAATCGCAGTCCGACTCAGACTCACTGCAGTCAGAGAGATTAGCGAATGCTGTGATTGGCAACATGGCAAATTGAGTCAGCCTGTGGCAATGAACACATCTGATATGTGTGTCTTTGCAATAGCGGTTATAGCAGTTATATCATGGTCCTGCAAAAACTGTTACTATTTGTGGAGGAATTTCTGTATTTGATGAGTTACATATCTAAGAGGTTCTGGCTTGACTCTAAATATAAGTATGTTAATATACATTTCTGTGTATGCAGACAGCAACAGATTTGCCATTTTGGCTGCTTTATTACAGTTCTGTCACCATTTTATTACAAAAAAAACTGCCTTTAACTGCCAACTTGACCACATTCAATCACAAATGGATAGCAGACTCCTTCAGTCCTATTTTATTGTCTCTTGACTAGGGATGGGTACCGGTGTCCGGTGCCATGATGGTACCGGTTCTGACATAAACGGTAGTAACCAGACCGAAAAGCAGCGCACATTTCGGTGCTTTATTTCGGTGCTTTTTTTTCCTGAGCTGTGATACACTTCTAGCCAATCATTTTACATTTCCCAGGATAGTAGGTGGGGCCAGGTACGTACGTTCAGTTAGAGCAGAGCTACAGATTAAAAATGTCCAAGGCGAAGCGGTCAAAAGTCTGGCTGTACTTCACAGCAAAATATGCAAACTCAGCAGCCTGCAACAAGTGCTTTAAGCTGATACTGTGATACTGTCAAAGGAGGTAACACCTCGAATCTCATGAAACACCTGGCGACGCATAGCGTTTTTTTAAAAAGCCAAGAAATGCGCCGTATTTGATAGCTTGCTGCGAGACCTCACACTGTGCACGTTGGGTGGGTTGCCAGTTATCGGACCCGGAGCAACATCCCCCAAAAACCCGAAGAATAGAGTCCTGGCCCCTAGCCCTGCCAGTGTAGCAGAAATGATGAGGATGATGATGGCAGCAGCCGTTCTTCTCTGCGTGAGTCGCTTAATGTTGTTCGAGTGTAATTTACGTTGAGTAGGCTAACCACGTTATTACATTAATGCATGTAAGGGGAACTAGCAAACATGATCATAGCTACATGCGGCTGTCCTCTTGTTTGATGGCAGATACTCCCTTCACCCTGGACAAAAAGGCTAAAATGACCAAAGAAAAAGTGGGAAACAGCTGAACATGAGAGGTGTTTGGACAAAGTTTGTGTTTTTTTTTTTTTTTTTTTTTTTTTTTTCCCATTGTTTAAGCACTGCTTCCAGCCAAGAGTGATACCATATATGCCCCATAGCTGCAGAAAAGGCTAACATTGTTATCTTTTTACAAAAAACAAAACAGCTGAACATGAGAGGTTTTTGGACAAAGTTTGTGTTCTCCATTCTTTAAGCACCGGTTCGAGCACCGTTTAAGCACCGGCACCGTTTCAAAAGTACCGATTTGGCACCGGTATCGGATAAAACCTAAACGATACCCATCCCTACTCTTGACACACCAAAGCTGTTTTGAGGACAACAACTGACTGCGAGTGGTTGCAGACCCGGTCCCCATCTGAGAAACAACCATCAAAAGGCAACAAGATTGCCAGTTTATTGCACGTAGTTGCAGTAACTTTGGTCTCCAACTGGTGTTTTTCCTTGTGCAACTGTAATTTCTCACAATTCATTTAAAGAAAAATGATAGGATCTTAAAATGTATGCATTTTATTTATGTAAAAAAAATATTTTATGATCAGATGTTAGTATCAATTATTGCACTATAGCTTGAAAAATTAGTAAGTAGATAAAATTATGAGCCATTTTCATCATTATAATGATTATCATATGATAATGATACACTAAACTGTGTAAATAACTTGATGTGGTCTTTTAAAAAAAGCTTATTCAGTTTTCGTCTCAGTGGTTGTTAATTTGTACTTTGTGGGCTTATTATACTAAAAATTTCAGAGCTCTGAGTAAAGGAGATCAAAGATTCCCGGTCTCCTACAAGTGAGAGAAAGTGCCCACACGCGCACTCGAGAGACACCGATCTTGTGATCAAAACGGGAACAAGTTGCCCGGCCTCAGATCATTTTGTATCTGATGCACACTCATTTCTATCAAGGATCCTAGAAAAAAAGGCTTAGGTGTAATCAGATTTGATCAGGGCAAACACACATCGCCACACTCATGGGCAGAAGCAATTTAATAAGCTCAGAAACGACCCTGTAGGTCAATTCTTCGAGGAAAATGAAATAACTTCAAACCTGGAAGGCACTCGCATCATCTGGTCTTGTACTGTATCTGCTTCAATAGGCAGAAAATCAAATAAAAGTTTTATAGATTAATGCGGCATCCATTTAAGGAGTAGAATGAGGTTCCAGCTGTCAGTCAATTGAGGTGCAGCAGACACAACACGCACACAGAAACACAAACCCACATTGGAGGTGAGACTGATGCCTGCTGATCTGTTGATTCAGAACTATAATGCCACAGCTGCTCTCTGTCATCATCTCCAAGCAGCTGGAAAGATGCTCTATCACTGTTCTCCTACCTCTTAGTCTGGCTTTGTATGAGTATAACGCTTATGGGAAATATTTTTAGCTTCCCTCACCTTTTGTCCTTGAATGAAGTGCCAAATCTCAAATAATGAGGTGGGCCTGGTTGTTGCATAAAATGTAATTGACATTCCTAATGAACTGTTTTGTGTTTGTCTTTTTTTCTTGAAGCTTAATGATACAGCGAAGGAGGATTTAAATCCAGTATGCGACAGATTATATCACCCTGTTCAAATATTTTAATATACCAGTCCCAGCCCCGGTACTAGTCTAAATTATATTGGTAACAATGTCAGTTATTTTCTCTTAACTGCTCCAAACCTAACTCAGTTCCATTGCAGAAGCCTTAGAAAAGAGTCAATGTTGGAGTTAACAACCTAAAAATAGAAATGATTTGTTAGGTTTTATAAGGCATTTGTTTCTAACTTTCCAACACTTCCAGCAGCTCCTTAAAAAATTACTGTCAAACTCTCATTTGAGCTAAGTTCTGCTTATTTTGCATCATGCAGCTTGACAGTGGATAATGAGGTGCACTATACACCAATTGTTTTTTGCTTCAGTTTGGGGATTTGGAGACAACTGATTATGTCTTGATGAACCACCACTGTTGGTAAAGTGGGTCAAAATGTATTTGGGCAGCTGCTAATATACTAGCTTTGTTACCCAAATATAGGCCATGTGTGGGAGGTAGAGAAGTAAATGGAGGTCTCTGGGTTTTAGGGGGAGTGTGTTTTGGGGAAAATATGGGGAGCTGTCAAAATGCTTCCAACCTTAGTACTGCTACTAGTCCTGCTGCTCTCCTCTTGAAGGAATGTTTTCTATGAAATCTCTATGGGAACTTTACATTAAGGATGAATCACGTTGACATGTGCAGCCACTATAAGCCTCGTTGCCGACTGCATGCATTGTACATTTGGGTTGTTTTGTATATTTGTGCATTTGAGTCAGTGACAGACACTCTGTTCCACCTGCGAGGGGAAACTATGCGTCTTCCTCTTATTCAGTTCTCCATCTTTCGTGTTTTAAGTGAGACAGTGACAGAGACAAACACACAGCAGAGCTTGTGACAGATTTTGAGTACAGTATGTGTGGTATGCCTTCAGCAGAGACAGAGAGGAAACAAAAAAACAGACAGGTGTGTATTCCACTTTCCCGAGTCTGTTTCTCCTGCTTCACGCTATAGCAGCAGAGATGAATTTGTCCCACTATGTTTCAGTAGCTTCTTAAACAAGCTTCTGCTCCCCCATTCACTTAGCTTTGAGTTTGATAGGCAGACTAAAGATAGAATGGAACAATGAGTACCGCACTACCGCTCTGCTCTAATAAGCAATGATTGGTACTTCGTTGCCTTTTTAATGGCTCAAACTTTAAAATGACGAGTTTATACGCTTTGCTCTTACTGCTCATTACTGATTATGCACAATGCCATTTTCTTTCCATAATGAAGAGAATTGCTTATCATTAGGCATCCTGTATTTATTACACCTTAGTTCATAGCTAATTTACCACAATAATTTGTGACATTTTCATGCAATTAAAAATGTTTTCTTTTAATGTCTTGTGTAGACTATAGAATCTGGTATCTTTGGGCAGCCAGTATGATCAGCTAAAAATCGCCATGCCTGATAAGACATGATTGGGCACAATTTCAAAGCTATCACTGGAAATTCAAAAAACACCTTTGTAATGAAAAGCAGTATCTCATGGCATTTTTAATGTGTGGGTGTGTGCAGAGAGGAGGAAAGTGATGAAAGGCTTCGGCAGCTGCTCTTACTACCCTGATGGTGCGTGCGATAAGAAGAAAGTATGACGTTTAGAAGAGAAAGACACATTGAGAGGACTTGATGAATACTGTAATGGTCGTTGTTCTCTTGTGGTTCCAAAATAAAATGATGCATCTTTAAGAATTTGATAAGCCTCTGAAATGCAGATAACAACAGTTATCTCCCATTTGTTAGTCAAAGCACAGTAGGAAATCCTCCTCCCCTCTGCTTCCCATCTCCTTCAGCATCCCTCTCCCCTCTGCTGAATTTGCAACCTGCATTGTGGCAGGAATGATAGGGAAGCTATGACAATAATCCCCTCGCCTCTGCTCTCATCCTCACCTCCTCTATCATCCTCCTCTCCCTCCAGCCTGCACGACTAAGAATGTTTTCTGTCACAAGGAGACAGCTGCTGTGTCGGAGTGTCAAAGTATAGGTTTCCACTCAACTCGCTCAAGTGGGAGCGCTTTTCCCATTGTATTATAGATGTTAGATATGCTCTGGTGCAGACAGAGATTTTGTGTTCACATAAATGCATAAAGACATAACCAAGCGTAGTTTTGCAGGTTATGTTTTCAGCCTCTGTTTCAACATCATCTTCTTTTGTTGACTTTGCTACCTATGTGTTTACCTGCAACATCCTGAAAACACACACAGACATCACTGAAGCCATCTGATTTAGAATGCATGCACATTCGTCATAGACTGACGTGCAAATTGTGTGAGATGAATGAAGCCTTAACATGGGTGAAAATTTCTATCAGACTGCCAAACTGAACTTCAGATGAACTTTGTGCATTGCACTTTCTCCATCTCCCTCCGTACCTGTTTTTCTTTCTTTCTTTTTTCTTTTTTCCGGGACACGTCGTTCGTTATACGCAATCGAGCCACTTCTTGTTATCGACTTCTTTTATGTGTGAGTCATACTTGAATTGTTCGACAAATGGGGGGATTTTTCTTGCCAGATTTTGTTTTCTGTCTTTTTTCCTGTGTCTTTCTGACCTTGTTGAAGTTCGGCCTTTTGAGTGTCGCTCTTTGAAAAAGTTATAGACAGATGGGAAATACAACTGTGTAATGGCACTGGCTAATGGCCCAATATGAAAGAACGATTTCAAACACCCGCCCACATGAACACATACACACAGACATGTAGACATTCTTGTGTAGATCTTACAAAACTGTGACATTTCTCTGCTGTACACCTCGCTCTCTCCTCACCTCCTCTCCTCTTCTCTTCGCTCATCTTCTTCTCCTCTGTTCCTATTCAGCTGTGTCCTGATGGGGCAGCCTGTTTGTCTTATCGCCCTTTGCCAGCTGTGGTTTGGATTGGGGATCTAGGGGTCTCTTCTTCCCTCTAGCTTTCCCAGCACTAAAAGACAGGGGGACAGTGATTTGGCATGCTTCACATACCCTCATAAACAATTAAACCACGCTTTCAGGCGCACAATGACACACAAAAACTGTCAGATAGTAAGCAAACACACACATCCATGGAGCTCATCCAGATTTCATGGCTACAAGTTGTGTGGACATTATGGGGAAAAAATACTAATGAGGAAATATTGTCCACCTGATTTCAGCTGGTCTTTCCCCGTTAAATTGTCATTAGATGTTCTCTTTGCTATATTTTGCAATGCCACCTGCCTGTGGCTGTTAATGATTACAGCCAGCCTCTATTCCCCCATTCTCCTCACTAACTTAAACATCTTAATGAACCACCTGTACTGTGTGTGTGTGTGTGTGTGTGTGTGTGTGTGTGTGTGAGGTACCATAGCTGCTGGAGGGTTGCCCCCTGTATGAGCCAATTATCTTTACTTACTTCTTTCCTAACAACTTCTTTGAAATCAACACAGAGGAGGTGGAACAGAGATAACTCTGGCAGCAACAAGTAGCACATATGCCAGAGTGTTTGTGCAAGAGATCAGAAGCTCGAGCCAATCACTGAGATGATTTTGGCAAAGAAGAAAAAAATCATTGTGCCAACTTGCCCTCCATTCAGGACTTCAGCCGTCACGCCCTGGACACAACCTGTTCCAGCTCCTCCCATCTGGTAGGCACTACAGAGCTCTGTACACCAAAAAAAACCCAGACATCTGTACAGTGTCTTTCCATCACTTATTTATTCCATAATTTACTCCAACAGTTTTGCTCTCTGTACCATTGTACCAGTGCACATATAAACACGCTGTACATGTTGCTTTTGTCTGTTTTTAGAGTAAGTAGAGAACAAAGACAAAAGCACAGTCTGGATCCTTTTATGTTTTTGGCTGTAGCTCAGGGGTAGAGCAGGTCATCTACTAATCGAAAGGTTGGCGGTTTTGATAGTTAGCTGTCTGTAGCTTATCCAGCAGCAATAAAAAAAAGAAAAGAAAATGATAAACCATAGCAGATTTCCTGCTAAGCCTGCCATAATTGACATGATTAGACAGTCTCTTTCCCTGTCTATGTTGCAACTGTTGCTCAGCCGTAGTTGCATTAATGAGTAGCTGAGAGCTTATCACATTGTAACACCTTAAAGGAACTTAATCAGAGACAGATGAGTATAAATGTAAGTCAGTCACTCAGTCAAAACCAGCATAATATCTATATTGATATTGCCTCATGTGACTGTATTTAAAGGAGGGGAGCTCATAACGATGCTGCAGATCAGCATGATACTTTTCAGGGTTAACAAACAGTTTTTAAATATAAAGCTTTGATAAAACCAAAGTAAAGTATCTATCCATCACAGAATGCATCTGGGGGGAAAAGATAAGCATCTAGCAATCTACAAACTGAGATATTTTAGGCTTATTTTTTGCCACTAGGGGGCAGCCCATGAAACTCTTAAATAAGATGAAATGGTAAATGTCACTCTTTTAGTTTTATTTTAATTTTCTTTCACTTCTTTTCTAAAAGTATCTTGTCCAAATAGCCTTTGGCTCATGGACGACTGGAGTTCCAGCCCTACGATTAGTGATAACCCGCTGCACCATTTGAACCATGCTGCCCCCGAGTGACCAGATATTGCCTAAAGCAACTTTACCACTCTGTTGGATTGTGTTCAGTAGGATGTAACAGATTGATTAGAAAAAGCAACTTTTCACCGACGCAGGTTAGTAATTGGACTGTCTTTCAAGATTTTCCTCAGACACGCTTCCCCAGCCCTCCCTAATTAAACCCACACAATCCTCTGACAGTTTCTTATCACTTCCGCTGTACTCTGGCCTTTTCTAATAAAAGTGAAGTCTTAACAGGTAGTGGTGGCAGTGTAGGGGACAAAAATGCCTTTATTTATGCTGCTCTTCACGTCGCTTTCTAATTATCTGAATACCAGGGGCAGCGGTTCCTATCCACAGGAGTCTCTGTTTAATAAACATAATTCATTCCCTTTGTTTCTTTCTACTACTACATGTGGCCACTGTGTTTGCCCTGTTTTTGTCAAACTGTGGCCCAGCTTGTTGTTGTCATTTTAAAACCTACTGGGATGTGTATTAGTATTTATTTTTTCGTTGTATTCTTGGACATCAAGTACCTGTCTTTCGTTTTACTGGAATTTTTATTTGACATGAATACTTTTCTCAGTAATTGCTTTTTGTATTCAGAGAGACATTTCATCCACACATAGTCCAATGGCTGGCCAAAATCCAGCAGTATTTAATACTTTGACTTGCTGACACGTCACACAATCTAATTCCATCTCTTGGACTTTTTCATTGCTCCACAACAAATATTAGTCATAGGATGCTATCAGACATACTGTGTGTATTTGTGGTCTCTCCATGCTGACGGTATTGCCAGGATTTTAATGTCTCTGAGGTCTTTCTAAGATAAAGGTCATTCCAACAATTAACCTTGTGTGATGAGTGAGGGAGCAATGCAAACAACAGCAATGCAGTCCCTCAGTAACAGGTACACTTAGAGTTGCTCAACAAACAGAGGATCACATCCAATCAAGAGTGGAAATCCCCCCCCCCCCCCTCTCTACTCATAGGCCTATTCTGGTCCTACAGCGGGGATCTCATTCCAGTTACTGTAGATGTGTGTGGAAAAACTGCAAAGGGAGGCGTCCAGGAGGCTGTGAAAGAGCAGGAACTCTACTCAGAGATCCATTCAGATATCTGAGGTCGTCACCCTATCTCTAAAGCTGAGCACCGCCATCCTATAGAGCAGCGGTCCCCAACCTTTTATGCACCGCGGACCGGTTTATGTCTGACAATATTTTCACCGACCTTTAAGGTGTCGCAAATAAATACAAAAAAATAAAACCAGTACCGCTAAAAAGAAAATTTATTCATAACACATGGGGAAAGACCCAGGGAAACCAAGTTGATGATAAAAATGATTAAAAAAATTAAGATAAAAACTGATAAAAACCCTGAAAACCATAAATCGAGCCTCAACTGTCACGGGCCGAGAGATGATGGTTGAATTATGGATCAGTTGATATACTAAATACAAACCTTTGTTGTGCCTCAACACACCATTCAACTCAACAGTGCAGCATAATGCCCACATTACTGCAGTGGAAGCACCAGTAAGTCTCCCTCAACCCAAAGGGAGCCATCCATCATTTCGCAATGGAGAATGATGGGCTGTAAACCTGCAGCCAGACCCCAGTCCAATCAGATGCATCTGAACAACCCATATCTCTACTTTGCAACACATGAGTTGCTGGACACCACAGGACACCTCCAATAATCATGCTCCAATAGAGCTGTTTTTATGGCACATAAAGGAACGACACAATATCAGGCTGATGGTTTTAGGTTGGATTCTTATGCTAGTATCATTGGCTTGAATTTTAACTGTCCAATAGGTTGTAGAGTCAGTAGCTAGATGATCATATTCTTAACATGCATCCGAATAGCTGATTCAATCCATGCGAAAGCCAGCAGAACAGAACAGATGTGCCTCCTTCAAGCTCTCTAAAGGACAGTGCAGTCACAGCCACAGCAGTTCACTTTGTTATTGAACACCTGCTGGGCTGTTACAGCGATCTGGCATGCAGTTCTCTGGGGTATGTAGGAGCTGAAATCTGTCAGGGGTTATTTATTTATTTAAGGAGAAAATCTGATGTGAAAATGAAGACACTTGGAGGAAATTATACTGAAACTAAAAAAAAGAAGAATCTATCTATAGATTTAGCTGTTTCTTTTTTTGCCACAACAATAAAAGTGACCATATTTGGATGAGAAGGTGAAGTGCTTAGTTATCAGGAAATACTACCAACTTTGGTTAGCAACTACACTGTCTGGGTGCATTACTCAGTCTCATTTATCTGCTAATTAATGCTGGATGGATAGATGGATGGATGGACGTCTTTAGTGGGCTGTATTATAAAGCAGGCCATATTAATATTATAACTATTTGTCAGATAATTTCATTTAAGAGCCTCAATAGCACAGGCACAGTGTAAAGGTCCAGTTCAATGACTTAAATAGAGGGGGTAGAACCAAACAGACACCAGCTGTTTACAGATGCCTCTCAACTATCAAACAAAGCAGCCAAACCACTAACTTAAGCCTTAGCAAAATCCGGCGATATGGGGTTGATTAAATCAACCCTGTATAGCTGTTATAAATGGGGAAATATCCCACAGAGACAAAGCCATTTTTCTACCAGGCTATAAATAGACTTTTTATTGCTGTTAAGTTGGGCATTTTAACATTGAAGAGATTGAAACAAAATACATCTTTATTCTGGATCTCTATCTTTGCCCGTGCTTTCGTCTCAATGATCTGTTCCCATGTGTCTCTCCTTGCGTTCTGTGTTTCCCCAGTCTGTTACGTGTGCGTGTTTCTATGTTCTGTCGTCAAGCTTGTGTTGTTATGTCTACGTTCCAGTGTGTTTCCTGTTTTATTTTGAAAGTCTTGTATAGCCAGGGTGTTGTTAAAGCTGAGTGTCTGCCAACCCCAGCCAAGCAGCTAGAGTCTGATCTTCAATGCACAGCAAAAGCAGTGATGAGCAGTTGCTTCCATTTCTATCTGTATATATTTTTCGTAGACTCAATTTGGTGATCTCTTAGAAATCTCTTTGGGCAGGTTTTCATCATTGCTTTGTGTTGCTGGCTTTGTGCTCATAATTAAACTGTAAAAGCAAGATTGTATGTGTGTGTTTATTAGGATAGGTATGTGTCAGCATGTTGGACTGTAGCCTGTAGTTTATATTAAGTGGTAATTATGTGACAGTGTCTTTCAGGCCATGTTGTGAATAATGCAAAATTAAATTAATGAGTAGTGTAGCAAATTACTCTCTCTGGGGAGTAATTTAGTAATGTACTTTTAAGAAAAGTGATGAGTCATGTGTAATACATTCCCTTTTTTGCAACACTCCTAACACTGGTTATATAAAAACTTTCATTTTCTTTTCTATTGTCTCTTGTACAATATTTATGTGAAACTGGAGAATGGATCCAGTGGAAATAAATATTTGATGGAACTTGAATGGTTATTTAAAAAAAAAAATGTAGTTGAAGACGTTTTAGTATTTGTAGGTCACATCAGTGTTGTGACTTACTGTTCACGAGCATGATGTATAACTCTTGTTTTATTTAACTTGCCCTATTATTTAATTTTATTTTGTTTGACAACACAATATATTGTAGATTTCTGAATGTGCTGTCTCAGCGTAATTTCATTGTTGCTCCGATTTAAGAGCTTACAAATCTTCCTGTATAAATAACTTAAGATTCAAACACAGAATTTATACAAACCAAACAAACCTTTATTTCCGCAAGCAAAAATCCAGTAGGCAGTAAAGTCCAGAAATCAGAATAGAGACACACAAGGGAAGACCAGTTGGAGCAAACATGATGGCAAAAAAAATGAGGGAATACAAAGGCTATAAAAACACACACAAGGTAATCGGAGCGATAGTAAACACCAGGGACATACAGTGGGGCAAAAAAGTATTTAGTCAGCCACCGATTGTGCAAGTTCCCCCACCTAAAATGATGACAGAGGTCAGTAATTTGCACCAGAGGTACACTTCAACTGTGAGAGACAGAATGTGAAAAAAAAATCCATGAATCCACATGGTAGGATTTGTAAAGAATTTATTCGTAAATCAGGGTGGAAAATAAGTATTTGGTCAATAACAAAAATACAACTAAATACTTTGTAACATAACCTTTGTTGGCAATAACAGAGGTCAAACGTTTACTATAGGTCTTTACCAGGTTTGCACACACAGTAGCTGGTATTTTGGCCCATTCCTCCATGCAGATCTTCTCGAGAGCAGTGATGTTTTGGGGCTGTCGCCGAGCAACACGGACTTTCAACTCCCGCCACAGATTTTCTATGGGGTTGAGGTCTGGAGACTGGCTAGGCCACTCCAGGACTTTCAAATGCTTCTTACGGAGCCACTCCTTTGTTGCCCGGGCGGTGTGTTTTGGATCATTGTCATGTTGGAAGACCCAGCCTCGTTTCATCTTCAAAGTTCTCACTGATGGAAGGAGGTTTTGGCTCAAAATCTCACGATACATGGCCCCATTCATTCTGTCCTTAACACGGATCAGTCGTCCTGTCCCCTTGGCAGAAAAACAGCCCCATAGCATGATGTTTCCACCCCCATGCTTCACAGTAGGTATGGTGTTCTTGGGATGCAACTCAGTATTCTTCTTCCTCCAAACACGACGAGTTGAGTTTATACCAAAAAGTTCTACTTTGGTTTCATCTGACCACATGACATTCTCCCAATCCTCTGCTGTATCATCCATGTGCTCTCTGGCAAACTTCAGACGGGCCTGGACATGCACTGGCTTCAGCAGCGGAACACGTCTGGCACTGCGGGATTTGATTCCCTGCCGTTGTAGTGTGTTACTGATGGTGACCTTTGTTACTTTGGTCCCAGCTCTCTGCAGGTCATTCACCAGGTCCCCCCGTGTGGTTCTGGGATCTTTGCTCACCGTTCTCATGATCATTTTGACCCCACGGGATGAGATCTTGCGTGGAGCCCCAGATCGAGGGAGATTATCAGTGGTCTTGTATGTCTTCCATTTTCTGATGATTGCTCCCACAGTTGATTTTTTCACACCAAGCTGCTTGCCTATTGTAGATTCACTCTTCCCAGTCTGGTGCAGGTCTACAATACTTTTCCTGGTGTCCTTCGAAAGCTCTTTGGCCTTGGCCATGGCGGAGTTTGGAGTCTGACTGTTTGAGGCTGTGGACAGGTGTCTTTTATAAAGATGAGTTCAAACAGGTGCCATTCATACAGGTAACGAGTGGGGGACAGAAAAGCTTCTTACAGAAGACGTTACAGGTCTGTGAGAGCCAGAGATTTTCCTTGTTTGAGGTGACCAAATACTTATTTTCCACCCTAATTTACGAATAAATTCTTTACAAATCCTACCATGTGAATTCATGGATTTTTTTTTTTCACATTCTGTCTCTCACAGTTGAAGTGTACCTCTGGTGCAAATTACTGACCTCTGTCATCATTTTAAGTGGGGGAACTTGCACAATCGGTGGCTGACTAAATACTTTTTTGCCCCACTGTAACTGGAACTAACTGGAGAAAACAAAACGGGGGAAGCAAAACTAATTGCAAGAGACTTACAAAAATAAAACTGAAAGAAACTATAACACAGCGAGAACATCAACATGACAAGAGGGGAGGCAAGAACAAGCTGAATTGAAATATGAATAACCATAAACAGAAACCAGCTAGTACGCAAGAACAGAAGACTCTTGCAGCAAGCCGATAGTCCTACTCTGGCTGAGGACCTAAACCTCTTTTATGCCCGCTTTGATAGGGAGAACACAGACCCTGTCCTGTCCCCTCTCCCCTCAACCGACCCTGCTCCGGTCCTGAGCACTCATGAGCTGAGGCGTGTGTTCCGGAGCATTAACACCAGGAAGGCGGCCGGGCCGGATGGAGTGCTGGGCCGGGTGCTAAAAGACTGTGCTGCGGACCTGGCGGACGTCTTCACCTCTATATATAACACCTCGCTGTCCTGTTCACTGGTACCATCCTGTTTCAAAGCAGCAACCATCGTTCCCATCCCAAAACAGTCAAATGTCACATGTCTGAACGATTTCAGACCTGTGGCACTCACCCCCATTCCCGCCAAATGCCTGGAGAGACTGGTCATTAAACACATCAGAGCTGCTTTTCCACCATCTCTGGACCCGCACCAGTTTGCATACAGGGAGAACCGGTCAACTGAGGATGCGATCGCCATAGTGCTGCACACATTATTGAAGCACTTGGAACACAGGAACACCTATGCACGGCTCCTCTTTGTAGACTACAGCTCGGCTTTTAATACCATCCGGCCATATAAACTCCGTCCCAAACTCCACCAACTGGGACTCAACTCCTCTCTGTGCAACTGGATTGTGGACTTCCTCACTAACCGCAGACAGAGTGTCAGAGTGGGTAAGAACACCTCTTCCACCCTTGTGGTCAACACCGGTGCCCCTCAGGGGTGTGTTCTGAGCCCTCTGCTATACACTCTCTTCACCCATGACTGTATTTCCTCCTGCGCGTCCAATCTCATTGTTAAGTTTGCCGATGACACCACAGTGCTCGGACTTATATCCAACAACGATGAGACAAACTACAGGACAGAGGTGCAACAACTAGAGTCATGGTGCCACGACAATAACTTGGTCTTAAACACCAAAAAGACCAAGGAGATCATTGTAGATTTCCAGAGGAAGGGTCATAACAACCATCTGCCTCTCTTCATTGGCAGTGAGGCGGTGGAGAGGGTGAGCAGTTTTAAATTCTTGGGGGTAACTGTGACCGAGGACCTGTCCTGGGGCAACCATATCACCTCAGTTGTACGGAAGGCCCAACAGCGCCTCTACTACCTGAGGAGACTACGGAGCGCACACATTCCCAGACCTCTGATGTTGAACTTCTATAACTGTGCCATCAGCAGCGTCCTGACGCATGGATTTCTAGTGTGGTTCCCCAGCTGCACCAAGGCCGACCAGCAAGCACTCCAGCGGGTGGTGAAAGAAGCTGGCAGAATTATTGGAACAATTCTGCCAGAGATTAGTAATATCTTCCCCACTCGCTGTCTGAGGAGGGTGCACAGTATCCTGCGGGACCAACATCACCCTGCGCGCCACCTTTTCCACCTGCTGCCCTCAGGGAGAAGGTACAGGTCTATACAGGCCAGAACATCCAGACTGGCCAACAGCCTGTATCCACAGGCTGTGAGGCTCCTGAATTCTGCCCCCCTCCCCTCTCTGCCCCCCTCTCACGGACAATAACCATATCCAACTTCTTAATAGCACTGAACTGGTTTGCATTGGTGCATTATATCTTTATTCTCTCTTCTCTCTCTCTCCCCCCCCCCCCCCCCCCCCCGCCTCTTTCTTAAAAAGAACTAAATCAAAGCAATAACTCTAAACAAGGCAAACATGACACAGAAAACAAACAGTATCAGTAAATCTCTTTATAAAACTGGTACAGGTAAGATTATATGTTGAAGATTTAAATTATAATTTAAATTAGACATAGTAAAAATCCCAGCATTTTATTACTAATTCATTAACATCCCCCCACCACCCCTAAAACTGAACAAAGCATGCATGGTTTTACAAACATTTCAAAGGCTTTCAGCTTTACAAAAAGTGCTGTTGGTATTTTGCTTGTAGTTTTATTATTAAATAGACAGTTTTTCAGTTTGTTTTTTTCTTGTTCAGTGATGTGCATTCAATTTAGGCTCAGTGTCTGAAGTAGAAATGTGAAGGACAGCGGACAGGTGTTTATCACTTTTGGGTTATTTTAGCATTATAATGTGATTTTTTTTTTTTTTTTTTTTAGGTTATGTAATATAAAAAACGACATTTTACCCATAAATATACATAGATTGATGGTCATAAAGTAATACCCCACCATGCACCCTCGCCAAATATTAATATAGTGGCTTGGAAGGCCATCCCCTTCCAACTAATTGCTTTTACATATGTGGCTAGAGACCGGCCACATGTTTAGTACACCAAGGCAGAGGAGAAGAGAACTCACAGGCAAATTATAATTAATGTCTGCACCTTCAGACTCAAGATATGAAGCAAAAACATGAAGGAATGAGACAAAGTGACTGTCATCTGGATAAAACATCATCCTCACTTCCTCCTCATTTCAAGCCTCATATCCTGAATTGAAGTCAGGGCTCTAACGCATGAAAATGTACCTAAACATGTCTATTTTTTCCTGATATAGTCACAATTAGAGATGGCACGATACCACTTTTTTATGTCCGATACCGATATCATAAATTTGGATATCGGCCGATACCGATGTGAATCCGATATAGTGTGTTTTTAATCAATAAAACTGTTTATTAAATATCTTGCTGCATTTTGTATAAGTTTATACTCAAGTTTAAAAAAACTAAACAAAACGCTAAAGCTATTCTGTTATACCTGTATGCAAAAAATACACTGCACCCAAAATATTTCATAGTTCAGCAATACAGATCAATCTAATAAACTTAAACCTACTCCATCCTCCCTATTCTGGTATTTTATAGAGTAGGCAACCTAACTAATAGGGTTGCAAACTCCCGGCAAAAAAAATAAATAGGGAACCACCCACCCTCCACCTCATGATGCTTAATTGACATAATCAACTTTAATTTGATGCAGTGTGAAAAAAAAAATGCACAGAAATCTATTATTTTTCAAGAATAATTAAATAGATTCAACATCTTTCTTCAACAGAACTGCTGACTGCACAGATGGTACCTTCCCAAAGGAAAAAGTACTATAGCTTACTAGGGTATATTAGACTTAATAGTTACTATATACAGTAATGGACTTCTATACATTTTACATTATTAAAACTTTGGGTGTAAGATTCAGATAATTATTTATTGAAAGCTAGACATTTTAAACGAGAATAAGAAAGAAAAGTATGTCTTTGTGCCCCCTTTTCCCTGTTAATGCCCTATCGGCCCCCCTGGCTAAACTTTGCTAGGTCCGCCCCTGCACAGTTACCAGCTGTCAGCTACGTAGAAAAAGATCCTGGTGTAGAAAGTAACATTAAATAAATTCTAACAACAGCTTATCAAGCTTAAACGTGCTGATGTTGTTCAGCAGCTGGTTTCCTCTTTCTGGCGCGAAGTGGGTCAAAAACAAACAAGAGAGACGGACTCGCGACAGAAAAGCCGATCAGCTGATCATTGATCAGTTTCCTGATTGAAGTAGCAGCAAGAGAGGGAGGGAGAGAGAGGCAGTCGCTCCATATATCGGTTGTTAAGCTTAACGCTGGAATGCTTTACAAACATTCAGAGATGAACTTACACACTTGCTTTACTTCTCTCTGGTATAACTTTCTCGGAGATGAAATGCCGGTTTGGTAGTGAGGCTCCAAATACTCTTTTTTTTTTTTTTTTTTTCTAAATGACATCAGAAACAGCAGTATGCGACATTACGTGATGGCAGAGCTTCAGTTCATCCTTTGTCATTTTTTTTTTTTTTTTTTTTAAATAAATAGGACAGGGGGAATGAATGAGAGAAAGAGGGGGAGAGAAAGAAAGAAAACCAAAGGGGAGAAGAGACGGTGAGAAGGGGGGGGAAGAGAGAGAAAAAAAAAAAAGAACTCCTGGGTCACCTGTATGGAGGAAAAAAAAAAAAACAAACAACAAAAAAAACAAACAGAGGAGACAGCAAACAACAAAGAGCAACATAATAATAGAGAAAACAAAGCACCATCACAATAAACTAGCTAGTCATAGATATCAATATTTACTAAATAATAAACGATATTGTGCAGCACGCAAGATAGACAGCGCACAGTGTGCTTTGAGGCAGCAGCCAAGAAAGCTTTAGTCCGCGTCTGTGAATACCCATGTGTGCATACCTATGTGGATCAGCATGCTTGCATTCCAAAGGTTTCTCCATGTAATGATCTGCTAGGGAGTGTGGGGGGGGCCACAGCCCCGTCCTCCAGGGTGTGAAGCGGGTATGGAGGAGATCAAAACTCCAGACATCCAGAGGCCCCCAGAACACAAGAGACCATGGAAGACCAACAGAGGGGCAGCCGCGCCACTGTTCCAGTAAGAGCCGAGGAGAGTCCCAGATGAGGGCTCGCCCAGCAGCCGCGGAGCAGAAGTCAGGGGGAGTTGCAGTGACGCGCCCGTGAGCTCCGCCGGCCCCCAGCTGTGCCTGAGTGACCGAGCCCCAGGCCGAGAGGCCGGGGGCACCCCACCTCCAAAGGGGGCCCGAGCGAGCCCCAGGCCCCAGGCCCCGACAAGCGGCCGCCAAGGAGTGAGCCGGTGTGTACCCGGAGGCTCCAAATACTCAACCAGACCACCAACAGGTCAGGCACCCACAGCTGCTCTATCATGTGAGCATACTGCTCCAACGTGCTACGGTTATGAGCCGAGTTATGCCGTGTCGCAAGTTTTGTGAGGTGCTTGTTTGATATTTAATGGATCGATTACATTTTTTATTTCTCTCCGATATCCGATCCAGTAATTTAGGTCAGTATCAGACCGATACCGATACGTAATATCGGATCGGTCCATCTCTAGTCACAGTTACTTATTCTCAGGAGACCCTCTCACCCCTGGACAACAAGCAGGTTAAACAAGAACAAGAGCTAACAATATGCCAGAAAATGTTAGGACCGAGTGTCCTCAAAATCACACTTACCCTTTAATAAACAGTTTGATTACATCCTCACATGGTATGAGAGGTTCAGTCCAACAAAGTTGTATCCAATCCAAAGAAAGTTTGACTAACATCGGCAAAAAGCAGCTAACAGAGGAAAAAACGGGCAGTTCAGCACATCTTTAAAAACTCACCTCAGTATCACTGTGATTGGTCAGAAGTGAGCTTCTCTGACTCACTGACCCGTATTGTACTCCTTTCACACGAGGATGGACACACAAGTTTTATAGCCTCTTCCTGAGTAAATAAAGGTGGACGCTTTGACAGCTGAGTGGACTGACAGCCGTCCACAGATAGGGGAAAAAAATCTAGGGAAGATCTGCATCTGATCGAAACAGTAGTAGAAACACGCCAGCTGGACTCAGCTGTTCTTGAACTGTTCTTGAACTCTTATGGCTGACTAAAACATAGTAGCTAGGTTTAGGAAGGGAAAGAAAACAGGCTGCATTCAGCAATCTACTGACATCTAATGGTGAAAATTTTACACAGCGTAACCTTAAACACATTGATGTGCTCGCTACAAGTAAACACACAGCTTTACATCCGACTTTAGTAAATATATAATTTGAAGTCCATTTTCTTGCTTAAAAACTCTACATTCTGCATCAGTCATTTTGTCAGGGCTAGCAAACTCACATCGCTCACAAATGTCTGTTACAACAACTTCACTGCATTCTCTTGTACACATGTAGGTAAGTACACCCCCCCCCCCCCCCAGTTACCTTCAAAATAAAAGCACCAATCACAGTGCAACGCTAAATAAATTAATAAAACAGTAAACCATTCTCTGATAAGGAGTCTATCAGATAGTAAGTGGAGTCTGAAATGGGACACACTGCATGATTTATACTTATTGATGCTTGAAATCTAATTTCCCATTAACTTCTTATGGGCCAGTCAGGCACAGTGAAAGGGCTAGATGTGGCCCGGGGGCCCTGCAATGCTCAGATGTGGTATAAATGGTGTAAGTGTTGACTGAATTATGTGTATCAGTTTATATGTGTAGCAGAATGTACAACAAAGGTCCTCCTTGGACTCCTTAACTCCTACTTGGATGGTGTCAAAAAGGGTGATTTTTATCAAAAGAAAGAATTGGTATTTTCATTACTTTCATTATTTTTTCATTCTTGTTGGTTATAAAGACTTTAAGAATTTTAGTCATATAAATACTTTTAGAAGGGCTACTTTGATGTGCATGCTGTTTTTGTGAGTATTATGAGTATATAGTAGTAGTATTAATTAGCAAACTCACTGAGCCAGGCAACCTCAGATCACATTTAAAATGTATTTAGCTTTGAGAATCCAGTATATGAAGCACAAGTTTTGTCACGTGTAGCGGCTCTGTTCTCTTTTCTTCTCTTACCTCCTACTCTATAGTACAGTAAGCTGTGCTCTGCAGTCAGTGTGCTGGAAGCTGATCTACAGGGAGTTGATTTCCAAAGAAACAAGTCGGCAACGTTTGAGAAAATCTGTCCCACACACAGAAACAGTAGGTGGCAGAATGGCCTTTGTGCTCAAATGTCACACTTGTGCTCTTTGCTCCTGCCTCTTAAATTATAATCTTTGTGACACCCAGATACAAAACTGCACACCTACATGCTCCATACAGAGAGCCTTTGTGGTATCGGTGCTCCCTACTTGTCAAGTATCACAGTGTTTCTTTCACTATAGTGCGACTGACACGACATGATCTTTCACATTGTCATTAAAACTAGAACTTGTCCTTACAACATCTGTAAACTTTTATTATTTTATTATTACTTCACAGCTTAAGGGACTGAACATATAAATATCACAGACAAAGCTCCACATGGTTGTATTTCAGAGGTGTTCCTTAAAAGTAGACATTATTTTTTTATGGCCAGAAAGAAGTTTCGTCAACCCCTCTGTACTGGATCCTCTCCTTGCTCCCTGCTGTCTTTTCTCCTTGATAGTCCACTCTTTTTATTACTAGTGTGTGTGTGTGTGTGTGTGTGTGTGTGTGTGTGTGTGTGTGTGTGTGTGCGCGATTCGAGTGAACTGCCAACTGGGTAGAAGTGTGTTTGGCTTTTGTCTCCTGAGAGATATAGGAGGAAATAGAAACTTCATTCAGGATTTATGAGCGTGATTTATGTTCAAACAGACACACGTGTGTGTGTGTGTGTGGCATTGTTTTTTTGTTTTTTTTTGTTCTTTTCAATCTTCTGTTGTTCAGTTTTGGTGAGTTTGTGTGAATTATATATCCTCAGTTTCTTCCCATTCTTAGGTGTAAGGAGTGAGATCTGGTCTGATCTTCTGCTTCTGAAGCCTATCTGCATCCAAGGTTGACGTATCATACATTCAGAGATGCTCTTCTGCTCAGCTTAGTTGTAACAAGTGCTTATTTTACTTGTTGCCTTCATAACAGCTTGAAGTAGTCTGGCCATTCTCCTCCTTATGGTTCAGTGGCTTTTCTGCCAATTGTACCTACAAGTGGTCAGTTAATCTAAATCAATATACTCTGTCAACTTTTTTTGCTTGTTGATAGATTTTAAAAAAATTATTTTTATAACTAAAGATGCAAAATAAATTTTTTTAAAACTAAAAAAATGAATTAGCACCTTTGCAACAGCAAGAAGATCATGGGTTCAAATCCTTTTTATGTGGAGTTTGCATGTTCTCCCTACATCTGCATGGCTTCTTCCCCACTGCGCAAAGTGATATTGGAGTGATGTCTCTCGTACGACCTCCGTGCACGGGCTAAAATGTGTTGTTGTGGACATCTTTTCAATGTTAAACTTCAACTCATATTAGACGTCGTTTTTATACTGCTTCTACAGGTCATGTAGTCTCATGTTTCCAGAGGGTGGAGGACTTGTTTTCTGTGAAGAAAAAGTAATGTGGGAATGATGATGCAGAGTGGTAAGGGCGCTTCAAGCAAAAGTGAGAAATGTCTCCAGCTTCTCACAAGCAATTTGAAAAATTTGCACATCGACAAAGACTGTCGAGTAGATTGTCCAGTTCGTGCATACACACTGGCACAAACTTCTCGGCACAACTTCAGTCCTGGTAGTAATCACAACTACATGTACTTCCTTTTACAAAGATCTTCACAATAAAAGAAAATACTTGTAAAAATGAATATATAATGGAAATGCTCTTTTAAATGTATTAAACACATTGTACTCCTTTTGAAAGAAATTCCAAAATAACAAATACTTTCTAAATACTTAACCATTATTATTTTACATTTCTTTACATGTTTTTAATATTTCAGCACATTTTAATAAATGTCAAATTTAACCTGGTTACAAACAAATAAGGTGATTAACTGAAATAAATAAACCAGTTATAGAAAAACAGGAATCCAATATTCAATATGCCATCCAATATTTAGTGGGTATTCTGTGGGTACTGCGACTTATCACAGAAGTGAGGCTCAGGGGAATAAATGTTGTGAACGACAAATAGTGTAATATCTACACATTGGACAATGATAAAAAAAGAGAGATCATATTCTAACAGAATATTTTGTTATCATCATATACCTGTTGGGGAGTGGCTGTGTAAAGCTTAAGCTTGCAGGAAAGTCTTTATAGCATCTATCACATGCAATGACAGTTGTTGTCATTCTGAGCTCCACTGTTTTCACTCTGAATAACGAAATATGTTGTTTTTCTGTGCTGTAGGTGTACTATCATAAAGTGCTGTGGTCATCTGTCCTTGGCCATCTATCACAGTAAACATGTCGCCTCAGCACTACAAAAATAGAAGTTGCTTCTGTGGTGATAGCTCACCATATCCATTCTTGTTTGTCAGGCTGTCAGAGTATTTTGTTTCTCCCCAGGCAATCTGCCAATGCAAAAGAAAAAGAAAAACGCACATTCTTGTGTATGCTAATTTCTAGGTTGGTTAAATCAACCATGATGTAAAACTCTCTGACATCCTCTCAGGATGTTTTGTGTGTGTCTGCATGAGTGGGTGAGCCTTTTCCTCACCACCTCCTGGCCCTCTTTGTGCAGGAATCAGAAGGATCATTTCTCTTGATCTGGTTGAGCATGAGTGTGTGTCATTTAGTATACCTTTTCTGCAGAGAGAAGCTGGCAGAGATCATTTATATGTGCTGAAGAATTTAAGAACAAAAGAGGGGAATGAGATAAAGCATAAGAGCAACAGACTGCTCAAACTGCGTGTGTAATTTAGTGCATCATTCATGGTTTTCTTTTTGGAGCACTGTGTGAATGCCCGCCTGTGTCTTTCTGTCTCTAATTGCTTTTGCATTTCCTCCATTGCATTTTCATCTCCCTCTTCCTTCGTCCTTGTCCATCCTTCCAAAGTGTGTGTCAACAATTAAAAAGCAGAAAGAAAAGGGTGGGAGAGAAAAGATTGAGTCAGAGATTGTGAGTGTAAAAGGGAAAAAATGGCTGGTAGAGATGGGTCGATAAGAGGGGGAATGGATAAATGAACATAAGACAGGAAAAAATCCCAAAGCATCCTTTAGGAGCTGCAGCCTTTTCACATTGTAGAGTACTTTGGGGGAGGTTTTTCAGCAGAGGAGTTCACACTGAAACCAGCAGATTTAGAGAATCTAGAATAAAGGCCAGCACAGCTGCATTTAATATCAGCTACACTATATATTATGGATAAAGAAAACTTCTGAAGCACTGGGAGTTTTCTTTTCTCAACTGCTGCCCTCCCTCCATGTTTCATCCTGTGAAGCACTGCCTTCTCTGTCACTCATCCAGAACAAAAGAAGGTGGTGAACAGCAGGAGAAAGAAAAACAGGATTTATATTTAAGGAGAAAACAATAAAGGAATAGTGCAGAAAGGTGTTATATGGCAGTGTTCACAAAGAAAGAATATTAAGATTGACAATGTAATAGAAAAACCATCAGCAGGGAAAGCAATTAACTGACCTGGAGCAATATCCCATAAATAAATGAATAAATCAGAATAATGTTGTTTAAGTCTGTGATGGTGCAAGTTTGACTTTCTTCGCTTCATTATTTATTCATGTGCAATATTAAGTTGCACTAACATATGTCCTGCCTTTGAATAATTGGCAAGGTATTATAAGAAAACAACCCAGAACAAGGCCGGAAGGAGCAGAAAATTACACTGGTAGTGGGGCGAGAGTAGGGAGCTGTAGTTAGAAGACAGTTGGTGGGAAGACATAATAAATCAGAGGAATCCATTATAATGAAGGCATTATTGTTACAGCATAGAGGGCATATGGAAAGAAGCTGTAACAACAACAAGCCTGAGTCATTGCCATGTTCCAGTAAAACACGTAGACACTCGTGAACATACAGAGTTAGATGTTTTTCATTACCTCTTGCTTTGACAAGACCTTTACAGAGTTGTTTGTTTCTTTATCCCTGTAAGACATCAAATACACATCTGTCACAGAGACTAATGAAAAGACAAAGGGCTGTTCTTTTCTTTGTAGTTTTGGAATTGAGCTGCTGTTTTTTATGGTTTCGTAGAGATCAGGATATCACTGGGGAGCGACGAAAAGTATTGCTTGACAGGTGGACTGCTGGTCACTGAAATCATCGAGGAAATAAACTCTGGTTAAATTTATTGTTAGCCTGGCAAGTGTAAGAAACACATAAATCGGATCTTTATTCTAACCTAACGTAGTCTAGTTTTCATTTTGCTTGCTGAAAACAAGCTTAGTGAAAAGCCTTTAGTGTTCATGTTGAGGCCTGGTTGTGCTATTAAAATGCTTTTCCATGTAACACTATAGCTTTAGTGCTGAAAGTGTCAATATATAAAAAAGTATCATTTATAGGAATGTGCTGGTCAAGTGTCTAAAACTTAAATCCCAAAGCAGGACATAAAAGGAGTAATCAAACATTTCTTCTAAATTTGATCTAATTATTAGATTTATTGTCAAATGTACTAACAACCAGCAATAATTAATGGTAATTTTGATAGTTTGTTTACTGTTAACAAACATTAATCTCATTCTCTGGAGCCTATCCCTGCTTGTCATGAGGTGAGTGCGAGGGTACATGATGGATAATGGATACACAGGGCTGACAGAATGACAGGCAGCCACACACTCATCAATTCAGATTACCCGTTAATATAACTTTCATATCTTTCAAACACAAAGAAATCCCCCCAAACTTTCTCTCTGTAAGGTGACACTGCGCGACGATACAATATGAATAATGATTCATGTTTCCGTATTGTTTAATATACCATCCATAAATTGTATCTGTATGGTATGTAATGTTGCAGCAGATGTTTATAGAACATTGTATGGTTAATAACTATGGTGTGCATGTATTGCATCAACATAAATTGGACAGCTATTAAAAAGTCGAAACTGCTATTGAATGACACTTGTTTGATAAGTGTGGTGGTGTAGATCGCAACACTGTGAACCTGGAAACCACTGTTCATGTTCTTCTTCAGTCTGTGTTTACTTTCCCTTTCACTCAGTGTTTGGTGTTCGATGTTTAAGCCTCAGCACTACTTGGAAAGGTTTAAGACAGTGTCCTGGTCTGTGTTAATAAATCCTTGCTCATTGCCGTGACCCTGCGTGTTGAAACATGCCATAACTGAAAGGCTTGGAGTGAGACCAGCCTCATTATTGTTATGACTCAGAATCCCTTGTTACTGATGCCGGAGGACACCTTGTGCATTCTGTACTGTGCGAAAGCCTTTTAACTAATGATGGCCACCAAAACAATCTTTGTTCCCTTGTCAAACACATCCCAAAAAGTTGATTCTGTTCATCTGGACGTAGCGTTTTCAGTGGGAGAAACATTTCATCACTCATCCAAGTGACTCCTTCAGCCTCAGCTGACTGCAAGTTTTCTCACCCTTATATAGAGTATATTTGCATAATGACCAAAACCAGCACCACTGGTGAACAATGGGCTGTGATGTCAGTTTCTTGATCATTAATATGCAAATTGCCATGAGCATTGATCAACAACCACTGATCAAATACTAATGATCAATGGTCATGACCATTCACAGAGAGCCGGGGAATGGCTGCAATGACAGCATTCTAAAATGGTAAAAGATGTACTCTCAGTCTCTCCCCTTGATTCAAAGATGGTCTTTCCCTTTTCACATAAATGGCCTCCTTGACTCCCCACTCAAACCAGCTTTGCTCCCTACCAAGGATATGTACATCCCCATCATTGAAAGAGTGGCCACTGGCCTATGGTTTAAAACATTTCTCGGACTGAAAATGCTGAGTCCAGATGAACAGAATCAACTTTGTGGGATTTCCTTACCTAGATGATTGAGCATGCATCAAGACTTGTCAAACACACTTTTAAACTTAACAAAATTAGCATAAGAAAGTTTTCCGTTTGCTTTTACATGAACCCACCTTAATGCTCTGCCCCACAATAAATAAATAAGCAGTTATGGAACTGGATTTGGAGGCTCAGCAGAGGGTGTCAGTGGAGGGGCCACAGGCTGATTTTGAGCCCTGGTTGTGCTACGATAGACTGAGGGGAAGACGATGGAGATTTTGCAGCTGATTTTAATGGTGAACACACAGGATGTAAAAATATCCTTCACCTCCATTTGCTGAAGTAATACATCCTTTTAACTGGAGAGCTGGCGTCACACCTGATTTTGTTTTCCGAGCAAGGCTCTTTGTCTGGTAAAAGCACGCTGAACGGGATAGAGTCCACTGAGTACACTGGCTTTCCAGATCAGTCTGTCAGGAATTGGAAAGGTCTCAAATGCAGGACTCTGGATAAAAAGTTTAACTGATCACTAGTGAAGCCTTTAGTACCAAACACCAGTAACATCTGGTAGACATGAACAAATACAATGTAGTAAAATGTTATGTGAGCCAGTTTGTTATCCCCCTTATCAGCTGTGATACGTCACATTATTATTACATTTTTAATTATCACTAACAATCAAATAACACTTTCATGAAGTTTAATTAACTGTAAATTTACAATTATTTACTAATAATGGATATTATCAGTTTTTGCCCACATTTCCAGGTGCACCACCATCTATTCTCAAAGCGCCTTCTTCCCTTCTTATAAGCGAGCGGCACTGTGATTATTAAAATATTTGATCGTGTCATTTTTCATTGCTAAACCTGTTGCAAAAGCACACTGACACTATCTATCCCCATCTCCCCAGTACGTACTGATAATGATTTTTTTAAGCTCAGGTCCAAAGAGATGGTAACTGTTGGAAAAAAAAAAGTTAACCACTCAGACCAGGTGCAGTTTCTTTGAAGACATGAAGAAAAATAATTCCTCAGAGAGACACAGAGTGAATAAGAGTATTAAAGTGTGATCGCGAGTGAACCCAATCCAATCTGTCTGCAATCCTTCGCCTACTGTCACCGATCCAAACCCATCCACCCACTTGATTTCCCAGGAGCTGTCGGTTGATGGTGTGAATTCAACCAGTTCGGGCTCCTTCTTTGGAGTTACCATTCATTACATAAAAAAGCAAGTCGTATGAGCACACATACTGTACGCGAGTACTAACATTAGCATACACTCCTCCACACGCGCACATACTCGCTGTCCTCTGTGTCTTACATAACAGTTGTGTTTACAGCGATGGAGGATAGATGAGCTGCTTGTTAGGGGAAGACTTTCAGGCGACACGTTCGGCGCCCTCCAGGAATCAATCCAACTCTAACATATTTTTTTTCTTTTTTGCCTGAAAGATGTTTGTGTAGTGCGCATTTGTGTTTACATTGTCAGCTTTGTCTAAATGCGCCAGAGTCTGCTGAGTGTCTAGTCTTTCATCACTGTGTTGTTATAAGTGGGATGCATTTCACCCTGATTCACCTCTAGATCTGTGCTCACATGGCAGAGAACTAGAGACACAGAAAGAGATGGATAAGCAGAGGAAAAAAACATTTTCCATAACCTCATTCTTTTCTGTTTTAGATGCTGTGATCCACCACACCATTATATAGAGCGGGATCTTCTGCACTCACACTCATTCAGCAGAAATAGCAGAGTGGAAGCACTCAAGTAGCCCAGCAAGAACGTGAGAGCAAGCTCTGAAAATTGAGTTGAGAGGGGGGGTGGATAGTTCAGCAGCAGCCCTGCTGGATAGGCAGACTAAGAGAGCCTCCTTAAGAAAGTGTAGATGGTGTCAAGAGAAGTGAGGGATTACATTAGGGAGAGTTGGTGATTATAGTAGTGTAGCATAAGTGCTGCACTTGTCATGATCAAAGCTGCTATTAGTGCTCTCGGTGAGGATCAAATAAGGCTCATGTAACATGAGCTCAAAAGGAAGAACTGTCAAGTTGGAGAGAAAAAAAGGGTAAGAAATTAGAGAGTGGGAGGTATTTGACATTTTCTGCTCATTTTTTTTTAGGTGCTGTTTTTTTGTCAGTGAGTGGGAAGGTGTAGGTTTGGGCCTTGCTTAAGGAGACTCTGCCAGGATATATGGCTGTTTTGGGATTAATGTATTCTCTGTCTGTCTCGGGGCAGTCACTCTAACAACCCTGCTTAGATGCGGCTTTACCATGCTCTTATGCCTGTATAACCTTTCGACTGACACTTTTTGATGAATAATCCCCTTGAGGTGCAGGGCACAAATACTTTCTCATCAATAACCCACATCCAGTTCTTCATTTTCTGAGCAGAATTTGTGGCTGCCCTGCTGCACCGAACATGGGTAAAAAGTTTCTGTAAGTTTGCTGAAAGACAAATGACACTCTTCCCACTTTATGCATAGCTCATACGAGCACACACACGTTGAGACAAACACACACACGCAGTACTTGCACAAATAGACAGTTTCACAGCTTCAGGCAACGTCTCTTTGTGGATTCCCAATCAGGTGGACTGTGCCTAAATTGTGCTGAAGGTGACCTCTTGTCCTCCTGTTGGCTGACAGCTATGGGACTGATCTGTCCCTGTTCTATTAGAACTGATTATATCATTTAGATACAGATGGGTTGTTTAACCCAGCAGCTGTCCTCATCAGACACACCAGACTGAGCCTCTTGGTTAATGGCTCTCGAGAAGCCATGAGGGGAACAGAGGCAGGCAATGAAGAGGAAACTCACAAATGAGAAACCTAGGCACCAGAATGGCAGAGTGGGTAGAGTAGGTCTGTGGCAAAAAGGGGCTCAGGCTTATACCAGAAAACTACAGATGTGTGTGTCCACATCAGCATAATCCACACAGGGAGCTATTTTGATTTCACTGCGCTCACTTAGAAGTTTAAAGTTAAAAAAAATAAATAAATAAAATAAAATAAAAGAAGTTTAAAGGTTTTTACTCCGCCGGGACATTGGGTGTAGCAGTTCTTATTTTGTACCTGAATTAGTAATCTCCAGCTAATTTTAGATACATTCAACTGAGGGTCACAACCAAAGGGTTGGAGGTGAAAAATGAAGCCAACACTGGAGTGGAAAAACTACACTTCTTCTAGGTTCCACTTGATGCTGGCTCCAAAAGAGTCAGTCCTCATAGGCTCCAGTGCTAAAATGCCCAAATTAACAGCGTGACAAATCTTTTTTTAGGCCTCTATGGATGGTTTCCTTCCATCATAACAGCTTTGAGTGGGGTGAATTTGTTTTGTAACTCATTCACATCATCCTTGCTGATGCTGTAGATTTTAAAATTATGGAGCCTAAAACTGTGACATTATGTCTTTATCCTGCCTATGGTTTTAACTACGTTTAGTTTCAGTTAGTTTTCAGTGTGGGTTTGCTATTCTTAATGCAGCCGTTCATACCGTCCATGTAATTTTGCTGGACAAATTTGCAACATTTATTTTATAGACCAAGCACAATTTTTCCATTTTTTTTTCCCCAAACAACATGATCTGACCAATCAGACTGCTGCAGTTGGCAACAAGTGACTCAGAACTCAAAATGCACATCAGTACTCAATGCACAAAGAGTAAAATAATACTGTTTTATCTCTGACACCCAGCTAGAGTCAATCAGTTCTCTGAAATAATATCTCTGCCTCCTCATATGTGGTCCCAAATCTGCCAACAGCAGCTCAAAATACCCACTGACATCCTGAAATATCTACGAAAGCATCCGTGATACAGCTTCAGCTCCTGGATCTAACCATGAAATTTGTCTTCCTGCTGTCTCCTCATGGAAATTAGGATGAACCCAGAATTTCTTAAAACATCAGGATCAGCTCATCATTGCTTAATGTTGACTTCATTTTTCACAATTATTTGTGGAGGAATCCCCCCCCCAAAAAAAAAAAAATCATGCTACATGCGGTATATATATATATATATATACACACACATTAGATTAAATGACAAGTTGGATGTGAAAAATTTAAAATTTTGTGTTGAGTTTTTGCAACTCACTTTGTGTGTAATGAAGTTTGGTTTTAAAAAAAGTTAACGATTCTTAGTTTTGAAAACCAGTATAAAGTATGTATTACAATAAAAACAGAGAGCTATTTGAGAGCAGTTAACTCAGTCTTGCAGACATCCAGAGTCTCAATAAACACGTCCACTAAATACTCATCAGCAAAGTTGTAATAACAAATTGTACCAGACTAACAAATACTAAAACTAAGGACATTTCCTCTATATTTATGTTTTATGTTAGTTTTCCAAATTCACAGAGACATTTCAGCATTTTTTTCTAAATAATTTAATTGTAGTTCAAAACTTTTTTCACGTGCTATAAACCTACTGTGTTAGTTAGTGTTAGTTAGTTAGTTACATTGTCTGATTAATGATGCTACAGCTCTAAGTTTTTTTCTTTTGTATGTTTTGGTATTTCAAATTTGCAGACGCAAAATACAGTAAAACAAGCTACTGTAGTTGTTAGTGTTAAACAGCTAAACAGGAGCAAAACACAAGTGCAACTAAAAATAATTCCAAACAATGTCAGTCATTTTTACTCCTCAGGCTGATGTATATTAGTATAGTGTTAACAGATATCAATTTTTACAATCTCAATCCAGCTCTCATGGAAGCAGAGACAACCTTTGCTCGCTGCATCAAATACAGACTCATTTAGGCCTTCTGCTTTTGCGCTGTAATGCTAATGTTACAATAAATCGTTGCACCAGAGTCTCTTTGTTTACATCTTCACCCCACCATGCGATGTCCCCTCTGGTGTGATAATCCTAATAATATGCTAACATTCTGTGTTTTGCACTTATTTTTTTATATACATACACTCAGAAAAATAAAGGTGCCAACTGGAACCAAAAGTGGTTCTTTAGACTGATGCCATAGAAGAACCTTTTTTGGTGTCACAAAGAACCTTTCAAACAATGGTTCTTTGAAGAACCATTTCTTTCAGTGGTTCATTGAAAAACCATTAAAGGTGCCCCAAAGAACCATCAAGAAATGGTTCTTTGGGGCACCTTTAAAGGTTCTTCAAAGAACCTTTTTAAAAATGGTTCTTTAAAGAACCATTTTTAAAAAGGTCCTTCAAATGGTTCTTTAAAAGAACCATTTTAACTAACAGTCCCAGAATCCACAGCTTCAAAGTCCAGCAGGTACTGAAGACTGTTATCCGTTTCGCTGTCACCGTCCGTGAGTTTTTCCCCCCGAAAGGTCAAGGCCCGCCGCTCGCACACTCTGTCTGCGCATGCGCATCCCAACGACTGACCCCCTCCGTTCGCTCCCGGGAGGTTATAGTATGACGTGTTCTGACGTCACTCTCTCTCCCTGTCATTTATTTGGCTCGAAACACATATTAACAAATTGCTCAGTGATGAACAACTACTCAGATCATTTACCTAAGCAGTGTGCTTTGTCAAAACGAAGTGTGTTCATTACACTGACATTCTGTTCTGCAATTGTTATTTACTTGTATCTTATAATTTGACTTTACATACTGCTGGGTGGTTTGTAAAGTTTACAACAACTAGTATTATCATTATGCTGTATTTTCAAAAATATATAATAATCTCAAAAGTAATGCCTTGGAGTAGAAAATAGTAATGCTTTATTAAAATTTAAAACTAAAGTACAGTACTTGAATGTGTGTATTGTGTCTACTGTTTGTTAACTCACCATATTCATAATGTGTTTGTGGGGTTAGGGGTGTGTGTGTGTGTGTGTGTGTGTGGGGGGGGGGGGGTTAGGGTCTTTAGGCTTTGGCCCCCACCCCTGCCACCAGTATATTTTTAAGCAAATATTTCTAACTTTTATTTGAATATTCAGTTTCCTACCATCTTCTCTTAAAGGGTTGCCAGGTAACCCGCCCTCTCCCTTCGCACACACATGCACACAAAGAAAACACACAGTATAATTCACAGCCTCATTATAGTGAATAAATATTTATGCCATTTACACCATCAAACTTAGATTGCTAAGGATGAAGAACCTTTTGTTCTTTAAAGAACCATTTGTAATAGCTGAAGAACCATCCACAAAATAAAAAGGTTCTTTGACGTATGATGGTTCTTTAAAGAACCATGAAGCCATCTGAAGAACCATTTAAGAACCATAATTTTTCTGAGTGTATATAAGTAATGTATGCATATTGGAGGTTTGAGAGAGGAAAATCTGTTAAGTTTCTCTATATGTACATAATGCAGCCATATTTCAAAACTGGTTATGGTTTAAAAACTCAGATCAGTCATTAACACAGCTTGTGGGATAGAAAAGTTTAGATAGGGTTTAGGATAGATATACGAAGCAAGCATTTCCAGACGTGCATTACTTTTTAAATATTTGTATGAGTAAAGTGATTTCCTAAAAACATACAGCAAACATAAAAGTACAGCTAGGTCACAGACTCAAAAGTAACTGGGCAAATTAACATAATCTTTAATATAAGGTTTGTTTTTAAACTTAAGTTTTATATTTAATATCTGAACAGCATGCTCTGTTGGGGGGAGATCAGCTGGCTGTCTTGTCCATTGAAGAATTTCCCATTTCTTGGTCGTCAGAAACTCTGGGGTTGGTTTTTCAGTATGCTTTGGGTCATTTTCCATTCTCTCTGTGTAACACCATCCATCAGTTTTGCAGCATTTGGCTGAATCTGAACAGAGTATGGCTCTGTACATTTCACAATTTATTCTACTACTTCTATCAGCGGTCAGATCATCAATAAACATTAGTGACCAGGTTCCACTGGGAGTCCCTCATGTCCATGCCATAACATTGCTCCCACCATGTTTGATGTTGTGGTATGCCTTGAATTGTGAGCTATTTTTCTCCTTCTGTGTATTTTTCTCTTCGCATCATTCTGGTACAAGTTCCACTTGGTTTCATCTGTTCAAAGATCGTTTAAGTCTAATCTGGCCTTCTTGTAACCAGTGGTTCGCATCTTGTTCTTAACCCTCTGTATATCCACTCATGACAGCGTCTCTTCAGTGTAGATTTGGATAATGATGATAAGTTAGAAGAAGGATTCTTCCTTCTTTTTAAGAATACATTGTTCATTTTCCTAAAGTTTTTCAATTCAATTCAATTTTATTCATATAGTGCCAAATCACAACAAAAGTCGCCTCAAGGCGCTTTGTATTGTACAGAAGATACAGAGAGAAGCCCAACAATCATATGACCCCCTATGAGCAAGCACTTTGGCGACAGTGGGAAGGAAAAACTCCCTTTTAACAGGAAGAAACCTCCGGCAGAACCAGGATCAGGGAGGGGCGGGGCCATCTGCTGCGACCGGTTGGGGTGGGAGAAGGAAAACAGGATAAAGACATGCTGTGGAAGAGAGACAGAGGTTAATAACAGATATGATTCAATGCAGAGAGGTCTACTAACACATAGTGAGTGAGAAAGGTGACTGGAAAGGAAAAACTCAATGCATCATGGGAATCCCCGGCAGCCTATGTCTATTGCAGCATAACCAAGGAAGGATTCAGGGTCACCTGGTCCAGCCCTAACTACAGTGGGGCAAAAAAGTATTTAGTCAGCCACCGATTGTGCAAGTTTCCCCACTTAAAATGATGACAGAGGTCAGTAATTTGCACCAGAGGTACACTTCAACTGTGAGAGACAGAATGTGGAAAAAAAAATCCATGAATCCACATGGTAGGATTTGTAAAGAATTTATTCGTAAATCAGGGTGGAAAATAAGTATTTGGTCAATAACAAAAATACAACTCAATACTTTGTAACATAACCTTTGTTGGCAATAACAGAGGTCAAACGTTTACTATAGGTCTTTACCAGGTTTGCACACACAGTAGCTGGTATTTTGGCCCATTCCTCCATGCAGATCTTCTCGAGAGCAGTGATGTTTTGGGGCTGTCGCCGAGCAACACGGACTTTCAACTCCCGCCACAGATTTTCTATGGAGTTGAGGTCTGGAGACTGGCTAGGCCACTCCAGGACTTTCAAATGCTTCTTACGGAGCCACTCCTTTGTTGCCCGGGCGGTGTGTTTTGGATCATTGTCATGTTGGAAGACCCGGCCTCGTTTCATCTTCAAAGTTCTCACTGATGGAAGGAGGTTTTGGCTCAAAATCTCACGATACATGGCCCCATTCATTCTGTCCTTAACACGGATCAGTCGTCCTGTCCCCTTGGCAGAAAAACAGCCCCATAGCATGATGTTTCCACCCCCATGCTTCACAGTAGGTATGGTGTTCTTGGGATGCAACTCAGTATTCTTCTTCCTCCAAACACGACGAGTTGAGTTTATACCAAAAAGTTCTACCTTTGGTTTCATCTGACCACATGACATTCTCCCAATCCTCTGCTGTATCATCCATGTGCTCTCTGGCAAACTTCAGACGGGCCTGGACATGCACTGGCTTCAGCAGCGGAACACGTCTGGCACTGCGGGATTTGATTCCTTGCCGTTGTAGTGTGTTACTGATGGTGACCTTTGTTACTTTGGTCCCAGCTCTCTGCAGGTCATTCACCAGGTCCCCCCGTGTGGTTCTGGGATCTTTGCTCACCGTTCTCATGATCATTTTGACCCCACGGGATGAGATCTTGCGTGGAGCCCCAGATCGAGGGAGATTATCAGTGGTCTTGTATGTCTTCCATTTTCTGATGATTGCTCCCACAGTTGATTTTTTCACACCAAGCTGCTTGCCTATTGTAGATTCACTCTTCCCAGTCTGGTGCAGGTCTACAATACTTTTCCTGGTGTCCTTCGAAAGCTCTTTGGTCTTGGCCATGGCGGAGTTTGGAGTCTGACTGTTTGAGGCTGTGGACAGGTGTCTTTTATACAGATGATGAGTTCAAACAGGTGCCATTCATACAGGTAACGAGTGGGGGACACAAAAGCTTCTTACAGAAGACGTTACAGGTCTGTGAGAGCCAGAGATTTTCCTTGTTTGAGGTGACCAAATACTTATTTTCCACCCTAATTTACGAATAAATTCTTTACAAATCCTACCATGTGAATTCATGGATTTTTTTTTTTCACATTCTGTCTCTCACAGTTGAAGTGTACCTCTGGTGCAAATTACTGACCTCTGTCATCATTTTAAGTGGGGGAACTTGCACAATCGGTGGCTGACTAAATACTTTTTTGCCCCACTGTATATGCTTTAGCAAAAAGGAAAGTTTTAAGCCTAATCTTGAAATCTAATCTTTTCTCTCTCTGAACTTTACTTTTACTTTTTTCAACCAATGATTGGCTCCTACACTTGCATCAACATCTCTTTGAACCCCATATTAAGTTTGAGTTCCACTGAACAGCTACCAGTTGCAAGTGTTTTACTTTGAATCAACTCCAAAACTGTTGTACTTCCTGAACAGTTATCATGAACAGCATTATTTTTGCAAAATCGATCAAAGGTGAAAGTGTGTGACACAAAAAATGTCACAGAGTCAAAGAACTTCTGGATCTAACTGTATTTAAAGTAGGACAGTCAGATACTTCTATGCCAAAGTATATGTTATGGTTCTGTTATTTACTCATAACCTGGAAGCCTCCCACCTGGCTTTAAAATGTAGAATACATGAACAAGAAAGGCACAGTTGAGCACTTCTGGCTGCTGCTTTGGGAAAAAGTGAGCAGATGAGAGAGAAAGAGGCAAAGTAAAAAAGAAGCAGGTTTTTACAAACGATGTGCTTCAGTGAGCGTTCCTGCCATTAACTCTGGAATCGTTACTGCGACTGCGTGGATACTAATCTATTATAATTCAAAAACCTATAGTTAAAAAAGGAGAAAAAAAAGAAACAAAAAAATGAGTGAGTAAAGCAGTAAAGCAGTGTCCTGAGTCAGCATCCCTGAAACTAGTTTTAGGTCAGAGAGTGGGGTGCTGTGAAATTGGGTGACCTCAAAAGTGATAAATTTAATGAGATCAAAGTCATCCTGTATTTTAGTGTGACTACAAATTTTTTCACAGGCTCTACCTGCGTCCAACCCTCCCTCTCCCTTCTCCCCCTCATTTGCTATGTTAGCAGTAAGCTCCCGTTCTCTCTAAAAAAGGCTCTTCACTCAGCCTTTAGGAGCACATGATATCGATAAGACATGCAGTTGTATTGTACTGGCGGTGATGTTAGTCTGGGGGAGGGATAAGAGCTCTCTCCTGTAGCAGTGAGAAGGCAGGCTGAAAATGAAAGTGTAGACTTTCTCTCCTCCTCCTCCTACACAGCCTGGCTCACAGGGGCTCCATCTCTCTGAGGCTCTCTGATCTTCGAGTCACAAAACACCTGCTGCCTGCCTTCACACAGGCATGGAGAGACAGGGGGGAAGAACAGCAGTCAAGCAGCCGAGAGGCTGGGTGTGACAGAGAGAGAAAGATAGAGTCGGCTTCAGAAGAAATACACGGTGTAACATGTAAAATAAGAGGGAAGCAAGATGTGGCAAAGGTGGAGTAATCGCAAGAGTTTATCAGAGACCTTTTGTCACTCAGTGATGTTTAATACCTTCACGCAGGTGCAGGTAGCAGCATGTGGCTCCCCTCTTGCACTGTTAGGCTTGACTGACTGATGACTGACTGGTTGGTGTCTTGCAATAAAACAAATGCAAACGGTACAGGATCTTCTCTTGGGTTTATTTATGGCCTTTGTGGCCCAGCAATCCATTTTTTGCTTTATTACATTGCTTTATTTGTCACTCTTGTCTCCCATGGGTCAGTACCCTCTCCATCTTATAGTAGTAGCATCATTCCTGACTTTATCTAAGGGAATATGTGAGCTCCCAAAGGGTATAAACACTTGGACCAGTGGAAGAGAGTATGTTTATGTAATCATAGACAAGGGTAGAGTGAACAGGAGTTGTGTCTTCTATCTATTATTTATTGTTTTGTTTCTGTTTCATCTGAACCACAGCGAAAACCAAGATTAGCTTTTGACAAATGTAGCGGCGTTTTGATTCCTGTATGATGTTATTCTTTTTCATATGACACATCAGCATGTCCTCTCATGACCTTTCAACCTCTTTTACCATCACTGAACTGATGCAGATTTACAGATTAAGCTGATGTCCAGAGCAGGGAGCATAGCAAAAGTCTAATTCCTAAATCAGAAGCTGGTGCTTTGCTGTAGGTTGATGTAGATAAACATCTCAGCTGCAGTTAACCTCTGACTTTGCAATGGTTCAGTTACACCGCTTCTGTATTTTCACAGGGCAAGATGATTAACTGACTAAGCTATAAAATGTCTTTAGTTATATGTGCAGATTAGATATATTATTTGTGGAGATTAGATAAAAGAAGCGTTGAATGTTTGCATTTTTGTCTGTTATCATCCCCAAAACTGAAATACAGAAGGAATGTAATGATTATTTTTATTTGATATAATTATATATAATATAATGTGTTTGACATGCAGTAGCTTTGATATGCTCAATCATGTCTGTGAGTTTACTGAGCTCTGTCTGCCCTCTACTGGTCAACACTGTTAAGTACAAGCATCTTAATGAAATAATGTGTTTATTCTAGTGCTAAATTTAATTTGTGGCGATTTTTAATGATTGTGTATATATAATTGTCAAAATATCATAGCTAAAAAAAATGTTTGTGCAGTGGTACATCGATCAGAATATTATTTCAGTATACTTTAATAGTTTTTATTTTGTTTTGTTGTTATCTTTATGACAGCCTTTGCTCCAAAGCTGATGTAGTGCCTTTCCTTATGTGGTTTAATTCAATGAAAGTGCCTCTCACATAATTAAAAAAAAAAGGGGCTCAGATCTGGGATATCGAAGCTATTTAAGTTATGTCGGGGTAACTCAGCCTTGACATGCCTACAGACACACGAGCAAATATTTGCTCATGCACACAGGAATAATTATTTCACTATCGATATTTCTTATCTTTAAAACAGCTTTTAATGAATATTCATTAGTGATCAAATTAAAGTGCTCTACCGTGGTATTTCTCTTCCAGCTGGAAGAGCCATGCATCATTAGTTACTTAAAGTGTTTCCCTTTCATTAATAGCCTCTCTTCCTCTCTGGTCTTCATTAAACTTAGTTGTGTGTGTATGGGTTTGTGAAGTTTTTAAGTTTCTTCTCCCATGTGCCTGCCTTCTCAGTCCATCTGTTTGCCCTGAGGGCTGATGGCTGCTCTGTGCTGTTGCTATGCAGTTTTCTGCCTGCAGATGTCAGCAACACCACAATGATTATGTTCTGGTGTTTGCTCTGCAACAGGACAGCCAAATTCTGCACTATTGAAGCATTTGTTAAAGAAACCTCAGCACTAGCGCAGGAGATGGATAACAGTGTTCATTGTGTTGCTGCAAACATGACAGACACATAAACATTTTTTTTGTCTCATTTATTTGTTTAATTTAGTTGTGACATATTTAAAGCTTGTAAGCATGTTTGTGTATATGTGCAGCACCCAACATCCATACATTTTTGGCACTTGACCGATTTTTATCCATCTTCACCCGCTGTATGATCATATGATAGTAACCAGCTGACACAGGGATACAAATTGTTTTTACCCTGTGAGTGTATGTCAATTGTTCTTTGGCAGGTTTTGTCAGCATGACAGTATAACAGCTGTTCAAGACAAAATCACAAGTTGAGTTTAAAGATGGACACATGCTGACTTGAGAGGACAAAATATTGTATGAAGTAGTAATAAGTACTCCGTAATCATTGGCCTGAAACAACAATCTGGTGTTTTCCCATCTCCAGATGGGCTCTATTTTAGCAAATATTTGTGGATGACAGCTTCTTATAATCACAGATCAGTGAGTTTCATGTGTGTAGGAACTGTACTTATATGCCAGCATCACTGAGAACAGCTGTTAGTATGTAAGTTAGTACATCTTACTAGCAAGAACAAAGCAAATCTGTTGATTATGATTGTGTGAATAACACTGTGCACACTAAAATCTAAAATCATATATGGGATAGTATTATTTATTATTTAATGATGCAAGACGCATCACTGTTCAGTAAAATGAGTAGTAGAAGAACACTTGACCTTTGACCTGTGAGTGAAGCAATCCTTTCAGGAACCAAATCCACATGGGACCCAGTACCAGTTATTGCTTAGACTAATATCATTTTAATATATGTTTAAATTGGAATAACTTGTAAATAATATCCAAATATGTTCATGAATATATGAAGGAACACATTTGGTTGGTTAAACTCAGATTTTGATTTCATTTATTACTAATACAACATTATTTTGTTTCCTCAGGGCAACATTATGCAGTTAGACCAGTTTTCTTCCGGTAATAATGCTGAAGGAGTGCTTCTAAACTCTGGTCTTTGGGACAACTCGTGTTAGGTTTTAGGTGTTCCCCTGCTACAACACACTTATTCCAAATGACCATCGTGTAATTAGGCAGTTGCATCATTTAATACCCAGGAGATCATTTGAATAAGGTGAGTTGAGCTTGGATTGGGGTCCTCAGGAGAACATCTGTGTTAATGTTTTGAGAACACTCAAAGCAGTAGAGGATGTAGTAGTTTGATATGTAAGTACTCAAATCATGCATTGAGAAAACGATGTGATTGGACAGTTAGGGTGAGGACAGTGAAGGTGATGAGAGTGACAGTGAGTAAGAGCAGACCCCAGAATCAGCTTTGAAGAACAGTTAGGAGATCAGGGATCAGTCGAGGGTCAGACATACGTGAGCAATAATGTGTGTATGTACGTGATGACAGTTCATCTGGAGTTGGGTGAGGACTTTATGAAGGGCAAAGAAACACAAGTATATTAAAATATAAAATTACATGTTTGTTAAATGAGATTATTTAGAAAGCTGTGAGATTTTGGTACCTTTTGGTGCATTGTTGCCCTGAGGCAATAAACCAGTTTCTGGTAAGGAGAGGTGAGGGGTACAAATTTGTTGACTGTTACATCAACAGGGACACACAAGCTCTCAAAAAATAGGGTGAAATATCTTATACACTAAAATTCATGCCACAGAGGGATAATAATAAAACCATATAAAAATATTTGCAGGCTAGTCCTACTTAAATCAAGAGTGTGTGATATTTGAAGTTTTGCTCGAGTTGCTGTGGTTCCTGCTTTCCTTTGCTTTGGCTTATCTGAGGTAAACGTTCAATTATAGATTAAAGCTTCTATACGTGTGCATATTGACCCTTTCCCAAATGACTCTCACAAACTTGTACTTCACTGTGGATTGTCATTCTGCATTAAGTCATCCTTGCAGCCCTTGAGAGTCCTCACAGCATATTAAAGGGGAGGGTATAAATAAACAGGCTGTAGGATGCAGTCACTACTCTATAAGGAAATAACATTCATCTCCATGGATACGAATGATTTTGTAGCTCACTTTAACTGTTCTGTTATTCTGCATTATATACTGTTTAACCTTAAACCGTCTGGGCAGTTTTAGATCACATAATATTAGTTTCTAGCTATTTGCATGTGTATCCATCATAATCTGCTTTGATTACCAAGCAGAATAAGCTGCTGTGTATTCAGTAAGCTGAGGAGGATTTGATATGAAGGATGCATTTTGATATGCTTGTTAATAAATCCATTTACATCTTTAATACAGTGTAAGACTCGAGCCTGGAGGCTGGACACACAGGATTCTGGGAAGATGGGGTTCTACAAACCTGAAGGACTGGATGTGTGTCTGGGATTATATGTGTGTGTGTGTGTGTCTGTGTGTGTGTGTGTGTGTGTGTCTGTGTGTGAAAACTTTCCTGCTTTTTTGTTTGTATTTAAACCTTAACCACACATCCCTGAAGATAAGTGTTTCCACCTGTGCCTCTTTCTTGCTTCTCCCTCTCTTCCCACTCCCTCTCTCTTTCTCCTCTCCTTCCCTCCACCGTCACATGTCCTCAGTGAATAGAGTGTTGAGTGGATTTCACCAGCTGGTGCCTTTGCCTGCCACATAAATAGTGTTAAAAACAAATGCATGTGAGAATGTGTATGTGCGTGCGTGTGTGTGTGTCTTTGCCAGATACTTGAGTGTCAGTGTCACATCTGCCCTCCAACATTCCTGTGTGCCTTTGCGCTCATGTGGAAGCCTGCACAGACTGCGGCACCAATTCCAAATCTGTGGAAAATCATTATCTTGTCACTTGTGACACATACACACACACACACACACGCACATAAAGTCTGCATAGTATTTTTCTTAGTGTTTTATATTATTCACTATGAAGCTAAATACGATAGTTTTTAAGTTTTGAATCTATAAACCGAAAGGATGAGATCAGTCACACAGCTATGTTAATTCTGCTACTGACAGTTCATTCAAATGAACATCTAGCCTAGATCTGTAGCTTCATCAATAGGTTAAGTGCAGTAACTCTGCATGCTTCTGAACTCATCTTTCTTCTTATGTCTCTGACCCCTCTATCTGTCTGCCACAATGTTCTTTCGTCGTCTGCCAATTTTTATATTTTATGGTTATTTTACTGACGTGTTGCGACAGTAACTGCTTTTTTGTCCTTGCAAGAATATAATTAAGAGTTACTGGAATTTGACTGAAGCTGATAATTGGGCCAGCAGTGTGAAGTGTTGTTCTTTGTTTGTGTTGATTTTCTATGGTAATAGTTGCTAATGGACTGTTGCCGGTGTTTGGCTGTGCTGCTTTCACACCCTGGACATCTTGGTGCTGGTGGTGAGTCAGAGTCCTGGAAGTAAACACTTGAAAAAAATTGATGCAAAAAGGCACATGTACATGTGCTGAGAACAGGCGGCTGAGTCTTGGCACAAACGCTGGACACATGTCACGGGATTTGAATGAACAATGGATGTAGAACTCTTATACTTGAGCAGCCTCACCCTTCCTCCTACTTCTTTTTATCACCTTCTTCATATCCCCAATAGAAATTTTTTTTATCTTCCTGTTGGATAACAGGCTTATATACAGTAGATATTGTGAAATTTTACTGCTGCTCAGCTGATGGGGCCTCAGTGTTGCAGGGAAGCCTCTGTACATTTTCAATAAAGCTGTCAGGTACAAGCAGAGAGTCTGACGGGCTGTACCTCACCCCTGCTGTCAATGCTGGAGATAAAAGCTTTTGGTGTAGGACCAAGTGAAGCTTTTGTCACACCCAAGGTGAAAATCTGAGACAAAGTTAGATAATGTACACGATCTTTTCACACAAAGTTTTCAGAAGTTGAGCTGTAAATTTAGTGTAAAAAAAAAAAAGAAATCTAACATGTTACTTCTCCTCCACAGTGAAACTAATAAGTACAAAACTTTCTATGGTAAACTTTTGTTTGATTGATTTAAAGGCAACAATATCGATGACTCCTGTATATTGGTAAACAGCCCATTAATGCTCTCCAAAATGTCACTGCTGCTATCAACTCTTGATTTGTCATGCGGCTCTGCTTCACAATTTCAGACAAATTCATGTTCGGGATTGAGTGTGAATGGTAACCACAATTTTCTACATTCCAGTAACTAAAAGACTAGGAAAAGGAAATAGGATTTGTGACTGACTCAACAAAAGATCAATTCATTATCCGCCTGAGACCTGAGCTCTTGATTTGGATGCGTACTTGAGATTAGTTGGATGTAAAAGTATGTCCTCATATAAGGACAATAGGTTTATTTTGCAGCACAACACAATAAAGTTTTTTTTTTTTTTTTTTTTTTACATTTAAGAGCATTTAAGCAGCTTTAAGACTTTTTGCAGCAAAATGAAAGACATAAGGCCCGGAAGGTTGAAAAATTCTCACTTTGACTGGGTCAGCGATTAAATCAGATTACAAACATAAATGCTGTCCTTGTGTCTGACTGATGGTACCTATAAAAGGTAACCATCTGGAGTATTTGACCTCTACTACAGCGATGGAGAAGTTTTTCTATGATTGTCTGCCCAGTGTCAACAGGTGGTGATAACAAGCCAAGAAACTCAGCAGAGGCAGGAAAAAGGCTTGCTTGCTTACAAGTAAACATGAATGTTAACGTACAGGATTATAAGGATACGCATAATCTATTGTAGAAACTAACAGTGAATGAAGTATATTTATTTTTGTTTGTTTGTTTACAAGAAAATACACAGGGTACTTTAACGCACGCATGTTTTATTCTGCTTTTAGAGCCCTTTTACATTTTTTATTAGTTTTATTTTACTTTTAGTATCTTTCACATTATTTATGCTCTTCCTTAGAACTGCCTGAAGTTATTGTACTCTTTGCCTTACTTTAAAATCCCAGACATATAAATCATAATTAGTCTCTTTTTCTTCCTCTCTTCATCCCATTGACAGAAAAGCTGGCTTTATTAAATTTTAACCTGTCATTATCAGATCATGCAACCCTGAATGTGTATGTGTCTATGTATGTGTATGTGCGGCAGGAGATGGTGTGTTACATCGAGCAATTAATGTTTAATTCTTCATGCTACACTGATCACTCAATCTGTCGCTTCAGTTCTTCTTTAACTTTTAGGCTAAACTACGTGTATGAGAGGCTGCTTTCTCTCTTCCTAGAATCTAGCTGGCTCTATTATTTATAGGATTAGAGAGAGGAGCAGTGTGCGTGAAAGCCCGTGTTTTTGTTCACATTGTGATTCTTGATCATCACATGTCTGCCTGTTTCTATTAAAACCAACAAAGGATCATCATCATCTTATTGGGTATAATCCTGCTGACCATCATTTAGCTCAGATACAATAACTATCTGAAGATTATCTTATTTCATGGGAAATCGGTGAGTGTTGCTCACCTGACCCCCTCAGAATCAGCGGATCTACTCAGACAACAACTGTAGTCTATTCAGTGAAGCTATGCAAAATTTGACCTTCATATAATGAAAACTGTCTGAGTTCCAGGGCTTCAACATACATAGGGGTGGAACAAAAATTTTGCTCATAGTCAAAATCACTCATAACATCACACAATTTTCAGGGCTTGCAAAACACATTTAAACTCTGTTTAAAAACAAAACAAACCCTCCCCACAGCACCACAATTAAGCACTGATACCTCAGATGTTTTATCTGTTTTCTAAAAATTGATATTAACATGTTACCATTTTCACAATTTTACAACCACAATTTCTTTGGTTACTTTAGCTGTTGTCAATACTTGATATGTGTTTAGTGTCTTCATTTGCTCCTGAAATTACAGACTTAAGTCTGGATCACTTAATGTTTCATATCCAGTGATGGGTTTGATATTCAAAAAGTAATGTTTTACACATTACTTGTTATTTTTATTAAGAGTAACACAGTAGCTAGTTGACCTAGCTGTGTGTTTGAGGTAAAATAGTATTATTTAACTTTATTCAGCACCGGCACACATTTTGAGTTACTTGTTACCTAATCGGTCAGATCTGTTTTTTCAGATCTGAAAAAGTCTAAAGGGGAAAAAAAGCGAGCTTGGTTCGAAAAATATTAATGCTGCAAATTTGCCCTGCAAAATTACATGGTTACTGTGAATGGCTGCATTACAAGTGAGTCTGAAAAATGTTTTTAACAGATGAAATATTTACATGGATGGATTTTACGTGTTTATGTGTAAAGACCTTAATTCAGTTGTTTCTTTCTTGGACACAGTTTGTACTTTACCATCACACTGCTTGTTCTTTCTAATAACAAAAATGAAAGTAATGTCCACATCTACACTCCTCAAACACTACAGACTAGGGATGGGTATCGTTTAGGTTTTATCTGATAACGGTGCCCAACCGGTACTTTTGAAATGGTGCCGGTGCTTAAAGACTGGAGAACACAAACTTTGTCCAAAAAGCTCTTATGTTTTTATTTTTAGCAGTCTCTTTTGCAAAATGATAACCAAGTTAGCCTTTTCTGTTGATACAACATACCTCCTTTGGTTGGAAAAGGTGCTTAAACAATGGAAAACACAATCTTTGTCCTAAAACCTCTCATGTTTAGCTGTTTTTTGTAAAAAGATAACAATGTTAGCCTTTTCTGCAGCTATAGGGCATATATGGTATCACTCTATCAAACAAGAAGACAGCCGCATGTAACTACAACGGTGTTAGCTAGTTCACTTTACATGCATTAATGTAATAATGCATGTAATTTACTCAACGTAAATTACACAGGAACAACATTAAGCCACTCACCCAGAGAATAATGGCTGCTGCTGCCATCATCATCCATCATCATTTCTGCTACACTGGCAGGGCTAGGGGCCAGGACTCTACTCTTCGGGTTCTTGGGATCCGATAACAGGCACCACACCCGCAGTAGATGTGCTCGGTCTTGCAGCAAGCTATCAAATACGGCGCATTTCTCGGCTTTTAAAAAAACACTATGCGTCGCCAGGTGTTTCATCAGATTCGAGGTGTTACCTGCTTTGCACAGTATCACCTTAAAGCACTTGTTGCATGCTGCTGAGTTTGCATCTTTTGCTGTGAAGTACAGCCAGACTTTTGACCGCTTCGGCTTGGGCATTTTTAATCTGTAGCTCTGCTCTAAAAGGACATACGTACCTGGACCTGCCTACTATCCTCGGAAATGTAAAATGATTGGCTAGAATCCAAAGTGTATGACGTCTCAGGAAAAAAGAAAGCACTGAAATAAAGCACCGAAATATGCGCTACGTTTCGGTCTGCTTACTACCGTTTATGTCAGGATGGCACCGGATACCGGTACTCATCCCTACTACAGACTGCTCTATTTTTCTCCTCCCTGCATTGAAACTTATTGCTGATTGTAGTGTAAGTGTGAAGGAAGCAATGCATTTTTTTTTTCTTTCAGCCTGCTCATCATGCAGATAACTGAAGAAACTTCAAGTAAAAACATAACTATAACTGCAAACTGATTGAATAGTGCATAGTAATGTGTTACTTCAGCACGTGTTATACCCAGCACTGTTCACAGAATTACTTGTAGTTTCTCGATTGTTGTGAGTTTTCATTGTGGACCGTTTTGTTCTGGTGATGAGGGATTTATTCAAACTTCTCCCTTTTTTTTTATTTATTTATTTTTTTTTTAGAAAGAAACCAAAATAAACAGTCAGTGCAAGCAAACCTGAGGTGGCAGTTACTGAGACTTAATCCAGAGCTTGGAGATTATTAAATTTTTCAGTAGCTGTTTGTGCCACCTGTGACTGAAAACAGCACTGTTGAACCAAGACTGGAAAGTTTAAGGACACACACAAACTTCTTATGGTATATCTCGGTCGGCACACTCTGTCTGCAGTTATTTATGAAGGCTCGCACACACTCAGAAATAGGAGAGATAATCCTTACTTGAACCATTAGAGACCACTGAACTGAGAAGCCAGGAGTCAAAACCAATAAGTTGTAAGAATCCTTATATGACCATTTAATACTGAGTCCAAAAAACCTTTTTAAAGTCTTTTCCATCTGCTCTCCCACATGTTTTTAAATCCATTTTCTCAGAATCTGGGAAACAGGTCCTTCTGCACTACGTGGTTATGTCACTATTTGCCAGAGCTGCTCTAGACTCTCACTGTCAAATGCTCACCTGTACTCTATACTTTGACCTCTCTCTTTGACTTTTAAATGAGGACAAGATCACAGAGCCGACAGAAAAAGACACAGGCATTTAGAGGAAGCATCTGCCTGACATTTGATTGATTTTCTTCTCTATTTTTCTTCTTCTGACCTGAAGAACAAACAGACATCCAAGGAGTCTGGGGTTGCTGAGGTAACTGTAATCACTCTTAATTCAGCATCAGGGAAAGTGAGGGGATAAAGGTGGATTGGCAGCAGTTTAGCAGGCTAATGTGGGAGTTGTAGAGGGCAAAACAATAAATATGTGACACTGGGGAAAACGAGTTGAGTGTGTTTCCCTGTTGAGCAACTCTGCAAGAGGGAAGCCAGAATGATAAGGATGAAGACAGAAAGGCTTTACATAAATACATTTCTTTTCTCAATCCCGCAGGATTTAAAAGCTCCTCCTCTCTCTTCCCCACTTCTCCTCCTTCTCTGCCGGCAGATAATAATCCTTTCATCGACTGCTGGTGAGGGCTGGTGTTTGTCCAAAAAGCCTCTTTCTACTTCGTCAAGCTTTTCCACTCTTTTAAAATTGCACCATGCTGAGAAGGGAGTGAAGATATTATTAATGCATTCCCCTATTTGCCCCCTCTCCACCTCCCTACCTGTCTCTTCATGTAACTTTACTTTTTCCCTTTTGCTCCTACCCTCTTCACTTACCTCTCACTGTTACGAATATCATTAATGAGCAGGCAAGCAGATAGTGACGTGCGATGCTAATTAATGAGTTTGCTTAGTTTTCTCTGTCGCTTTACTCAACCTCATAGCGGCTCAAACACAGATGTACACACGCTCTCCCAGGCTGTCTTTTCATGTTTCATGACTGGAGATGCATGGGAATAAATAGCATCAATAAGATGTGTGGCGAAAGCAGATAGAAAAAAAGCACCACCACCTGCCAGTCAAGCCGGCCTCCTTATAGTATACTCCTCTCTCACACACACAGAGAAAAACACACACACACACACACTCTCTCACATGTGCGCTGGTCTGTAATTTTTCGCCACACTCTGTTCCCAACCAATGAGAGGCCAGAAAAGGGCTTCTCAGAACGTGAGGGGGAGGAGACAGAGTGCTGCCGGCTGATTGACAGCGCCCTACAGGTGGAGAGAAGAACGCAGAGGAAGAGAAAGGGGAGAAGACAACACAGAGAGAGGAAAGAGAAGCGGTGAGTGAGGAGGAGGAGGAGGAGAAGAGAAGCAGCGGCAGTCAGACTTCCACGAACACACACACCTAAACACACACTCACTCACAGTGCTCTGTGCCTCCCCTCCTACCTTGAGAGCTCGTTTCCCCTGGCAGACAAGTCGACTAATACTACCATCACTATCATCACCTCCACCTCCTCAGCTGCACCAAGATGAGCCAGTGCAGGAAAAGGTGCAAGAGGCAGCTCACCAAGGTGGCTCGCTATTTCTATCGCTTCCTCATGGGAACGCTCACCCAAGGTAGGCATCCAAAAACTTCCACTTCCACACCCAGAGGTTCGCTGCTGGGTCTGCTGAGCGCAGCAGCCAGGTGGAGATGGTCTAAAGTTAAAGTTTGCTGTGTTTATAGCAGAGGTGCTGATGTGTGTTTTGAGATCTTTGCAAATAGGTCACTAGTCTCTGTGTGTGGCTCAGGTTTTTTTTTTTACAAAAGAGTAAATGCACTCCTCAGTGGCATAAATCCTAAACATGACTATCTAAAAGCATGTCAGTGAACCTGCAGGGTTTGAATGTGGGTCTGCAATGATGTGTACTGTATATATGGTCCTGTGAGCATACATTGTTTAAGCTTGTTCAATTCAAACACATAATAATAGAATCAATAATGAATTCACAGCGAGAATTAGAAAGCTGCTGGCTTTGAATGAACTCACTCTTCCCTTCTTTCAATCTGCTTTTTCAATCCCTGCTTCCCTCTGTCCTGCCTTCACAGTTCTGTCCTTCTGTCTCCTCCTGTTCGCTCTCTAGCAGTCAAACAGATTGCTCTCTGGAAGCATGTGGCATTCCACCTCTATTGAGAAACTCTTAGTGGAAGAAAGACACACACAGCCTTTTACCCAGCCCTTCATCCACCTCTCAGCTAACCCATCCCCATCCTCCTTCCCTCTCTAGCTTCCTCTGCACAGTTACACAGAACTTTACAATGCTAATTTGAGGAGCGAGATTAGAATAAAATTATGTAAGCGCAGTCAAGTTCTTTTCGTCATACTGAGAAGGTCCTATTTCTTTAGCATCCACGTACTCTTTGTCCTCCTGGGCTTAGTGCTGGCTAAAGAGTGTCCTTTCCAGAAATCACCCTTTATAATGTTGCCTATTGACAGCCTGCCGCTAAGCTTTACACCCATTTTCCTTTTTTTCTCGCGAGTGATATTGAGCAGCAGCTCACATTGCCTTGGGGAAAACACAACAGAGTAGGGTGGTTCTATTGAATCCCAGCAGTTGATCCTGAGGGTGGAGGTAAAGCTGTGTTTAGATGACCTTGTCAATAGAGCAGTGTGTGAATGCTAATTTGACATCAGGGTTGCTCATCTCCACCTCTGCTTTTTCTCCTCGTTATCTCTTCAGACTTTGACAACTGCAGAGCTTCATGTTCGTGATCTGAATGCAGCCGCTTATCATGCGTGGAGAAAGCGCAGACATATAAATGCACATGTTGTAACCCATGTGTGAGTGTGTGTTCATCACAACAAAAACACTCTGCTGGAAATGACACTATCAGCACAAATATTTGTGCTGATAAAGATTTTGAGGGATGCTTCCCAATAAACACTCTGAGGTTTAATAATTGCTGTATAAATGTCTATGCAAAAGATTACATCATCAGAAAAAAAAAGCTTGTGCCAGTGTCTGCAATGTTACCTGGTTGTTACTTGGTTGTCTGCTTGATGTCCTCAGCTGGAGGCCCAAATATTATAGTAAAAGTTTCTGTAGTGGCCGTTAATTATACTGTTTGCGCCTTTGAGTTTGCACAAACAAGCTTGGGGATAAATGGCACAGAGATTGCTGGGAACTAGAAAAGCAATGACAGATGGACTAACACGTTGGTGATTTTGATGTTTTCTTGGGATGTGTTGACGACAAGAAAAAAAAGTCACTACTAAAGTAATTAAAGTAATTAGCAACAAAGCACTACAGCACAGGCACTACATCAAACTTTGTATTGTTCCAGCAGTCATGCACAAACATTCACTTTTTGTTGCTAAAATTAAACTCATAAGACGCAACGTTAAAGGAGACTACCACCAGAGTTTATAAAAAATGAAATTACTACATGGACCAAAATACAATTTAGGGGCAATGGTCAGAAAAACAAAGCCATCATGGGCTCAAGCAGCAAAAGTGGTAACCATTCCAAGCCCATACCCACATTCCCTTCCCATGTGTAAACAGATAATCAGACTCATACACTACCCTCATAGACTCACTAGGGCTTTGCAGAGTGGTGTGACAATGTTTGAAGGAATGAAACAAATCTCGTTTAAGTGCCTATTTTTTTCCATATACATCCTTGTTATGAAAAGGTTGGAATAATTGTACTCATTGATATTCATACCTTGTCCGGACATAGACATGTGTTTGGTGCATGCACCCTGAAACAGGCACAAACAGAAACAGAGCAACTTTAGGAAATAATGCAGTTTGACAGTCTGCTGGCAAAATAAGCTACTAACTATTTAACCAGCTAACTAGCTACTGCAGCATCAAAGCACATTCGCTCCCATCTATGAAGTATTTATTAAAATTGGTGTGTGTGCGTGCGTGCGTGCGTGCGTGCGTGCGTGTGCATACACATCCTTAAGTTTACTCAGAATGGAGTTACCATGACTACTGGCTCCTGCGTGTCTGTTCCAATGGGGGAGAGAGAGAGAGAAAAAGAGAGATGTCTGCTTCATTGCAGTGGGAGCCAGAAAGGGCTGAACTGTATAATGGCTGTGCTACATTGGGATTTCATCAAGGCCATTCATAGTTTGGTATTTGGGCATTGTAGCATTTTTGGCTGTGCCAAGGTGCTGAGGGACACGCCATTTAAGTCAGGCATGGAGAGACAGATTTTGCACTGCCATCAAACTGTGTATGAACCTAGCAGCGATTTAACTTATGCAGAAAAGGACTGATGACATTAAGAAAGCCCCTGGTTAATAGGTGTTTTTATTCCACCTCAGTGAATAAGTTTGCTGGACCATGTATGAAAAAACTTTAATTTTTTTACGTGCTCATACCCTTACTGGTAGCACACAGCATGTTTCTGAAAAGACTCATGTGTCTATAATTAGTTCTGTCAATTAATCACAGTCCTGCGCCTCTTCAACCACAGGCCTACACAAGGGTCAGGATGCTGATTGTGTGTTGTTAGCAGAGGTGGGACCCAGTCATTGTTTTGCAAGTCTCAAGTAAGTCTCAAGTCTTTATCCTCAAGTCTCAAGTCAAGTCTCAAGTAATGTCAGGCAAGTCAGAGTCGAGTCTCAAGTCACTGGTGTAAAAGTCCGAGTCAAGTCACAAGTCTGAAACTTTGAATTTCAAGTCCTTTCGAGTCTTTAAAAAAAAAAAAAATGAAAAAATAATGTTGCAGTTATATGCTAAATGTAAATATTAGACCATGTAATTTTAAAATCTGTGTTTTTCTCAACACATGACAAAATAGTGAACTTAGAAAATATACACAAATTGTGAAATTGCACCTCTTTAAAATGCAGCTCAATTAAACCTAGCTCCAAGAATAATTTTCACCGACAGTTCTGAGATAAGCTGCATGTTATTCTTGGATGCGGTTGTAGGACCGGCTTTAAAATCGCATGACAAAAATATCATACATATTAAAAAAACTGTATCACCAACGTAGCCTGGACAACATTTGCTAGTTAGATGAAGTCAGCTATCTCATCGTAGCATATTTATATGCATATTTATAATCATACGGTTCTTGGAGTGAGTGCATACACTCATGAAGTTTAGTAACTTCAGGTCACTGCAACAAGTCCAGGTACAGTTTACCGACGGATGGGTGCAGGACCTTGAAATGCACCGTGTAGAAAGTAAAGACCGTCGTACGTGAAGAGAAAATCTCCGTCCCGGTTTCCCTCCAAGGCGTGAGCACCGATAAGCAGAGTTTTGTCCTTTCCTTATAAGATTCCCAATTATTCAAAGTAACACTCAGGTATGCCGCTCAGCTGGGTTAGTTACGACGTCGGGAGTAGCTTGGGAGAACAAGGAAACACAGACTGCTTCAGGTTGCCTTCCCAAATCGACTCAAAGGTTTATTTAGTACATAACAGCTTATATAGAGGAAAAAAAGGTTCGTGTGTCAGCAGGTTCTCAGTTCAAACTGGTACAGACCAAATAAGGAAACGTCTTCCTGCCTTGTGAGCAAAGAAGTATCCTTTGTGTAGTTTATCAGTTCAGCTACAATTTATGATCATCCCAGCAAAATACACTCCTAGACATAGAATACAGAGTTCTTTCATTAGTGAATTCTGAAACGAACCACCTGGCCTTTAACAAGCTCTTTTCTAAATCATAAGGAAGGGAGGATGGGAGTAAGGAAGTGGTCTCGTCTCTGTGGTATTTTCGACCTTGGGGTACCAGCCTGTGAGTCTTACACATCAATACATGGGTCAGAGAGAAAGAGAAAAACAACTAGTAAATGGGCCTTATTGAGTAACAGTTCTCCTGTATAATATTACTACAAAACAATATCCTGTAAATGCTAACCGTAGTATCAAAATATCACAACAGTACGTATCATAAGTTTACCAGCCTCACAAATTGTCGTCATAAATACACATTCCTTAACCGTTTATTAATAGGACCTTTGAGCTCAACGGTAATTAATTAGCAGTGGAAATAATTTCTGGTAGCATCACAGAAATGTAGCAGTGACAACAATATTGTATGCTGTAATCGTACTGGGCAATTAGTGATACAAAAAACCTGTTTTATCCTGTGAATAAAAGTATATGTTTTTGTCAATGTACCATAATAACAGAAGCGAAACGCAATATTGTGTCAGGACAATTCACTGTTTATGCACAATAAACAAAGGAGCATAGCGCGACAATTTCTGTTCAGCGCCAGACTTGCTTGTAACCTATATCACTAATTATGTTAAGAAAAATGACGTATTAACTACTAAAAAACACTGACCTTCGTGTAAATGCTTGGAGCAGACTAACCTGTGAGCTGGAGTGTTCTGGGACGTTATATTTGATCTTTGAATGGCTGCAATCCAGGCCACCCGTCGCGTCTTTGTTACTTCGGAAACATGGCTCGAACAATTTCTCTTCAACGACGTAATCCGATAACAACGATCTCTTTACCCGTCGGCTTCCCGTGGCTGTCATGCGACCGGCTATTGCAGTTAATAGTACAACGGCTTCTTGCCATTTTTTGTGTTTCTTTTTATCGCTGTGTAACTGATTTTAATTGAAAGCCTGCGTGCGCTAGTACCGCTTGCCACGAGTTCCCAGAATCCTTTGCGGTTCTACCCGTGAATGACGTCACATTTTCAATCTCTATATAATATGCATGTTAAATTTTATATTTGGGGTAAAATATCAAGTCTTTTCAAGTAAACCGGTTCAAGTCCAATTCAAGTCCCAAGTCATTGGTGTAAAAGTCCAAGTCAAGTCACAAGTCTTAGAACATTTTTTCAAGTCAAGTCTAAAGTCATAAAATTAATGACTCAAGTCTGACTCGAGTCCAAGTCATGTGACTCGAGTCCACACCTCTGGTTGTTAGCCCTTGCTGGTGTATGCATTAGTGATGACAGTCATTTTTAATCACCCTCCATTTTAACTCCACGTTTCCCACTAATTAGCTTGTTTCATTAGCTTCTCCAAGGTAAACAAGGCCATTCTAGTGTGTGTGTATGTGTCCGTGTGTTTCTGTGTTTCCTTTTCTCCTCTTCTTCCCCAGAGCTTTGTTTGTGTTCCTTTATCAAATAGTGGGACAAGGGTTGTTTAGTGAAATTAAAATGTTTTAAATACTATCTAACCTGTTTGCGCCACCTAATAAAAATGCATACATTAAGGAATCCCATTCACATGATTTTTTTCTTGTAAAGTGGGGAAATACCTCCAACATGCACAAACATTTGACCGCACAGCATGCAGTTAATTTGCATAATTGTAATGTCTTTGATATGCTGCTTAGACATGGGGGTGAGCAGAGCCTATGAAAACCCAATGAGAATTCATAAGAGAGTCAAAAAGGAAACAAATCAATAAGTGACATTGATCATGGAATCGGAATCTAAGTTCTTATTAATTCTCATCCCTGTTTATCAGCAACCTAAAGATTCTTATAGACAAGAAGATGGCGTGAGATGGCCTTCAAATTCAACTGGATCACTATGTGACTGAGATTTCACATTATGTTTTCCAACAAGCCAAATCCACAGAGGTGTCACCATACAACCCACATTATCCAAAGTGCAGCTTTGGATAATGTGTTGTCCCACCTTTTGTTGTCCCACAGGATAGCCCCGGAGGTCTCAAGATAAGGAGTACCCACACAATGTCATTGTGTTTATTACATGACAGGAACGCACAGTTCTGGAGGTTCCTAGTAGTTCGCTCAAGATTAGAGACCAGTTACTGACCCCAGTTGCTATAACCACCAGTTACTAAGGAAAATTGTATATTCTGCAACCAGCTGATTGAGAGATTGGCAGTTGCTAGCAAGAAGTTGAGGTATGCATGTAGGTACCAAAACACCTACAGGCAAATTGATTTGGTCATTAGTAGGTTGTCATTAATTTACATGGAAGACTTGTCTGCAAATCTAACTTTTATGCAAGATCATTTAGTTAAATTTACTCTCTGGATGGTATGATGCAACTCAGAAAGGGAGACCATTGGCCTACAAAAGTTTGGCATTACACTTTTTTATGTTTCACTTCAACTTGAAGAGGAAATCGCTAGTGTTTCCAGATAAGTCCGTGTCTTCCATGCAACCTATAGGAGACCACGGCAATCTGCTTACAACTAAAACAATCACAAGGAGGTTTGGGTGCAGAGGTTACCAGCCTCTAGATCTGTGCAACTGTTTCACATAATACCTGCAAAGACCAGAGAGTTGTATTCACTACAGCTTGGTGTACAGTTTAGTAAAATTAATATATGATGTAGAATACTAAAATAAGGCAAATGTGTTGGTTTGTGAAGAAGTAGTGAGTAGCTAGAGATGACAAGAAAATACTGTGTACAGTGACGAATCCCTGTGTGATGGCCATTTAGAGTGAAGAAGAAAATCCTTAAGCTTTTATTTTGTCATTTGTACCAATAGCTGTGTGTTCTCTAAAATAAGAAAAAAACTCTTTAGATCTATTGCCTTGTGTCCAGATCTATTGCCTGATCAATAGCTCACTGATCACACTGTTAAACAACCTACTTTGTCTTAGTTATCAGTGTATTTTCAGCTTGTTTACAGGAATACATTCAATTGTAGCTGAAGGCATTGTCGTTCTGTTTCAGCTAAACAACAAATTTGTTCCCATCAAATTAAAAAATGACTTCTTGCCCACTAACAGCTTTACTCCACAGTAACTGTACACAAACACAATGTTTTGACTTGTAAATTGCCTGAGGTTGTAATAAACAGCCCTAAATCAATATTTCATGTCTGAAGATTAATGTGTTTGGTGCGCTGAGGAGCAACACATACCTCACCTTGCTGCAAATTAATTCTCTTTAGGTGATCAAGATCATACGCATGCAAACACCAGTTTCCTGTAACTTATTAATGTCATACACTGCATTCTCCACCACTGCACCTTTCTTACTACAGGAGACTTTCACAAGGACTTCCTGTGCATCCTGTGCAATGAATGTGACCAAGAAATAGTCACATTCATTTCCTTTTCCAGAGTATGAGTCATTTGTTAGGGGCTCTGACATTTTTCCAAATGAAACTTGGTGTTAATCTTCCTTGAAAAGCCATTACAACTTTGTACTGTCTAATTAATAACGTCTGATTTTCTTCCTCTACGTGCCACTTCCGCCTTTTTTTTCCTTGCAGGGGCATGCATAGTTCGACGCCAAGAGAACGTGCATAAATATGCATGCCTAGAGAAACACACACACACACACACGTTTCTTTACACTCTGTTTTTCAGCTCTCATACCTTGAAGCTGATTCTCTTTGCAACCCACTTGTGGCCATGACCAAAGAGATTTTGTTATCAACCTTTCACTTATGAATAAAATATACTCGGTGTGAGCTTTGGCATTGCTTCATGTGTATTTGTGTGCATGCAATGGTGCTGAATTTCAATGCATTCTTTATTTTATTATGAAAACTATAATACTGTTATTCTGGTAGCAGGCCATGTGCATGCAGTTGCACGGGCTGACTTGTTTGCAGCCACTATAGCCAGTAGTCAACACTTAAATGCTTAAGCGTCATAACTGCTCAGCATGCTGATTAGATGAGAAGTATGCGAGTTTTTGGTTTGAATTTGTACCTTATACGTTTAACACCATCCCTCTTGTCTTTGAAAAATGTCGCTACACTCGTGTCCATCACTTTCCCCGACTTTTGATAAAAAATTGACACAGTGTGTCACTTTTAGACATAATAAATAACACCATGGGCTCCCTATGATGGCAAATTATGACACGTGCTTCTAGGGGGTTTAGCGTTGCTATATTTATGTGTATATTAAGTCATATTACAGTGTGTGGTAATGGCACTCACAGTGGGAAGGGAATTGCTCATTACTACAAGTATATCTTACTCCAAGCTAAAGTCCCTTGTTTGTGTGCTTAACTGTGGGGTGAAGGAGACCCTCTGCCAAGCAGAGCATGGTCGTGCCTCATATAATAGGTAATACGAAAACGCGGCAGGAAGTAGTGCTTAAGCATCAGATCTCAGAAGACATAACTTGTGGGGCAGAAACAAAGAGATGCATCCAGACCCTGCCAAGATTTTGTCCCACTTCATTTAGGGTATTATTATTTTACTCACTGCTGTGCATGGTGTGAGAAGTGTTTTTGTCATTTGACTGGAAAAAAAAGGTCTGTAAGAAAGTGAGATGGAAGAAAGATAGACAGCGACAAAAATCATAAGGGGTAAATAGGAAATGTAAAAAAAGAAAGAACATATTCTATCACATCTCAGCAATCGCACCCGTTTTAAGATCAGGCTCGTTTTGTCGCCAGACGTGAAAATTCTCACTTGCTTGTGCTGATTATTCGCTTCTGTTTCTGTCTGCTGTTGACACCTCCTGACTTGCAGATTCAGGAAGGAGATTAAACGGTGGCCTAAAAATAAACTCCTTGTGGAAGTTCAAGGTCAAAACACGTGCAGAAAAAAAAGTTCCCTTTTGAGTAGCTATATTTAAAAATTACATTTCTGTTTTACACGTGCTGCCAATTATATGCACATGCAGTGGCATTCCAGATCAAGTTATTAAAGGAAAAGCGACAGTTGGTTTGTAGTTATTTGTGCTCTCTGTGTATGCCGAATAATCCCTCTGTGTATCTGTTGCTTGCTTCCTTATCCTTTGTTTTTACTGGCACCCGTCCCTCTGTTTTAGCCCTAATCTGCTCCATGCTGTTCACATTTCGCTCCGTCAAACGTTGATTAAGTCAGTGCTCTGCCTGTCAGGTGATGTACCATCTGCATTTCTCTCCTCGATATCCACTCCCAGCATAATTCAGAGTAGGTTATGAGTTTTCTCACCTCTGATCAGCTCTGCAACTTTCTCTTGAGATTTGACCGTAAAGATGAGAAGCAGGAACTGACATGTGATTAAATTTCAGTTTTTGCCCTAAGCTAATGCACTGTTTCTTAATTGGACGGTACGGTCCATAAGGCTGCTCCTGTCATCCCTCATCTCTGTGAGGAAGACTATTATCTGGTGCAGCGTGGCCTGTTGATCTTCAGCTTCTTGTAGATCAGTGTGCTGCACCAGTGGGGATTTTAGGTGTTAGCCGTGTCTCCCTCAATCCTTCACTTTTTGTGTAGTAAGAGCTGTCTCTGCATGTGTCCTCTCACGAGCTCGCTTTTTGCCTCACCCTCAACCTCTCCTCCACTCATCCCATCCACCACTTTTTCCCCCTCATGAGAAAGGTGTGAAACATCACCTTCATCCATCATGTGTATACACACACACACACCTCACATGTGCTAAAAATAAACCGCTATTAGTAGCAGTCTGAGTGAGGGGTGATGAGAGTGAGGGGGGGTTAACTAGAAGTAACTGTTGGAGAAAGGAGAAAAGGAAAATTCAATACAGTGTGGAGGCAAAAAGAGGAGGAACTGTAGGAAAAGGCTTTTTCATTTTTAATCCTCTTTTATAAAAAAAAACTTGACTTTATTTAATAACAGAACCGACAATGTATTTTAAATCATCTTCTCAGATGTTCATAATTCATTCTTCATCTAGAGTTTATGCGTTCGGTTTTGCACTGCTTGTTAAAGAAAAAGAACAACAAAAGATAAATGTATGTGGCTGCAAGAAGGAAAGAGATGGCTTAGGAGGTCAGCGGACATCAAAGGAGGGAGTTATGTGTCGGGCAACGCATTGATCAGCTTTCCTAGAGGGCAGCCTTTGACACACTGCCCATGACCCCCAAACCTTCATCAGTAGTATGGCACAGGATGGTAGTATGGCAAGTCTGCGAACAGTGCCAATTTCTATCACAGCCTGGATGTAGGTCTGCAACTAATCACTTCAGGTGGTGACATGACAAAGTGCTCAAAAACTGGCAGAAGTGGTTAAAGAAAGAGACAGCCAGTGATAAGTGGGAGTCAGCAGCAGTTCCAGTTCCTGTGGAGAGAGGCAGAGGTGGCATGTATGAGCAGCAAGATTAGAAAGTAGTTTTTGCCTTTATGGCTAATGGCCATTGAAGCTATTTTAGGCTCGTTAATGGCTATTTAATGTAATAAACACTTACACTGTTGCTGCATTTAGTTATGTTCTGTGGTATTTGATACTTGTTGAATGTACAGATTTTGTTGCTAATAGGCTGAGGCATACATTACTGTAATAAATTATCCATTATGAATGTATATCAAGCTCACAGGGGCCCTACTGTGCTCAGTGACGCATAACAAAATGTGTTTCTGCATTACACAAATATGGCTAAGATGCTTCTGTGAACCAAAAGTACATTTTGTCACATAGACGGCATATTTGGATGGGACTGAGAGATGCTCACTTATAATCAAGTGAAAACAGGAATCGATCATTTGTATTTATTTACTTCCCTCAATGTATTTTTCCAATCCTGCTCAGCACAAAATTGTGTCTGTAGGCAACCCAAACATCTTGTATAAATTGTGTTTTTGTCCCTCAGTGTGTCCCTTATCCTTCGAACTCTTGTGTTTCCTCTGGTTTCTGTCTTCCCGTGGTGTAGGCTGTCAAATGATGACAACAATTATACATGACTGTGTAGTTTGCAATGAACTTTAATGCAGAGCAGAGTAGTTTCTGTCTTATTTTCAGACATTAATATGAGGAGCGTTGTTTTACATCTATACCCAAAAACTATGAGCATTTTGGAAGTTTAGTGAAACTCATTATGTCAAATGATTTTCACACTCATATAGAAAGTCAGTGCTGTTTATCGAGATTAGATCGGTGGATTTATGAGCATTTAAAGGTACATTGGCTTGTATTTATGATAGAGTGACAGATTGTGTTGTTGAGCCTCAGTGTAACCCCCCAGGGAAATCCCATGACACCCTTTACTGCACTTAAATCTCAGCAATAACAGAAAATACCCTCTTTTGGAGAACATTAATAATTAAAAAAAAGTGCTTAAATTTAACTGTGACACTATGATACACTGAACTGAACACAGAGCTTAGTGTAACAAAGGTTTACAGGCTAACAGAGAATTAGACTGAACGTATGGTCACAGTATGGCCATTTGTCCTATTTTTAATAGAAAACAGCTGTTTTTGTCAACAGCCATGCTGGCCAGGACAGAAGGGAGGTCAGCAGAGGGTGAAGTAGTTCAAAACTCGCAGTGTTAAAGTGAATGGAAATATTCACATTGGAAATTAATAACTCATTACATTATTTAGTAATGTTAGTTATTCTCCAAGAAAAAAAGAAAAACATGAAGTCTAAATGATGCTTAGTAGTAGTTATCTGTTCCAATATTAAGCAGGGACACTTTTCATGTTACTCTGCTGCTGCCCATGGGATTGATGAATTGATGAATAGACACAGTGTAAATAAATGAAGCGAAAAGCTACAGATGTGGCTTCACACATAACGACTTGATACATGAAGGCCTGATTTGGAATTCAGATCATTTAATTTACACCTTAATGACTTGTTCTCACTTTTTCAGTTTTCAGGAGAAATTTTTAGGAGTATTTTGATAAATAATTAATTTTCTAATCAGCTCTTTGCAGCCAGTCCCTCAGTCATTAAAGGCTAACTAACTCAATGAAAGTGTATTTCCCACCCCTCGTTGACAACTTCCCTTGGCAGGTGGATAAATTTACTGCTAACTATAGCTATCAGAGCAGTGGATAAATCTAAGCTAACTATAGCTATTAAATGCCTCGGGGATCTCTCAGCTTCACTCCCACTGCTGCATGCACATGTACGCTGGATTCTTTACCTTTAGGACAGCGTTATTTCTTGAGGTTAAGTTGAATGCTTTCACTGCAGGCTTGCCAAACATACAAAGAAGAGCACCTCAAGTAACCAATAGATTATTATAGTAGTATGTACAGAAGTATCCACCTGAACATTTTTGTTATTCTTTCTTCAATATGCACATGAACAAAGTATAATTAAAGTATCAATAAGGGAAGAATTTTGTGTATTTTTATTTTTAGCGAAACCTGTTGTTGAAGTAAAATTTAAGTAAAACCAGGAACGTTTTCAAAGTTTGCTATTAACCTGTCGAATAGTAATAATATTATAAAATGCCTGGAAAAAAGTATGAATACACATCACAAAACTGTTGTGATACAAGATCTAAGAGAACCAATATTCACCTTGAAGCAACCCAAAAATATGTTCATTGTAACATATAGCGAGATAAATCAAAGGGAATCTGAGCACAGGTACATTAATTGGCCTTTTGCTTTTTTTTTTTTAAATTATCAGTTGTTAATTTTTGTAAATCATGTAAATTCTCTCCAAAAACTTAATTTAAAGATAAGTAAACATGACAACTTTACCTCATCCACCAAAGAGGTGACACCATAACAGCTTTGTGCACACATCAGTGAGCTTGGAAAGTGATGCCAGTAATAATAAGCAGTGTTGGTCAAGTTACTTGAAAAAGGTAATCAGTAACTAATTACTGATTAGTTCCCCAAAAAGTAATCCCATTACTTTACCGATTATTTATTTTCAAAAGTAATTAATTACTTAGTTACTTAGTTACTTTTATAAAACACGATTTACAACCTGAATAGGTGATAAAGCGATAGATCTTTCAGCCCAATTCTACTTTTTCTGCATAATCCATCATACAAAATGTAATCAAATGGAAAAGTCTCTTTTTAAAACTTGTTTTATTAGTTTTAATCTTTTGCATCAAGCAAAAATTAAATTATATGCAACATTTTCTGACTGGAAGAAATTTGTTTAAATTTTAAACCTATTTTCTGCACATTCCAGCACATAAAATAAAATATTTTTTTGTGTTTAACTCACTCTTTTAAATAGATGCAAGTAAAACACAGCAGAAAATAACTAAAATCAAAGACTAGTGGTCCTGTTGCTCTATTTTCACCTGTAAAGCAGGAGTGGGGTCGGTGGTGCTCAGTCTGTAAGGATGAATTTCAAAGTTGAAATGCATCTTTCTTTTATGTTATGTTAAATTTGTTTTTGAGTCATTTAAAGGAATGTTTAGTTGGATTTCTTCTATCCCTCCTCTAGCCAACCTTCTATTTCCCTCCTTTGTCTCTGTGTGACACTTTCTGTAATAGACAGCAGCCGCTGAGGACAAAGGGTGCACTTCAGGGCTATCCACCAGGGACACTGGTGGTCAGAGGCACTAAAAGTCTGATGGACCCCAGCTGGGACAGAGCTGTCGCTTCCACTCAGCCATCCGGGCATGAGGAGGGTCGGTCTCAGACAGATACGACCTTGAGAGAGTGTGCTGCTGACCTCCAGTCGATATGACAGGGAGAGAGAGAGCAAGAGGCCGAGAAGGAGAGAGCGGATGGATGGGAAGAAAGAACTGGATGTTGACTGAAGTGGGGCAGATAGGAAAGGATTCATTTTGACAATAAGAGTGTGTTTGAGTGAAGTGATACGCAAGCTTAAAAGTTGTAAATATTTTTGTGCACAAATCTTTCAAACATCATGTTTCTCTCGCTCTCTCCATCTCTGTGCTTAGACTTTTTAAATTAATTTGTTCTAGCATCAGCCCATAATAATCAATTTCACAGCATGTCAGAGCACATTAACATTTAGTGTAATGCATGTTTACTCCCCAGCCTCGTCTGACTAGTGTAAAACAATCACAAACTGATGGTTGATTTATTGAGTTATATCACTGTCTTGATTTCCACATTGATTAAAGAGTTACTTTTTTGTTAATTTAAAAAGCCTCAAGCATTTGTGACTCTTTTAGACAAATAAAGGTAGAAAATGAAACTAAAAAAGCATTTTATAAATAACTAACAGACAAATAAATATATCATACCCCACTAAGAGACTTCCTCACCAGTCTTCTTGACTGACAGTACTCAGTGTCCCTCTTCTTCTCTCTATCAGTGTAAATGTCTCACTTGCCTGTCATTTTCTCAAGTGGCACTTGTCTGTCATCTTTTAGCTCTGCATCAGTTTGATGTCTGTCAGTCAGTTCTGTGTGTGTGTGTGTGTGTGTGTGCGTGCGTGTCTGTGTGTTTGAGCCTGTGTGTGTAGGTGTGTCCCTGCATGGGTTCATCTTTGTGCATTTGCATCTTTCTAGGTGGTCGTCTTATAGCTGGATATTTTCATGGTTCGGCATGGACATACTCCGATACAACTTTACATAACTTTTTTCTGATCACATGCTGCACTCGCAGATGCTCAAGAATGAAGGAAAAAAACTGCAGAAAGTTCTTTTTTGTTGTTGTTATTTTTACTTTCCTGCTGGAAATAATCGCCAGTGTAATTTTTAGCATCTCACTGCAGTGGATCAACGTTCAGTATTTGCTCTGTCAGTACAAATAAAGGAAGACAGTGAAAAGTGGTTCATTTATTAAGTCCAATCATGTCTGGGACTCTTACACCCTTAGTGGTCAGCAGTACCATAGACTACACATTTCTTTTAATCTCATCATAAAACAAAATACTGCGAGTTCTCCCTCCTAAATGTCTTCTTGGTCTTTGATTGTCTTCCATTGTTAAGGCTTAGTAGCACTGTGAAAACCAAACTCCTTCAAATAATTGTTATATGGAAGCAGGCAAAACCCATCATGTGTTATTACATAGAGACATATAAAGAAGACACTTCCGAATGCTTATTCTTAAAGGGTCTTAAGACTTTTTATATGGTGGATCCCCTTTCTGACACAACCCCAAAGAGGTTGATGCATGTTGATCTGTTTTGTTTGCTGAACTGGTCCAACAATAAACTTGTTACACGATTTTATCCTAAACAGAGAGCCTTGGCCTCTGAGGCCTCTTTCATAGTGAGCCTGATGGGCACCTGTTGGATGTCTTAGCAACACGTCCTCTACTCCTTTTCTGAGTGAACAACCCCAAAGATATTTGTGTCTCTTCCCAGGATCAAACCACATACCTTTTACTTGTTTAGTCACTGTGGAAACTACTCTGTAAACACACGATGTCCTTAAAGGGTTAGTGAATAAATAAGTTATGGTGATATTAGAAGCTCCATTTGAAATAATAACATTTTGGTGCCTGCACATTTCAAAAAGTTTGGACAGAGGCAAAAATAAAAAAAATGTTGTTGAACAAGCAAACATGCTGCAAAGGTAGCGAAAGGAAAAAGTTATATAAAATATATATGTTCAACACGGGTTAAAACTGCAGTGCAGAGAAAAAAAAATGAAGACAAGATCTAAAACAGCCACCGCTCATCTGTGTCCAGCCTGCAAAACTGTGTTGTGTTTAGTATGATCAAAAATTGAAATTCTACCATTAATGTGGAACAATATATAAAGAGTTTGGAGTGATATGCTGTCTTTGAGGTGATGTCTTATTCAGGAATTCCTTTCTGATTTTCAGCAAGACACAGCGAAAGCACAATCTGCACCAGCTGCACCAGCTTAACTTAAGTTCAGGTCAGACCTGTCACACGCGGAGCATTATATAATGAAAAATATGGCAAAGGATGAAATCCTGTATCAACAAAAATGGGAAGATGTCTCACTTTGAAGACTACAGCACTCGGTTTCCTCAGTTTCCAGACATCGATAAAAGAAGTGATGCAATGCAGTAGAAAACATGTCCCTGTCCAAACTTTTTGAAAACATGGTACTCTTATCAAATTCACTCATGCACTTCAAATACAAAAGTGTATACTTTTAAAAAACTGTAAGCTTGTCTTTGTACAAATCCACTTTGATTTGCAGTTAATACAGGGACATTATTGTTCAATAAAGACTGATTGAATTTATCAATGTAATACTTTGTTTTATTACTACAGTAAGCTCCTTTACAGTTTTTTATTAGCTGTAGTAACCACAGTGTCACTTCCCTGCTCTCAGTCACAGTGATGCTTTCAGTCTGATCCTGATCTGTGTTCTGCTGCTTTTCCATTGTTTTGTCTGCTCATCTGTCTGCGAGTCTGCATGATGTCAGTCTGACTCCATCTCCATTTCCTCTGATCCAGGCCTTTTGTGCGGCTGCATGTTTACACGCGCACACACGCGTCACATATGGGTATGTGTGATCTCATCAGTTCCCACCTCCGGTTCTCCAAATCGGATTCTTCTCGGAGTTATTTATAGCTGTTGTGGCCCACTCCACCATGTGCATCGCATCATGACCTGTGCTCCTACCTGCCTTTGGGGAAAAGGGGCAGCATGGGTTTATCAGGTGACTGTGTCTGTGTCCTCTCTGTAGCTTATTTTCATAGTCAAGAGAAATACTTGATTACTCACTGTGTATTTCAAGGTTTTCAGTTGGAGTTAACTCATTTGTCTCATTCAGTGCCAGCACAAGTCATCTGAAGTGCTGCATTTTATGCTGTGTGGTACACGGAAAAATTTCCAGGTGTACATTTCTAAAATGCTTAACTGATTAATGTGATAGCCAAATAGACTACATTTTCTACATTTTTTTTCCACCTACATGCAAGTTTGTTCTTACTTTAAGTGCAGCATTACAGCAGTCCAATGAGTTTAATATATTTTCCACTAAAGGTTGAAGACAGATAATGGCCTCCCAGTAAGTTTTTAATGAAAGTAGCTGTAAAAAAAAAAAAAAAAAAAGTTATTTAAAAAACAGAAGATGCAGACATGAATTAAAATTTTCCTCCATGACACTAGAACACCTACTAATGTTCTCGCCTCCTATCTATTGGCATGAGACACGTGTGGCGGGTCTCTAACCACATAAATAAAATGCTGTGTTCAAGCTTGTGTGGCAACAAGGTGGCTTTCACACACTGGTGCCCTCATAAACAAATGTTTATGAGAATGCATATATTTATTGGAAGATGTAATTACATACTAATCTATTTATATTTATAAGTACAATATTATTTTTTTCTATTAAATAAACTTACAAAATGACTGACTGTTCAGCTAACTGTTGTGCCCATGTCACATTTCTTACTTTCTTCTATCATTTCAAATATCAGCTCTCATATTTTACTCTGACACGTGCCTCTGCACTTCAAGCCTGATTAGAGAGACAGTGCTGTCTTTGGATGCCTACTGAAATCCACACTGTAAATATATAACACTATTTTCTTCCCCGATATTTGTACATTTGATATTTTTGAATACCGTTCATATGTATATAGTGCCACAGAACGATGCACCTCACCACCCTCCTTTCTTTCCCTCATGTCTGCACTGAGCAGGAGATGCTCTGTATCCCATTGTACATGTGTATAGTGACAATAAATGGCATTCTATTCTATTCTGTTCTAATGACAGGACTATTTTTAAACCCCAGCATTAGCAAAGTGATCAGAAGATGTGAGTATAAATGATCATATCACAATGACCAGACTTAGAAAAAGTAACGCTTAATAGGAAACATGAGGTTTGTTTTGGAGTAAGCACTTTATTACTTTTCACCCCAATAATGTGTGGCTGGTCTCAAGAATTCAGATTTTTCCTTCTCATAAAAAAATCGAATTTCTTTTACTTGCCCAATGGTTGGGACAATCTGTTACTGACAACAATCCCGTTACTTGAAAATGATTTTAAATGTAATTGCACTGGTTGAGCTCACAAGTTCAACAGCCTTACATTGTGTACTTGTTAGTTTACACAACAGTCCATGATCAGCTGACTTTTACAGTAACTGAAGGAGATACAGTAGTGGAACAAATGACAACTGCATGTCTACATATTGAAAATCGGGGTAACTTAGCTGCCTTTTTAAACTTTAGGGCACTGTCATCAAATTAACTATGAAGACAGCGGGTCACGTGAAAATTAATGAGATCAAGATTAACATAGAAATCTAGAAAACAATGGCTGATTAGGAGTATAACCAATCACACTGCAAGGTTTTATTTAGCCCGGATTTGGACGTCTCTTCAGACAACTGTAGTAAAGTATATTTACTCAAAGGATGGGAGAGTAACAGGAAAAAGGATTAGAAATAATTACTCTCTGGAAGGCATGCTCAACTCTTTTCTGAAATAACCACTCAGTCTGCATGCGTGAGTTTGTATGTGTGTTTGCTCTGCAGAATGCTAATGGCTCGCCATAGCTTTCCCAGCCATGTTAATATGGTTTGTCAGGTCCACAATGTAATATCAGAGAGACAGTGGTTCACAAACTAAGCTGTGTGTGATGAAGCACAAGCAGCATTGTGTACATGTTTCTGACTGTGTTACCATATGTGTTATATTCACTGGCACAATGTAAGAGATAAAATTGGAACGCCTGTCTGTGTCCTTTTTAAGGGATACGTGGGGCAGGGTGAAAATAGATGGTTGTAAGTGTGTGTGTATGCCGGTTTGTGTGTGGCTTTATGTTCAACCCAGACCTGGGGAATTGATGCTGTGCGTTGTGTCCATGACGACAGCTTCTTTCTCTCTCCCTCTTTATGTCTCTCACCCTCTGTCAGTCCATTTCTCTCTTGCTTGTTCTCTTTGGTGACAGTTGACAGATTTAACACAATAGAGCATTTGACTGGGCCTGGCTGTCTGAGACAATCATGGCTTCCTCTGCTTCCCTTTCGTCCCCTCTCCTCTGTTATCTACATTATATGTGATTTCCCGATGTAAACAACCGGTTGCACGTATTGACTCGTATACAAAGATGCTCTATGTGCGCGTAAAGATTCTCAATATCCACCGTGTTTGCATGTGATTGTGCTTAATGCATTTTTATCCGTGGTCATCAATAGTGCGCTATCCCCCCTCTGTGACTTTGCAGGGCTTTGCGTGTGCAGTACAGGCAGGTTTGTCCTTTGGTACAGGTTGGATCATTTTGTGCCTTTTGATTAGCTGCTGACTCAGCGTGGCATCAGCTCCACGTGCTTGCTGTCATTGTCCTATTGTCCTGTTGTCCATGAGACATTCATTTAGATATCACCAGATGGGTTATATTATATTTGTCCTTGCCTAGGCTGTATGAGTCAGTCAAAGTAATGAACAAGGAATTCAACTGGCAGTCGACCTTTTTAACAGGGAAGATATCAGAGAAGGTATTAAACCTGCTGTAATTAGGAATTTATTTTGCGTTTTGTTGCTGGTCAGGGCTTTTATTTTTAAAATGGTCGATTAAAGCTGTGAGTCTAAGTTATTTACAGGAAAAACAGTTGGTCTTCCTATTTGTAATGTTGTACACATGGCTGACTTTAAGGTTAAGCTAATGAGGCGATGTTAATGATTTGGCAGCAACTCAAAACTTGTTCATGCTTTTTTCTGGGTGTGTAAATGACATTGAAGGGCACATAAAATCCACTTACCAGAACATTCGTTACACATTCAAGTGTGTTGTAGGTTTTATTTTATGTGCAAGAGGGCATGTGTGCTTTCTTTGCTTTGAAATATCTATAAATACTTTAATCTGCACTGACCTCTAGTGGACGATGTTTGAAGTTGCGCTTGTTTTGTTGAAAACGTCCAGTGAGGAGGTGTGTGGCTGATTATTTTACGTTTCTGTGCTGTGATTCCCTCTTGCAGTCCATGAGCTCACAGTACACCCACACTTTCCAGTAGTAAGGCACACTTTTGCAATATTTTGTAATTCTCTTTCCTCTCTCACAGTCTACCTTTCTTCCCCCCACAACCTTCTTTCCCATTCTCTTTCTTCTCTCCCAGTAGGTTTTCTCACCATCCAGCACCTGCTCGCCGGCACTATGAAATTGAAAAGTCACTCATTCTGCATTCAATATGATATGGTATAAATAATACATTGTTTATTTCTAACCATCACGCGCCAGACTGGTTTTGTACTTTTGTTTTTGCATGGAGAGTTGAAAATTGGAAATTTCCTACATTCTTATCTCTGTGTTTTCAATCAGCTGTGTTGCCATTTTCTGTTGCTGCACTTGTTGCCTGTGCACTGTGCTTGCAGACTTTTGTCACCGTTCCACATGCATTGTGCGCTGCCACGGGGCATAACGAGAATAATATATCAGCGGTAATTTACAAAACACACTGTCAGTGCACATATTAGACATAAATGAAAGACATAGAGAGACTCATTCAGTCTTGCTGAATAGGTAATTGAGAGTAGGTGTCTTTTTTTTTAACCTTTTTCATTAGTACATGAAACCTGAGGGTGAAAAAAAACATGCCTTATCAAAACAGGTGGTGCATGTTTGTTCATGTATAGATGCACACAGTACATGGGAAAAAACATTATGTCACGCCCACAGGAAAGAAAGAGATACACGATTGTGCTACCACAAAATACAGCTGTTTCATAATACAAGCCAAACATTGCCCACCTGTGTTGGTTATGTGGGCTCTGCAGTCACTGGTCATAATGAGCAACTCCGAGGAGAGCATTGGAGGTTTTTATGCATTCATCCTCATTTCCATATTCCCTCTGTCTTACTGGCTGTTCATGAAGAAAGGTGAGTGTCACTCTTAGAAAGATTTAAAGATTTCTGTAGATCTCATTCTCTTAATTTGTTTAAGGTTTGTTGAAGGTGCTATTTTAAGCGGAAATCTGTATCATAAACTTATTGAAGGGTTAATGAAAGATTTAAAGGATCCACCAAGATCCAGGATCTGTTACATGAGAAACACTTTAAAGTGCTTTGAAGATCATAGCTGCCGTTATAAGGTGCTATATAAATGCAGGCCATTTACAACTCTGCTACTTATGGAACTGCATTTCTGGCTCACTGGAAATCCCTTTTAACATGGCAGATTTAGTAGGAATGGCAAGTGAATGGATATTTCACTTCATATTTAGTCTCCATGCTAATGAGAAGCAAAATGTTACAGATAAAACAAAACAAAAATGAGATTTAGGAAATCAGCGAGGTATTGTTGCATTGGCGAATAGTACTATTTGTAGGTGATTTATTGTTGATGTATTATAATTTTACTAACTTGCATAACATATTAACACTATTAGGGGAGTGAGGGGCGTGTCAGTTGGGCTATTTATTGCAAGGGATGAAAAAGAAGAGAAGCTGCGATTATTTAGGTACATGGATGTTATACAGTAAGGTAATGAAACTGAATGGAAAACGAACTGAATGTGATGCTTCTTCCCTTGATGCCTACAAGTCCGCATGAGTGTCTGGTTTAGCATTAAAATACCTGATCTTTGCCCTTTGTGCCCACTAGATGTCCCAGTCTAGCTGATCTGGAATTTAAGAACGTCCATATTCTTCCTCCCAACCCCCAAGTCAGACCTGTTCAGTGATGTTGTGTAGTATTTTTACTGATTATACTGTCACATAATAAGGCAGTTACACAAAAGATGACATGTTTGGCCATACAGGCACATTTATAGTGATTAAACGACCATACTTTATGTTTATCCTTGTATTTATATGTTAAAAAAGTGGAAACAAAATAGGTTTGTGTGTGTATTTTTTCTTAGGCATGTTAAGTCAAGCGTTATTAATGCAGAGATCAATAGTAATGTATACATGACAGGGTCAGTACAGCAAAACATCTCCATAGAGCCCTTAAGAGCAATATAAGCATGTAGCCTGTCATAAATCTTCATTCCTTCAATCAATGTACCCCGAGGTGATCTGATCTCAAATGTCAGCTCACGCATCCATAATAATCCCCTGAGTCTTAAGTTTGACATATAGAAAGAATGGTAAATGGTTAATGGCCTGTATTTATATAGCGCTTTACTAGTCCCTAAGGACCCCAAAGCGCTTTACATATCCAGTCATCCACCCATTCACACACTGGTGATGGCAAGCTACATTGTAGCCACAGCCTGGGGCGCACTGACAGAGGCGAGGCTGCCGGACACTGGCGCCACCGGGCCCTCTGACCACCAACTCGCAACTCTTGAGCCACGATCGCCCTCCATAAATACAGACGACACATGTCAGTAAATTCACTCGAGTCTATTAGAAAAGCCATAAACCTATCAGTACAAATGAGAACAACACTCTCCACAGTTTAGCGCCTATCAGTTGTCTAGCTTCCCCTCAGTGCTTATGTCTCACAGCATCTCTCACGGTATATTTAGCAGCAGAAGAAATTTGGAAAAATCAATAGTAGGCTGGGAAGTTTGTGATTTATTTTTAAACATAAGTGATTCCAGTCTTCTCATAATATGGTTCATACTAGAAAAAGAGAGCAAATAAGGTTTGGCTTTTAAGGTCTCATTAGTCTGCGATGTCTCAGCAGGGAACACACAAAGTAACCTCAGGCACCATATACTTACCAGACTGTATGGAAATTAGCCTTTCTTCTAGCAAAGTTCTCCACATAACTCCATCCCTACTATTTGTAGTTTCTACTATTTCATAAATGATATTCATTTATGAAATCATACCAGATACATATCTATAGTAGCGAACTAGAACCTGTATCATCTTATAGATGAATCTCTGTAACACTGTTGCAGATTGAACTAATTGCCTTTCAAATGGTTAGTGAAAAAACAGTTATTGATAGAGATTTTTTTTTAACTATATGGATTAGTGAGTCGTGCATGGAGTTTATTCTTGTTCATATCAAACCAGTTTAGTCCACTTTTATTATAATTTGAAGATGCATAAACATATGTAAACTACAACGTGACAGAATATTTGTGGGATCTCTCATTTTCTTACCCATTTTAAGTTAATGGGCCATATGTGTACATACATAAAAATTCTCAAAGGCTTTCTTGAAGTTTTAATGTGATGTTTATTTAGTTCATAAATTGAAAGTTGAAAATGTATCCACATTGTCTTAATACTAGCCTTTCAACTCTGCAGAGAGAGAAGAAGACTATTTTACTTCTGCATGGATCAGGCCTTTATTTCATGGTTTTACTGGGCTGTGAACACCATGCACAACATTTGGACAGCTCTTAAACTGAAGCGTGAGCATATGTAGATACTTTTTGGTTTAATATAGAAGTTTAAATGCAAAATGATCTCAATAACATAAAGAAAGAAGTCACACATTACATGAAAAACATAAAAACAGCTATTTATAATTTATAATTCAGACAAATTCAAGAGTATTTTCTATTCTAATGACCATTCATAAAATAGTGGCAAAACAGTTTATGCAGTATACACTATTTGTATATGCTGTATTTGTAAGCTGTCGATGGCACTGTAGTGTGATGGAGCTCGAAGTCTAACTGTGTCTAATTTTGGACCTGTTGCACCGAGTTTTTGAACTTAATGAGCTTTTTGATTGAGAGGGTCGTCCTTTCTTTTGAAATTAAAAGCCTTTGGAGTTGTAGATTTGATGAGAAATAGCAGAGAAAGTAGGGTAGGAGGATAGCGGAGGAGTAGAGGACACGTCTGCGGGTCCAATTTTCTATGGTGACAGCCAGAATGAGGTGAAAAATCCTCCAGGAGGCGAGAGATGCTGGAGGGTAATAAAGAATAGATACCTCTTCCCTCTGCACTTCGCTACACAGAGGAATCTGACCTCAGTCACTCCTGCTCCTCAGTTTGTCCTTCCTTTGTACCCTCTTGTTCTGTTTCTGTCTTTTCTTACTTCTCATTACTTCCCCCTGCCACCACGTGTCTTGCAGCAGCCTGCCTCACTTCTTCCCATCTATCCCCTTGAATGGCAACTCTTCAACATAAAAGTGGGTAGAGAAATCATTTTTAACCAACAAGTCGGGCTCAGGTTTCTTTATATCCCTCTCTCTGTCTCTGTTGTCAGTGACTGGTTTAATATTTCTCTGTTTACATTTACCATGTCTGCAATTAGAGCTCTGCTTCAATACAAATTGTATACACTGCTGCTGTAGAATTAAGAGGAAAAAAACAGCTATGGTGGTGAAGCATCTCTCGGCTTTGACACTGTTTATGTAAAAGCAACGTCAGCCAAGAATAGGTTTCCTGTGACCTTGTCTGAAATGTGCATGCTTGTGTGACCCACCATGTCCACGATGGCGCTGTTTATGTGACAGTAATGAGGTATGCCACTGCACTGCCCAGTTGAAAATGTAGCAACAGGAATGTCAAGAAAGAGAAACAAGAGCAGAAGTAAAAACAGACACTGTACATTTGTCAAGCTGCTGCTGTCTTTCCTCTCTCAACCCTTCCACTTTCCAAAGAAAGAGACAGAATGGGAAGAACAGCGGGACAATAAGACAGAGAGGCAACATACCATTTCCCCCCAGCTCTGTTATTTTTGCAGCATAATGTGAAGCGATACCCTCCCTGGGAGTTATTCAGGGTGGGGCAGAATTTACTTAGATAGTGGGTAACAGTAACAGCCTGCACAGATTCAAGTTGAATCTTTAGGTATCCAAACCTGAGCTGATGACTGACAAACACTATGAATATTTAGGGGTGATGCAATTACCAAATCACAGCGTCCTTATGAAAGAGGATATGTTTTTCTTTCTTTAAAAAAAAAAGATCAAGAACTGATCTCAAATATTTGGCAGTAAGAGTTAATTAGTTTACCAATTTTTCTTTATTACCGCACATTTATGATGTTTGTTTTTCATTCACTTTACACATTTTTCTGTCATAAATCCTCCACTGTGTGTGAAGCATTTGAACTACGCCATCAGTAATATAAGATTAACTTATGGACAACTCATGGTTGGTGACCACAAGTCAAAACAATTCTATAGAAATGCTTATCTCTATCAACAGATATGTCAATATGGATATTTTGAAACAAAGGACAAGATTTTCATTACTGGAAGCTTTGTGGTTAGCTCATCTGGCCAAAGGACCAATGAGCCCATGCCATGCTGATTCATCTGTTGTCCATCCACAATTTACAAGAAGCACTATTCCTGCTACAGTGTTGGTCATAATTTAAACACATTTACATGCAATGGTAACCGAGTGGGTCTTCACCCAAAATGTGCTGAAGGACAAGCTCACATTTGTCATTTTCAATTGATTTTAATCCTCATTAGTTTGTCAAATAAAGCCAACCTTATATCTTTCTGGATTTCACACATTTACAATAAACTCTGAAGTGTGGGGGATTGAGAGCTGGATGAACAACTATGTCAACTGTTCTGATTTTAATTTCTAAACCACTTGTCATCTAAGTTCTACTGAAAAGTCATGTTCGAACAGGGACCCTGTGTGGAGATTAAAGGCAGGGTAGAATTAGCCAAAAGTGGGAAAACTGCAGCATGATTTGACTTTTTATTATCTTTTTTAAACTTGTCTGCAATTTGCAAACACTGAGCCGTGGATAGAACAGGAAGTCAAAGCCTAGACATCAAAATTGGCAAACTAGCAAAAGAGGTTCCAGGTTGCAAAGAAGCTAACATGATAACCAATAAAAAAAATGTAGAGAAAGCCCAAAGGTTTTCTTTCAACAATAGCAATAGCTAGCATGTTTATAGCATGTCTACTATTTACCTGAGTACAGGTAATCTAATAGGACGTTCTTGTAGAACTTTCTCAACCGCTTCTGCCATGTAGGCTAATTTTGTGCCACACGTAACATTTTTGTAAAGTACATAACATGCCCCTCAGCATGTACCTTGAATTATTACATTGACATTCTTCTCATAGAAGCATTAAGCATTTCTATACCAGAGCCAGAAATCTGAGCCCTTGTAGCTACACATTAAAAAAGTTAATGAGACATTCTATCGACCGACAGGAACAACGTCTGCAGAACAGATGCTGCAATCTCTACAGTGAAAACACACATTTGAGATGAATTAGGGTGAACGTAAATATGTTTTTTTTCCATTACTTAAATCTGCTTTTAAACACTCTCTCCCAGTTACCAAGGAAACCACATTAGGCAAATCAATGAAGGTAATGTCGCTGGAGAGGGAGGGTATACCTCAACTCTCTCATCTCCCCCAAACGATTTGCCTCGCTGTGTGTGTGTGTGTGTGTATCTGTCTCTGTTTGTCTCTCTCCCTCTCATTTTCTATGCCATCTCCCTCTCATCCTCTCCCCTCTCTTTATCTGCCGCCTCTCTCTCACTCACTCCCTCTTTCCCCCTCACAACACTTGCTTTCTGACAACCACTGCCCAAGGACTAGCAGGCGCAGCGCATCCCTAGATTCCATCACTCGGCAGGCAGGGGGGCCTGGAAGAAGAGGAGGAGAAGGGAGGGGGAAATGCCCCCTAAAAAAGTTCAACAGTTGCGACGTTCTGGACTTCTGTGTGACAGCCTGTAGCTTAAGTGGTTATGGCCTTCACCGGGGAATAAGAGGGGTTGACTGAAGAAAGATTCTGGGGAGAGAAGAGAAACGCCCGTCAAGCCAAGCTATCAGCCGCTTATCGTTATAGTTGACCTCACTTTGTAAAATCCCTCTGAAGTTAGAACACTTTGGACTTCATCAAAGTGACTAAAAGTGAGGAAGACAGTGGAAGACAACTCTGCTGAGCTTAAAGTGCTCAGGCTGAGGACAGCTGGACAGGTTTACATGTCCTGACTTGGACATATGGGCGGCCTCTCAAGATGTTGAATCTGGACGGGTTAGAGGTGATTGCGGTGCTGCTGGTCATGGGTCTCTTCATCAAAGTCTTAGAGCAGTTTGGGATGTTCGAACCTGTCGGTGGGGAAGGTAATGCTTGTTTGTTTCTTTAAGAGTTTTGTCTATTAAAAATAATTATATAAACATAAACAAATTGAGTTCTCTGATATTAAATGATACTTGTTTGTACAAGTGAGCGCATGAACAGTTTTATCTGCACCACGCATTCCTTCTGGTTCTGAATGAGCTGCAATCTTTTCCAAGGGTTTGGGTTACCAGTGCAACAGTGGGCCATGCAACACACTCTCTCATTTCCCAAACACACACACACATACACACATACAGAGTAACTTTAGCCGTGCGTGTGTGTGGCCTCTCTCTGCCCCAGGGGTGTGTGCTTTTACCTTTTAATCGATATCACTATGGAAAGAGTGGGTCTGAGTGCAGTGTAGAGGCACTTGTCTCACTGAGGGAATGTCAGCCGTACTGTTTGTACTCTCATTAGCTTAAAACCTAAATGTATAGTTGGGTAAAGAAGGGAGATATGGAACATTTTCTTTGAACATTTTCAAGTCAGTGCGCTTTCTTGTTGGGTTTATTTGAGAAAGTCAAACCTGAATCAGATCCGTCTTTTAGTAAATAAATTTTGGTGCTTTTCTGATCGTTGAATCATTTGTACCAAAGCTGTACTAAAGGGGTTTAACAGTTTAACAAAATGTAATATTTACTGAAAGATACATTTACAACACAAAATACAAAAGCACCTGCCTATTAGTGAAGAAAAAAAGGTCCATTTCTGCTCTGGCTCACCTCCAGGAGCTGTCACCACACACCAAGGCCCTGTTTGGCCTGTCTTATCAGGGTGACCTGTGTTTTGTCCCCCCCCATCCAGTTCCTACTTTACGTTGTTCACGCTTCCTTATCTTTCATCTGTTGGTGACAAGATGACAGATGGGATTCGCATCCCTATTATCTGTTTTGTTTACTTGTTTGCTTGCTTGTTTTTTTCTTTGCACATTGCCCACAGTGCTCTGTTCAGTTCAAGTAACTTTAGCACTCTAGCAAGATTTTCTTCTCAGCATTAGTACCAAAGCACCTCTACTCCACTTTTGAGTGCTTTAAATATTAAAACCTTCACAGATTAAAAGTTCTGGTGTATTATTCTGGATGTTACACTGGAAGAGACACTCTTCATCCCTGATGCACCAGCTGGACTGCACCCAGTAGTCAAGGTGTGCCAGCAGCTCTGTCATCTCAATAAAGTTCCTCTTGGAAACCTCTCATCTACACACAGCACTCTACATACCAAGCATGCACACAGACAGACACACACAGAGACACAGTGGAGATCCCATTTATTCTTCCATTATACTTAGGACATCAGTCTTCTGCATATTTTGACCATGGTTTATGGAAAGTAGCCGCCTTAATAAATATGTGTGTGCGTGTGTGCCAACTCCCTTGTGAGTACTTTAGCTAATGAATTTTTTTAATGGAGGAACTTAGTCCAGATGGCAGAATGAATGCATCACTCAGACTATCTGCAGAATCACCAAAGAGTTTAGGTCCAAACCATATATGAGCGTGTGATATACCAGCTTCAGTCTCAGAGTATGCGTGCTATGTATGTTCATGCCAAATGCAACTTCCAGTACAGTTACATTACACAGCATGCACTGTGTCCACTGATCAAGTATCCATTCCATTTAAACTCATTAGTACCTGTCTCCCTTAGGATTACCCCCTTACTAAGCTACCAGTGGGGATTGAGAAAAACGAGATTATGAAATGATAGGTAAAATTTATTTCTCCATTTTCCAAAACTGATATTTTCTAAGAAAGAAGAAAAGAAATAAAATATTCATTCTTTCTCTGCTCCCTCTTGCCAGACTCATTTTCCTGTACCCATACTGAGTCATCTTCTGGTGAGACAGAGCGAGACCAGTAAAATAAGGAGACTGTGTGATTCTCATTACTTTAATGAGCTGTGCTACTGACCCATTGGTGATTAAACGCATATATACAAAGTAAATGCACATACTTTTGTGGAGAAAAGGAGAGGAAACTCTTTTGTTATCGAGGATGCATGCAGCATGCGTGAAGTGCACTCTGGTCGGGAAGTTTACAAGGTTCTGATAGATTTAAAGCTAATGGATAATGGCTGGAGTGTGTTCTTTGGAAGTTTATGAGGTGGAAATAGAAGGGATGTGCTGGTCTGTGCTGGATGGCAGCATGCCTGAGAAAAGTTTTTATCAACACTGCAGTTTCCTCCATCTTCACCCTTTTCTTTGAGTAGAATGTGTTGACTTTAACTTATTCAAGAAACAAAAGAAATCTCTGTGTAAGTATTTACCTGTGATAAACATACATGTATTTACTCTGCCTATTTCTTTTGCTGATTTACTTCTCTGAGAATATCAGTGACTAATATCCTAAAATCAAGCTAAGGCCTACTGTTTGTGCTGTAATGTATTCACTCACTTCATGAATGAAAAGTGTGGCATCTTGCCATATGCTCCACAGCCTCGTTTAGCCTTTGATTTTCAAATAAATTTGCCTGGCACCGGGTTGGATGAGTTAGCTGGTGTCAGGGACATATTGAAGTGCTGCTTCATCACTTCTGCAAGGTCTTTGATACTTTAATGTCTCATATCAATTTATACCAGATTTAACATTAGGATGTGGCCCATACAGTGGGGCAAAAAAGTATTTAGTCAGCCACCGATTGTGCAAGTTCCCCCACTTAAAATGATGACAGAGGTCAGTAATTTGCACCAGAGGTACACTTCAACTGTGAGAGACAGAATGTGAAAAAAAAATCCATGAATCCACATGGTAGGATTTGTAAAGAATTTATTCGTAAATTAGGGTGGAAAATAAGTATTTGGTCACCTCAAACAAGGAAAATCTCTGGCTCTCACAGACCTGTAACGTCTTCTGTAAGAAGCTTTTGTGTCCCCCACTCGTTACCTGTATGAATGGCACCTGTTTGAACTCATCATCTGTATAAAAGACACCTGTCCACAGCCTCAAACAGTCAGACTCCAAACTCCGCCATGGCCAAGACCAAAGAGCTTTCGAAGGACACCAGGAAAAGTATTGTAGACCTGCACCAGACTGGGAAGAGTGAATCTACAATAGGCAAGCAGCTTGGTGTGAAAAAATCAACTGTGGGAGCAATCATCAGAAAATGGAAGACATACAAGACCACTGATAATCTCCCTCGATCTGGGGCTCCACGCAAGATCTCATCCCGTGGGGTCAAAATGATCATGAGAACGGTGAGCAAAGATCCCAGAACCACACGGGGGGACCTGGTGAATGACCTGCAGAGAGCTGGGACCAAAGTAACAAAGGTCACCATCAGTAACACACTACAACAGCAGGGAATCAAATCCCGCAGTGCCAGACGTGTTCCGCTGCTGAAGCCAGTGCATGTCCAGGCCCGTCTGAAGTTTGCCAGAGAGCACATGGATGATACAGCAGAGGATTGGGAGAATGTCATGTGGTCAGATGAAACCAAAGTAGAACTTTTTGGTATAAACTCAACTCGTCGTGTTTGGAGGACGAAGAATACTGAGTTGCATCCCAAGAACACCATACCTACTGTGAAGCATGGGGGTGGAAACATCATGCTATGGGGCTGTTTTTCTGCCAAGGGGACAGGACGACTGATCCGTGTTAAGGACAGAATGAATGGGGCCATGTATGGTGAGATTTTGAGCCAAAACCTCCTTCCATCAGTGAGAACTTTGAAGATGAAACGAGGCTGGGTCTTCCAACACGACAATGATCCAAAACACACTGCCCGGGCAACAAAGGAGTGGCTCCGTAAGAAGCATTTGAAAGTCCTGGAGTGGCCTAGCCAGTCTCCAGACCTCAACCCCATAGAAAATCTGTGGCGGGAGTTGAAAGTCCGTGTTGCTCGGCGACAGCCCCAAAACATCACTGCTCTCGAGAAGATCTGCATGGAGGAATGGGCCAAAATACCAGCTACTGTGTGTGCAAACCTGGTAAAGACCTATAGTAAACGTTTGACCTCTGTTATTGCCAACAAAGGTTATGTTACAAAGTATTGAGTTGTATTTTTGTTATTGACCAAATACTTATTTTCCACCCTGATTTACGAATAAATTCTTTACAAATCCTACCATGTGGATTCATGGATTTTTTTTTCACATTCTGTCTCTCACAGTTGAAGTGTACCTCTGGTGCAAATTACTGACCTCTGTCATCATTTTAAGTGGGAGAACTTGCACAATCGGTGGCTGACTAAATACTTTTTTGCCCCACTGTATGTCAAACCAACCTGGAGATTGCCATTTCTACTTTTTAGTTTCGCTATGGTTCAGTGAATATGTGATGATTTTTGAGGTGAGGTGCGCACAATTGAGTAAGAATATGAGGACTGTTTGGTTCAGAGTCCTGTGGTCGATCCAAGGGGAAATATCACAGCAGAGCTTCAATTTGGACAGAAGACTTAGAATAGACTTTAAATTTTGCAGTTGCTCCGTTAGCTGCGTCGCTTAAAATCTTTTAAAACTCGTCATCATCCAGGTATTCACCTGCTCTGTGCAACTGACCATAACTGTTACAAAGCATAGCCTGAATAAAAAAATTCAGTGTTTTACATGTAAAGAAATAATTTGTAAGGGAATATAAATTTCCTCACAACCATGGCTGCTTCTTTATAGAGGGCAGTATCCAACAGCTTATATTCTTCTTCTTCTTCTTCTTCTTCTTCTTCTTCTTCTTCTTCTTAGTAGTAGTAGTAGTATTTCCATCTATCCATTTTCTTTTGCTTATCCTATTCAGGATTGTAGACATATTATTATTATTATTATTATTATTATTATTATTAATAATAATAAGAATAATAAAATAGTATCTTTAGTGGTAGCAGTAATAGAAGTAATAGTGGCAGTATGTTTGCACTTTTATTGTTATTATTGTTAATAATTGAGCAATCAGGTGGAATGTTATTATAGGGAAATAATGTAGAAAGTTATTACCAATTAAACACCAAAGTAATATGAAACAATAACCAAATAATATCTTGTGTCAGCAATACTTATAACTGAGTAATATAGACTCAATACTTGAAATGTGCAATTCACTTGTATTTTTATTTTTTATTCCTATTTATTCTATTTCTCCCCTTTGTATATTTTATTTATATTTGTCTCTGTATTTATATATGTGTGTGTGTGTGTGTGTGTGTGTGTGTGTGTGTGTGTATATATATATATATATATATATATATATATATATATATACATAACAATTCTGTAACTGTAACTTCGGTCGTTGCTGTGCTTTTTGGAAGTCGAATTTCCCAGAGGAACCCACCCGAGGGATTAATAAAGTTCTATCTTATCTTATCTTATCTTATCTTATCTTATCTTATATTACACCTAAATCTGTGTGACTGGGTTACATAGAAAATAATGTGGAAACAAATTTAGTAAGAGTACAGTAATATATCCTGCTATCACTATTGCAAACTGCTACCCAAATAACTGTTACGTCTGTGCATTAACATTTTATAACCTGACTTTAAAGCAGTTGTGACCTCATTAAAATGAGGTTACATATAACAGTATTGGATATTATATTGCTGGAATTAATCCCACCTTCTGTCTGCAGCATTCTTTCATTGAAGATAACCATGTAAATACAGTGGCTTATTACCTGATACTACATGTTTGGCAGTTTATAAGAAATACCATGTGAATTCCATGTAATAATATAATAAAGCAAACTTTGAGTAATGTTATAGTTATATAGAAATACGTGATAATGTATTTGTAATAACAAGCAACCAGGGCTGCAAAATGCAAAACTATACGTTTTTCCTCGATTTTATAGTAATATTTCTACAGCTGAAAACCTCAGACCAGACAAACATATCTGTATTTGTTAAATGTGGATGGTACTTCACTGTCACTACCAGATAGATAGAAGAGTAAACTGCTCTGCTCTCATCATAAGACCTACAACTGGAAAAAACAAAAAGATTTTATACTTCAATATCCTGACCATATGAAAGTTTATATGCCTTTGTACTAATGTACTAATAAAAAAAATTTTAAGCAGGATATTATATTGTTACCAGTATGTTACTATGCACTTACTAATTGGTTTTGTTTAATAGGCATTGATTTCCACATTATGTCACCCAGTTTCCTGCTTCTTATTGCTCAATTACATACATTTCAGTGCAATATTACCATCACTAACAGGTCTAATCATTTAAATAAGACATAAAAGATTTTAAAAAATTGTGTAAATACTGTATTTTCTAGTACACTTCTCTCAAAAGAAGATGGATGTGATAACAATAAAACATATACATTCACTAAATGTATTATAAACTATATAATAATGGATAATCTATATAACAATCTATAGGTTTCTAACTCTGAATGGCCAGATATTTGTATGTGCATATTTTTCTCTGGTAAGCACTATATCTTAGGTCCATTATAGAACAACATCCTCTTCCTGTCTACAGTGAGGCTCAGCAAATCATCTTTTTCATGCTTAAGAGGATATTTGGCCAGTGTGTGGTTGGTGTGTGTCTATTTGATGGAAAGGAAGTATGATGACAACATGAAGGAGATGGATAAGAGCAGGTAAAAAGCTTAGCGGTCAGCAGAAGACCTATCTATGTCTAAGCACAAGCACATATGCATGCACATGCGCGCGCGCACACGCGCACACACACACACACACACACACACACACACACACAGGCGCATTGTCTATTAGCTTACCTATCAACACAAGGGCAATTACAATGAGGGCAGATGGGGGTTTGTGTGTGTGTTTGCAGTCCATTCAGTCCATTAAGAGTAAGTTGTGTTGCTTCACACCCAGTATAAGGGTCTGTGAACGCTAAAACCATCCCTATATTATATCATACCAAAAGCACATTTAAAAATGTTATCCGAAAGTCATACATTTTGCAGCAGTGAATTGTTGAAAGACTTTTCATTGGGCTCTTTTGGAGAAATTGAAAAAACGATAGCAGTTAAGACACTTTATCAATGGTTTGGACAAGGATCATTCCGATTGTGGCAAACTTTATAAACTGCAATAAAAGTGCAATGAGGATCAAGGAGACTGTCCTTGTTGACCTTGCCTGAGCCTCTTTCTGTCTCTGCCCCTCTGATGGCTAGCCAGGAAGAAGATGAGAGCCTGGGACACGGGAGGATCAGACAGGGGATATTTAATACGCAACTCTCTCTGTTCCTCTGCATCCTTCCCTCACTCCATCTCTCTTTTTTTCTTCATTTTTTCTTCCTCCTCTCTGCTTTTGTCAATGTCTGTCTTCGTTCTCTGGCTCCCCATCCCCTGATTTCATTATGGCAGTTGTGTGTGTGTGTGTGTGTGCGTGCGTGCGTGCGTGTGTGTGTGTGTGTGTGTGTGTGTGTGTGTGTAAATGAGAGACTGTATTTGTATGGCAGGTGCTCTGTGAATAAAAGAACAGAAGTTGTAGACGTTCCGTTGCTCTTCCTCTGACACACGTCTGGAGAAAGATGATAACATTGAGAACAAACTAATGAATACACACACACACACACACACACACACACACAAACCTAACCTTGAAAAAAAATCTGTCATTTTTTTGTAATTTGAAAGATTTGCATTAGCGCGGCTTAGCTTCATATTTGAAGACCATTTTACGCCAAGCAGCTTAACCCGTTAATGTTCGGCTGTGCTGTTTTCAAGATGAATTTGATTTTTCTGAGTTGCTTCAGCAGTTTATCAGGCACAAAAGAAACCAGCAATATTTGATGAAATATTCACACACCCCGCTGTAGCAGATCTGTCAGACAGACTAAACCTGGTTTTTGTTTTGAATCAAAATACAAAATGATGATCCTCTTTAGAGCTACCTTGAACCAGCTGATAAGCAGCAGCTGAATAGACTGTATCTTGCTTTATGGCAAGGATGTCAAACATAAGGCCTGGGGGGCAGAAATGTTCCAGCAAAGACTCCAATCCAGCCCAGTGGACATCTTTGAAAAATCTTATGGTGGCTATAAAATCTTTACTTTTAACTGTATTTTCATACATTTTAAAGCTTGCACTAGGGATAAAGACCTCCCCCATGGCCATTCATACTACACCAAACTAATGAAGTGAGAGCTAAACAATTTAATTATAGAAAAGTTCCCTTTTTTAACCATTTACTCTAGAAATTTCAGTTTTCTTTCCAATGTGTCCACACTAAAATAAATAAATAAAATAAGAACTCACAAAAACTGCAAATGCACCTGGAACTGAATGGGAAATGGAATTTTCCACAGTCTGGCCCACTCAAGATCAAGATAGGCTGTATGTGGCCCACCTTAAAAGGAATTTGACATCCCTGCTCTTTGGTATAAGAACCCATATAGCAGGCGAACACAGGCGCTGTTAAAATATAAGACATAGTTTTCTGAGATGGCAATGGTTATGCTGGGATAGAAGACAGTAAGCTGTGGTTATGGTAAGAACAATTACTCCTAAAACTACTTAATTAGGCCGCAGACATTACTTGTGGTAAAGCTGCACTTTCCTTTCATGTATTAGAATATAAGAGGTAACCATCAGGGCAAATGGTCGTGAATAATTCAGGTCTCAGCCACACATCTGTAGTTTTATTACTGTGTCTTGCTTGGTTTTGACCCCAATGGGCTGAATGTAAATTGGAGTAAAGACTGAAAGCGCTGCCTGATGGTGCAGCTCTCTATTTATTCTTATCTTTTTAAAAATTTCTCTGATTCTCATGATTCTTACATTACAGTATTAACAAGGCCACAGAAACCTGGCAGCAGGATTCACGAGTATAAAACATTTGTGTTGGACAGACAGTGACTATTGTTTACCCTGTCCTACAACAACAGAATAAGGCTACAGGCTGCTGTCGTTCTGCCATTGATTTAACTGCCAATTTGATCTTTATTCATGGCAGGATACCAGTAAGCATTTGGGATAACTTTCCTGTAAGTTGCTGCACGCTGGCTGAGCTGTCCTCAAAGTACATGTTTCACTGTCTTGTGTTCCAGCATAGTAATGTGTTGTTTGGCTGAGAAAGTAGTTGGTTTGCTCCGTAATATAGTTGCTGTGGCACTAATTTAAACTTAAGAGTTGTTTTAGTGGTTGTTTTAGAAACAAATCTTTCCACAGCTGAAACCAAACCTTCGGAGTGCTGAGATTCCAACCCTCTTAGCTGATAAAGTTTTTTTCCCCTGTTTTTTCTGTTGTATCGACCCACAGGATGTTTTCCTGATTTGGCTCCTGGCAGGAAAAGGCAGAGCAGAGGTTTCATGACTTGATAGAAATAGGTTTAGAGGATTGTTGTCAGCGATGCAAACCCAATTTAGATTGACTGCTTTACACCACTCACAAACACAGGATGCATTAGAAAAAGACATGAAAGCTGCGTGTCAGAAGGTTCAAAGTACAACTTTAATGCTGTTTGGTCTGCTGCTGCTTTGATCTTAGACAATGCCATAATATCAACCGCGGATCTTGCAGGGAATGCGCGCTTGTGAGAGAGAGAGATGGCATTGGAAATCATTAATAGCTTGTGATCTTTCATTTCTCTCAAACTGCTCCCTGCAGCTGAATTAAATCAAGGACAGTAACAAGGAAAGAGCATGCCAAGAGTTGAACAGCATTGTTGACTGCTGTTTTGCTAGTTGCATGTCTTACCTTGCACTGCCCTCTACAGGTGTGCTGCTTAATCGCTTCAATCTAAAGTTTGTCAAAATTTAAAATGGTCAATTTTGTGCCTTAAAGACCTTAAACACATTTGATTTAATGAGCTGTAAACAGATCAGCTACATTTTTTTTAACCTACACACGATCATTTAACAACTAAGACTAATGATATCCTTCCAGTAGTTTTTGGCACTTTCATCATGTATTTGTTAAATATAAACTGTAACAGATCTAGCTTTTCTGGTTGATCCTAACTTTAGTCCCTATCATTAAATGTCACACGAGTAAAAGAGAGAGACTCCCAAACTTAGCATTCGGATGCTGCCGATGTCTCCCAAAAACATAAATTAGTACATCTCATTTCCTCCAAACAGACAACATTTTTGATCCGTCAGTGTCACCGGGTTGTGTGCACTTTCTAAAGAAAACTGTTCATTAGCTGGTCTCTGTAGTTTATACTGAAAGGACTCGGCTTCAGTAGAAACTGTTTTTGTCCCCCATCGCCGTATTAAAAATATCCTCAAAAGCTAATGATCTATGCAAATGGATCTCTTATTTCACTTATCTAATTGGAAACACACTAGCCAATTTTGAGCACCATTTGTCAATGACCTCCTCTGTGTCTCCTTCGCTGCACGCTTTCGCACACACATATTACACCCCCACCCCCCTTGCACTCTCTTAGACATTTTAATCAGTTTTGAGAGGAATAATTGCCCAGGTAGACGTCTAAATATGGAGGTATTTCAATTACTTGGTGTGTCTGGCCTCGGGCAAACTATGCCTCACAGAGGCTAATCAAGTAAGACTGATTAACCCAACATTTTATTATAGTCTACGTGTGCACGCATGTGTGAGGGTGTCACCATTTATTGTAGATTAAAATTCTCCCAAGTAAATGTTTGTCATTATATCCCTCGGGATGCATTAGAGCTGCCACCTTCTCATTTGTATGACACATAAACAATTTAGGCAAAAAAACAAACAAACCCCAAAACCCTTTCATCTGTGATTTCTCAAACTGCCCTTTAAACACCTTCAGATGGGATGGATGGTTAAGATGGGGATAAAAAAAGGAGCACTATCTCAGATAACCACTACCCTGCTAATTATATCACACAGACTGTCAGATTCCAAGCAAACAGAAACACTCTGTTGGACACTCACTGCAAAGACCTCAGCTGATTAAAAATGAAGTGACAATTATTGTATGAGGAGCTTAATCAGGATTTTGTTGTTTACCAAACTTTTAAATACAGAGAAGCTTCACAGTGTGACTGATTTGGAGATTAGTATGTTGTAAGTATATACACTGAACAAAAATATAAACGCAACACTATTGTTTTTGCTCCCATTCTCCATGGGATGGACGTAGAGACCTAAAATTCATTCCAGATACACAATATAACCATCCCTCCCAAACAGTGGTCACAAATCAGTCCAAATGTGTGGTAGTGGGCACATCTGCCATATTGAGATAATCCATCCCACCTCACAGGTGTGCCACATCAGGATGCTGATCTGACATCATGAGTAGTGCACAGGTGTACCTCAGACTGCCCACAACAAAAGGCCACCCTGGAATGTGCAGTTTTTTGCACTATTGGGGGTCTGGGGACCCAGAACCGGTCAGTATCTGGTGTGACCACCATTTGCCTCATGCAGTGCAACACATCGTCGCATGGAGTCTATCAGATTGTCAATTGTGGCCTGTGGAATGTTGGTCCACTCCACTTCAATGGCTGTGCGAGGTTGTTGGATATTCGTGGGAACTGGTACACGCTGTCGTATACGCCGGTCAAGCACATCCCGAACATGCTCAATGGGTGACATGTCCGGTGAGTATGCTGGCCATGCAAGAACTGGGACATTCTCAGCTGCCATCTGCCCTGAACAATGTGAACCATGATTCATCCGTGAAGCGCACACCTCCCCAACGTGCCAGACGCCATCGAATGTGAGCATTTGCCCACACAAGTCTGTTACGGCGACGAGCTGGAGTCAGGTCAAGACCCCGATGAGGACGACGGGCATGACAGTTTGTGCAGAAATTGTTTGGTTGTGCAAACCAATTGTTCCAGCAGCTGTCTGGGTGGCTGGTCTCAGACGATCTTGGAGGTGAACCTGCTGGATGTGGAGGTCCTGGGCTGGTGTGGTTACACGAGGTCTGCGGTTGTGAGGCCGGTTGGATGTGCTGCCATATTCTCTGAAACGCCTGTGGAGACGGCTTATGGTTGAGAAATGAACATTCAATGCACGAGCGACAGATCTGGTTGACATTCCTGCTGTCAGCATGCCAATTGCACGCTCCCTCATTGCTTGTGGCATCTGTGGCATTTTGCTGTGAGACAAAACTGCACATTCCAGGGTGGCCTTTTGTTGTGGGCAGTCTGAGGTACACCTGTGCACTACTCATGATGTCAGATCAGCATCCTGATGTGGCACACCTGTGAGGTGGGATGGATTATCTCAATATAGCAGATGTGCCCACTACCACACATTTGGACTGATTTGTGACCACTGTTTGGGAGGGATGGTTATATTGTGTATCTGGAATGAATTTTAGGTCTCTACGTCCATCCCATGGGGAATGGGAGCAGTAACAAAGGTGTTGTGTTTATATTTTTGTTCAGTGTATAAATCCAACTTTCCACCTCATCCTGAATATATTTAATATAAATAAAATAACCCCATCAAAGATAATATTGGCTCCTCTAGCTACTCTGTGACATGGACAGATATCAAATTCTAGTCAAATTTGCATCCAGACGTTCTCAAAGCATAACTCCTGGAGCATCGATACATGAGTATTGGCGATGGTGGTGGGAGTATCACTGACATGATGCGTTTAGGGGCCAGGGAATAGCAGCAGGCAAGTGAACTGTCAATCATTGCTTTCAGTCATTGGCCATCTGAGACACATTCAAACCTTAAAGCCTCCTGAAAGCTTAGTAAAATGATTTTCAAAATCAGTACAAGCATTTCCCCGGGTCCAGCCCATTTAACCCCCTTCACTTCACCAAAGTAACTGATTCATCTTCTACGGTGACATGAAACAGCTTCTCAGTTGAAAAATGATCGGGCCACCGAGCGTTGTGGGAGGATTAATGAATAGGCAATACAAGGACCCAAGGAGGAGTAATACGAAGAAGATGGAAAAAGTAGTCTAATTTTTAATTTTTTTTTCTTGCTCTGAGCCTTTCTTAAAACCAGATTTTTGTAATTACAGAGGATGAGTATCAACTGAAAAAAGAGCTGTGATTCAGGTGTCTATGTTGGACCCAAGAAAATGGTTTTGGGAGATGAAATCTCTTCCCAAATTTACAGCTAGAGTGGAGGCAGTGTCAAACTGAAAGTGAAAATTCATTAAAATTAACAGTTTGCTTCATTTCCAGCCATTGTAGTTGCAGCTTGTTAGATAAGTTGTGAAAGCCATTCTGTTTTAAGCCGCAGTAATGGCCTGGCTCAAGAGATGGCAGCGTCAGTTGGTAATTGGTCGCTAAGGGCCGTCATTGACAAGAAACAATTGCAGTGTCTCCTGGCATTGTCATGTAAAGTGTGAATTTGTCATTTAAATGTACTTTAAAAGTTTAAAACTAAAAATGATTCACAGAGAAGTCTTACTTGTTTGTTGCCGTTGCTGTTAGGTGGTTCTGTTTGCTTACGTTTTATTTTCTTTTGAAATCACTCATCAATCACTCAACCCAGTTGGTTTTACTTCTGCTCTTTAATTAGATTTTTTCCCAGTTTTTCAGCAGCAATAATCAAATCAGCATTTCTTCATATCAAAAGCTCTCAGTTTTAAAATTATCTGCTGGTTTCCTGCATTTGAGTCCTCTATCTTTTGCCTGGCTTAGTAAATGCAAATTCCTGTTTGAGTTCTGCATAACTTTTATTATAAAGGCATAATCTTTTTTTTTTCTGCACTACATGAAAACATATAATGTGAAAAGCCGTTGAAACAAAGGATGTGCTGCATTCATTTCAGATGTCTACAAAAAACCTCACTTCTCAACCAAATTTAGCCCACTCTGATTTTACAGTTACCTGGATGTCTAGACATATTTTGACTTACAAGTCACCAAATCAGTGCGTACGGGGATGCAAACAGTGCAACAGTGAAGCAAGCTAAACTTTGTTACCATTATTAGAAGCAACAGTAAGATCAAAAGTCAGTGCCTTAGAATATTCCTGGACTCACAGAGCCGTCATGTTTGAACAAATATTGAGGAGAGAAGCAACGTCTTGGTATATGACAGGGATAATAATGCTTTAGGTAAGAGATAATGACAGATAGGTATGACCAGCCTTGAGCTGTAGCACTTTTATCCTTGATTTGACTCTGACTGTATTTGAGAGTTTGGCCTGAATATATCACAGTATTTAGAAAGTTATGTTGCGTATTCTATTTAAGTTAATACACTCACTAGCCCCTTCATTACCTAAACATTACTAGCACTGAGCTGGATCCCCATTTGTCGTCATAACTGCTCTAATTCTTCATGGCATAGATTCAGTAAGGTGCTGGAAACATGCCTCAGAGATTCTGTTCCTTATTGACATGACAGCATCACACAGTTGCTGCAGATTTATCAACTGCACGTCCATGTTGTGAATCTCCCGTTCATCACATCTCAAAGATGATCTGTTGGATGGAGATCTGGTGACTGTGGAGGTCATGTGAGTCCAGTGAACTCACTGTTGTTCAAGAAACCAGTTTGAGATGATTTGAAATTCTTGACTGCTGCAGCACCTATTAGGAGATGGGTACACTGTGGCTATAAAGGGTTGTCAGCGACAATACTCAGGTAGGGAATTATGTTGCAACTAAGACACCCAAAGTGTGGCAAGAAGATATCCCTCACATCATTACACCAGCAGCAGCAGATTTATACTTTCTTGTTGTTTACACCAAATTTTGATCCAACCATCTGAATGTTACAGCAGAAACCAAGAGTCACCACATGACGATGTTTTTCCAGCCATCTGTTGTCCAATTTTGATGAGTCTCAGTTTTTTGTTCTTAGCTGACAATAGTAGTACGTGGTGTAGTCTTCTGCTGCTGTAGCCCATCTACTTCAAGGTTCAGTGTGTTAAGTCTTCAGAGATGCTCTTCTGCATTCTCTCTCACTCTTCTGCTCTCCTTGGTTGTAACAAATGGTTATTTGAGTTACTTTACCTTCCTGTCAGCTTGAAGCAGTCTGGTCATTTTCCTCTAACCTCTGGTATCAACATGGCATTTGTAGATATCTACTCTTTTTTTTTTTTTTTAGACAATTCTGTCTAAGCCAGCGTTTCAAACACAAGGCCTGTGGGAAAGAATTGGCCTGGCAACGACTCCCACTGGACGGCTTTGGAAAATATGAAAGCGGGCATACATTTTTTAACTTTATTTTTTAGAAGTTTTGCAGCTTTTCCTGCTGATTTTCTCTCAATTTACACATTTATGATGTAGAAAAACTGAGATGTGGTGTCAAGATTACCCTTCTTTATCTTATATTAAGATATCTGAGGGATTAAATGTGTAGGTGAAGACTGAGAGGTGAGTTTCACTCATCACCACCCTGCTGTAAACCCTAGAGGTGTTTGTGTGGTAAAATCCCAGTACACAGCTCAGATCAGCCCATCTGGAACAAATAACAATGCCACATTCAAAGTCGGTTAAATCTTCCTCACTCCGATGGCCAATTTGAACTTCAGCAGGTCGTCTTGACCATATCTATGTGCCTAAATGCGCTGAATTGCTATCATGTCACTGGCTGATCAGATATTTCCATTTTAAAGTAGTTGAACAGATGCACCTAATGACGTATCTAGTGAGCATACAATGCGTTATGTAGATTATTTATAGAACAGCACCTGTGAAGACATTTATTTTAATGAACACTTGTTCCTTGCTTGACATCACAAATTAAATGTCTGCTTTAGAATAATGGAAACAGTTGACAGTGATTGCCCAGTTTCTGACACTGAACATGAACTCGGTTGCCTTTTTGTATAGCACTACTGAATGGATTAGTGAGTAGACGACATTACTTTCCCAAAACACTTGCCTGCCTTGGCAAAGAAACGCAAGTTACCAACTCTGTACTTTAACTGTCATTTGAAATCTTCCTGTCTCCTACCTTGCAGAGTGGAAAGAAGAAGTTATTTTAAATAATTTATCAGTTTTTTCAAACTTCATCATCAAACAAAAATGTAAAAAAAAAAGAAAGAAGAAAAATAAAAAAAGATTTATGCATAAACTTTGCTTTTCTTCTTTCTTTCTGCAACAGTGTGTTTAAAGCGAAATCACAATGAACTTGGCAAAGGCACAGTCTGCACAAATGCAGTATGCAAACAGGACTCAAAATGTTTGCCAAAGAGCCCTTGTGCACCTGACTGTTTGACAGTGGGATAGCCCTAAAACCTCACAGATTTAGCTGTAACGAACTTCAAAGTCTGCAAGTCTTTGAGTGTGGACATTGAGATTGGGTTCATGGTATCACAAGACCATTGTTCTCATCCCGTTTCCTATAAAAACTTAATATTGCTTCCTCCCTAGCCATGACCATGAGCCTTCTATATCTGTTAGTAGTTATTGTATTTAAATATATATTGCACTTTTCCTCTTAACATCTGAACCATGTAGCAGTTTAGAAAACATTTTTTTTCCGTCAGTTATTTGTTACTGAAATAAGAAAACAAATAATAATGTTGCCCTGCTGACAGGAGCTGTTTATTAGAAAATGTAGAAATGCATTGTTGTGGAACAAGATTATCAATTACATATTTTGTCATTTCATTTGGAGGACTTTTTGCAATTCTTATGCCTCAGTACATCGTTCTTGTTACCACCACTCACAGTAATCAGTTGTAGGTGTTACTTAATTTCAGGTTTAGCACTACAGACAGTCAATTTTTGCACTGACAAACGAAGAAAATGACTTTAGTGTGGATTGGCCGCATCTTGCCAATAACAGATCCACTTATAGTAATAAGGTCATGACTGGATCCAATATCGGTTCAGCTGGGATATCTCAATTCCACTTAGAAATATAATTTCCTTGATCATGTATCCATTATACACTGTGCTTTAGAAGGCTCATAACTTTATTACCTGTTGTACTCACTCGTGCCTTGTGCACCTTGTTGAAAGGTTAAGTGTCTAAATCAGTTTCCTATCCACTCTGGTACATTAAATCCATTATTTTCTAGGGGGAGGGTGTTGTTCTTTTGGGGTTTTTTCAGTGTGTCTGTCTGTGCTTGGATGTCAGTGTGCCAGATGTGACAGCAATAGATCTCATTCCAGCTGAAATGTTCCACGCTGCGCTGGAGTTCAAATGCAATATTTGATAGCCAGATTTCACCTCCAGGCTGTGTGTTTGTGTGTTGACTTTATACTCAGGGGAGATTGTCACATCTGTGAGTTTGTCCACAGGCGTTGCTGGGTCAGATGCTTTGCCACTCTGTCATCGCAGTTTTTCCCCTCCCTTATGTTAAGTCTTTTCCTGCTTCTTCTCTGCCTAAATTTATCCTTCCATTTCCCATAGCTGCCTCTTTTGGAGTGATTATTTGTTTTGGGGTTTTTTTTTTTGCATTTGCTATTCTTATCGTTATTTGTCTTTGACCATTCCTTCTCGCCCCTCCTTTATCTTCCCCTCTCATCTCTCCATTCATTCTTCTCATCTGTCTCTCGCATGTCTCCCCCTCTCTGTTTCCCCTCTTTACCTACAAGTAGTACTACTCTATCCTTCCCCCGCCTCAATTTCTCATCCCCCTCTTTCCTCCCTTCACTTCCATCACTGACCCAATTAAACATGGGGAGGGACACAGCAGTAGGAGAGTGACGGAGGTAAGGCAAGAAAGAGAGGGAGGACAGGCAGAAAGAACAGAGAGTTTGAGTCAGCAGCAAGAAAACCAGAGAGAGTCAGAAAACAATTGCCACCAACCTGCCAGGACATACACAGTGCATTGTCCGAAGTTCACCTGGAACTTAAACCACCTTTGACAGCCTCAGAGGAGGTGGGGGTGGAGTAGCAAGTCGAAATTCCTGCTGCCACGCACTTACCACTCTCGAAGAAGAAACGAGGAGAATAACAATCTACCTTCAGTGAAGACAGCGGGTGGGGAGCTGTGCGGAGTTAGGATGGCTGAACGCCGGGATATAGCTGGAGACTGAGAGGCTGAAGAAAAAGACATTGCATTCTGGGCTGGAAACTGAGGGAGGGGGGCACGGTTGCCCCTAGGCAAGAGAAAGATTTTTGGTGATAGGAAAAGAGGGAGAGGAAGGGGGAAGGATGCATCTGTTCTTCCAAGACAAGTGGGAGGTGGAGGGGCTGCAGACTGTGGGTATCCTCCTGGTGGTCTGCAGTTCCCTCAAACTGATGCACTTTCTGGGGCTCATCGACATTTCTATGACAGGTAAGAGAAATTATTCAAAAGAAAAAAAGAGGCACGGAAAGGGTTAAATTGATAAATATAGTCAGGGGACAGCTGGAAGAGAACACTTACCTGGAGAGGCAGGCGTCTGCATATGTATTCATGGTGGGTTTCTGTGTTTGAGGTTAACATGAAGTAGTTTTAGCCTAATTCTTTCACTGCCTAGCTGTTCAGTCTGTCACACCCATTTACAGCCCTGTGTAGTGTGTGTGTGTCTATGTGCGTGTGTGTGAGAGAGAGATCTTTTTTATGAGGCTTGGTGTATGCTTGGTGTATCTGTGTCTCTCTATGTCACACATAAGTTCAAAAGTATTAAAACTGCAGCCCATTCAGTACCTCGTTCATTATAATCAGCCACAGGCTATACGTGACATTTATTAATGCGACGAGGACCTGCATTTTAAAATATTCTCATTGTTTTGATTTAAAGAAAAACTCAGTTTGTTCATCATGAAGAGCTTTACAGTGTTCTCTGGAGAGTTTTAGAAAGTCTGAGAAAGGCCACCCTTGTGGTGTCTTCAGGCGTGTCTACGCCTCGGCTTAAAGAGTGCTGATTTCCTTTTCCTTTTTTTTTTCTCTTGTGGGCGAGCAGGTTAGGGCATTTTAACATTTTTAGATGGTGTACAGTAGTGAAGCAGATACAGAATGGGGGAGGGAGACAGAGGGCTATTATATGCAATAAAGGAATTAAACCAGCAGGTTGCAGCTATGTGAAATGTGTCTTAACCACAGTGCCACCAGCGCACCCTGAGGCCACACATTTTTAAGGCTGCATGGCAGACTGGGACCGTGCTGTTTGGAACAGTCAAGCTTTTACCAGACAGCAAGGCTGTAACAGTGGAGGCATTTTGGGAAATTCCTCTGCTGCACTGATTTTGAGCATCATTCTCTCTCTCTCTTTTGTTTTTGGGGTTTTTTTTTGCCTCCAACCTTACTAACTAGCTTGATTGCAGTTTAGAAGAAAAAGAGGAAGGAGAAGTGGAAAGTAAAGGTAAAGGTCCCCGGACTCATTTGAAACTAAAGGTGCTTGGGGAACTAACTGAACCACTTTTAAAATGTAGCTCTGCGTGGCTTCACTCCTAGAGATCATAACTAAAAGTCCCAGTGTTGGGCTTGCAGATACACTAAGCAGTACAGTGTATCTGTAATGCTTGCTGTCTTCCCTGTGGTTCAGGGCTTACACGTGATTTTCTGCATTCCTTGAGAAAATCCTCAGATTTCTCAAGTTTAGGAAGTTCCTTCAAAAGTTACTAAATATTGCCAAAAATGTGCTGCCACCATTTTACTAAAAATAGAGCTGTTCTCTTATTTACTGAAGTGTTGTGATGGTCTGTCAGTGTGCCCTGAGGGAAACTATCGCGCTCTAATTGCATCACTACAGGGCATGCTGGGTAAGAGCATTGTGATGCTGCACAATAAGGAACAGTGTTTTTTTTACTTTTCTGCCTACTCAGGCCAGAATGAAAGAAGTTCTGGTCTCATTGTCAGTGCCACTCAAAAAACAATTTTAACTTCAAAGACTAGAGAACAAATTGATCACGTGTCACTTCAGTAGCTCAAGGAGTAGAGTAACCTACTTGTTTTTGACATAGGACTCTGTTAGTATGGAGGATAATAGATAGATAGATAGATAGATAGATAGATAGATAGATATGTGTGCATATTAAGGTTACTGCCTCTGAGATCAAATATCTCTATTTCAGGAGAATCGTATCCATGACATCTAAAGCACGTTTACTGAGACATCAGAACAAGAAATGTTAACGCCAGAAAAGGACAAAAATACAGACAAAATAACAAAGATGGAGCGAGGGCTTTAAAAGGGAGCCAGGAAAATGTGTCTCTAAACAAGCACATCTAATCACTGACAGTCTCCAGCAGATTTGGCTTTTTATGGGTCTCACAAGTATTTAAAACTCAGTGTTCCATGTGGAGCACAGGCAGTAGATATCACAGCAATTTTTTTTGTTCATTTCCGTTTGTTTGTGTCTCTGTTTTGGCCTTCATATCAGTATAACACATGCTGATAAGTTCAAACTGTAATCTGGAATGCTACCCAAGAGAGTTTCCAATCATAGAAATGTTATGATTTAGCATTTTTGCTGTACTAATATGTTGATTGCAGTGTTATAATTACCGGTACAAAAAATGTCTGGTTTTGGAGCACTAAAAACAATTTAGGTGTAACTAGTGTTCATACATTGTTGGTATGCTTCTTTACTCTCTTTCAAATTGATGTATTGCACACTGTTGTCACTTCTTTGACACCTATAGTTGCTATTTATGTTGAATATGATGAACTATACTGAGCGATACGCTCATATGTTAATTAGACTAACAATACTCTATGAAGAAATTACAAGTAGGTAATGAAACACTCATCTCAAGGTCCATTTAATAGCTGTTCTGAAGGTTTCTGGAAGTTAAGATATTAAAATATCATAAAGGTCATTAATTTATTCATTCATTTTATGGCTCCACTTACTCCATGATTAATCTTTTGTGGGTTACACTGGACATTTTCTGACTTATTTTTGCACATTTCATTGGTTGTTAAGCATTTGATAGTTATGTCTGCATTGTTGTCAGCTGATGAACCTGTTTGCAACAAAAAAAAACACACTTGCCCACAAGCAGACCCTTGTGCCTATGGCTGAGCCTCTGTGAGACTGCTCGATAGAAGAATCTGGTATGCTTGGAGAGCGTGCTCTGCTTGTTCTGGTTGCAAATGATGCCAGAGCCACATGTTGTCAGGAGGGCAAGAGCCCCTGACGCTCCACAGAGCAGAGAGATAACAGGGTGAGACATAACAAAGGCGAGATAAATCAGTGGGGGTGCTGTGGTTGTGTTGGTTTTCAGTCCATCATGTCCTACTTCATCCCTCAGACTGCTGGGGTCCTCCTTAAAGGGATATGTGGACTTCTATGCAGTAAGTACCCAGGTTTATCTGTGCCAATGTGTTTTACGTCTACTAATATCCATTTCGTGACACACAAAACAATCTCTGGTAGATGTTATGGGCTCTGGCTGGGTTTGTTTTTCTGTTCACCCTTCTTGCAAATTGCTTTCAATTACCACCAGTGTGTGAATGTGTGTGTGAATGGGTGGATGACTGTGTATAGTGTAAAGCGCTTTGGGGTCCTTAGGACCAAGTAAAGCGCTATACAAATACAGGCCATTTACCATTAAGTGGTTGTTTAACCTGAACGTGAGTACAATGCTGGTTTATGTTTTGAATTGGTATACTCGGCACTAATATTTCTAAAGTCAGTGTACTGGATATGGCACCGTGATACAAATCAGTCTTATGAGGTAAACTGTGTGTTTATTGGGGTGAGCTGAGAGCAGGTGGTACTATCTACAGCTTGAAGTTGGTGGTCTCCCTTTGCTAAGCCAAGTCAGCAGCATGAATCCGTCTGTTGTTGAATCTGTCCGTTGCATGACTTTATAGGCATGTGTGTGTGTGTATATCACAGTATGTGTATCTAACTCTTGTGCTATGGTTGGTGATTTCAGGTAACCCTTCCACCAGCCAAAGCAAAAAAACCATAAAGCAGCGATTCCTCAAACTGCTGCCGTGCTGCAAGCCTTCGACTACCCCCTCAATCAGTCAAAGCAAGTGCTCTTTCACTCTATACATCTCTGCTTTCTCCTACTTGCCTCTTTAGTCAGTTGAGAAGACTGGCGCAGACGCTCGTGTGGATAAAGTCACATCAAAACATTCAGGCTACACATAAATCTACATACACCCTTACAGACTCCAAAAACTCTACAACTATCTGGTGTTGTGGATTGTGGGTCAGAGCTGTTTTTCTTTTTGTGATTTGAGGCGTGTGCCATATATTTGGGTACTGGAATGTGTGTGTGTTGGTATGTAATATACCAGAAATACCATGTTTACAGTACAGAGGTCAAAGTCAGGTGCAAGCTAATAGGTTCCAGCTAGAATGCAAATGAAATAAGAAATATCTGGCAGTGTCTTTACTTTGAACTTTTTAAATGTCTCTTCCATTTTTACGAATGATAAACCTCTTCTTCCACTTCCTCACAGGCCACTCGTTGTCTGTAGTGTGCTTCAGCTTTTCAGATAATACTTAAGATGCTGCAAAGATGTGTGGAAATTTCTAGCGTAATCTCACAGCTATGTATGGAAAATAGTGTTTGTTTATGTTTAATTTATTAAAATATCACAAGATATCATAAAGATTTAAACTTTATGATAAGCTCAAGATCTGTTTGATAACTTCAGCTAGATATCTTGGCCAGGTCATGGCTACACTGGGGGTTAATGTGGTGTAGATGCTAACTAAAACTTATCTGTCCCTCACAGACAGCGTGGAAGATGACTTTGAGTTATCCACTGTGTGCCATCGCCCTGAAAGCATGGACAAGCTGCAAGAGCAAACTAAGTTTACCAAAAAGGAGCTCCAAGTCCTCTACAGGGGCTTCAAAAATGTAGGTCTGGTTACAGAAGACAGTGAGAAAACAGGGGTTCTAGTTGAATGTGTGCATATCCTGTGCAAGATGGGAATTAATGAGTTTACATTTTTTTAAATGTATTTTCTTTATTTTTTTTTCCCAGGAGTGCCCAAGTGGTGTGGTAAATGAGGAGAACTTTAAGAACATTTACTCCCAGTTCTTCCCTCAGGGAGGTGAGTTCTCCCAGCAATAAGCACGAAGAAGTCCAACAGTGCCAGTAGTTTCATTTATTTCAAAATGAAATTAAAACAACAGTTGTTAATGTTAATTTAGCTTTTTGTCATGACAGTGAAGCAAATATAATTATCTTACTCTAAGTCTACTCGGCTTGACTGAGGTATATGCACTGCAGAGAGGCAAAGTGATTTTTCATTTCACAATATTTAGGTTGATGAAATGTTAACCACTCACCTCCAGTTGTATTTGAAATTATTTTTATATCTACTCTATATTTAGACTGCTGCTAATCGCAGCTGTTCAAAGACATGTTTTGAGGGCACACGGGTTACAGTAAGTCTCTACCTTTGCAGATTCAAGTATGTATGCACATTTCCTGTTTGAAGCCTTCGACACGAACAAAAACGGCTCGGTTAGTTTCGAGGTAAGCTCTATTCTATTCTTACATATCAGCTTCTTTTGAGGAATAAAGGAAGATGTGTGCTCTTCTGAAATTTGTCATCACTTGTGTTTGCACACAAATATGTATTTGTACACCCAGATTAGGCTGTGATAAAGGTTTGACTTTATTTACTGTGTCAACATTTAAGTAAAGATAACACAATGCAGGAAATCGTTCCCGCTTTTGTTGCAGGACTTTGTATTTGGCCTGTCTATCATCCTGAGAGGGACCATTAATGACCGGTTAAACTGGGCATTCAACCTCTATGACTTGAACAAGGATGGCTGCATCACCAAAGAGGTAACACACATGTGATTGTGTTGGATTTGTTGATTTCTTGGTCCCTTTGAATTACTTGCTGATGATTACTCATTATCAATATTTTGCAAGTATGTAGAGATTTCTGGCAGAATATTTATCAATGACATTTTCCATCACACAATAAAAAAAAAAAATTTTTATTGGAAATTCTCAATACTGTTTTCTCTGTTTCTCGATACACTTTACAGGAGATGCTGGACATCATGAAGTCCATCTATGACATGATGGGGAAATACACGTACCCCACCATGCAGGACGATGCCCCAAGAGAACATGTGGAGAGCTTCTTCCAGGTCAAACAAAACCATGTTTTCTTTCCCCCTCGTTTAATGATTGTTTAAAAGCAGAAAAATATTGATGGCACCAATATTGTTTTGGGGAAAACAATGATGCTGTTAGCCAAATAAATGTCTGGTTGTTGTATTTTCATTTCAGAAAATGGACCGGAATAAAGATGGGGTGGTCACCATAGATGAATTCATTGAGTCTTGCAAAAAGGTAGAGCATTCCAAATCCTGAAGGAGTATTGAAAACATTTTTAGAAATGCACTCCTTTAGAATCCCACCACGCTAATCATGTAACTACAACTGGAGAGAGAGCTAATTGTAGCATAAAGAAAGTCAGGGGAGACATCTAGTCTTGCTCTTTCTAGGAAATCACTGCACCTGACCAAGAACTATTTTCTGCACATAACTCTCCATAAAGCCACAAATTGCACATAAACCCGTGCACATCTCTTACCTCTTTGTAGGATGAGAACATCATGCAGTCCATGCAGCTGTTTGACAATGTCATCTAAACATCTGGACCAGTGAGGACACTGGCACCAGAGAGGGGTACGTGTGTGTGGGTGTGTAAGAGGAATACGGGATTGAAGAGAGAGAGAAAGAGTCTGATTCCATGTGTGTTGCGTGTGTGTGGCTGTCTCCCGACTTGCAAGCTTGTGCTCGTGTCTCTGTTGAGAGCTGAGTCCTGAGGACACAGAGAGGGCCCCCTCCCTCTAACTGGACCCCCCAGTGGCTTCCTCCAAGCAACAAAGGAGAGTACCCAGCGCCCATCCTCATCATGCAGAACCTTATGTTTTATCCCAGAGACACAGAGAAAGCAAGCAAGCAGTGGGCTCACAGCCACCTGCACACCTAACACCCAACCAGCCCCTGCCTGTTTTATTTGAACTTTTATTGCTCTTGCTGACGGAGGGACTATCACAGCCTTTTAATGGTTGAACTCAGAAGAAGGATGCTCTCCCAAAACCCTGATCTCAGATCACTTTTCCCCTTTCCTCCGTAATGGCTGAGAGATGGCATTGTGAACCTGATCTTGCCTCTGCGGATGTGGGTAACACCTTCCTGGAGCCGTTAAGACTCATGGCTCATTTGCTGGCCATACAAATAGAAATGAATCTACAGCCACCTGGTGGACAAGAGAGAAAAAGACACTTCCTGAGGGAGCAACCAACAAACTGGTGATCCGAGCGATTCCGTCTTACGGAGGGAGCTTCAAACTCGTTTTTTCCACAAGGGACTGATTTAAATATCGCATGATGATGTCACTAATATCTACTTATGTATTTACAGAGATACTCCAAAGTCTGCTCGTCTGTCTGCTGTCCTAGTCATTCACAGGTGCCTCACCCTTTGCGTATGTGTGCGTGCATGTGTAACAGGAGATGTCATCTGTCTTACAAATGTAAGTCTCTTGTGACACAACACCCACCTTCATTCACAAGATTTCGGTAGAGTAATTCCCGGCCTTCCAAACTATTACAATCCTAACAGTAGTTGTCTATTGACTGTTGTACATTTTCTAGCATTCCCAGTGGTGTGATATTAGGCTGTACAATGTGGGGATTGCACTATAATTTAATGAGCCGTTTTGACCCTAGCAGCTTCTCTCGACATGGGAATGACATACCACAATCGTACTAGTCTATGAATATACATTCAAAGAGAAGATTATTAGATTGCAGATTGTATTTGTGAACTTATTGTAATCTGAAATGTCATGTGGTTGTCACAGGTTCTACCACTTGAAAAAACACAAAAGTCCCCACACCCTTTTTGCATTAAATCTATTTCCATTTCAAGGAGGCATAAAGTGATTGTGTGTAGCAGGGGAAGACAAAGTTTGATAGCAGTTTTCTTTTTTCTGTGCCCCCATTGTTCACTCCATTTCTTATTCTCCCTCTCTGTAACACCAAAGAAAAGATATCAATTAAAAAGGTACATAAAGCCACTTAAGGCAAGACATTTAGCCCACCTGTGGGTGAAGACAGAGGGAGTTACTGGGTATCAAGCTGGATAAGGGGCAATCAGAGATAAGAGGTAGACTACATGTAGTTTATCTGCACGCTGTCAAGTGCAATTTTAGGTTGTGAACCCATCCATTAGGCTCAGATTAATTATTTTAGAGCAATTTGCAACCACTTATTTGCTTCTTTTCACACTAGAACTAAGCAACACAAATGTGAGATGATGTGAGGCACTCGGGCCGTAATTAAATCGGCCAAGTGTCTTAAAAGCTGAAACAAACATGAAATAGCAATAATGTTCTCCACTCACCCAACGTCTCCTTCCTCTCAGAGCACACTATAACGGCCCTGGTTAAAATATGCACTTCCGGCCCTGCAATTTCTTATTTTTTTATGTTCTGCAGTTTTTACATTTATACGTTCTGGAAGAATGGTTTGGCTCTGATTGTTCCTGCCCACAGTTACGTTATTTTCCCCAAACACAAGGAAAACCTGTCTATACCCGCATGTATTGTGTCTAGAACAATGAAAACCTACTAACCCGTGGTACTGACTGTCTAGCTAGCCTAAACTGGTTGCATAGCATATTCAAAATGTGTATATTTTGTACAGAGATAATAAAAAAACAAAAAACACAGTTACTATGCAAAATGGACTGGCGTGTGAATTTATCAGACTATACATAAATTGTCTTTATTAAAATACGTCCTTTCAGTGAGATAAAGTACAAAGTACCTGTAGCAATAACATTTGACATTTTGACCTGTCACAGCAGGAAAAAACAGTGTATATCAGCTTAAGTGAGGACCTGCTTTTATTCATTCTGGTACACTTTCAGTGCTTTGGGAGAGTCATCATAAATTCCCCCTTTTTCCACATCTGTGAGTCCAAAAAAAGGGAAATAGGCAATGTCCATAATAATATTCAAATTATGATTCATCATAATGTCAACAGGAAACATTTACAGCTTAAATATACATAATTACATAAACCATCCCAGGAGCCAGGTCTCCTTCCACTAACAGGCAGTAGTATCTATGCAGATTCACCCGACCATGTGACAATTTCATAACCAAAATGTCATCCAGAACATTTTTTAAAAGTGTGAGCATCAACAAATACAGTAATTCAGTCTACATTTCTGAAGAACCAGCTGACTCCAAACCATGTACACAGCCTTCAACTGCCAGGTTATTAAAGCTGAAAATTTTGTTTTGTTTCGTATGTTCTAATGAAATTCCTGGCACAGCAAAACACTTCACAAGTTGGGTTTCTCTGACAGCAAAAGCTTTCGCAATCATTTGAGTGTATTTCTGATGACGGCCTTGATGCATATTTTTTTTAAGGACTCTCCTGTGTAAAGTATCATGAGCACAGCAAGTGGGACATGGATGACCGGTGGAAAAAAAATCTCAAGTAAAACTGAATTTAATGAATGTGATTTCTTTTTTTCCCACTTTAGGAATATTATCTTTATTTAAATAAAGTTTAACTTGTATTGTGATTTCTATTACTCGTGATTGGGGGAAAAAAAGATTGCAATGTGCAGGGGTGAAATTGTTTGAGCTTTTTAAGTGGGGGCTGACATACCCCACTGACCAGATGCTTCAGCATATACAGAAAAGTCCATCATTAAATAAAGAACACAGTTTCATGTTTTTCGAGTTCACTACTGCCTCTTAAAACTTTGACCTGCAGCGACCAGGGATAGGTTTTCTCTGTAAAACAGCAGAAATTTACTTGGGCATTCTGCGAAGCTCTGCCAGAACCCAAATAGCCAGCGAGAGAAGAGCCACTGAGCCAGACTGGTGAGTTGCAGCCAGCGGAGTGGGGACATAAAGTAACAGCGTGGCGATACCTAGTGCAACCTGAAAAGCACAAAAGCACAATTTGTTTATACTGAAGGGTAATGGACCTATTTGTATAGCAATTACAGTGTCTTCTAGCCTACCTGTGTATAGGCCATTGCTGCCAGGAGGCTGATGGCAATCTTAGCCCTCTTGGGAAGCATCATTCTCCTTGAGAACAGATACAGGCCTGTAATTGCAGTCAGAGAAGTAATCCCCTGAGAAAAGAAAAAGACATCTTGAGGGGTACATATTAACATTTCATTACACATCAATCTAAAAGAGTTATAAAACTTGGAAATATTATGTTTAATTAGAATAAAAACAATGAAATGCCAACATTTTTTAGCTATAATAGCATACCAAAATTCTATGATCAAATTGCACAGTGGTGGGATTTTCGAAGAAATTCTTGAGGGTCGGAGAGAAGGCCAGCAGATCATCAGGAATCCATCTATCTGCCATCTTAGGGAAGGAGTTATAAACAAGCCCAGCATCCAAACCAGCGACAAAGGCACCTGTGTAAAGGTACATGCATAAATGATTCAAATACATCTCCATGAATAGAGATTAAACCACATTTGTATTGCCTTTAATTACATTAACTTTACTTTTCTACACAGCCGCTCAACCCATTTGCCCTCTAAGAGCCAACTTTACAAAAGACCTTTCGATTAAAATCAAACCAGATGAATAAGCTTTTTGTTTCAACATTTACCAAAAGCCAAGATACAGTACTCAAATTGTAGCCCAAAAACATTACATGGGGTAGCAGGCCAAATGTCTTTCCTCAAACCATAAGTTTCAGAGTCAAAGTGCGAAGCTTCATACAGACTGTGAGGTGACTGGCGTAGTATGCGCCTGTTAAGAGAGGAAATGTGACACTATATACACTTAGGGTTACTCTAATGGAGTCAGCTGTGAGTTGCCATGAATGACTCTGAGTGACTGTCACTCTAGTATTCATTAGTCAGTCTTGTTGTGAATTTACAGTTGAAGGATTTTATGTAACACATTGTGCTTTTTGCAGACGCAAATAAGCAGAACACTTTGAAGATGCATTGTGGACTCCTACTCTTCCGGGACTGAAAACCATTTGCACATGTCAAATTCTAACTGCTCCTCTAGCATCATTGCCATTTACCAAGAGCTTCCTATGTTCTGTCAGAACAAGTGCCACTTTAAAGAACACCTATGCTTCTATGATGGTCGTCTTCACTATTAACATCCTGCTTTTTGAGAAATTTCTGTGCAATTTTGCTGTAGTTACAGGTAGTTCACTTTGTTTCCCCAAAGTGGCTTGAGACTGAAAGCAGCACTTCGGTAGACAGATTCTGCGACCCCATTTGTGACACTGAATTCTCTTAAGATCCAGTATTACCTGAAAGAGCAGTGAGGAAGACGAGTCCACCAGTACCCTTGGCAAACCTCCTGAGCTGCATGAGTTTTTTGGTTTCTGCTATCTGTGAAAAAGGTGCCATTATTCAAGTTAAAAAAAAAGACTGTTTCACTTTACATTTCTCCAAAATTTATCATTTGTGTTTTTTCTGTAGGCAAGAGTCCCTCTGTACCCTGTGAACTGGCAGCAGCAGAGTAAGCCCTGTCCACATACTGGCACAGTAGAGCAATAAGGCAGAACCAAGATGGGCGCTCAGACGATACTGGCTGACACGAGGGATGTCATGAGACTCGGGCTTCTCCTCCAACCCGCTTTTCACCATGTACCACCCCAGAAGGCCCTGACAAAACAAACACATGTATACACATTCCTTACTTTACATTTATAATAAACCCGATGGTGACAATAATTAAATATTAGTACAATCAACCTATTTAAAGAAAAAAGAAAAAAAAAACAATGCTATAAGTGACTGAGAATTAGCTATGACGTAAATCCAAAACACATCTGAAACTAACAACGCAGCCTGTTCAGTACAGCTGATTCCTTCTGTACAATTCCGGCTACTTTTACGCCGGAGTTTTTAAACTTGTCAGTGACAGACTAACGTCTCAATATACGGAATGATAATTATAGCATAAAATATAAGGACTCAGAAATGTCAGCAATGTCAGTGTGAAAAGAAGCTGCAACTACCAGAATATAAGTGAGAGAATGCACAAAGAGGTAGAAAGCATTGAGGGACAAATAAGTTTACTAATGGCTACTTCTGCAGGTTATGATGTAGGCTCAACAAAGATTCACTGCAGAAGTCTAAATCAGGCATGAGGTAATGATTATTTCCAGTGATCTTCTCATTTCCACAGCTGTGTCTTACCTGGAAGAAGACAAATCCACAAAGACCCAGCACTTTTCCCTTCATGGAGCGAGTGAAGTATCCTTTTTTCCAGAAGTAAATAGTAGGGAGGATGTATGCCAAGCCAACCAGCCTGCCCCACATACGATGTCCCCATTCCATGTAGAAGATAAACTTAAACTCTGGCAAAGTCATGTTATGGTTCAATCTAAACAAACAAAACACATAATAATACCAAATTAACTAATTGCCGCATTAGAGGCCAGACCAATACATAACACAGAGACACATTTAATTAAATTTATCAGGCCTTTATGTACTGTGATTCTGAAAAATGAGACCTTACATTTTGAATTCTGGAAACTGCTGGTACTTTGAAAACTCAGCTTCCCACTCTCCTTCTGACTGTGGTGGTTTCATCTCTCTCACCAGATGCCAATCAACCATGGAAAGCCCAGATTCTGTCAGTCTAATAAAAAAAAAAATACATAAAAATACAGCAATGTAGTAAATGCCTGTTAACAGTACTTCAGTGAGTAAGTAGTACATACAGACATACTAATTTTAAAACATGCGTACCTTGTGACACCACCCAAGACAATAGCCCCAACCACCAGTCCACTGCAGCCAAGTAACCATCGACCCACTATGCGATTTGAGGCTGCATTGGGGACAGAAGCTGCTGCTGCTGAAGTGGACGTTCCTCCCTCCACTGTGACGGTGCTGTGACCTCTCTTCAAGAGCCATTTTCGAAGCGGTGAACGCTAATGTAAATAAAAGGGAGAAGTGGCTTGAAATGATGATGGACAACACAAGCATTAAAGCTTCAACTTTACCTTATTATAAAAATAAAAAAAAGTCATTTTAAATGTCATTTACACTCAGCACCCTTCATCCAGTACATCGACTATCCCTTCTCTGCACATGTCCAACCCATCTCAACCTTTATTCTTTAATTTTGTCTGCTCAACCTGAGCTGTTCCTGTTATCTGCTGTCAGACTCCACAACAAAGACTCTGTGGATGACCACACATATGCAGACACACACACACACACACACACACACACACGTGCAGTACCACTAAGTGTAATTTATCTGACGAAACATAGTATTTTATTCTATTTTATATTGCATGTTATTCCTTTTATCCTATTCCACTGATTTTCTTAATTTTTGCTGCTTGTAACTTTGCACTGTCCACTTTCTGCCGTGACCCAACAAATTTCCCACATGTGGGACTAATAAAGGTTTATCTTATCTGTCACAAATCACCCCTGGCATTGGTCTCCACCCACACCCACGACTGCCTGCACTTTCTTCTTCACTGTGGCTTTGGATGCAGTGACACCCCCACCTTGAACCCATCTGTCACTGCTACCCCACACCTCACCAGTGTCTAGCTGTCCTCCAATATAGTGCACCACACACATATACTCGCATATAAGCAGCATGTTAACAAATTACGAAAGCACAACACATGTAAGGTGATTCTATAGTTTTAGATATGTAAGAGCTAATTAACCTACTTTACTTCAAGCTTATAAACAAAGGCTTACGGTATTGCTGAATTTGATATCACTATCTTTTCTGAAAATTTAGTTACTGATAAATCAAAAACCTTCTTAAAGGGTCTATGATATTAGTTCTTCCATTCTGAATTTATTTTTTCAGCTCAAATGCTAATCTAAGAGTTTGCATTGCCTAGACATGGGTGATGTAAGTTAGCTGTTGGACGTGACTACTCTTGAGTACACCTAAACACCTAATGTTACCTGTCCTAACTAATTCAAACACATATTAAAAACAAAGCTGAACAAAGAGCAGCTGACAGATGTGTAATGTGACATATTGTGTATATTACTGGCAGCGTGTGACCTTCCCAATGACGCTTACTTAAGCTATTGGCTAAAATTAGCGGCTAACACAAGTCATACTCACGGTGCTGTACTGAAAGCCCTTTCCAGCACTTCTGCACCCACAAAAAATTGTTGTCCGCAACGACGAAATTAACATCTCTGTGCTCCAAGACTCGTCGCTAGTGCTGAAGCTATCCAACAGTGTTGCAAAAGCTTCAGCACGTTTGTTACTGTGCTGTCACCCGGCTGGTTTCCTAACGGCCAGTTTCAACTTTGACCTTCTGACGTCACAAGAAATTTACTCACTAAATAAAATTTATGTCTTTTTCTTTGTCAGGAACGAAACATACTCAACATAAATAAATATATATATATACAACAAAATATATATACATATAAATAATATACCAGGCTTTCGAAATTATATTACACAGACTAGAACGTTTGGGGGGGAGGGGGGCTTGTTTTGTCTTCAGGCGTATCCTGCATGGGCGGGCATACGTCGCATTTCGCCCAGTAATGCATCATAAAACGTTTATATATTATCACCCGTCTAATCGCGTGTTTTGAATTCAACGACCCGGAAAACGGTGATCTACGGACTAGCTGTATGAGCTGAAGTAAGTCTCACAAAACATGACCTGACTTCATATCGTTTTTAAATGACTGATACGGTTCCATGAGTCGATAAGACGTGGATTTAACAGGTAGCTGTAGTAGTAGTTAAAACCTAAAGATGAATGAACGTGTTAACTGAGGAGTTTTCACGTAATCTTGTTTGCTCACTAACTGTATTCCTGTCTCTTATTAGACTGTCAGTATGGCAGAGTGCTTTTTAATGGAGGTGTGCGTGGACTCAGTGGAGTCTGCTGTCAATGCTGAACGAGGAGGTCAGTAAAGTGAACAGTAGTGAACACTGTCATGCCGTACTATTATTAAACTCACTGTGGCGTGCTTGCTAGATTGGTCATGCACAGGCAGTTCTACTTAAAAACAGAGTTAACGGTTGCATAATATTGAAGTGTTAGCTCAGACATATCTCTACCATGAGTATTAAATTGGCACGCAGTGTTATTTAATTCCTCAAGGATTACAGGCTGTAAAAGTCTATATAGGTGTAATCAGAACTTGTCTGTCCTGGCAGGTGCGGGTCGACTTGAGCTGTGCTCTAGTCTTCTGGAGGGTGGGCTCACTCCGAGTCTAGGTGAGCATCTGCAGATACCCCTAGCAAAAAACAAAAGAAAAGAAAAGAAAAGCTGTCGCATCAGGCGCCAGCAGATCTTTCAGGTTTTAGTCAACTGGAACTTGCCAAGTTGCATTACTGCCATCTTCTGGAAAATCCTTAAATACTATTTAACAGACAAGGCTTGGGTCAAAAAGACTTTCTACCCTTTCTCAATCACATTACTATGACTCCATGGAAAAAGAGATCTAATAAGGACTTAGGAAAAAAGAACAGGATGCACATAGAATTTGACTGTTCTTACACACAGCTCTACTTCAAAAGTAGGAGTATGATGTTTAGAGGTCACCTGTGGGTTTATATACCCTTTAACAAATCTAAACATCAGCAGACTATGACATAAAATAGAATAAAAAAAAAAAACACAGTTAATGTGTTAGCTGTCGATTATGGCTATGTTTGTTTTTAATAATAGTCAGGTAGTGTATCTCTTTGAATTATGGGATGTCATTATGTCCTTTTCTTTCATAAAGCCTGCTCTGATGCAGCCTCTGCTAAGAGAGGTAAAATAAAAGAATAAAAACATTTTCTTAGTATTTAGAGAACTCGATTGGCTCTTGTTATGCCACCTAGACACACTTCAGTCGGTTAGAAACCTTCCTAAGCAATTTCTTTCTATGTGACTGCAGCCCAGTTCATGAAAGAAAAGCATTAAAGTGTGTAGATCCTTGTCGTTCTTACCGCCCTCTCTGCAGGTTTGCTGTCATCATGTCTCTGAAGGTCATACTGGTTCAGTTTGGTGGGATAAAGTCAGAGACATGATGGATGTTGCTTGTGCTGTGGAGAGTTTTATTTTGGCTGTTATGTCTATTCATGTCTATTATTGGTTTTTATTACTTTTGATGTTCTCTTTTCCGCTGCTTCCCCTACGTTGTGCCATACCAGTTTATTATGACTGTGTAATATACATACCTACTCTCTGTGTTTAGTCCAATACAGCAACCACTGTTGAACAATTTTATTCCACCCTCTGATTCGCAGAGTTTCATATAAATACATATAATGCCTTTATAACTTGAACCCAATTAACTATGTCTTCAGTAGTCCATAGTCTGTACTAAGCATTATCCTATTTTATATAGGAAGCCTGGGCATTTGTTGCATGACACATAATTCCACCTGTACTTTACTCCAGGTGTGCTACATGTAGTGAAGCAGTATGTCAAAATCCCCATCTATGTAATGATACGCCCTCGTGGGGGTGACTTCCTGTACTCCGACCTTGAAGTGGACGTGATGAGAAAGGACATAGAGCTTATGAAGAGCCAAGGAGCCGATGGGCTCGTTCTGGGTGCCTTGACAGAAGATGGACGGGTGGATGCAGAGCTCTGCATGGAGTTATTGGGTATGGTCTCTTTATATATTTGACCTGATTTGTTACATCACTCTAAATAACAATGAAAAGGCCAGACAGAATATATACAGTAACACTAAAAATAAACCAATAGTTATAAGAATTATATCTATGAGTTCGATAGATTGAGGAAACACCATCAACCTTTAGAAAGAGTACACAAAAACATATGCCTTCTTTTAAAATTAAATATTTCTGGTTTATATTGTAGAGACTTGTGATTTATTCTAAATAGTATCCCCAGATTGTTTCCAATACTGCAATATTGTAAATATACTTTCCTAAAAAATGAAATGCAAGTCAGAAAGGCAAAATATGATCACAATAGTGTAGAAGCCACAGAAATTTCATTGCTATGTCCAAGATTTTTAGTCACTTTTCAATGATAAGACAGATCCATAATACAGTCCCAATCAAATGCTGAAAAATGGCAAAAAGTAATATTTTGCATGGTTGGGTCTTAACAAGCTTCCAAGTAGAGCTTCAACATGCAACAAGAAGAAATGGGTGTGAGACAAAACATTTATTTGAGATTGCAATTTATTGAAAACAACGGTTAAACTGAAACAGGCCATTGTTGCCATTTTTCAAGTGGTCTCAAACTTTTGATCGGGACTATTTCTATATTAATCAAGTCACATCAGATTTCCTTCCATTTCCTTCAGTGTGGCACCTTTTATTTAGCCACAAAAAAGAAAAATAAACATGAACTTGCTGTTGAATTGTAAAGTTCTGAAAAAGCTGGCAAAACACACAAGAGCCAATATTTCTGGACCCTTCATTCTTCACATGTTTTCACTTAAAAAGAAAACAAATAATTTACAAGGCCTAAAGCACTTGCAGTCTAAACATGAGCATTTGACCTTAACTTGGGTTAATTATTTATTAAGGGATCAACAAAAGATCTTCCGGAAACTGTATTAGGAGGTGCAGACATGATAGTGTGCAAAACAATTGAATGTAACTCCTGCACACTGTTTCGCTTACCTCCAAAACATTTATTAAATTACATTGTTTTGGTCTGAATAACCCATTCACATGTATGGAAAAGCATACCAGAAAAGTTCAAATCATCCAATCAGCTGATGGACACTTTGCTCTGTATTTTTGCCGTTAGTTAAGGGATAACATTGAAACAGACACCAGTTTGTTTCAGTAATTTTGTTTTTGTGAAAGAGGAACATTTTACAGGTTGTCAGGAGTGCAGAGAGTTTGAACTAGTAGGCTTGAGTATCCAATATTTGTATTTTTACTATGCAAATATAGCTAATTTATTATGGGACACCACTTGTTATGAAGATGCACAGGTAAAGACGTGTTACAGCAGGCTTGGTAATCCAGTTTTAATCTCACACAAGGTTTCATGTAGCCCGTCATATGTCAGCTCTCCAGAGAAGGAAATGCACTACATCTCCACAAGATAGTTGTGACCCATGTTAAGCGAAATCAACCAGCACCATGAGTTCATCATATTTCCAAAGGTCCTACTGAGACCTCAGAACATGGTAGGGCTAACCTCCAAAAATCAGACACTATATATTCTCTCAAGTTTTTATCACTATCTTTGCATTGTTACTTGCAATATGCAGTATAAAAAAGTGAAGCCAACAATCTTTGATATAGAGTATAGCAGTACAGCTGGCTATGAGTGATGGCTTTCATAAAGGTAGGAAAAAAAATGCTTATATTGCTTATATTATACAAGTCGTATTTCACAGTTTTGCACTTTTGTTTGACATTTTGTACTTTTCCATTTCTTTCTTTTGTTTTCTTACTTTTTTGCACACTAGCTGCTGCCCGTCCCTTGCCTGTCACCTTCCACCGAGGTAAAAGTTTCTTCTTCAAAGTGCTTTTCAGCTTTAAGCTTTTAAAATTCTTTTCAGCTACAGTTACACTTAAAAAGCATCACAAATTCTTAATGGAATAAAAGCCTTACATAATGCTATTATCAGGTATAGCTCCGAAAAGGTATAGAACGTCTTAATGATATATTATTAAGCCTGGGCTTTTATTATGACACTAATCATGATCCTACTGCAGCTTTTGACATGGTTCATGACCCAGCAGTAGCTCTGGAGGCGCTGATATCGTTAGGGTTCGAGCGTGTGTTGACTAGTGGCTGTGACAGCTCCGCTTTGGAGGGACTGCCTCTCATTAAACGGCTTGTTGATCAAGTACGTGTACCCATATGATTGTCTTTCTTTACATGCAGACATATGAAACTCTAATAGCTGTTAGGTTATTGTTCTTGATCTTTCATAAAACCTTTAATTTTCACATCATTTCTACTCAACAGGCAAAGGGCAGAATTATCATAATGCCTGGTTAGTGCCTCCGCCATTGCTCCTTTGTTATTTATGTGTGAATTTTTACAACCTTATTTATTTATTCACTGTCACGGTTTTTGTTTTGATAACAGGAGGAGGCATCACAGAAAGGAACCTACAGAGAATATTAGAGGGGTCAGGGGCTCAAGAGTTTCACTGCTCAGCCCGCTCCAGCCGGGAATCTGCAATGAAGTTCAGGTGTGTTTATTTTCCAGTCTCAGGCGAGAGGTGGGATCTGTCCCTTTGGTTGCATGCATTAGGAGACTTCTTGCAACCTCATGTCGATCTAATTATTATTTTTTCTATATAATTCTCTTCTTCTTCTCTTCTCTTGACGTTGTGCAGGAACACCTGCGTCTCAATGGGAGCTTCTTTCTCAGCACCTGAGTACGGCCTGAAGGTGGCAGATGTGAGCAAAGTCCGAACTCTAAACGCAATAGCCAAAAATACCTTGTGACTGTATAACAGTCATGATAGACTGGAAAAAAAAATACCTCAAAAGTAATCATGAGTAATAATACTGATGTGTACTGATTAAATTCCATAAATAAATGTCATAATCGCCAGAAAGCTCTGCTTTTTGTTTTTTTTCTTTTAAGATATAAAATCACCAATGAATCAGTCCTTGTCCAGTTAAAGAGCAAAGACATTAATGCATCTCACAGAGTATCTGTGAATAATATGATGTCTATATATGGGAGCACTTCTCTAGTGATATCATCCAATAATGTGCATAGAGAACTACTCATGTGTCTGAATGTGCAGTCTGATTTATAGGATTTGGAAAACAGGTTTGCTAAAATATGTTAATAATTTAAACATACAGGAGATGTGTACACAAATCTGTAAAAGTTCACTTTTTGGGTGTGTGTGTGTGTAAAAGATTCTGTAAATATGAGATGTTTAAAAAGCCCCTCAGCTGTGAGGAGTATAAGAAGCTGAAAAAATGTGTAGTTTGTAAAGTTTTCAATAATAATAAGGCCATTTGTACTCTTCTTTTTTTATTATTAGTGTATAATTCACATACTGAGTCTTTTACACAGGTAAAAACTTTTCATTGTAGTTTTAATTTGTTTTGATGATCTATGTATGCACAAACTGTTATTTTACACAGTCATGAACCTCTGGTCTCACATCTTAATAGATTTTTTTTTTATTTTTTATTTTTTATAGGCATTCATAAAACAGAGTAATCCAGGTCAAACAGATTCACACCTCTCTGCACACTAACAAATGACATTGCTACAGTAATGCCCCCCATGTATGTTCAACTACAGTTGATTTCTACACTGAAAATGTGTATTTTTTTCCTAATGAAAGATAACTGCTTTTTAAAATGGCAAAACAAAATATCAGTTTTACATAACTCCCTATTTAAAGTGATACATAATGCACAGTTGTGACTTCCTGTTTTTGTTTTTTCTCTGTTCATTTTCATCTTCTTCTTCTTCTTTTAATAAAAACAGTTTTCATATTAGATTACATCTTCTGTCTTTTAAAAAAATATTATGCATTATGCACAAAACTTTCCCTAAAATGATTTGACTTGGTTGAAATATTAAAGGCTAGTTTCTTTAATTGTTTTTATTTGACTTTTGACACACTGCACAGACATTTCTGTTGTTGTTTGGCTTATCTTTGCTTATCAGCTGGTGGCATCTGGTCAGAGACAAAGTTTTTTACAAGTGAACAAAACGCTCTATCCTCTATTATAAGGGCAGTACAGAGTGATTATTCTTATTAAAGTACATTTTTGATAATAGTTTAGTCTACGTGTCAGTAGAAAGGAAAGCTAATCTGAGTTTTGATGACAGATAAAACAATCATATGTGTGTGTATATATGTACATATATAAGTGGAACCAGAAAAGTTTTTAAAGTCAGAGAAGAGGTTTTTTTATTCAAATATTCATCTACATCTCTGAGTTTTACTTTTATCATATTTAAAATCTGCTACAGTCAGCTTTACCATTTCTCTGAAAAAGCTGCATCTTTTTTTCCTGCTGTGAGTGTCCTACCCTTTGTACAGATATCTTAAAATCAAGTCCTTGTCAATGTAATTGGATAAACACTGGATAACGACATGCATGAGTTGTTTTCACGTGTAACATAGCTGTCCTTGATGCTTTACACCCAATGAGTCATGTGATGTTACCAGACATTTTAATAATTAACCAGTTTTAGGACCATTGCAATCAGTAAAAGACTCACACACACTTGTGTGTTGTCACGCGCTTTAATAACCTCCCTGCTTAACGTGCTTTCCCTGTGTCATGCTGATTCTTCATTTAACTGCAACTACAATTTAGGAAGTCTCTATTGAAAAATTCACTGATAATCTTGTTTACCAAGTTGTTTATTGGTCTGCCATTAGTTGCGAGCATGGTTAGGAGTATGTACAGAGGTGAAGTTCAAAGGTGATTTTGTGTTTTCTCTTGCTGTTTTGAGAAGTGTCTGAGGTTTGCATAACACATAACTTCTATTGGTTTGTCAAAACCTATTGATTATTCTTAATCTTAAGTAGTTTCATTTTTATCCTCCTGTGTAGACAGACTCACTCTTATTAGCAGCGATGATTTTTTCATTTTATGGGTGATTGAGTCTCTGGTGCCTAGAAAAAATTCTCCTACAAAAATAGTCCATCAACACAACTGACAGCAGCACAAAAGCTTTTTTTTGTTAAGCTGTAAAAGCTTGATTGCTCCTCCAGAGACGCTCTCAACCTTTAGTTAAATTTCTGCAGAGCGCAGACAATGAAAATTAATCTATACTCAATCTTACGTTGCTCTTTGGTTTTTGGAGCATGCACCCTGATCAGAATGGGACACAAAAAACAGCAAACGAGAAAGAAACAGCTTCACTAGTTAGCAGTTTGTCAGCCTGCAGCTTGTTTACAGTTCAGCAGCTTCAACCTTCAGCAGCCTCATTCAAATGCATGACTACCCAAATCTAATCAAATTGATTTTGATCCGATTGAATCTGACTTTTGTTCCACAAATGAGTCTCGGTTCAGAAGACAGTGAAGACGTGCTGAGGAGAAGTGGAAACATAACAGGAAAAGGGGTCTAATGAGACCACTCCCTCCCTTTCCTGAAACACATGCCCTTTGGTGGGCTGTCCCCCAACACTGCAAAAACTGCATGGTAAGACTTATGCAAGGCCTTCTCTTTTGTGAGAAACCCATCTGCACGACATGTTGAACTTTAAACACGTGAGTGTGGAGGAGTGTCTTTGTGCTGGTGCAAAGCTCGATGCTCAATGACTTTGCTAAATCTGTTGGATGTTCTCAGTGGCTCATTAGGAGAGCTGTAGTAGACTTTTTGAAGACACTGTTATCCAACTAAAGAACATCTGCCGAAAAAGAAAGAAATCAGCATTCGGGACATGACTATCAGTTCTTCTATTCTTTACACCAATCCAGTATAAGTGTCTTTTCTCTGCAGAGGGAATAAGCAACTTTTTCTTTCAGCTTAAAAGCTTCATGGATCAAAGTCCTTCACAGCCACATCCTGTAATTGTCAGTGGAGTGTGGGCGGACAGAGGAGAAAGCAGCAGTATTTGAGTCAAACGCGGCAGTAGCGGAGCAGAGGGTGAGAGGCGTCGGGTTGTCCGGTCAGCTGAGGTTGACTGAAGCCATCACTGTAAAGCATGTGTGCGGCAGCTCTGGAGGAGTACTGTGGGTCCATTTTTTGGGTGAGTTTAACAAACAGAAATAACTAAGAAGTAAAAAAGTAACTTTTAAGAATTGAGGAAAACTTGAAGAATTTAGGTAAATTGATTCACTGTGGCCTCCAGTGTTTTTAGCCTCTTGAGATTGAAAATCACTCAATAAGCTGATGCAAACACATATGTTTAGTAACCTACAAAGTAAATTGTCTGGAAAATAAGTTGAGAATTGCAAAAGATAGACACAATATCTTAAAACATCATGCCAGAAACCCGCTGATGTCATAGTGTAGCCAGATGTTTGAAGTCCTTTCTGTGCTTCTTTCTATGCTACTGTATGACAAGAGAGAAAATCTAACCTATTTGAGACAGATTAAAAGGCAGCATACATTGAAGACTTTGTCAGAAAGATTACACAATAATGAACAGCTGTTCATTGTTATCATTATAGAAGGTTGTGCTTCCTATTTTTCATAGGAAGCATGAAGTGGATTTTCCAAGAATACAGAAAAATAGATGATTAAGTTTTATACAGAATTTTATCATAAGCAGCATCAGCATTTCCTCCCCTTTACACATAGTAAATATGTGACAGGCCAGTAATCACTAGGACATGACGTAACCTGTGACTCGGCCACAGCTTTAATTCTGTGTTATTATAGATTTTTAAATAAAAACACTTGTTAAAGTACATTCAGATATGTGTCGCTTCAGTCACATGATGTTTGCTTCAATACAGTAATACATTAGCCATTAAAAGAGTTATGTATCGCTGTTAGCCACCTTCAAAAAGAAAACACAAAATGGTAAGGATTGCTGCTTTTTTCACATAAGCTACCATGTTATACTTCTAGTTTGAACTGTTTGGTCTGACGATAGTTAAACTTCGAACCATTTCTAGACTTTTTCAAAAATAATTTTACACATTAAACGTTTTAATCTGTGATAAACGGAGTCTGTGCCTGTGATTTAATATTGGTGGGAGATTGATGAGATTTGCCAGCAGGATTTTGTGATGCATGTGTGTTTGTGTGTGTGTATGTGCCCTTCAGAATGCTTCATATCTAGAGCGACCAGACCCAGACATCCCAGTATGTGTGGAACAGACAGTTCTTGTCTGGATACCTCTGGGCTTCCTGTGGCTCTTTGCCCCGTGGCACCTGGTGCCTCTCTTTAGAAGGCCAAAAGTAAACACAAAGCACCTGTCCAAGCTTTACATCTGCAAACAGGTAAGAAATACTCTCTGATAAAGACATCCCATCAAAAACACAAATGCTTAATTTTATAACTCAGCTGCCTGTTTTTTGGTTTCAAATGTTTACACCACGCATCTGCAATCTGGACCTTAACATGGAAAAATTGTCTTTTCTGTCGACATTTTAAACACTTTTTTTCAGAATGTGAATGTAAGATAAGGTTCAGCAGTTAAAGTTTGTACATCATTTTGTACAAACACATGCAAGGAAAATTCTCCTATAAGGTTTGTGAGTTTATTATAAATGCATGTACTGTGTATGTGCTGTTCTTTCGTGGAAAGGCCAAGAGATCCACACCAGAAGAACAAAGAGATGTGTCATTCCTGCACTCTGTAATTTCAGCAGAAAGGCAGGCATCTGTTATCAGTTCTCCAAAACCTTGAAGGGAAGAACTCAGTTTGTTTTCCCATTGTTACGGATTCAAATATTGGGGATGGATACAAGAGGAAAAACCACAATAACAACACTGGTCCGGCCGGGTTGAGTCAAACGATGATTTTAATGATCACATGCGTGGGAGACGGACACCGTACGCAGACAGCATCAGATCTCAAAATGGTGGAGCATTGATCAAACTCTTATAGCCTCTAGTGGCCCCCACCTAATCATAAAAGCCTAAACATTCACATTCTTTCTCTCACACGGCGCCTAAGCTACGACCTTGGCTCCCTGTTTATCTGCTCCTGCTGAGATGGGGCAGAAAACCTCTCCAGTATGTTCTGTTCTCTTCTAATCAGACAAATAAGGCGATGACTTTCTGCGAACAGTATTTCTTATAACTCAGCAGTATAATGCATCATATAACAATATCATTCATTCACAATAAATCAGCAGTCTAATGTAATGCAAATCAGTTTAACAAATTCAATAGTTATCACCTTCTTCTAATTCAGGAGAATAATGCAAACTAAAACTACATAATAATTCACAATCTTTAATTAGGGGTCTAACATGGCATAAAATAATATTATAATCCCACAGTCCCCCTGTTGAGCTCTTTAGAATAAAGCTTCAAGCAATGTTTAATGCAATGCTTGTTATATGATTCTGATGTAACGATAATGCTGATGCTGAAATAACAGTAAAACACCCCCTTTTGTCCCGTTTATAAACTTCACACATAAACGTTTATAAATGCCTCTTTTAAATTATATTTCCCCCTGTTTTTCCCTTACTGACCACAGCAGGGGAAGCTTTGTTTTGATTCAGCCATGAATCCAGCTCACCTGATTCATCACTGAGCCCCACCGTCACTGGTAACTGACAGAGTGGCGCTGCATACTTGTCCTTTAATGTCACTATTTCCAATCTGTTAATTAGAGTGCTTAAACATGAAGTAGACTACGTCCACAACAAGTCAATACAGCTGTAAATGTGGCCAATTATCAATCTATTACCAATCAATAATGAAAAATAGCTTTTATTTTATTTTATTTTAGTCAATCACTCACCCAGAGGATCTCCAATCCCAGAAAATTCCTTCTCCTTATTTAATGAGTCCGTCCTCCTTCCATGCCTTGGTAACTGGTCCACCCAGAGCCATATCATCTTGAAATATACATACAACAAGCCAAACCACACCTTGGTCACACCAACCCTTTTCCGCCCTGAAGATGTCCAACGCCATCTTAGTCTGGACCAAGGTTTTAATAGTTTTGCAATTTTCATTAGTTTTTATTTTTATTTAGTTTCGACTTCAGATTTTCAATTTTCTGTCAGTTGTAATTAGTTTTTACCAATTGTTTGCTAGTTTAGTTTAGTTTCTATTTTTTTGAAAATCCTTAGTTTCAGTTTAGTTTTGATTAGTTTCAGTTATATTTTTAGGTAAGCTAGGTTAGCCTTCTTGTGTGAGCTTTTCAAGTGCACTTTAAGGTTTGTGGGATTTTTTCCCTTTAGAAATGTCCCTCATAATTTGTGTCTTTCCACTACAAGACACTTGCTTTATCCAAAACACAGTCATATTCAAAGTAATCCCAAATTGGACTCTGGCGCTTTCTCCCGACTTTTCCTGACATGATTCTGTGCGTGGACGGAGCAGCAACACAGACGACTCGACTAACGTACTGGCCACCTGCTGGCATAATGAGACAGCAAGAAAAAATCTGGAAACTAAACTTCATTTTCACCCTTGACTATTGTAGGACACGCACACATCAATGAAACTAAACACATTTTTGCTATAAATTCAGTTAATTTTAGTTAGTTTTGTGAACACTCATTACAGTTTTAGTTAGTTTTCCTTTTTTTAATTTTATTTTATTTTCGTTAACGAAAATGTTTTTTCACTTCTAGTTTTCGTTATTTCGTTAGTTTTCGTTAATGATAATAACCTTGCTCTGCACACTGGAATAAACATAATCAACACGATCAACATTTTACTGCGTGTTATTTCACCATCTTATCGATTCCAATGCTCCATCCTTATTTGGTTTGCGACATTATGTTTATCTAGAACTCCACTCTGTCTCTAAATGTTTGAAGAATTTTTCATGTTTGGGGTCAAATTTTGAGAATTTGACCATAAATGAAATTTATGGTGTCATCACCCCCTTCGGGGCTTACTTTTCCCAGTGTTGATGATATTCCTCCCTATTCTTTGCAAGTACCCCCTTTTGGTGGCGAGAAACTGTTGGTGTGGTCAAGTGGGTGCTGTAAAAACAAAAGCTCAGGACAGAACAGTTATCAGTCATGTAGCCTACTTCATACAAAATTAGCATATATTTGATTTCATATTGATCCTCTGAGTGTAATGGTACATTTTAATTTGAATTTATCAAAGCTAAACACAATAATTTTTCTTTATTTTGGTTTTGTTCTTGTGCAGCACCACCTCTCAGCACATGCCCCTGTCGGTTCTATCCTACTTTTAAATTGCTGACTATTTCAAGAAAGCACCTAAAAAACGGGGACCAGTGTTTATTATTACATATCTCCATTTTGAATGTGACAAGCCTACCATTTCCCTGTTATCCATAGATATTAATAGAGTTTTTTGGCTTTTTTTTCCCCCCCTCTATAACAGTTAATTGACTTTTTACAGAGGCCCGCTATGGTTAATAATAACATGTTCAGTCATGAGTGAAATCAAAGCTTTTCTTCACTTTAGCATTTAACCTTCCCAACAATATAATGTGATATATTAATCGAAACACAGCTACTAAAACACAATATTCTTAATGCAAACATCAGTAACTCAAAATTAGCAACCAAAGGGTTAAGTCTGCAGTTCACACTCATGTGAAGCTACAGCCTCCCCCTTCAGTCCCTGTCATCCTTCTGTTCCTGTAAAAACAAAACAAAGCAAGACAAAACATCCACCCTTCTTTTACAGGCTGGGTGAATTGTTTGTGGACATTTACTAATCCTAAAGTCAGTACCGTTTTTTTCTCAGTAGCTCCGGCCTGATTTCAAGTCCTGTGTCTGGGACTCCAAGCCTGACTGATGGGTTCGATTATCAGCCAGCTCCTCCTGAGCCATGCTCAGTTTCTGCTCTGATGCCTTGAGCTCTTACTGAGGGCAGAAACCTCAGAGTCTTTTCCGTACAAGTCAGATTGAAGTCCATTGATGTTTCTCTTGCTTTGCTTCCACGGCCTTCTGCAGCTCTGCTGTTCGGCTCTTCTCAGAGGTCAGCTCCTGGCCGAGCCCCGACACCTGTGCCTGCAGCTTATTTTCTTCTTGTGCTTTTGTCCATTCTGAGGTGCCTCCTGACCTCAGTTACTTCTCCTGTCTCTGGCACGCCCTTTTTGCCGCCCGATCATCCGTGTTGGTCCGTCACTGTCCTGCACAGTTTTAATGCAGAGTTGTTAAGGTCAGAATTCTTTTGCTCGCCCTCACTTTTCATCTGGGCTTAATGGGCGTCTCGTCACAGCTCTGTCAGCTGAAGCTGTCTGGAAATCTCCCCCGTGTAGTGAAACAGGCCTTGGGTTTAACGCTCTCTGTCTCCGCTGCATGAGATCGTTTTCCTGCAGCAGTGTTGACATTTTCAGGTTGTTGTTGTGGGTCCAGCTGCTGTAGCATTTGGTCAGGATCACATCAAAGATGGTAGAGGAGAGCAGGAGTCCAGGTCAGCCTCGGCTTTCCGGGCCGACAAAGCAGCCTGTAATCAAGCATAAAGAGAAAAAACAAAAACAAAACAAAAACAGACGAACAGGAAAATGATGTTGTGTTGGCTGTGTTATTCAGAGAGGGGAGAAACAACGGGGCCAGGCCCTGTGTCAGCCTTCTCTCCCCCCTTTTTTTGGTTTTTCTCACTATATAATCAACTCATAACCCACCAAGTTGACAGGACAACACAGGTACATGTTAAAATTCATAAGCTCATGTTTAAAAACCCAAAAAGGAATTTTCTTTCATTCAGTAATCACTTGTATTAATCAATCAGCAGAAAACATCTCACAATTTGAATCTTTTTACCACTAAATCTGTCGTGTCATCACTGGTTGGTCAGACCAGTGTCCCTTTTTTTTTTAAAGTTAAGTTGTTGTCCTGCAACCCAGAGAGTTTATTTGTTAGTAGTGGGTAAACTTTATCATTTAACAACAGGTGTATGTTAAGTATCGCTGCTTTAACTTTGCTGGAAAATCTTCACGTGTTCATGAATGTAAGCTGTTTCTTCATTGCGTGTGTGTGCGTTTGTAGGTGGGTTATTTTAACTTTTTTCTCAAACGAGGCATTTCTCTAACACGTGCCTTTCTTATATGTTTCTTTGGTTGTGTGTGTGTGTTTTTATTTTGTTTCCCAAAATTTGATTTCCCACCTTAAATAACAGCATTCCATGTCTTCAGCCAGGAGTTAGAGCTTGCTTGTGAGATTCAGGGACACATGGTGCCAATAACAATTCAGTCAAAAACTTGCCTGAAAATTTCCAGTGATGGTAACCAATAACTGGAGGAGAAGATGTCCTTTAAGCTTCTTTTCCGGGTGGGGACAAAGTGAGAGGTCAAGCTGTAAACTTTTGAGCCAAAGCTTGGCCTGTCTGTCGTCCCAATTCTGTTTATGCTTTTGCCGCTGTACTCAGGTTTCCAGGTTGAGAGAAATCCACCTGTATTAAAACACTAAAAAATTCGCTTAGTATTTCTTTTCTGAAAACATCCATTCGCTTCATCTGCCTAGATTTTACTCTCTCTCTCTCTTGGTGCACATTTCACACAGTCAGGGAGTTGCCTTTTATGGGCATGCAGAGTTCCTGTCTCACACACACAGCTACTCACTCCAGCAGCTGCAAAGCTGTCTTCACGTCCTCTCTCCACACTCTCCGCCACAATCCTCCATTAATTTGAATGTATAAAACCAGTAATAATTATCCCTAGAAACACACCCTCAAGAAAATTCACTGTATTCAGTCATTTATTCATACTCACTGTGACAAATGCAATTCATGTAAAGAAGATCCCCTATAGGTGAAATTTCAATTCGGCATGACCCTGAAATAAGCATGCCTTTTATCTAAGTAAAATGAAATTACTACACCACCTCTAGTGCTGAAATTCGTGCTTGATCAAACCTTATATTATGATAAAACCAAAAGTAAATCAAATGTAACCGCTTATATTATTGAGCTGAACCAAGAGTCACTTCAAAATCTTATAAATCCTGCTTCACGCCACAAAACTGAAACAAATCACAGCTGTATTTATCACTCAATCTTACTCTGCCGACTGAAGTGCCGGTCTAAATCATGCACGATTGGTCTCTTCTATATCAAAACCCAGCCAAACATCAAACATTCACCCTAGTCATTCAAAACCTTATTTGTAATATTATAATCATATAATCTCTAAAGTCCCTAACTCAATTTAACAGTGTCCAAACAAGCGCAGATACCATTCCAAACGGTAAAGTGGTGCAACCACTAGTTATTCTGGAGTGCCCCAAGCTCCACAGTTACCAACTGACTATCCCTCAAAGAGGACAAGGCCTAGGCGTCCCCGGCCTTGGCAAGCGTTACCTCTGAGCACTGTGCTTCTTAGCAGCCTCTAACTGCCGTCCTATAATAATTTATAACACTTTAAAACAAAAGTCAACTACTTGAGCCTCTAACTCAATTTCTTAGCAGCCTCTAACTGCTTTAACTCATGAGATTTTTCATCAAAATCAAAACAGACATCTACCAGTAATTTCAGTGAGTAGACTTTAATTTTATCATGTCCAATTTGGCACACTTTGGAAATCGATTCAACAGGTAGTGCCTTACCTTCGTATAAGCCGGCTTATGCCCACTCACGTCAGACCACTGGCTCGTGCCTGTCCGTTCGACAACCTCGGACTGTCCAAACCTCCAACTTCCACCCCAATACCACAGGACGAGCCCCCAAACTGTTACGGATTCAAATATTGGAGATGGATACAAGAGGAAAAACCAAAATAACCACACTGGTCCGGCCGGGTTGAGTCAAACGATGATTTTAATGATCACACACGTGGAAGATGGACACTGTATGCAGACAGCATCAGATCTCAAAATGGTGGAGCATTGATCAAACTCTTATAGCCTCTAGTGGCCCCCACCTAATCATAAAAGCCTAAACATTCACATTCTTTCTCTCACACGGCGCCTAAGCTACGACCTTGGCTCCCTGTTTATCTGCTCCTGCTGAGATGGGGCAGAAAACCTCTCCAGTATGTTCTGTTCTCTTCTAATCAGACAAACAAGGCGATGACTTTCTGCGAACAGTATTTCTTATAACTCAGCAGTATAATGCATCATATAACAATATCATTCATTCACAATAAATCAGCAGTCTAATGTAATGCAAATCAGTTTAACAAATTCAATAGTTATCACCTTCTTGTAATTCAGGAGAATAATGCAAACTAAAACTACATAATAATTCACAATCTTTAATTAGGGGTCTAACATGGCATAAAATAATATTATAATCCCACACCATGAAAACATAAAAACACAGTACTGGTTAAAATCTATGAAAAGGCATTTTAAATAAAATAACATGATTTATTCTCATGTCTGGTCTGTGTTTTCTTCCTTCAGCTTGTGGCGTCTCTGTTGTTCCTGACGGCCATAGCACACCTGGGAGTCACACTAGGAGAAGATTTTGGTCCAAACAGTGACCAATCTTCAAAAAATGCTGCTGCATACTACGCAAATCCAGTTTTATTTGCAGTCACATGGGTAAATAGAGCAACCTTTATATTTATTTATTTAAATTTGAAAGGATTTGTTTTTATGTTCTGATGTGTCTTCTTTGTTAGATCCTTGTCCTGCTTTGCCATGAAGGATTAAGACGGGAAGGAGCAATAGACTCTGCCTCTATTTTCTTCTTCTGGTTACTCCTTGTATTGTGTGACATCTTTCCTTTCCAGACCCTCCTACGAGAGGCTCTCAGACTGGTATGAGTGAAGACATGTAATCAAGTTGGATTAAAGTAGAAGACAAATAGTAGATTTACTCAGACATGGTGCAATAACTTGATATGATTGACTTTTAGCTCTCCATGTGTTGCATAACACACCATTTTCATCTTCGGGACCCTTTAAAGTTTTTCTTTCTCTCATTTTTGGCAATTAGGGCGAGGTCCGTGATGTCCCACGTTTCAGCCTTTTCTACATTTCTTTTGGGCTTGAACTGATTTCATTAGTTCTTTCTACTGTGGCTGATATCCCCCCAGAAGCTAAAGACTTTATAAAAAAGGTACCCTTTATTTGTTATTCATTTTTGTTTGTTTGTTTTCAGAGGATTAAGTTCATAAGCATATATTAACGTCCTAAGACCTGAACTCTTTCATGGCACACATTTTCAGTCGTTCTTTGCTATTTGGGCTGATTGGGACCTGATGAATGTAAAAACAAAGAATTACCAGATTTTTTTTTACTTGGTTTCTGAGAGCAAAATTTAGTATTTTGGTCTAGACAACCCAAAATGTGATGTCCACATATGTGGAAGCCAGGCCCTAGGGGGTTAAATATGATATGATATGATATTGCGCTTTTTTTTTATCCACAGAATCCTGAAGCAGGTGCACCATTTTTGAGCAGAATCACATTCAACTGGTTAAACAGGTAACATTAAAGTCAGTATAGTAGGAATCTTAACAAGCACCTACATATGTGCTCCATGTCTTCAAAGTTCTCATTGTTTTTACAGTATGGTCTTAAAAGGCTACAAACAACCTCTGGTTCAGGAGGACATGTGGGATCTGAATGAGAGTGATAGCACTGCTTTCATCAATGAGCGTTTCCAGCATTTCATGAAGCCTGAGTTGGATGCAGCTAGGGTCCGCTTCCAGAACAAGATGAAAAACAAATCAGCTAAAACCAGAGACAGTGCCCAGGAAGACCCACAGCAAAATGGGCTTTCCAGTGGTCTGGGGAAAGGAGTCAGTCAGGATGTACTAATGATGGTGAGAGCATTTAATCAAAATCACTTCCACTCACATGTACACTATATTGAGCTACAGTCCAAACACATTTCATTAACACCACTAATCAACATCACTATGTTTTTTTTCTGAATAAATCTCATCAACTGTGCTTAAACAATCTGTTCCTTTAGGAGGAAAGGGGGAAGAAGGAAGATGAAAAGAAGAAAAAGAAAAAGGACAAAAACAAGGAGGAAGAGAACTATCCCAATTCATGGCTCATTGCCACCCTTTACAAGACCTTTAAATGGATTCTGATCGAATCTGCCTTCTTCAAACTTGTGCAAGATGTGCTAACCTTTGTCAGTCCTCAGCTCCTTAAGTGAGTAAAGTATTGCAAAATATTACAGAATCAAAAGTACAGAAACACATAAGAACAGTGTTGCTTCTGTTGCCCATGTAAACATTTTTAAAAATCCATTTAGCTGTCCTTGAAGGTTTTTAAAATCAACATTGTCAAAGCCTTTGGGTTAACTATTCACTATTTATTGATCAGTTTAAACAACTGATAACAGGAGTGCCTGAATGGAAAGAGAAAATTGCTAAATAAGTGTAAAAAAGGAAGCAGGAAAAAAGTGAAGGACACATAGTAGAAAGTGTTGAGATGCTATATCCATACGTTTTCTTTTTTTCCCCTAGATTGATGATCTCCTTCACTCAGGACAAATCCAGATATGCCTGGGAGGGCTATTTGTATGCAGTGTTGCTGATGGTGGTGGCTCTGCTGCAGTCTCTGACCCTGCAACAGTATTTCCAGCGCTGCTTTGTGTTGGGCATGAGGGTTCGCACTGCACTTATGGCTGCTGTGTACAAAAAGGTAAAACAAACGGGATTGATAGAATGACTTTTGTTTGACTTTGGTGTAAAAAAAAATCAAAGACTACGTAATATAAATTACTTTAACATATCAGAAGTCATAAATTACCAGTCATTGCTTTCTGCTTAAGTTAATTGTCAGATGCTTTAGTTAAAAATCGCTTTCATCAGCACGAGTACATACTTATCACTTACAGGATAAATCTGTCTGCTCTGCCAGTAATACTTTCACTAATGATCTGATTGATTAACTCTACGAGTTCAAAAATCATTTTTGGCAACAACCCTCACCTTAATTGTGACGAATTATGATGCAATTAGAATATATATTTAATATATATATTTATATTTTATTACATTTTTCTTGCAATTCTTATATACCAGGAAATGAAGAAAATACTCATTCTAACATTGCCAAAAACTTCATGTACCTGCCACTTTTTGGCTGATATGCTTTTTTTAATTCCTTTTCTAAGGCATTAGTGGTGTCCAATGACACTCGTAAGGAGTCAACAGTAGGGGAAACGGTGAACCTGATGTCAGCAGATGCCCAGCGCTTCAATGATGTGACCAACTTTATCCACCTGCTGTGGTCCTGCCCTCTGCAGATCATCATATCCATTGTTTTCCTGTGGCTGGAGTTAGGGCCTTCTGTGTTGGCAGGACTGGGAGTCATGGTGTTAATGGTTCCAATCAATGGATTTCTGGCAACCAAGGCCAGAAAACTCCAGGTTAGCAGAGCTGCCAAATCATTTCTGTGTACAATCAATAGGTGTCTGAACAATGACACACATTTTTGTAGGTTTGACTTTCAGGTTTAAGTCAAGAGGCTTAACAAAATTATTGCATGCATTACAAGAATCTTTTTTTCAGTCCCCATATGGAATAGAGGCCCAAAGTAAGTATAGTAGTATCAAAATGATACTCCAATAAGCAGAGCTCATTGGAAGGAACTCAACATGATTCATTGATATATAGGATTTCATTAAGCTATTCAGCGATTAGAATCTGAGAGTCCATCACAGAAGAACGGAAACCCAGTGGTAATAGGAATTAGGGCAGGACCCACGGGGGTCTAGAAGCTGTTGGTAGAGATGAAGATGGAGGCTTGGATGGAACCCAAGTAATAGAGGTGTTGAAAGATGATTGGACTAGACCAGTGATGTCAGCAATGAGCTGGACAGTGTGAGAAAGTAGAAGTGATGTAAAGCTTTGATTAGCCACCAAACACCTGGGAAGCAGATAGACGTGTGACTAAAAATGTTCCTTAATAAACTTCCATATGAACTTCATTTGTTTTTCCTTGGGTAGGAAAAAAACGTCACTTAGAGTCTACCGTTAAGAGGGTTTACAAAAAACGGCAAATCAAATGAAGAAGTAGAGAAACAGAAATCAGCCAAACATGATGGAGACAATGGCATAGGCATGCATAGCTGCCAGTGGGACTGGATTGCTACTGTTTATCGATGATGTGACTGGTCATGAAAGTAGCGTGATGAACTGTTAGGTATACAGGGCTATTCTAAGTGCTAAATGCTCAGAAACCGAATGACTGACACTGGTTCAGTTCAAATGGGTAATAATCCAAAGCATATCAAGAATTTCTAAAGACAAAGTAATGGGATATTCTTCAATGGCTGAGTTAGTCAACTGCTGTCAGCCCTATAGAACATGCTATTCACCTACTGAAGGCAGAAAGAGTCACAAACAGTGAGAAACTGAAGATGGCTCAGGCGTGGCCTGGCAGACAATCTCAAGGGCGGAAATAAAGCATTTGGTGATGTCCATGGGTTATAGACTTTGGCGTCCGTGGACTAAAGAAATGATTGTCCATTTATTTAAAACAGTCCTTATATTTGAAATTGTGTTTACTTTGAGTTACAATAAATATCAATGGCTTTAATTTCCAAACACTTAATGATTAATTTGTTTAATGTTTTAATCAAGGCTGAAAGTCTGCATTATTAATGTTAATTTTCTGTATTGCTTGTTTAAAGAGCTACATTGTGTCTCTTTTCAGGTAGAGAACATGAAGTTTAAAGATAAGAGAATGAAAATCATGAATGAACTTCTAAACGGGGTCAAGGTGAGCTCCCTTATTCAGTGTATCTATGGTGTATGTAGATGCCTTCCTTACATGTAAGGCTTTGATGCTTCATGAAACTGCATTCAGTAACTTGGACCATAAGTGCTTCCTTCTGCCTCACTGCCTCCTCACTGTCTTTTTCTTTTGTCTCCCACCAGATTCTGAAGCTGTATGCTTGGGAGCCATCCTTCCAGAAGCAGGTGGAAGACATTAGAGGGGAAGAACTAAAAGTCATGAAGAAGTTTGCCTACCTGACAGCCGTGTCTACCTTTATCTTCACCTCTGCTCCAGCTCTGGTGAGTTCTGTGAAGGGATGTCATTGTAGAGACTAGATTCCAATGGTAAACAACCTTTTTTCTTAAACTGTCTGTACTTGCAGGTTTCTCTGGCCACGTTTGCAGTATTTGTTAGTGTGAGCAGCGATAATGTGTTAACTGCTGAGAAAGCTTTTACTTCCATCTCTCTCTTCAACATCCTCCGATTTCCTCTTGCCATGCTACCCATGCTCATTGCTTCCATTGTGCAAGTAAGTGAACAGAACTAGATGAGACACATGTATCAAGCCTGTGATAACATCAAACTTAACCTGTTCTTTGAATTTTCAGACAGCAGTGTCTAAGAAGCGCCTGGAGAAGTTTCTGGCAGGGGAAGACATCGACAGTGACATTGTGCGCCAAGACCCCAGTTTCAGTATGTTCACCATTAGAATTTGCACTTGTTCTACAGCTGAAGATTGAAGCTTAGTCACAGTTTTTATCATCTGTTAAGCTCTGTCTTGGTCTGTGTTCATTTTTTAGATACTGCTGTGAGCATATGTGATGGTTCCTTTGCTTGGGAAAAAGATGCAAAGCCTCTGCTGAAAGAGTATGTCTGTGTTGGTCATCAAAAAGTTACTAGTTAACTTAATTAACTGTGAGATGTTGCTTCAGGCACTTTTTAAAAGTTTTTCCTGTCTGGCTAAATTCAAACTCAGGATATGTTTAAAAGTTCACACAAATTTTCGTTTTCAACATATGAAACATCATCTGTGTCCTAGTTTAAATTAAATGTAGGGTTTAAATGATTTGCAAATCACTGCGTGCTTTTTTTATCCAAATGGTACACTATGTTCCACACATTTATGAAACACAGTTGTATTTTTCCTACTGTTTTTACAGTAATGACCATATTTATTATGTGTGTCCAGTGTGAATTTGGACATTGAGCCTGGTCGGTTGGTTGCCGTAGTGGGAGCTGTTGGGTCAGGAAAGTCGTCTCTTATGTCAGCCCTCCTTGGAGAGATGCACAGTACCAAAGGTTTTATCAACATTAGGGTAATGGCTTTTTTTTCCCGTTTGTATCTGACAGTGTGCGTTAAAAAAAAAAATCTTTTATTTCAATTATTTTCTTTAGTGTATCAAATGAAGAGCCTTTTCTTATTTCTCCTCAAAACTGATTTCATCGGGAGACTATTATTGTTTATTTAAAGTTTTTATTTGTTTTTTAAATGTAAAGAACATTATTCTTGATCAATGATTTTCTGGGTTTATTTGATGAGTAAAAGTATGGAATTGCCATAAACAGAAGTCAGTAAAGTCAACTGGAAACAGAATACAATAAAGAGCAAAAGACTTTATTGAAGAGAGCAAAGATATTAAAAAAAAAAAAAGGCAGAACATACATTATTAAAATGTACAGACCCTAAGATTTCAATGAAACTTGTGTTCTAAACCATCAGTTCTTAGGGTGTTTTTAAATCTTTAAAAGGTTGAGAAATGTAATAACAGTTCCTTGTATGTCTCCTTCTTACACAAGTATCTTTAGTTCAGGTATTATTTCCTCCTAGCCAGTGTAACATTTGTTCTGGATGAAAAACTGCATGAATGCCAAAATTTCTATGGCAAAATAAAAGGTTGGTTAGACATCAGCAAATGAGTTTCACTGTATTTCTTTCCAGGGTTCTCTTGCTTTTGTGCCACAGCAAGCCTGGATTCAAAATGCCACTTTGAAGGATAATATCTTGTTTGGATCTCCACATGAGGAAGAGAGGTTCAAAAAAGTTATACAGGCCTGTGCTCTTGCCCCAGACCTTGAGCTGCTGCCTGGAGGAGACCTCACTGAGATTGGAGAGAAGGTGAGTTGCACTTTGAATTATTCAAGTTTTAGGTTACACAAATATTTTTATCTTTATAAAGATTATGTATATGGTTTTTATTGTTTGTAAAATATTTATTGGTGATATTTTCAGAAATAAAAAAAAATCACATTTACAATGTAGATGTCTGAAAAACTCATGTATCAAATATGATGCACTTGGCATTACAGGGTTAATGCTATATTGAAATGTTGTTCTTGTGCTGAAGGAAAAGCTTCTTTGCATTTAAAAGAAGCTCTGTGTGGGGGTTTTTTTAACCTATTTTTGCCTCTGCTTTTCTTTTCCCCTCCTTTCTTCTCTTCTCAGGGTATCAACCTCTCAGGGGGTCAGAAGCAACGTGTGAGTTTAGCCAGAGCGACCTACAGTCAGGCTGATATCTATCTATTAGATGACCCTTTGTCTGCCGTGGACTCTCACGTAGGAAAGCATCTCTTTGAAAAGGTTATTGGACCCAATGGAATACTTAAAAACAAGGTTTGTGCTTGACTGCTTGTATTGTGATCAACATTAAATATTTCACTTTAAAATAGCTATTATTTGGAAACCGGGCATGTAGTTTGTAATGGAAAAAACTTTTTAACCAAAAGTTGCTGTGTTCGTTCCTTTGGTTTGTTCCTATATAAAATTTTGTTTTGTAGGCTCACCAGTCAACTCTGTCTGTGAAGGTTCTCAGTCAACCAGGTCATCGTAGTCTAAGGAGCTTGGAAAGAAAAGTGTCTGGACTTCTTTCACCTCTCATCCAAGAAACTTCTCCAGGTTCATCCCAAAGACAAAACTCCAAAACACTGTAAAACTTAACAATGTAGTACATGCTGTACAGTGTAGCGAGGAATGCCCAGACCTCTACATTGGAGAAACCAAACAGCCACTTCATAAACGCATGGCACAGCATAGAAGCGCCACCTCCACGGGACAAGACTCAGCAGTCCATCTGCATCTAAAGGACAAAGGTCACTCTTTTTAGGATGCCAATGTTCACATTTTGGACAGAGAGGACAGATGGTTTGAAAGAGGAGTGAAAGAAGCCATCTATGTCCACTGTGAACGGCCATCTTTGAACCAAGGCGGTGGTTTACGACACCAACTTTCTGCCTTCTATAATCCAGCTCTGAGACCCTTCCCAGATGCCTTAATGCCCATTCATATCCTGGGCCATTTGACCTCAGGAAATCACATGATAGGGTGGGGCGAGGTTTTACAGCCTGTTTATCCGAAACCTTGGCTGATAGTGACCTAAACCCGTTTTTATGCCTTGGCTCATGTGTTTAGGTAGAGGATCATCAAGGGGTCCTTTGTCCCACTTTGGAGGGAAACTCCCACAGGGCTTAAATCTGGGACTCTCCACCATTTGACCCTAGAACTGAAGAAGCTTCTCGGATGAGAGGTGAAACGTCTTCAAGCAACTTAAAGAAGTCCAGACGTTTTTCTTTCCAAGCTCCTTAGACTATGATAGAAAATATCACAAAAGTTTGATAACTTTTTAAATGATTTTAAATGATTAAACCAACTGTTGTGAATTCAATCTATGAACTGCAATTTGTTTTCTTTCAGTTTTAAAATAGTGTATTTGTGAATTTTTTTTAACATATGCACTATTTTATAATTTTTCTAAAATACCATTTGATAAAAAAGTTTGGATGTTTTGTTAAATTTTTTAAAATATTGTTGGGTGTATATTTAATTCTTCTAATAATTGTCGAGTGAAACTAAACTTAAACTGATTCAACTGAATTTAGGTATATTTATTCTTATATTAATAACTATCTCATTCAACATATTTATTAATGCCTACTTTAAATTTAATTAATATGCTTTATTACTACTTCTGTGACACCTTTATCTGATAGCCGATACAATACAGTACATATGAATATTTTTATTTATTTGGCTTAAGTAATTTGTGATTTCAAACTTCAGTCTCATATATCTCTGACCATACAGACTCGTATCCTGGTGACTCATGGCATAAGCTTCCTGCCATACGTGGATGAAATAGTGGTTTTGGAGAATGGAGTCATTTCTGAAGTTGGATCCTATGAAAACCTTCGTGCCAGTGGAGGAGCTTTTTCTAAGTTTCTCGACACATATGCCACTGAGCAGAACAATCAGAGAAATTCAGAAACAGGTGATTGCAACCTTTTCTTAGTATATTAGGAATATGATCTGCACACATTGCTTGTTTTGTTAGTTTTACAACCAAAATCTATGCTAAAATTATACATCACAAATATGAATTAATTAATTACATTTCTTTTCTCATCTTTTAAGGATACTTTGTGTTGATGTTGTTCACATATTGACCCAAATACCATAAATTACTGCCACATATGTAAAACACCATGTATATTGTTAATTTAGGTGAGGGCCAGGACGCAGAAGACTTTGAGCTCATCCCAGGTGGAGACGATGCCCAACCTGACGGTGCTTTGGAGGACACTGTATCACTTACACTTAAGCGAGAAAACAGCATCCGCCGCAGCCAGCGCAATGGCAGGTTCGAGCTTGTTAAAGTTGCAGATTAAACCAGGGAAACAGCTTGTCTCAAATAGCACCTTTAGCAGAATGTGCAACACATATGGACAATATATAATAATTTAATCATGTTTTACCAGATCATTTTTCTCACCTTTTTTAGTGTCAGATTAAGAAGAAATACTTCCATTAAAAAATCTGCAAATGCTGATGAACCAAAGAAAGGCCAGAAGCTTATAGAGAAGGAAACTATGGAAACAGGACAGGTAACACAATGTTTTTCTACAAAGCGCAAGATTACAACAAATGATTGCCTGTTTCCTGAGTGCCGTCTCGCGCTGATTTCCAGGTGAAGCTTGCAGTGTTCCTGCAGTACCTGCGAGCCATGGGCTGGGGATATTCTGCCATGGTTTTCGTGATTTACTTCATCCAAAACGCTGCTTTCATCGGTCAGAATTTGTGGCTGAGTGACTGGACCAGTGATTCTGTGGAGTACTACAACATGACATACCCTTCCTGGAAGAGGGACACAAGGGTGGGAGTGTTCGGAGCTCTTGGAGTGGCTCAGGGTAACTGAACACTGAATCCTTTTCTATTTGCAAATATTTTCATGTTAATTAAGTTCAAGGAACTGTATGTCTTGGAGAAAGAAAAATTCCCCACCGTAAAATTTGGGATCATTATTAAATTATTAAATCATTATTATCATGGTTTAGATACAACCTAAACATCCAGTTTTGTATATTTTTATATGTGCTATAGTTTTTATCAGGAGGTCATATTTAAGAACTAGATGGGTATAAATGAGTAAATTTGAGTAAATATTTTGAGAAATTTCTTTGCAGACTTATAGTGATCAAGAGTTTTTGGGGCTCATGCTGTCATGTGTCAGTCTGTGGCTGGCAGAGAGCGGACCCGAATTGCAGATACAGAGACAGGACTAATCTCTGAACAGTTTTATTACCGGGAACTCAGGGAGAAAAATACAAAACTACCAAAGCACAAGCTAAACGTGAATCAGACACTTACTGGTTACAAACAACCAGAGCATGCACATAGGGAAAGCTAGTTGATGTGACAAAGACCAGAGGGAGACTCAGACAATAAGTACACAGCAAGGAATCAAGGCTGAGAGGAATCTAAGTGACCGAAGACAGTAAGCAAAACTTAACATAGCGCAAAAGAGACAAGGGACCATTAAAATAAGACAGGAAATATTGCCTGACAGCAAAATATTATAAACTAAGAACATAAACAGGTATACACTATGACCTTGACAAAAACCTGTGAACTATACACAGACCAAACCAAAACACAGACAAGGACAGAAGATGAGATTGAGATAGTTACAGAACTAAGGACTAAGAATATAAATAACAAAACTTGGGAGCTCAAGGGAAATAAGATTAAACTCAAAAGAGAGAAAACATTAGGACAAGAACATAAAAACTTCACAAAACAGAAATAAAATTCAAAGCCAAAACCATCAAACTTAAAGCACATGGCCCAAAAATCTAGGATCCTAACACATGCGTAGACAGCCATATTAATTACTACTCTTTCTTTCTTGCACATAGGTCTTCCCATCAGTCAAACATATAACATGTGACTTCTCACGGGAAGAAGTCCCATGAGATGAACGAAGCTCAACCACTCAAATTTTGTTATATTTGATTTTCCCACATACTGATTCTTAATTCTTAAAAACCCATGACAGTTAGCTTATCATCAGTCTATGGACAATGCAAAGCTTTCAGTAATGTAAGTAATAAGGCAATCAAATCATAGAGTATTAAAGCTGTGAGTCATTTGGGTATTCAATTTTAAATCCTGTGGTCTTGTTGCCCCTATCAAAGACCGTTTTCTTCCTACAGCCATGCTATGATCAGATCAAGTTGCCATGACAACTGCCCCCAGCTTCATTTCTTGATCTCCAATGGCTTCTTCTCAAGATATATGATATGTTATTAAGTGGGCTATACAGACCGTATGTCTGTTCATTTTCTCATTTAATAATCTAACTCATATAAAGGCTTCAACTTATCTCAGTAACTGTGATACACACAGAGGATGCCACACCTGAGATTCAGTTTCTCACTAACAGCTGTGTTATTTGAACAGAAAATAAAATAAACTAAATGTCCGGAGGCCTGGCCGAAAGAAACAAAGATGTGGAAGCAACACAATGGGGCGAGAGACCTGGAATTTCCGTCTCTAAACTACTCATAGTATAAGAAACTAGAGGAAAATAGGAGAGATGCTAAAAAGCTGCTTGGGCTGGGCGAAGGATAGCAAGAGCCTTTTCCTCTAAATAGAAGCTCAGTGGCAGACGCATCTGTGAAAGTAGGAGTAAGTACATAAGTGAAAAAGGTGAGAGAAGAGCACAGAGGACGAGAGAAGAAAGAGGAAGCAAACACAAGGGAACAGCACGTAACACATAATTTCTATAGCATGTTCTTGTTCTTTCTTTATTTGCACTTTAACAGTATTTTTTATACTGCGTAAAGATTTTCTTTCTGTTTGACTGGATATTAAAATAATAAAGAAACATTGTGTCCAGTCGATATGCAACTCATTTTATAACAATTTAAATAGTTAATCTGTTTCTCAATAATATCTTATGCTTATGCTTATCTTATACTGTACAATCGTATGCTTACCTTATGCTTGTAGATATACTTGGGTTTTTCCAGTAGACAGTTATTGGGATATTCTGGACTTAAAATATTATTCAATGATGTGTATAAAATTTGCAAATTGCAAATTGTGGTAGAACTTGAAGGCTTGCAGTTCTTCAAGTACTTAAATCATAAAATATCTCATTTCAAATTCAGTGATGTTAAAACCATAAAAGAAAAAGCTAAATTGATGTAGCCCTATTCAACATTTCAGAATAATGCTTGTGCTAACATGGGGCCTAATTTTAGGAACTTTAAGTATTTAGCTAACAGGTAATTAGTGTAAAGAGGGTTTAGAGTGGGTGTCTGTGAGTGTGTGTGTTTGTTTTTTTTTTGTTCAGAATAAAAGAGAACACAACTACAGTAATTATTCCCTGAATTATTAAATGCAGGGGTATATTTTCAGCAGTAACTAGTGGATCGTGTTTTAAGATGTACAAAGGTAACTGTCTCTGCATAAGACAGACAGACTCGGGTGTACATTGAAATTTTGTACCTCGTCATTTTATTTGTCCCTTTTTTACAAGCTAAACTTTGTCATTAGGAATATTTGATTTTTCAAACTTGGCCCAATCCAGTTAACTTTAGACAGTTAGAATTTGTACAAGTAATTGTTGCAAATGGCATAAAAAGCACACTTGAGTCTTATGTTTAATGTTCCATTCAAAGTGGATTTTTCTTTGTGAAGAGTATAGAATAATTTAGAAACCCTCCTACCTTTACTGCAGGTCTCTTAGTGTTCGTCGGCACACTGCTCCTAGCAAATGCTTCTGTCGATGCATCTCGTATCCTGCATTCAAAACTGCTTAACAACATCCTGCGAGTTCCCATGGTTTTCTTTGACACCACACCTATTGGAAGAGTGGTCAACCGCTTTGCAAAGGTAGCATTTGTATTTCACTTTTTAATCATTCCTTTTCTAGATTTCATTATTTTCTCATCCTGTGGCTTTTATGTTTACAAGTACAAGATGCAATTATTTTTTAATTCCATTTTTCAAAATTAATAGAAGTGGAATGTTCCCCAGTTCTGCTTAAACCTTTGCATACAGTCCTTCCCAAATGCCTCCTCAAGTATACAAGAATGTACCCTGGTCTGTCTGGAATTGGTACAGGTGTTAGTAGAAACTAGAGTAAAAAAAAAAATCAGGATTAGATTATTTTAATGTATTCTGAGTAGCTTGAAAGCAGTGTTATGAGTCATAGTTCAGTTTATATAACAGGGTTTATATCTAACCCGTCTAACAAAAACCAAAGGTCTTGTGTTCTTATCTTGTTTTACCCACCCGCTATGATCGCCATGATGCAGCTCCAGTTGTAAAAACACTTTCATGCTGTGAAAACTTATTTTAAACTCTTTTACAAAACCTTTGCTTTTAGGACGTCATCCTCTCATCTAGCTCTAGAACCTTCTCTCTTCCAGTGTGCTGAGTAGTCTTTGACCAGTTTGATCTTACTATATTCTATTTATCAACAAAAAATTTAATTAGCTTTTGATATATATTTATATACCAACTTTGCCTCAAATTTCAAAGTACACAAAAAAGTTGGTGGATAAACCATTAAAAAAACACAAAAAACACCTCCTTTTATTGACATTTGCACCAAGTTCCTCATTTCAGCAGGTATTGTGTTTTGTTGTGTTATTTAACACTTTTTTTGCTCTTATAATTTCACCATTTTTAATATTACTTTTGATTTTTTTACATGCACTTTATTGATAAAAATGTACTTGACTTGTGTTTTAATAAATACTAACTTTCCAACTATTATCCTAAAGGATATTTTTACTATAGATGAGGCCATTCCTAATTCCGTCCGCTCCTGGCTCCTCTGTTTTCTGGGTGTACTGGGGACGCTATTTGTCATCTGCCTGGCAACCCCTTTCTTTGCCATAGTCATCATTCCTTTGGCAGTGATCTACTTCTTTGTACAGGTAAGCCGAAAGAAGAAGAAGATTTGCCTAACTAACTAAGAATAGGAAACTAATGTTGTTTTGTCTTTCTCTCTACACCCAGCGCATTTATGTCGCCACTTCAAGACAGCTGCGGCGACTGGACTCTGTGTCTCGCTCACCGATATACTCTCACTTTGGTGAGACGGTGTCCGGCCTGTCAGTGATAAGAGCCTACAGGCATCAAGAAAGGTTTCTTAAACACAATGAAGTAACTATAGATGAAAACCTCAAAAGCGTCTACCCGTGGATTGTGTCTAACAGGTCAGATATTCAACGGTGTACCTGCAAACACAGAGAAGCATGTGATGTAAATTGCTCATAAAACTGACCCTAACATTTCACTGTTAGACATTTCACTCACTTGTTTACTCAACAGATGGCTGGCCATACGTCTGGAGTTTGTTGGAAACCTGGTGGTGTTTTTTTCTGCTCTGTTTGCTGTCATTTCCAGAGATTCTATTGACAGTGGCCTGGTTGGCTTGTCTATATCATATGCCCTTAATGTGAGCCATTAAAACACTCATACCTTTATCATTATTTCATCACTGTTTATGTATTTGGTAATACTAAAATCCAGCAATAATTTAAACACTGACGTCTATTCTACACTGTTCTGCAGGTAACCCAGACCCTCAACTGGTTGGTTAGGATGACCTCAGAGCTGGAAACCAATATTGTAGCTGTGGAGAGAGTGAGTGAATATACTGAGCTTGAGAATGAGGTATGTAGAAGATTTTTAATGACAATTCTCTTTATTAGATGAAACTCTACTGTTATCTTAATAAGGCATGAATTTCAAGATTCCTTCAGGTTGTTAGTTGATTGTAAGCACCACAATGCAACGGGGATAAAAACATAATAATAATAATAATACAATTTAGTACAATATCGTACACGTACACTGGGCTTTAGCTGCTGATCTTGAGTAGTGACACATTGTTACCTTCGCCAAAGAGGTTATGTGTTTTTGTAGCATTTACATGCTTGCCGTTCTGTCTGTAAACATGACAGCTTGGAAGTTTTGACTGAATTTTGATTAAACTTTGTTGTTTGAGTTTACAGTGGGATCATGTTAACAATCCACTCAAATATGGCTTACGGCCACCAGGGTCTTCAAGGACAACTCAATGATTTATTGGTTGAAAATGGACAAAAAGCCTTAGAATCTTTGGTGTATATGGTCAACATATAATACTACCATATAAACACCACAGCTACTGCCATTGATTGTGCTGACAACATTTAGATATATAGGGAATGAATAATGGGGACTCTAAATATCAAGTTACTCTGGATCTCTTCTTCAAGGTCAAATAATGACAATCTTTTAATAGGTCAGACTTATATAACATGCCATATATATTTAAATAAACTATGTTAGAAATTTGACTTTGTTTGTATTGGCAACATTTGTTTTATTATGACATTCTTATGTACATTACAATAACAGGTTATAAGTGTTTAAATACGTAGCAATTCAAATACAACTATAATGTTGAAATTTTGTTGCTTAATGCATGTTTATGTAGGTTTTGATATTACTATAATATCTTTGTATGTATATGTGAGTGCTTCAATTTAAGAAAAGATATATTCTAGTGGTTATCTTAGCTAGTCTTGATAACGTCTGCATAATAATGCAGACGTTATCAAGACTAGCTAAGATTCATTTATTCTGTTTGTGTTTGTTGTTACAGGCTGACTGGGTAACTGACACTCGGCCCCCACAGCAGTGGCCAGAGGCAGGAAGAGTGAAATTTGAGAACTACAAAGTGCGTTACAGACCCGAATTGGATTTAGTGCTGCATGGAATCACTTGTGACATCGACAGCACTGAGAAGGTACGTGTTTGTGTGTGTGTGTATCTGAAAGAGAGACAAAGTGAAAGAGAGAGAGCATGCATGTATAAAGTTCATGCAGGATTTATTAATATGTTAATGATTTACAGAGTAACCTCGTAGATCAAATAGATCAAGATATAGAAAACAATATCTAATATGTTTTTCACACGAGATACAGATTCAAATACTATAAAAATTCTTGTTTTTTGCATGGAGGTTGCTTAAATTATAGCTTGTTTTTTTTCCTCTATCACTAGCTTCTAAAATAATAGCGGTTTCTCAAGTGTAGCTTACAGATGGTAGACTTTAAGTTTATTTTTAGTTGAGTTTAGAAAAAAAATAATTTGTATTTTAATGTAACTTTGTCCTATAAAGCACTGACATTCTGTACTTTAGTTTTTTTGATGTTTTACAGTCCAGTCTGTTAATTATTTACTCAAAAAAAAAAAAAAAGCCACAGAACAAACAGTAATGACAATAATTGATTTTAAACAAACAGTAAAAAATAATGTAAACTGTCAGCTTGTGTCTTTAGTTGTACATCACTCTATACTATAAACAACTGTGATATCCAAATATGTAACTAGCCTATCTTTAGGATAAAATGTCAAATGACATACTGATAATGTGAAGTGGACACAATGTGAACACCCTGAATACAGTGAAGTCAAAGTACACATTAGAAAAGACAGTCTGTATTGCAACAACATATAAAAGAACAAGATATAGCTCCTTGTGTTGTGGAATTATCTACAGTCAGCATTGTTTAATGCCTTTTCTTTACCTGTTGTGACAACAGTTTATGAAAACTTTTTTCAAATATGTGCCAGCTGTTATTTTGATCTTATGTGTTTTCTCTCACTGCATTCAGATCGGTATTGTCGGTCGCACAGGAGCTGGGAAATCAAGTCTTACCAACTGCCTGTTTAGAATTATTGAAGCTGCTGAAGGTCGCATCCTCATTGATGATGTAGATATCTCTAAAATAGGCCTGCATGACCTGAGAAACAGACTTACGATTATACCACAGGTATACACATCAATATAGACAATAACCTTGTCAAAGAATTAAGTATATTATTAAAAAAATACACTGACATTTTTAATCCCGTGTGCACAGGATCCCGTTTTGTTCTCGGGGTCACTGAGGATGAACCTGGATCCATTTGACAAGTTCAGCGATGAGGAGATTTGGAGAGCGCTGGAGCTCTCTCATCTAAAGAGCTATGTATCAGGGCTGCAGGAAGGGTTACAGCATGAAGTGGCAGAGGGAGGAGAAAACCTCAGGTGGGTAATAAAATTAACAATACGGCCTCTGTGGTCATTTGAAAATGATGATGACTTCAAACTCAAACCTAGGGAATGTTGGCACATAAGCTGCAAAATTCTTTAGATGTATACCTTTTCCACACTTCATTAGTCTAAACCTAATGCAATTTTCAAAAAAACATGCATGCATAAACTTTCATATACACATGAGTTCCTTGTGTGCTTTTTGCATAAACCCTCTTGAGATATCAATACTTTAATACAATCTTTCCAGTGTTGGGCAGAGGCAGCTGCTGTGTCTGGCTCGAGCACTCCTGAGAAAGTCACGTATCCTAATTCTGGATGAAGCCACGGCAGCTGTTGACCTGGAGACAGACAACCTGATTCAGAACACCATCCGCAATGAGTTCTCAGACTGCACAGTCCTTACCATCGCCCACCGCCTGCACAGTATCATGGACAGCTCTAGGTGAGTTATACCTTTTCCCTTAACATTTTTGGATGAAATTTTTGGAATTCATGACAATGTTTTTTCTCAGTGGGCTACTATTAAATCCTGTGCTTCTTTCCAACAGGGTAATGGTGCTTGATGCTGGAAAAGTAGTGGAATTTGATTCGCCGAGCAACCTGCTTGAAAAGGAAGGTCATTTCTACGCCATGGCAAAAGATGCTGGGATAACATTAGAAAGCAACACAAATTTATAATGTCTACTTATACTGTTATTTTAGGGAAGATTTACGGCCACAATTTTCTGTGTATGTGTTTTATTTGTAGGTTACATTGTGAAGACTGGATTTTACGTTTATGTAAAGAAACACTGACATATGTATTGTATTTATAGGGAAAAACATAGGGAAAACATATTGTATATGTAACACATTTTATGTGTGAAAAATAAAATTTATTTCTGAAATCATGCTTAACTGGTTTTAAATAAAAAAAAACACTCTTTTTTTGACACAATGTTATCAGTTTATGATTGTGCACTTATTTGTATTTTTATATGACAGCAACATGCAAACATCTTGCCTGTGTAAGATCAGGTTCCCACAAACATGTGTATATCCAGGAACTAAAAAAATCAAATAATGAAATCAATTAATACTGATCAGGCCTCTGCATCCATTTACATCCATCTATTAAAACTGGCTTTGGAATGGATAAAACAGGCTAATATTAGGCTTCGGGAATGGTCTTCCCAACCCTAACCTCAACCTTACTGAAAATTTGTAGATTACACTTAAAACCGGGTCTATGCTAGGAAACTCACCCATTTAAACTCTACCAATTCTGTCCAGAAGATGGTCAAATATCCAGCCATAATTACTCCAGAATCTTGTTGACAGCAACCAAAAATGTCACCCTGAGGTGTAACTTACAATATTTGACCAAATATTAGTAGACATGTACTCGGTATGTGTGCTGTACAATCATTCCATCCTGGAAAACGATGACTTCAAAGAAATCATTAAAAGACAAAAAGTGTGTTAGGGGAAAAGTCTTACATAACTGAGACTTATGAGACTGAAGAATTAAGGTAAATTCAAACGAACATATCAGACTAGTAACATACAAAGTAATTTGTCTGGAAGGTATGTTGAGAATGACAGCAAACAGACATAATAGCAGCTCATAATACCATGTCAGGGACATGTTGATGTTGAAGTTGGTATTGAAGTTTGTGGTGTTTTTTTTTTTTTGAAAGATTACAATGACATTCATATCAATGATGAGTTTATGTATGTTTTTCACCACAACTGTATGTGTACTTATGACAAAGTGGAACTAGAGTACTTTTCAAAACCTTACTGTTTTAAAATATTTATGTAGAAAATAACAGGAAAAGGGATCTAATGACCCCACTCCCTCCAAATCCCTAAATGCTCCCTCCCCTTCCCTTTTCAGTAGGTTTTCCCCCTAACACAGTTAAAAGAGCATGGTAAGACTTATGTAAGTCCTTCACTTTTTTTTCCTCTCTCAGGAGCTTATTTGCGCAAATTACAAAGCTTGATTCTCTAAATGATTTTGCTTTATCGGTTGAATGTTCTCATTGACTCACTAGAAAGCCTGTAGTGTACTTTTTGTAGAAACCAGGCACAGATTGGAATCTTGTATTCTCTACGCTAATCCAGCACCTCTCTGTTGTATTAATGTTGTTTCTCTGTAGAGGGAATAAGCAACTTTTTTTTCTGCTTAAAAAACGTCATGGATCAAAGTCCCTTACAGCCACATCCTACAATTGTCAGTAAGCTGTGGGTGGACAGAGGAGAAAGCAGCAGTATTTGAGTAAAACCCGGCAGTAGTGGGGCAGAGGGTGAGAGGCGTCGGCTTGTCTGATCAGCTGAGGTTGACTGAAGCTATCACTGTAAAGCATGTGTGCGGCAGCTCTGGAGGAGTACTGTGGGTCCATTTTTTGGGTGAGTTAAACAAGCAGAAAGACTGAAGAATTAATCCAAACAAACATATCAGACTAGTAACATACAAAGTAAATTGTCTGGAAGGTATGTTGAGAATGACAGCAAACAGACATAATAGCAGCTCATAATACCATGTCAGGGACATGTTGATGTTGAAGTTGGTATTGGAGTTTGTGGTGGTTTTTTTGAAGATCTTTCTTTCCTATACTTTGGAGACAAAAGGTTTAAGGCAAGTGTAAAAAGGGTAAAAAGCTGTTCATGTTATTGTGTCAACCCATTCAACACAGATTAAACAAACAAGAAGGTAATGATTTCTATTTGTCACAGCAACTATGAAAGACCTCTTCCAAATATGCAGAAAAGAAGATGATTAACGTTCTGGTTTCAGAGTTTCTGGTTTCAGAGACTTAATCAGTTGCACTTTATGGTTCCCTTGGAAGGGCAGCAGGACTTTGTTATGTATATGTGTTTGTTTGTATGTGTTCTTCAGAATGTTTCATATCTGAAGCGACCAGACCCAGACCTTCCACTATGTGTGGAACAGACAGTTCTTGTATGGATCCCCCTTTGTTTCCTGTGGCTCTGTGCCCCATGGCACCTGCTGGCTCTCTGTCAGAGTGCAAATGTAAACACAAAACAACTGTCCAAGCTCTACATCTGCAAACAGGTAAGAAATACTATCTAATAAAGACATCTTCATAAAAAATTGTTGTTTCAGTTCATAGCTTAGGTAGCTGTCTTCTAGTTTCAAAAGTTTAACTGTATACTGTAAAAAAAAAGTGCTTTACTGTAAAGTTTTACAGAATTTACAGGAAAAACAGAATTTCTGTTATTTTTAAATACATAAAATATGAATCAAATTACAATAAAATCACAGTATAAAATGACAAAATGACATTAAAAGTAGTTTATGTACTTTCACATGGATTTGTTGTCAGTTAACACATTTGTTGTGTTTTGATGGAAGCATTTGTTGCGCATTCTTTTTATCTTGGGTAAAAGAAGGATGTAGTCTGAATCCAAGTTTCTAATCATTTATTGCCTCAAGCAGTTCAAACCATAAGCATGTACATGGATCTCTTTCATTCAGAAAAACACAGTCTGCAAGCAGTTAGCTGTAACCAACTTCCTGAAAGAGACTTACCTTCCCTTAACATTACAGAGAATTATATATCAATTTGTGCTTTCAATTGGTCAAAACTGTTGGGATCTGTCCCCACTCCTCGGGTGAGAGCGGCTGGTGCCTGGCAGGGGCAGTGTTCCTGCTCTCCTGATGTGGTCCTGCGCGCGTCAGCTGCCTGCCCAGCTGCCTGTGAGCCCAGGCTCATGACCAAGCCTGTGGTGCGCCACCATCGCTTGCCATGCGGTCGAGAAGACCAGCTTCACTGTTGCCACTGGACAAGCAGCCGGCGTGGTTCGTTGCATGGCTGTGGTGAGGCTGACACACCCGAGCTGCATTAGCTTGTCACGCCTCCCCTGCCTATAAGGGCGAACAAGGTCCTGAAGGATATTGTTGTTGGTGTGTGTAGATGTGTACAGCAACCAAGCGTAAATAAGTGTTTAAAAGCATTAAGATGTGGGCGGTTCCATCGCTCTCCTGTCACAGACTTGTTGGTGTCAAAGGGTATTGTAAAAATGTGAGTTTGAATAAGCTTTCTGAACTTTTTAAGGAAATTCTGAAATTGTTATAGTTGTGGTGTTTCGGTGAAAATCCTAAAAAGTCATCGAACTATATGGAAAGTACAAAGTTACCGTAGTCCTGATTGTAGAACTTTTACATTTTCCTTCAGTGTTTCCTCAATGTGCTCATTCAGTGTTCTTCATTCTGTAAAGTTCTTGTCTCCCCGTTTCAAATTATTGTTTCCCTGTGTTTTTTACGTTAGTCATTTGTCTCCTGTATCTTGCAATTAGTTTTGCTTTCTTTTTAAGCTGTGCCTTTTTCTCCAGCTATATCTGCTTCGCTTAATTCTTATGTGTGGTTTTTATAACCTAATTCCTTTGTTCTTTGTCAGGTCATTTGTTAACCTGCTTTCATGAGCTCCAAGTTCTCTGAAAAAGCTTTTTGCTGTTAAATTTTCCCCCTATGGACTGTAATCATCCTAACTGAAGATTAGTTTTCTCAGTATTGCATTAACATTCCCCGCTTTCCACACTTCATGCTAGTTCACAAATGCACAAATGCAGAAAAACAGCTACACAATGAAATACACAATCAGTACATATATGACTCATTTTACAGACTGCGCCTTTGCGCTGGACTATCTATCCAACTTGAATGGAATGGCTGTACCATCCAGTGATACCAGTTTTGAAAGGGACTCTACCAAAAATTATAATAAAACCTGCAGACAAACGGTGAGCAGCTAACATTCTTCAATAAAAACCAACAAAACCAAGCTTGATGAGAGCAGTCATCGCAGGGCAAACGACCGACAGAGCCTCTCCCGAACCCAGCACAGCCCTGAGTTGTGGGCGGATCGATCCAAGTATCGATACCAAGTCGGCATCGGTATTGGATCATTACTAGCGTGGTGAGATTGATTCTTTACTTTACGTTCCACTCTCGTTTGCAATGCTGTGGTTTCGGCAAAGATGAAACAGCCAGGTCACCAGACTCGCCACACCTGTATCAGCGCAGAGCAGACACACATTGCTCCCCTTTTGTGTTTAAATGTTGCGCCGTCACATGACGTGACTTAGACGCATTGGGTCTTGTTAAGTTGTTTACATATCATTTATATTTTTACCAGTTCTTGTTGTTGTTGTTGAGAATTTTAATTGTAATTTTTGTTGTATAGTTTCTCAACAGCACTTGTTTGTTTTAGTTTGTTTACTGGTTTGCACTTTTTACTTAAGATTTTTCTAGAAAAAAATTGATCATATTCATTTTCGATAAGCATTTTCTATTTAATTATAAAATTTGTCCTAATTATGCCCTGGGAACACTTAAGGTCATGAAAATTAATTGAGATTTAGCAATTCAATGACGCATCCACCTTCTTTATTTAAAGGTACCGATATCAGTATCGGTATCGATATCGGTATCAGCGATATTGGCCCCTATTTACTTGGTATTGGATCGATACCAAAATATGCACTATCAAACACCACTAGTTTAAATACTCTTGTTGTCAGCTGTGTTGGAAATGGTCCCTACTTCTCACTTTGACTTTGGATGTGCCTTTTGGATGATTTCCTTCCGTAACACTGCACCTGTAATTTTAAAATGAAAACTACCCCAGAAACCCTCTTTTGCCATATGTTCCTTGCCATGTGTCAATTTAACACAATTAGAGAAGCACAAGAAGATATGTGCATTGTCTCTTTAAAAAATTCCAGGGCTTCTCCCCTGGAGTAGATCTGCTCCAGGCCTGTATCCCTATGTTAAAAAAACATTATCCAGTGGTGTGTCCTGCTGTAAATCATGTGATTAAATCATATGATTAACCATCTGCTGTGGAAAAAGGCACATGGATGTTAGCACAGTGCATTTCATCATCTGTTTGCACACTTTCTCACAGTGACCTTTGCATTGTAAATATGATGTCATGAATAACACACTGCTGGTAAGTACACACAGAATTTGGCAACTGAAAAGTTAAGTCTGCATGGCCCACAAGCTCATGCGACCCTAGTATGGCGCTGTCATCTTCCTGCTCCTGTAAAAAAAACCAAACACAAAAACATACATACATCCACCCTTTCCCCCACTGTCTGGGTGGAGTAGGTGCAATCTTGAGGACATTTGTCCCCACTAGGGATGGGTATCGTTTAGGTTTTATCCGATACCGGTGCCAAATCGGTACTTTTGAAACGGTGCCGGTGCTCAAACAGTGCTCAAACCGGTGCTTAAAGAATGGAGAACACAAAATTGGTCCAAAAACCTCTCATGTTCAGCTGTTTTTTTGTAAAAAGATAACAATGTTAGCCTTTTCTGCAGCTATGGGGCATATATGGTATCACTCTTGGCTGGAAGCAGTGCTTAAACAATGGAAAAAACACAAACTTTGTCCAAAAGCCTCTCATGTTCGGCTGTTTCCCTCTTTTTCCTTTGGTCATTTTAGCCTTTTTGGCCAGGGTGAAGGGAGTATCTGCCATCAAACAAGAAGACAGCCGCATGTAGCTATGATGATGTTTGCTAGTTCACCTTACGTGCATTAATGTAATAACGTGGTTAGCCTACTCAACGTAAATTACACACGAACAACATTAAGCTACTCACGCAGAGAAGAACGGCTGCTGCTGCCATCATCATTCTCATAATTTCTGCTACACTGGCAGGGCTAGGGGCCAGGACTCTCCTCTTCGGGTTTTTGGGTATGTTGCTAACTCCGGGTCCGATAACAGGCACCACACCCGCAGTAGATGTGCTCGGTGTGAGGTCTCGCAGCAAGCTATCAAATACGGCGCATTTCTCACCTTTAAAAAAACCGCTATGCGTCGCCTGGTGTTTCATCAGATTTGAGGTGTTACCAGTATCACAGTATCAGCTTAAAGCACTTGTTGCAGGCTGCTGAGTTTGCATATTTTGCTGTGAAGTACAGCCAGACTTTGACCGCTTCGCCTTGGGCATTTTTAATCTGTAGCTCTGCTCTAAAAGAACGTACGTACCTGGCCCTGCCTACTATCCTCGGAAACGTAAAATGATTGGCTAGAAGTGTATCACAGCTCAGGAAAAAAAAGCACCGAAATAAAGCACCGAAATGTGCGCTGCTTTTCGGTCTGGTTACTACCATTTATGTCAGAACCGGTGCCATCATGGCACCGGACACCGGTGCCCATCCCTAGTCCCCACTGTCAGTCCAGTCAGTCTCCTCATGTTTATTGCTGATAGCAGAACTTCTTGTGCCGCATACTTAAGTTTCAGCAATATGACATCATTTCAAAAGGAAAAAGGAGAATTTAGAATGAAGAATTCTAAATTTAGAAGTTAGAATTTCAAAACACTTTCATCCACCAGCCACACACTTCACACAACATTAATTGTCTATTAGATATTGAGTCTCTTCCCATGTAACCAGGTGTGCCTGGTAAAACATCCCCCACACATCAGGAACAAGAAACTCAATAATCTATTAGAGTTGGCACTTACTTATTTAAGCCCTCTACAGCATTCTGTTCAACTCAGTTCAATCATCTTTCCCCAACATATGTTGTTCCTAGAGTATTTAAAAGTAGAATGGGAGGGAGAGCCTTCAGTTTTCAGGCCCCTCTTCTGTGGAACCAGCTTCCAGTTTGGATTCGGGAGACAGACACTATCTCTACTTTTAAGATTAGGCTTAAAACTTTCCTTTTTGCTAAAGCATATAGTTAGGGCTGGACCAGGTGATCCTGAATCCTCCCTTAGTTATGCTACAATAGATGTAGGCTGCCGGGGGATTCCCATGATGCATTGAGTTTTTCCTTTCCAGTCACCTTTCTCACTCACTATGTATTAACAGACCTCTCTGCATTGAATCATATCTGTTATTAACCTCTGTCTCTCTTCCACAGCATGTCTTCTTTCCTGTCTTCCTTCTCTCACCCCAACCGGTCGCAGCAGATGGCCGCCCCTCCCTGAGCCTGGTTCTGCCGGAGGTTTCTTCCTGTTAAAAGGGAGTTTTTCCTTCCCACTGTCGCCAAAGTGCTTGCTCATAGGGGGTCATATGATTGTTGGGTTTTTCTCTGTATCTATGAAGCACCTTGAGGCGACTTTTGTTGTGATTTGGCGCTATATAAATAAAATTGAATTGAATTGAATTGAATATAATAATAGTCTGCTAGTTTATATATCACTTCTCATCCCACTAAGTGAACCGGACAAGATGATAATAACAGAAATGCATGCTTAAAATACTATCTGATCTTCATGAGCTTTATTGCATGTGTGTCTGTGTTAGTAGGATTAATGCATTTATACTTATTTTTGTCATTTTTGTGTACCTCTCCTCTTTGCGGTGCTCCAGAAACTTTCTCAATTCTACACTCCAAGGCAGTTGTTTTTTCTCTCCAGGCTCCTTAACCCAATTTCATTTCCCACACTAAAACAACAGTGTTCCTCCATGTGTCCTCCCCCTCCTGCGGTCTCCTCTCCCCAACCTTGCAGCAGTCCAGTGGCACTCAGTTCTCTTCAGCTTTTTCCTGTGTATTGCCACTGTCTCTTCCATTGGCATTTTACTCCAAACGTGGCAAATGTCAAATTCGGACAGTCTTCCCAAGGTACATTCACATAGTGCAGTTGCAGCTTGTTATACGGTGAGTGAGAGTATTGCAATTACAATACAACAAAAAGGTGACTCAATTAACTTTATATTCAGATACATATAAAAATCCATTTTACAGTTGATATAATCAAAAATAAACAGTAAATTGTCAATAATCTAATGACAATTTCAATCACTATTTTACTTAGTTCAACTAGTTTAAGTATGTTTTTAAGGGTATTATAGAATCTTTTGCATTACATATGGAATAACAGTACATGAACTCCAACTAATAACAGTCCTTTAACTTCCTAAGACCCGAACTTTTTCATGTCATGCACTTTTAATTTCTCTTTGCTATTTGGGCTGATTGGCACCTGATGAATGTAAAAACAAAGAATTACCAGATTTTTATTTATTTATTTTTTTTACCTGCTTTTTGTTTCTAAGATAAATGAGATTCACATATGAGGATGTTTGTTTTAAATTTCGATAGAACAGTGGCAGTATAATGTCCTCGTAGGTGGATATCAGGCCATTGTAGAGCAAAATTTTGTATTTTGGTCTAGACAAAACAAAATGTGATGTCCACATATGTGGACGCCGGGTCCTAGGAAGTTAATGCAATTTTTTAATAGAATAACATGATTTATTCTCCTGTCTGGTCTGTGTTTTCTTCCTTTAGCTTGTGGCGTCTCTGTTGTTCCTAACGGCCATAGCACACCTGGGAGTCACACTAGGAGAAGATTTTGGTCCAAACAGTGACCAATCTTCAAAAAATGCTGCTGCATACTACGCAAATCCAGTTTTATTTGCAGTCACATGGGTAAATAGAGCAACCTTTATATTTATTTATTTAAATTTGAAAGGATTTGTTTTTATGTTCTGATGTGTCTTCTTTGTTAGATCCTTGTCCTGCTTTGCCATGAAGGATTAAGATGGGAAGGAGCAATAGACTCTGCCTCTATTTTCCTCTTCTGGTTGCTCCTTGTAGTGTGTGACATCTTTCCTTTCCAGACCCTCCTACGAGAGGCTCTCAGACTGGTATGAATGAAGACATTTGATCAAGTTGGATTAAAGTAGAAGAAAAATAGTAAATTTAATCAGACATGATGCAATAACTTGATATGATTGACTGTATATTTTCCATAACACACCGTTTTCTGTTTCTTCGGGACCCTTTAAAGTATTTCTTTCTCTCATTTTTGGTATTTAGGGCGAGATCCGTGATGTCCCACGTTTCAGCCTTTTCTACATTTCTTTTGGGCTTAAACTGATTTCATTAGTTCTTTCTACTGTGGCTGATATCCCCCCAGAAGCCAAAGACCTTATAAAAAAGGTACCCTTTATTTGTTATTGGTTTTGTTTGTTTGTTTTCCGAGGGTGAAGTTTTATAAGCATAGATTAAATAAGATAGATTGAACCTTGTTTTTATCCACAGAATCCTGAAGCAGGTGCAGCATTTTTGAGTAGAATAACATTCAACTGGTTAAACAGGTAACATTAAGGTCACTATAGTCGGAATCTTAACAAGCACCTACATATGCGCTCCATGTCTTTTCATTGTTTTTACAGTATGGTCTTAAAAGGCTACAAACAACCTCTGGTTCAGGAGGACATGTGGGATCTGAATGAGAGTGATAGCACTGCTTTCATCAATGAGCGTTTCCAGCATTTCATGAAGCCTGAGTTGGATGCAGCTAGGGTCCGCTTCCAGAACAAGATGAAAAGGAAATTGTTTCAGAACATACACAGTGCCCAGGAAGACCCACAGCAAAATGGGCTTTCCAGTGGTCTGGGGAAAAGGGTGAGTTAGGATGTACTAATGATGGTGAGAGCATTTCATCAAAATCACTTCCACTCACATGTACACAATATTGAGCTACAGTCTAAACGGATTTTACCAACACCACTAATCAACATTACTATGTTTTTTTCTGAATAAATCTCATCAACTGTGCTTGAACGATCTGTTCCTTTAGGAGGAAAGGGGGAAGAAGGAAGATGAAAAGAAGAAAAAGGACAATAAGGAGGAAGAGAACTATCCCAATTCATGGCTGATTACCACCATTTACAAGACCTTTAAAAGGATTCTGATTGAATCTTTCTGCTTCAAACTTCTGGAGGATGTGTTAACCTTTGTCAGTCCTCAGCTCCTTAAGTGAGTAAGATATTACAGAACGTTACAGAAATAAAACAACAGATTTAAGAGAAGAACAATGTTGTGCTTGTACAATGTCGCTGGACTTAAACTAGGAACTTAGCTGTGTTGTACCCTGCAGTGGACTACAATGGTCTCTTAATAGTTCACTTTTCTGACCTTCTGATGTATGTCTGTGAAGGTTTTCTGATGCATATTTTTCAATAAGACAATTATATCACTTAACCCTCTGGGCTCTATCCTGGCCATTTGTGGCCACTTCACTTTTCTTTTTTCATTCTGTTAATGCAAATGGAATGAAACTTCCCAAAAGTGTGTATTCTTTTCAGATTTTTTTAATTTTCAACATCAGCTCCTTAATAATGTCAATAATACAGTGGCTTGCAAAAGTATTCGGCCCCCTTGAACTTTTCCACATTTTGTCACATTACAGCCACAAACATGAATCAATTGTATTGGAATTCCACATGAAAGTGGTGTACAAAGTGGTGTACACGTGAGAAGTGGAACGAAAATCATACATGATTCCAAACATTTTTTACAAATAAATACCTGAAAAGTGTGGTGTGCGGAATTATTCAGCTCCCTGAGTTAATACTTTGTAGAACCACCTTTTGCTGCAATTACAGCTGCCAGTCTTTTAGGGTATGTCTCTACCAGCTTTGCACATCTAGAGACTGAAATCTTTGCCCATTCTTCTTTGCAAAACAGTTCCAGCTCAGTCAGATTAGATGGACAGCGTTTGTGAACAGCAGTTTTCAGATCTTGCCACAGATTCTCGATTGGATTTAGATCTGGACTTTGACTGGGCCATTCTAACACATGGATATGTTTTGTTTTAAATCATTCCATTGTTGCCCTGGCTTTATGTTTAGGGTCGTTGTCCTGCTGGAAGGTGAACCTCCGCCCCAGTCTCAAGTCTTTTGCAGACTCCAAGAGGTTTTCGTCCAAGATTGCCCTGTATTTGGCTCCATCCTTCTTCCCATCAACTCTGACCAGCTTCCCTGTCCCTGCTGAAGAGAAGCATGATGCTGCCACCATCATATTTGACAGTGGGGATGGTGTGTTCAGAGTGACGTGCAGTGTTAGTTTTCTGCCACACGTAGCGTTTTGCATTTTGGCCAAAAAGTTCCATTTTGGTCTCCTCTGACCAGAGCACCTTCTTCCACATGTTTGCTGTGTCCCCCACATGGCTTGTGGCAAACTGCAAACGGGACTTATTGCGGTTTTCTGTTAACAATGGCTTTCTTCTTGCCACTCTTCCATAAAGGCCAACTTTGTGAAGTGCACGACAGATAGTTGTCCTATGGACAGATTCCCCCACCTGAGCTGTAGATCTCTGCAGCTCGTCCAGAGTCACCATAGGCCTCTTGGCTGCATTTCTGATCAGGGCTCTCCTTGTTCGGCCTGTGAGTTTAGGTGGACGGCCTTGTCTTGGTAGGTTTACAGTTGTGCCATACTCCTTCCATTTCTGAATGATCGCTTGACCAGTAGAGCACTGGTCAAGCGATGTTCAAGGCTTGGGAAATCTTTTTCGTAGCCTAAGCCTGCTTTAAAACCCAGAGAGTTAAAGGAATTTATGCAATTACCTGTTACAGATGTAACAGTTTTACCATATTTAGGTAAACATAAAAAAACCCCCATTTTGTTCTCTCTTAAGTTTGTTGTTTTTAGATTTACTTGCTATTACCGTTTAAAATCCTTTGTGTTAACTATTTACTATTGCCAATCTGTGGGACCAGTATCCCAATACAGGAAGTCTGGGTCAGCTCTCTGTTTAAGAAGTTCTAATCGCTGGATGAGTATTACTCAGCAGGCAATGCAAAGTTCAGATGGGGCTGATGTGGCTCAGGGGGCTCGCCCAGCTTTAATGGTCTCAAAATCGTCTGTATGTTTTTCCTGCTTATCTGATAAAATCCGGGGACCTGAGTAGCCTTGCAGTTCTGGTCTCCATCAGGCACATAGTTACAGCGGCTCCCCCCTGGTGCACTTGGTATTTAAGTGGATTAGCTTTAGGGGGTTTGACAGTAGGCCTCAACTGTATGTTATGTGTAAATGGCTGAAGTAACCTGTAAGAGCTATTTACATTAAAATGGGTCAATACTCAGATTTTTACCTGTACTGTTTCACAACGGGTTAAAAGGTTATTCTGGGCGCTCTCTTTTATACTCTACCAAGTCCCATTTGCCTCCCCTTCTCTCTCCTTTCAGCAATTAACTATCACTATTAACTAACAGCTAAATCACATATGAATTCTGATTCTGGGTTTAACTGTTATATTGCTACAAGATCCAAGCCAGATCATGTCTACACACAAAAAATCTAGACTCTTACACTACTCAAACTACATTTCTCATTTAACATATTGATCAAACTTATATTATGATTTATCTTTTGTCAAAAATAAAGAAAGATAAAAAATGAAGATAAAAATAAAGATTAAAACTATATATCACATTACAAAAATTGGATGTTAAACCTTTTCACCCTCTCTCAGATATGTTGAGAAGAAAGACAGGGGGCATTAAAATTTTCTCTGTCCCTCATGTCTCGACACTGGTGATTCATAACCGATAACAGGAGTGGCAGGATGAAATGAGGACATTGTTAGATAAGTGCTAAAGATGAAGCTGGAGATTAGCATGTTTTCTTCTTTTTTTCTGTTTTTCTTAGATTGATGATCTCGTTCACTCAGGACAAATCCAGATATGCCTGGGAGGGCTATTTGTATGCAGTGTTGCTGATGGTGGTGGCTCTGCTACAGTCTCTGACCCTACAGCAGTATTTCCAGCGCTGCCATGTGCTGGGGATGAAGGTTCGCACTGCACTTATGGCTGCTGTGTATAAAAAGGTAAAAACAGGAGTGACAGAACACCATTTATTGACATTGGTGTGAAAAAAAAAATCAAATGCTGTGTAATATAAACTACTGTTACACATTAGAAGAAAAAAATTACTAGTCATAATTTTCTGCTTAAGTCAGTTGTCAGATGTTTCAGTTTTAAAGTACTTTTATCAGCACATACTTGTCACAGAAAAAACCTGTGTTAGTCTATAGCTCTAGTTTCCATCAATACTTTTACTATTGATCTTAATGATTAATTTTGTGAGTTCTCAGTCACTACTGGTGAAGACCCTGATTGAATAGCCAATCAGAATACATAATTTTTGTTTTTATGAAGTTTTATTAAGTTTTACCAAATCTTGGAAATCAGGAAATGAAGAAAATACTCCTGAGACATCAAAAACTATTTACATTATTTCTAAAAGAAAGTCAGCTTGGCTTTTTTCAATATATAGGGTTATGGAGGTTTTTTTTAAGTGACATACAGAGTAAGAAAAAATATCACTTATATGCTTCTCTTACTTAATTTTCACCCCACTTTCTAATTAATAAGCCCTTTTTATCCCTTTTCTAAGGCATTAGTGGTGTCCAATGACACTCGTAAGGAGTCTACAGTAGGGGAAATGGTGAACCTGATGTCAGCAGATGCCCAGCGCTTCAATGATGTGACCAACTTTATCCACCTGCTGTGGTCCTGCCCTCTGCAGATCATCATATCCATTGTTTTCCTGTGGCTGGAGTTAGGACCTTCTGTGTTGGCAGGACTGGGAGTCATGGTGTTAATAATTCCAACCAATGCAGTGCTAGCAACCAAGGCCAGAAAACTCCAGGTCAGGGGAAATACTAGCCAAATCTTCTTTGCTTCTGTAAACCTCTGTGCGAGATTCTAAATCAAATAATCAGGATGAGATTAAACTGCAAATTGTAATTTTTTATTCAAAATGTTTAACTACAGTATTGGATTGATTGTTTATGTCATGGTCTGCGTGGCAGGCCGTCGGGATGTGAGGAATGAGGACCCAAACGCTGGACTCTTTATGATGAACAGTGTGTTTATTTACAGTGCTGTAAATAGTTCACACAATAAATTTAATAAGTTTTATTCAAGATGTTTAACTAAATTATTGCATTGACTGTTTAATAGATTTTGATACAGTCCCCCTCTTTCAGAGGCTCAAAAGTAGATAGACAATTGAGTGACGCAGCATACAGGCTCAGCCACGTGTCTCACAGTCAACATACAGATTTGCTCTCATAGACCAGTCTCCCTTCTATAAACTGACCAAAAATTTCTTTGGAGTTTAATTATATTAATTATAATGTGAAGAAAGTGATCACTGTAACTTTCAACATGCGATTCTTGCTGGTGAAAAAGTTTTTTTTTTTTTCAAATGAATTACACAGAATAAATTGCTGTTCAAAACACTTTAAGTATTGTCTTATTGCCTGTTTAACATGAGCTACATTGTGTCTCTTTTCAGATAGAGAACATGAACTTTAAAGATAAGAGAATGAAAATCATGAATGAAATTCTAAATGGGATCAAGGTGAGCTCCCTTATTCAGTGTATTCATGGTGTATGTAGATGCCTTCCTTACATGTAAGACATTGATGCTTCAAGAAACTGCAGTAACTTGAACAATAAGTGCTCTGCTGCCACACCGTTCCTTCTGCCTCACTGCCTCCTCCCTGTCTTTTTCTTTTGTCTCCCACCAGATTCTGAAGCTGTATGCTTGGGAGCCATCCTTCCAGAAGCAGGTGGAAGACATTAGAGGGGAAGAACTAAAAGTCATGAAGAAGTCTGCCTACCTACACTCCTTCTCCATTCTTACCTCATGCTGCATTCCAGCTCTGGTGAGTTCTGTCAGAGAGCTTCGCAGAGACTAGAATCAAATGGTAAACAAACTTTTTTCTTAAACTGTCTGTACTTGCAGGTTTCTCTGGCCACGTTTGCAATATTTGTTAGTGTGAGCAACGATAATGTGTTAACTGCTGAGAGAGCTTTTACTTCCATCTCTCTCTTCAACATCCTCCGAGCTCCTCTTGCCATGCTGCCCATGCTCATTGCTTCCATTGTGCAAGTAAGTGAACAGAGCTACATCACGCACATGTATCAAGCCTGTGATAGCATCAAACTTAACCTGTTCTTTGAATTTTCAGACAGCAGTGTCTAAGAAGCGCCTGGAGAAGTTTCTGGCAGGGGAAGACATCGACAGTGACATTGTGCGCCAAGACCCCAGTTTCAGTATGTTCACCATTAGAATTTGCACTTGTTCTACAGCTGAAGATTGAAGCTTAGTCACAGTTTTTATGTGTGCGGATCATCTGTTAAGCTCTGTCTTGGTCTGTGTTCATTTTTTAGATACTGCTGTGAGCGTATGTGATGGTTCCTTTGCTTGGGAAAAAGATGCAAAGCCTCTGCTGAAAGAGTATGTCTGTGTTGGTCATCAAAAAGTTACTAGTTAACTTAATTAACTGTGAGATGTTGCTTCAGGCACTTTTTAAAAGTTTTTCCTGTCTGGCTAAATTCAAACTCAGGATATGTTTAAAAGTTCACACAAATTTTCGTTTTCAACATATGAAACATCATCTGTGTCCTAGTTTAAATTAAACGTAGGGTTTAAATGATTTGCAAATCACTGCGTGCTTTTTTTATCCAAATGGTACACTATGTTCCACACATTTATGAAACACAGTTGTATTTTTCCTACTGTTTTTACAGTAATGACCATATTTATTATGTGTGTCCAGTGTGAATTTGGACATTGAGCCTGGTCGGTTGGTTGCCGTAGTGGGAGCTGTTGGGTCAGGAAAGTCGTCTCTTATGTCAGCCCTCCTTGGAGAGATGCACAGTACCAAAGGTTTTATCAACATTGGGGTAATGGCTTTTTCCCCGTTTGTATTTATCAGTGTGTGTTAAAAAAAAACATGCAAAATAAAACAAAAACAAACACATAAAATAAACAATAAAGCATAGAAGACTTTAACAATCACATTACAATATTTTTTTTTTTAAGTATGCAATAATAAACATTAAAGGCTTTAGCTAACAAAGCAAAGATATAGAAGCAACAGCAAAAGCCTAATTCGTTCAAGGCAGTATTGATAATCTGGTCTAAACTCATCAGCATTGGTGGAGATTAATTCAGCCACAGCAGAATAAAGAAGTATATTTTTCTACAAATTGAGGCATTTTAGCACAGTTTTTGTGAAATTGAGACAGAGGATTTGCTGTGGCAACCCTTAAAAAAATTAGCCAAAAGAAGAATAAGAATTTTTGCTCAGCAAGGTTTCTAATTCATAAAATTAAATTCCAGTTTCTTTTTTGTCTTTTTATTACATAAGTGTCTTTACTCCAGCTTGGTGTGATCATTTTTTTTTAGAAAGACAATGTAAAACAATGCTAAATCCACTGGACAAGCCACCTGTTCAAAGAACAGTTTTATCCATATTGAAAAGGGAATAACTCAAATCATTTTACTCACAGAATAAACTAAGTTCAGTGGAGTTTTCTAACATTTCTAGTAAAAGAATTGATTTTTTTTCCCATCTAGCATGGTAGTGTTTGGTCTGGATGAAATTTTGTGAATGCCAGTTTTTTATGATAAGACATGAGTAATAGTCTATTTCTTTCCAGGGTTCTCTTGCTTTTGTACCGCAGCAAGCCTGGATCCAAAATGCTACTTTGAAGGATAATATCTTGTTTGGATCTCCACATGAGGAAGAGAACTTCAAAAAGGTCATACAGGCCTGTGCTCTTGCCCCTGACCTTGAGCTGCTGCCTGGAGGAGACCTCACTGAGATTGGAGAGAAGGTGAGTAACACTTTGAACGGTTCAGGTTTTTTGTTACACAAATATTTTTCCTCTATGCAAATACTGTGTATGGTCTTTATTGTAAACACATGTAAAATATTTGTTTCTTAAATACATGACAAAAAAGTAACAAAACAGAAGAGCTCTTCTGATTATAAAGGAAAGGCTAAAAGAGTGTGTCTCTTTTCCCCTCCTTTCTTCTCTTTTCAGGGTATCAATCTCTCAGGGGGTCAAAAGCAGCGTGTGAGCTTAGCCAGAGCAGTCTACAGTCAGGCTGATATCTATCTATTAGATGACCCTTTGTCTGCTGTGGACTCCCATGTAGGAAAGCATCTTTTTGAAAATGTAATTGGACCCAATGGATTACTTAAAGACAAGGTTTGTGCTTAAAAACATTTGATAATTATTTTACAGGAAAAAAGGGAGGAAAAAGGAAAAAAAAACTTTCCCATTTCTCATTTAATTTCTTCTGATGAATCTTGACATGAAATACTATCTGCCCAGGATATTCCAGCTGTTACTTGCATAGAAAACATGGTGTCTAATTTGTAGTATTTTACCTCATTTTACCCAGGACCAGAGCATTACATAGAGGTTACAATAGGCTAAATATCACTAAATGACCAGGATAACTGAATAGCTAATAATGAAAGGTTAGGAATGAAAGCCACTTGGAAATAGAATTACAAGTTAGAAAATGTGTCTGTGAAGGTTCTCAGTCATCCAGGTCATTGTAGTCAAAGGAGCTTGCAGGGGATTAGAGGATCATCAGGGGGTCCTTTTGTCCCTCTGTGGGGGGATACTCCCACTAGGTTTATATCTGGGACTCTCCACCATTTGACCTTAGAACTGAAGAAGCTTCTCGGATGAGAGGTGAAACATCTTCAAGCAACTTAAAGAAGTCCAGACGCTTTTCTTTGCAAGCTCCTTTGACAAGTTAGAAAATGTCACGGCTAGCAAGGCAAGCCATGTGGAGGTGAGATACGACCCAAAATGCAGGCACTGACTTAAATGAGAGTGAGCTTTATTTACACAATGACAATACAAACAGAAGTGGTGATGGCATGTGCAGAACCTAAAGGGAAACCTTTTGGAGGTAACACAAAGACCAACAAGCAGAGAAAACAGCACGGAGGAACACAGACAGACCAGTAAAAAGAAGGAGAAAACACAGGAGCAGTCAGGGAATGAGAAACAGGAGGGAGACACAGCTGGGGTTCATTATACATAACAAGACAAGGAGAAGCAAAACTAGACACATAGGACTGGGACTATCAAAATAAAACAGGAACTAAGAGACAATTCACAAAGATGCGGACTTGACATGGAGAGACAGACTGAAGGAGCATGGCACATGGAACACAAGGAAGACAGTGACTTAAACTAGAAACCAGAATAACAAATAACATCAAGAGAACAAAACCACGAATAACCAATAATCTGGAAATAGAAATTAAACCCAAAACACTAGGAAACATGGCTTTATAAATGATTTTTAAATGATTAAACTAATTATTGTCAAGTCAGTCTGTGAACTGAATTATATTCTCTTTTTGATAAATACAACTTAATAATTTTTCATTTTTCTTTCTTTTTCTTTAATAATTACAATGTTTTTGTAAATCCTGTCAGTTCAGTATTTTTGTTATTGTTGAATTTATATTTAATTCTTCTAATAATTGTCTATTAAAAATCATTAAACTTTGGATATCTTTACTCTATTATTAATTACTATCTCATTTGAACTTTATTAGCGCCTGCTTTAAATTTAATTAATATGCTTTATTACTGCTTTTGCAACACTTCTCATCTGATAGTGAATTTATACTGGTTTTAAAGTCAGGCTGGGAGATATACAGTAGATGTGTTTATATACTTTATAAATATTAATATTTTCATTTATTAGATTGGTGAATGCACTTGAGTCTCATATATCTCTGACCATACAGACTCGTATCCTGGTGACTCATGGCATAAGCTTCCTGCCATACGTGGATGAAATAGTGGTTTTGGAGAATGGAGTCATTTCTGAAGTTGGATCCTATGAAAACCTTCGTGCCAGTGGAGGAACTTTTTCTAAGTTTCTCGACACATATGCCACTGAGCAGAGCAATCAGAGAAATTCAGAAACAGGTGATTACAACCTTTTCTTAGTATATTAGCAACATAATCTGCACACATTACATGTTTTGTTAGATGTAAAACCAAAACCGATGCTAAAATTATATAAGAATAAGAATAACTTTATTTATCCCGAGGGAAATTCTTTTGTCATGTACATGCTCAAAGCAGCAGGAGAGACAGAGGAACAGATGAATAAGATTTACAATATATACAATAAGAATAGTAGTATACAGTAATATACAGTAGGATAGTGAAAGGCATAGTATCAAATAACTCTAACAAAGTAATATATATAACTATATCCTGGAGAATAAATAACTTAACTATCTGTGCAGGCAATTCTAGAAAGTGACATAGTATTGTGCAATAGAATAAAGGGAGTAGCAGCGTATGATGAGGGGGATTAAACAAATATTCAATAAGGTACTGTTGGGTAATATTGCACGGTCTGAAAGGGAACATAATAGCATTGGTAATAGTCTCAGGATACCACTAATATGAATGAATTAAATTTCTTTTTGTCATCTTTTATGAATACTTTGTGTTGATGTTGTTCACATATTGACCCAAGACACCATAAATTACTGCCATATTTGTAAAACACCATGTATATTGTTCATTTAGGTGAGGGCCAGGATGCAGAAGACATTGAGCTCTTCCCAGGCGGAGACAATGCCCAACCTGACGGTGCTTCGGAGGACACTGTTTCTCTTACACTGGAGCAAGAAAACAGTATCCGCCGCAGCCAGCGCAATGGCAGGCAAGTTATAGATGAAACCAGGGAAACAGCTTGTTTCAAATACCATCTTTAGCAGAATGTCCATTTCATTTTTTTTTTTTTTTCCATTTTTAGTGTCAGATTAAGAAGAAATAATTCCCTTACAAAATCTGCAAATGCTGATGAACCACAGAAAGGCCAGAAACTTATAGAGAAGGAAACTATGGAAATAGGACAGGTAACAAAATGTTTTTGTACAACTAGCGCAAGATTACAACAAATGATAGCCTGTTTCCTGAGTGCCGTCTCGCGCTGATTTCCAGGTGAAGCTTGCAGTGTTCCTGCAGTACCTGCGAGCCATGGGCTGGGGATATTCTGCCATGGTTTTCCTGATTTACTTCATCCAGACCGCTGCTTTCACCGGTCAAAATCTGTGGTTGAGTGACTGGACCAGTGATTCTGTGGAGTACTACAACATGACATACCCTTCCTGGAAGAGGGACACAAGGGTGGGAGTGTTCGGAGCTCTTGGAGTGGCTCAGGGTAACTTAACAGTCGTTCGTTGTTCCTTTTTTTTTTATTTGCAAATATTTTCAGGTTCATGTAAGTTAACATTAAGCAACTTTATGTCTTAAAGTAAGGAAAATTCTGTACCCTGTTATTTAGGATCCACTCATTTTTAGAGCGCTATATAGATAACCTAAACTTCCAGTCTTTTTATTGTACTAGAGGACTTGTGCACTGTGAGCGTTAGGTCCTTTGTCACAGGGACCCATGCTGCAAAGTGCATAGGCACCTATAACTTTTTAGGTTAATAAGTAGAGACAATTATGAGGAATTTATTGATATACAGAATTCAGTTAAGCTATTTAATGATTAAACTCTGTTGGCCCATCTTAGCAAAATGGATTTCCAGCAATAATAGGAATTAGGCAAGACAAGGCAAGTTTATTTATATAGCACAATTCAACAACAAGGTAATAAAAAAAAGAAAAGAAAAAAAAAAAGCATGATTTAAAATTTATTAAAAAAAACAGTAGATAAAATCAGTAGTTAAAATGTAAGTTTTGAAATTTAAGCTTTAAAAGTGTGGATTTGGTATTTTATTCAAATGCAGCTGAGAATAGGTGAGTCTTCAACCTGGATTTAAATAAACTGAGTGTTTCAGCTGATCTGAGGCTTTCTGGGAGTTTGTTCCAGATATATGGAGCATAAAAGCTGGATGCAGCTTCTCCGTGTCTGGTTCTGACTCTGGGAACTGATAAAAGACCGGATCCAGATGAGGGATCTGGAAGGTTCATACTGGGTCAGGAGGTCACTGATGTATTTTGGTCCTAAACTATTCAGAGCTTTATAGACCAGCATCAGAACTTTAAAGTCTATCCTCTGACGGACAGGCAGCTGGTGTAAAGACCTCAGAGCTGGACTGATGTGGTCCACTTTTTTGGTCTTAGTGAGGACTCGAGCAACAGAGTTCTGAATGAGCTGTAGTTGTCTGACTGATTTTTTTAGGCAGACCTGTAAAGATGCTGTTACAGTAATCAAGCCTACTAAAAATGAATGCATGGACTAGTTTTTCCAGGTCCTGTTGAGACAGATCTTTTATCCTTGAAATATTCTTGGGCGATCGTGGCTCAAGAGTTGGGAGTTCGCCTTGTAATTGGAAGGTTGCCGGTTCGAGCCCCGGCTTGGACAGTCTCGATCGTTGTGTCCTTGGGCAAGACACTTCACCCGTTGCCTAGTGGTGGTGGTCAGAGGGCCTGGTGGCGCCAGTGTCCGGCAGCCTCGCCTCTGTCAGTGCGCCCCAGGGTGGCTGTGGCTACAATGTAGCTTGCCATCACCAGTGTGTGAATGGGTGGATGACTGGATATGTAAAGCGCTTTGGGGTCCTTAGGGACCATGATTTTGTTATTGTCTTAATGTGTTTTTCTAAGTTTTGGTCTGCATCCATTACTACACCCAAATTTCTCTCCTGGTTTGTGGTTTTTAGATGTATAGATTGAAGTTCTCTGGTGACCTGTAATCGTTTTTCTTTGGCACCAAAGACTATTACTTCAGTTTTGTTTTTGTTTAGCTGGAGAAAATTGTGGCACAACCAGTCATTAATTTCCTCAGTGCATTTACCAAGAGCCTGTACAGGGCCTCGGTCTCCTGGTGACATTGTGATATATATTTGTGTGTCATCTGCATAGCTGTGATAGTTTATTTTGTTGTTCTTTATCATCTGTGCCAGTGGGAGCATGTAAATGTTAAACAGAGGGGGTCCCAAGATGGAACCTTGGGGAACTCCACATGTGATACTTGTGGATACTTAGGGGAGATAGTAGAAAGATATGCTTGAAGAAGGTGGGTAGAAAGATAATTAAACTAGAGCAATGACATCAGTATGATGATGATGTCATGTGGAAAGTGGAAGTGTTGTACAACTAGGAGCCAAACATCCAGGAAGTAAAGAGATGATTAATTACAGTAATTTTTTAACTCACTATTACTAAATATAAAGGCTCAAGTTATCTTACTCACTGCAACATTAAGAGCAGCCTGAGACTGAGTTTATCACCAACAGTTATTTTATTTAAATGGAAAATAAATAAAGGGAGAGGGACGAGATGAGTGAAAAAATACAGAGGAGTACAAAGGGAGGGAAAACATTTGTTATTTATTTGTTCTTTAACAGTATTTTATTTACACCTTTCAAAAGTGTTTTTTTCTTTTCATATGATATTAAAAAAAACAGTGTGTACATTTGACATGCAGCATATTTTATTTTAATATAAATAGAAATCTAATGGAAGAACAGTTGATATCAATATACCCCAGGAAGTTATTGAAATTATCATTGAATTGTCAATGCTGTCATGGATAACAATGAAATAGTGCTGGTTGCTCTATCATGTTGTAAACTGGGGACAAATTATATGTCAGAGTTACAGTGGGGCAAAAAAGTATTTAGTCAGCCACCGATTGTGCAAGTTCCCCCACCTAAAATGATGACAGAGGTCAGTAATTTGCACCAGAGGTACACTTCAACTGTGAGAGACAGAATGTGAAAAAAAAAAAAATCCATGAATCCACATGGTAGGATTTGTAAAGAATTTATTCGTAAATCAGGGTGGAAAATAAGTATTTGGTCAATAACAAAAATACAACTCAATACTTTGTAACATAACCTTTGTTGGCAATAACAGAGGTCAAACGTTTACTATAGGTCTTTACCAGGTTTGCACACACAGTAGCTGGTATTTTGGCCCATTCCTCCATGCAGATCTTCTCGAGAGCAGTGATGTTTTGGGGCTGTCGCCGAGCAACACGGACTTTCAACTCCCGCCACAGATTTTCTATGGGGTTGAGGTCTGGAGACTGGCTAGGCCACTCCAGGACTTTCAAATGCTTCTTACGGAGCCACTCCTTTGTTGCCCGGGCGGTGTGTTTTGGATCATTGTCATGTTGGAAGACCCAGCCTCGTTTCATCTTCAAAGTTCTCACTGATGGAAGGAGGTTTTGGCTCAAAATCTCACGATACATGGCCCCATTCATTCTGTCCTTAACACGGATCAGTCGTCCTGTCCCCTTGGCAGAAAAACAGCCCCATAGCATGATGTTTCCACCCCCATGCTTCACAGTAGGTATGGTGTTCTTGGGATGCAACTCAGTATTCTTCTTCCTCCAAACACGACGAGTTGAGTTTATACCAAAAAGTTCTACTTTGGTTTCATCTGACCACATGACATTCTCCCAATCCTCTGCTGTATCATCCATGTGCTCTCTGGCAAACTTCAGACGGGCCTGGACATGCACTGGCTTCAGCAGCAGAACACGTCTGGCACTGCGGGATTTGATTCCCTGCCGTTGTAGTGTGTTACTGATGGTGACCTTTGTTACTTTGGTCCCAGCTCTCTGCAGGTCATTCACCAGGTCCCCCCGTGTGGTTCTGGGATCTTTGCTCACCGTTCTCATGATCATTTTGACCCCACGGGATGAGATCTTGCGTGGAGCCCCAGATCGAGGGAGATTATCAGTGGTCTTGTATGTCTTCCATTTTCTGATGATTGCTCCCACAGTTGATTTTTTCACACCAAGCTGCTTGCCTATTGTAGATTCACTCTTCCCAGTCTGGTGCAGGTCTACAATACTTTTCCTGGTGTCCTTCGAAAGCTCTTTGGTCTTGGCCATGGCGGAGTTTGGAGTCTGACTGTTTGAGGCTGTGGACAGGTGTCTTTTATACAGATGATGAGTTCAAACAGGTGCCATTCATACAGGTAACGAGTGGGGGACAGAAAACCTTCTAACAAAAGACGTTACAGGTCTGTGGGAGCCAGAGATTTTCCTTGTTTGAGGTGACCAAATACTTATTTTCCACCCTGATTTACGAATAAATTCTTTACAAATCCTACCATGTGAATTCATGGATTTTTTTTTTCACATTCTGTCTCTCACAGTTGAAGTGTACCTCTGGTGCAAATTACTGACCTCTGTCATCATTTTAAGTGGGGGAACTTGCACAATCGGTGGCTGACTAAATACTTTTTTGCCCCACTGTATATGTTTTATTCCAGCTGCTTTATATTGTAAATTAAGGACAAAGAATCAAGACTGTCAATTTGGACCTTGGTTCAGCTTGAACTCAGCTTTACATGCAGAGCATATATTGCTGATTGAACTATTTTTTCCCCATAAAAATAAGAATTGAATATGAAAAAAGTTAAATACAATTTCTTCTGTCATTATTGCCCTATTATTATTTTGTAATAATAATAACAGCCATTCTATATCAGTAGGCAGGGAAAAGCACACCCGAGTGTTACTGTAAGTTCAAGGTTCTGTCCACAGTGGATTTGTCTTTGTTAAAAATGTAGTTCTATTATTTAGAAACGTTCTTGTTTTTATTGCAGGCCTCTTTGTGTTCTTTGGCACACTGCTCCTAGCCAATGCTTCCATTGATGCATCTCGTATCCTGCATTCACGACTTCTTAACAACATCCTGCGAGTTCCTATGGTTTTCTTTGACACTACACCTATTGGAAGAGTGATCAACCGCTTTGCAAAGGTAGGGTCTTGTAGTTCACTTTTTAAGGATTCTTTTCATGAATTTTAATATTTATTTTATCTTCTTGTGGCTTGTATGATTACAAATACAAAGTATAACTAGTTTTTAATGTCATTTCTAAAATAACAGTGCTAAAAATTAAAAAACTAAACATTAAATTTAACATTAAAAAAGCTTTTATTTGTGTTTGCTGCAAGTTGTATATCTACTTATATTATTTATTTTTTCCCACTTTAGCTTAAATGTTTGAATACAACCCTAAATATTCTTAAAATTGTTAAAGTAAAGTAAAAGTAAGTATAATTTTATTTGTATAGCATCTTTCAAGATAAATATCACAAAGTGCTTCACAGAGAAGCTAAAACATAAAAACAAAAATCAAGCAAGTTTAGAAAGATGAGTTTTTAGCTGTTTTTTAAAAAGAGACCACCGAGTCCACAGATCTCAAGTTCAAAGGAAGAGAGTTCCACAGTCTGGGGGCCACAGTTACTAAAGCTCTGTCGCCCTTTGTTTTCAGCCTCGTATAATGGACAACCAGCAAGCCCTATCACATGACCTCAGGGACCTTCTGAGCATGTATAGATGTAAAAGATCACTGATATATGTTGGTGCTTTTCCATGCAGGGCCCTGAACGTCAGAGTCATAATCTTAATCTTAAAGTGAATTTAATAGGGAGCCAGTGCAGCTGGTTCAGCAGGCATGTGGCACGGGAGAACTTAGAAGTCTTGGTCAGAAGCTTTACAGCAGCGTTCTGAACAACTTACAGATGCTCCAAAGAAGCTTTCCATAGACAAGTGAACAAAGAATTACAGTACTCCAAACAAGATGAAACAAATGCATGTATGACAGTTTCCAGTTCTGAGTGTGATACAATGGGACTCAGCTTAGCAATATTTCTCAAGTGATAAAATCAGGAGTGGACCAGAGATTTAGCATGAATGTCCAAAGTCAGAGCTGAGTCAAAAGTTACACCAAGGTTCCTGATAAAAGGTTTGGCAAATGTAGAACGTGACCCTGAGTTTTCCATAACCCTAGGTACAAATTTTTTTAGGAGCACAAACAAGGACTTCAGTTTTCACCTCATTAAGTCGAAGAAAGTTATCAACCATCAAACCTCTAATGGAGTCCATGCACCTATGCAAAATCTGTAGCTTGGAAATGTAAAGAAACTGTTCGTTCTTTAAGTCTTTCTTTAAAGAGGCTTTCTTCCCAATTGCCTCCTCAAGTATACAGTTCAGTTAAATTTCATTTATCTAGTGCTGACACACAGTAACAGTCACTAAAGGTACATTATATTGTAATAGTAAAGATCTTACCACAATCGAGAAAAACCCCTCAAACAATCAGATGACTCCCTATGAGTCAGTACTTGGTGACAGTTGGAATGAAAAACGTCCTTTTAACAGGAAGAAACTTCTGGCAGAACTAGACTCAGAGACGCCGTCTGTTTGGGGGTGAAAGAAGGGAGACGAGTCAAAGACATAATGCGGAAGAGAGCCAGAGATTAATAATAATTAATAATTAAATGCAGAGTGGTGTATAAACACAACATATGAAATCAATATACTGATCAATTTTATTTTATTTTATTTACACAGTAGCAAATCAAAACAATTTGCTGTAATGCAGTAATATGGTTGTAGTGCTGTTGTCTCTGCTTGCTGCTGCTACTAAATTCAGCCACTTGTGGAAAAAGGGAAGAAGGAGCTAATTTCTCTTGTATCCTCAAATCCTACTTATAACAGCCAATGGGTCTTCATGGACTAATAATTAATTATTAAATTATTAAGTCTTTAGAGTGGCTGTAAGACTATATTCTTTGACTCAGCTATAATCTTTGGAATAACTCAAAACTTTAAAAGTGTTTAGTCACTGAGGAACATCCATGACTTATCATTGACATTTTTTCCAATATCCTGACTTTAGCTTTTATAATAATTGACTTTATTCTTCTAGTATTATTTACACTTATAATTTTGCTAATTATGTACTTTTTATGTTTTTACATGTGCACTATAAATAAAATTGTCCTGTGACTTTAATAAATACTAACTCTCCAAATATTATCCCAAAGGACATTTTTACCATAGATGAGGCCATTCCTGCTTCCTTGCGCTCCTGCCTTCTGTGTCTGATGTCTGTACTGGGGACCGTATTTGTCATCTGCATGGCAACTCCTTTCTTTGCCATAGTTATCATTCCTCTGGCCCTGATCTATTTCTTTGTACAGGTAAGCTAAACAAGGTAAAGAAGATATGTAAAAAAAAGCTACCCTAACTTTCCTATAATATGACATGCAAACTGATTTTGTTTTGTCGTTCTCTCTACACCCAGCGCTTTTATATTGCCGCTTCAAGACAGCTGCGCCGGCTGGACTCGGTGTCTCGCTCACCGATATACTCTCACTTTGGTGAGACGGTGTCCGGCCTGTCAGTGATAAGAGCCTACAAGCATCAAGAAAGGTTTCTTAAACACAATGAAGTAACTATAGATGAGAACCTCAAAAGTATCTATCTGCGGATCGTGTCTGACAGGTCAGACATTGAACAGTGTACCAAATACAGATAAGCATGTGATGCTAAATGATGAGACCCTAAAATTTGTTTGTGTGCATATTTGTGGGGTTTGTTTTCTTGACAGATGGCTGGCCATACGTCTGGAGTTTGTTGGAAACCTGGTGGTGTTTTTTGCTGCTCTGTTTGCTGTCATTTCCAGAGATTCTATTGACAGTAATGTGGTTGGCCTATCTGTATCATATGCCCTTAATGTCAGTCACAAAAACACTCAGAATTTATCCTTATTTCATCAGTTTTTAATATGTGTGATATTAATAAAATGCAGAAATAATGTAAACACAGACCTCTCTCCTGTTGGGGTTCTGCAGGTAACCCAGACCCTCAACTGGCTGGTGATGACGACCTCAGCGCTGGAGACCAATATTGTAGCTGTGGAGAGAGTGAACGAATACACTCAGCTTAAGAACGAGGCATGTAGAAATACTTTGTGAGCAACACATTATTTATCCATTCATCCATTCTCTTCAGTCTATCCTTATCTGGGTCACGGGGGTGCTGGAGCCTATCCCAGCTACCATAGGGTGTGTGGGTGCTAACTACCATGCTGCCATATGACATTATTTATACTTTGGTTAAATCAAAATCTACTGTTTTCTTAAATAGGACATGAATTTTAAGATTTCTACAGGCTGTGAGTTTATTGTAACTGTAACAGTTCAACAGGAATCTAATAAGCTTGTGTGCGACATCAACTGCCGTGTTTGCTCACTGTACAGTGATAATACTTTTATTCCCAGCTGCTGTTTCTCCACTGTTTCTTAACATACTACCGATAATAGTTCAGATAATTGTCAAACAAACAGGATTTTGATGCAACAATTTAATTTTATGTTTCACTGACTTTTGATTTCACATGTTTGAACTCCACCTGTTATATTTGAGTTGGGTTGTTTATTCATAATGGCACCAGAGCTCCACTGATTAGCACATCCCATCATGATGTTCATACTGAATTTAATCTGATTTAGAATATAACATTGCACATGTACACTTGGCCTTAATTGTTAATCTTGGTTGCATATTTTCATTTGAGCTATTTAATTTTTTACCAAGTGTGACGTCTTTTTAAGTTTTCTTTTTTCCTTTATTTTAGTGGTGTAATGCGTGCATGTCTGCATGTATGGTGTCTGTATAATTTTGTTTCTTATTTATCTTGGTTTGAATATTAATGCACAACATATAAAAGAGCTACCTTAGCTCAATTTGATAGCTTTTGTATTATATTACACATGCGTTCTGCTTCTTTTTCTGTTGTTACAGGCTGACTGGGTAACTGACACTCGACCTCCACAGATGTGGCCAGAGGCAGGAAGAGTGCATTTTGAGAACTACAAAGTCCGTTACAGACCTGAATTGGATTTAGTGCTGCATGGAATCACTTGTGACATCAACAGCACTGAGAAGGTGTGTGGGTGTGAGCGTGAGAGGGAGAGTCTCCATATATGTATAAAGTTCCTGTAAAAGTTATAGGTTTTACTGTATCTGATATCATATTCACCAAAGATACAAAAGCATGCACTGCTAAAAAAGAAAAAGAAAAAAAATTGGATGGACATTAAATCATTGGGAAGATTTTTTCTCCCTCATTGAAAAATCCATAATATATAAAATTGCACCACTATTTTTTAATTTAAAAGGTTAACTATTAACAACGTGTGCAAGCTTTCTGCTGGCTGACATTGGCCAACTGTATCTAAAATGTAGCTTCCAGATACAGACCTGCACATCATTTTTTATTTGAGTTTAGAAAAGCTATTATGTTGAAATTTGTAATTTGGACTTTGTGCTGTAAGACATTGACATTCTATTGTTTGGGGGTTTTTTTTTATGTTTTATAGACCAATCTATTAATCAATTACTCAAGAAAGATGCCACAGATCAATCTGTGTTGACAGTAATTACATATAATTAAACTGTAAAATAATGTGAACTATCAGTTTTTCTTTTAATTTATACATTATGTGTATTACTGTATATTATAATCAGCTGTGATATGTAAACATGTAACTAGTCTATGGGCAGTTGTTCCCAAACTTTTTTTGCTAGGCCGGAATATTCAGCATTGCTATCAATACATCCATCCATCCATCTTCTTGTGCTTATCCAGGACCGATTCGCGGGGCCAGCAGCCTAAGCAGAGAAGCCCAGACCTCCCTCTACCTAGTCACCTCCTCTAGCTTATCCAGGGGAACACCAAGGCATTTCCAGGCCAGCCAAGAGATATAATCTCTCCATGGTTTCCTGGGTCTTTGCTTTCTTGCTGAGGACCATGGCCTCAGATTTGGAGGTGCTGATTTTCATTCCCACCGCTTCACACTCGGCTGCAAACTGTTCCAGTGCGAGCTGGAGGCCATTACCCGATGAAGCCAACAGAACCACATCATCTGCAAAAAGCAGAGATGAGATTCTGAGACCACCCAAGTGAAAGCCTTCCGTCACTTGGCTGCGCCTAGAAATTCTATCCATAAAAATTATGAACAGAAGAGCAGCCCTGGCAGAGCCCATCACCAAACAAGAACGAGCCTGACATTGCCGGCTATGCGGCCAAGCTCTTGCAATGGTTGTATAAGGATTGAATGGCCCGTAGCAATGGGCCAAGGATCTCATACTCCTGGAGCACAGGACACTCCAAGGGACACGGTTGAATGCCTTCTCCACGTCCACAAAACACATGTAGACTGGTTGGGAAAACTCCCATGCACACTCAAGTATCCTTGAGAGGATAAAGAGCTGGTCCTGTGTTCGACAACCAGGACGAAAACCACATGGTTCCTCCTGTATCCGAGGTTCGACTAACAGACAGACCCTTCTTTCCAGCACCCTGGCATAGACTTTCCCGGGGAGGCTGAGGAGTGTGATCCCCCATAACTGAAATAAACCCTCCGGTCCCCCTTCTTAAAAATGGGAACCATCTATCAATCCAGAGGTACCGCCCCTGATGTCCACGCAACACTGTAGAGGTGTGTCAACCAGGACAGCCCTACAATATCTAGAGCCTTCAGGAACTCAGGGCATACCTCATCCACCCCAGGGGCTCTGCCACCAAGAAGTTGTTTGGTGTGCGTTGAAGATCTCGCAGACTGGGGCCTCTGCTAAGCAATTCTCAGCACACCCTAAGTATACATTTAGGTGCACCAGGCCTGTCCAGCATCCTCCTCCGCCACCTGATCCAACTCACCATCAGATGGTGATCAGCTGACAGCTCAGCCCCTCTCTTTATCTGAGTGTCCAGAACATATGGCCACAGGACTGGTAATACAATTACAAAATCAATCATCAACCTGTGGCCTAAAGCATCCTGGTGCTACATGCACTGGTTTGCACAGAAGTCCAACAACAAAACACCGCTCGGGTTCAGATCCGGGAGGCTGTTCCTCCCAGTCACGCCCCTCCAGGTCCCCCTGTTGTTCCCCACGTGTGCACTGAAGTCTCCCAATAGGACAACAGAGTCCCCAATGGATTGGAGTAAGCTCAAACACTGACAACTTTGAAATATTGGTGTCAAAGTAAAACTGAGTAAAGACTGTCTGCATTGCAATAACATATATCATGGAATTACTGTCAATAGCAGTGATGACTATAAGCACTGTAAAATATCTGCTACCTCTGAAAAATGTTGCTTCTTTCTGTAACATTACTGAAATGTCTAAGATCTTTTACAAACTAAGTACAGACTGAGTATATTTGCTTATTATTGCATTATTTATTGCTATACTGTTAAATACAATTTATATCCAGAAAGAAAAATGTGTAGATTTTTTTTTTTCTTCAAATATGCGCCAGCTGTTATTTTGATCTTATGTGTTTTCTCTCACTGCATTCAGATCGGTATTGTTGGTCGCACAGGAGCTGGGAAATCAAGTCTTACCAACTGCCTGTTTAGAATTATTGAAGCTGCTGAAGGTCGCATCCTCATTGATGATGTAGATATCGCTACAATAGGCCTGCACGACCTGAGACACAGACTCACAATTATACCACAGGTATACACATAAATATAAACAATAACCTTGTCAAAGAGTTTGATATTTCTAAAAGTACACTGATATTTGTAATCCCGTGTGCACAGGATCCCGTTTTGTTCTCGGGGTCACTGAGGATGAACCTGGATCCATTTGACAAGTTCAGCGATGAGGAAATTTGGAGAGTGCTGGAGCTCTCTCATCTAAAGAGCTATGTATCAGGGCTGCAGGAAGGATTACAGCATAAAGTGGCAGAGGGAGGAGAAAACCTCAGGTGGGTAATAAAATTAACAATACGGCCTCTGGGTATAAGTTATATATAAGTATAAGTTTTGTACAGTTCGTTATTCTAAACCTTATGTAATGTTCTGCAAAACTTACATAAACCCTAATTGTATTTGAACACATGAGTGTCATTTGTGGTTTACTTTTTTCTTTTGCGCTACAAAAACCCTCTTAAGATATCAATACTTTAATACAATCTTTCCAGTGTTGGGCAGAGGCAGCTGCTGTGTCTGGCCCGAGCTCTCCTGAGAAAGTCACGTATCCTAATTCTGGATGAAGCCACGGCAGCTGTTGACCTGGAGACAGACAACCTGATTCAGAACACCATCCGCAAAGAGTTCTCAGACTGCACAGTGCTTACCATCGCCCACCGCCTGCACAGTATCATGGACAGCTCTAGGTGAGTTATACCTTTTCCCTTAACATTTTTGGAATTCATGACGATGTTTTTCTGACATGAAGCTTAAATTTGGTCTTGTTTTGCTGCTGGTTCAGTGAATTTTGGTTGGAGATTGACAAAACATGTAGTTTCAGAATCTATGAGATATCGGCTTTCAGCACCCAACAGCATGTACATGTACGTGCCGTTGGATCTTGCTTTGTGTTTACATCTTTTCGTGGTATCCATTTACCCTAGTTTAGCTGTATGGAGATTGCTGAAATAGTTTGGTAAGTTTTAAGCTGGTGTTTCTGGAAAATACATTTATATTAAAAAACAGATTTCAGGATTTACTGAATCGATATCGCATTATTCAAATTAAAATCGATTTGAATTGGGAAATCAATTTTTTAAACCCACCCCTAATCATACATGAGAGTAATATTTGACCAAATGATCTAGACCAAGGGGTACTGACTCTGTTTTCCATTAGTAGTTTTAACACTTGGACTTGAACCTAAACTTACTTTACTGTAAGTTACTTTATTTTGGCTAAGATGTTGAGCTGACTATCTGATACTGTGCATTTGTAGGTCTTCTGTGTGTTCTTTTCATTACTTAGATTATTTTGCTTTCCATTTCTGTTCTGTTTTGGTTTATACTTTGGCGTTACATCAAGTGAAGTTACATCACTAGTAACTTCACTTGGATTCAATGATATGCTAGATAGTTCTGCCAGTTTAGCAGGACATTATAAAAGTGAACAACTAGCAGTACAACAGATTGGCCCTGACCTCAACCTTGTAATAAAAGGCAGCACTATTTGTGTAACCCTTTAAACTTTGATTCCTTAGAATAATGAGCGTACCCTTTCCCTCCGGTGTCTGTTGTATCTCCCCTGAGTTAACTGTTCACAGAGACAGCACAAATATTTACACATCAGTTTTCACTTTTGAGCTGGGGCTGCCAAAGCCACACAGTATGGACATTTCTCAGTGGGCTACTATTAAATCCTGTGTGTCTTTCTAACAGGGTAATGGTGCTTGATGTTGGAAAAATAGTGGAATTTGATTCGCCGAGCAACCTGCTTGAAAATGAAGGTCATTTCTACGCCATGGCAAGGGATGCTGGGATAACACCAGAAAGCAGCACAAATTTATAATCTCTACTTATACTGTTTTTTTAGGGAAGATTTAGGGCCACAATTTTCTGTGTATGTGTTTTATTTGTAGGTTTCATTGTGAAGACCTGATTTTACTTTTATGTAAAGAAACTGTTGGGATTCAGAGATTCTTTTATTGCTACCATATAATCTGCCTTATGAAGAATGTATTAATAACATGTTTTACAGTATCATTTATCGGTAATATTTCCTGCAGGGTTTATAAAAATTGCATTGAATATGTTTGTCATCACATTGACCTTTCTATTTTTACAGGTTGAGTTCATTTTATACACAATGCATGAATGTGCTTGGTTAGAGTTGATGTTCAGTTCATTAAGGGTCTTAAGCTTCACTGGCGTGACTGTCCAGGTGATACATGCTGAGGGAAACTAGAACATAGAAGGATAACTGCAATGCATGCTTACAGTACATATAATACATATAATCTAGGAATAGGCCTGAGCAGAGGCCCCAATGTTTCCAGCTTCTTGTTGCAAACCTGTTGCATTTTATTCTACTTGGTAACAGATGAGCAGAGTCAATAATTAGCCTCAGAGACCCTGAGGGCTTAAGATTATTACCTTGTATGGAAGGTGTTATAGAAAAGAGAAGTTCTATGTCTGCTTATAGCTATTAAAAGATGTACGATTAACTGTGACTAAGGTCTGGAACCTATTCTAATCTGTCATTGACGCCATGGGGGGGCGTGTACCCCACTGCTTTATAAGTATCCACAACATGTATTTTGGTCAGAAGACATATGTTGATGTTTTCTCCGGGCTGTTAATAAACTCATCGTTTGATAGCACTTTTCCGGAGCCTCCGTCGTTTGTTGTCTGGTCTAAAGTTGATCGATCTCGCAGCAAAACTGACATATGTGTCGTATCTATAGGGAACAACATAGGAAAACCATATTGTAAATGTAACGCATTTTGTGTAAAAAATAAAATTTCTTTCTGAAATCATGCTTAACTGGTTTTAATTTAAAAAACCTCTTTTTTGATACAATGTTATTAGTCTGTTCATCAGGCCTCTGCATCCATTTACAGCCATCTATTAAAACTGGCTTTGGAATGGATAAAACAGGCTAATATTAGGCTTCGGGAATGGTCTTCCCAACCCTAACCTCAACCTTACTGAAAATTTGTGGATTACACTTAAAACCGGGTCTATGCTAGGAAACTCACCCATTTAAACTCTACCAATTCTGTCCAGAAGATGGTCAAATATCCAGCCATAATTACTCCAGAATCTTGTTGACAGCAACCAAAAATGTCACTCTGAGGTGTAACTTACAAAGGGACGTTTGTATGGGCAGAAATCTGTGCCATCATAAACTGAATTTGAATAAGTTAAATTTGAATTTGAATTGCTCAGATTGAATCTGAATTGTAACTTGAATAAATGCTTTTGAAAACTGAATTTGAATTAGTCTAATTTGAAATTGAATTTATGGTTTGAAAATGATCATCACTAAATTGTATATATGCACTGTTTTGCATGTTTCCCTACTGTAGGGGTCTCTGTAAGCATACAGAGGGGGTACTCTGAGAGGGTACAAGATGACAACTTTGGAATTCTACTAGAAACAGTCGATCATATTTGTTTTGTCAAAGCTGAATTCAGGGCAAACTACGCTAAATTAGCGTTTTTAGCTAGCAGCTACAATAAGCATAAAAGTTACCTTACGGCTATCATTTGTTAACATGACGCTTGTTCTTATACATGTAGTACATTTATTACCAACCTGAGAGTTTATCCGCTGGTCATTCGACATGATGAATGACTTCTGAAGTCTTAATTCAGCTCAAGATGCTGTAGATTCCCGTCAGTAACACTTTCGGTCCGCTAGTAAAACGTAGTTCCATTAATCTGCGCTTGAACCGGAACCGGATGCAAGTTCCAAAAAACTGAATTTTGGAACTGAAATTGAATTGTAGAACTGAAACTGAAAGGTGAGAAGTGAGACTGAAATTATTCGAGAGCTGAATTTTTTAAGGATAAAAATGCAGTTTCAAAGCAAATCAATTCATTTTCAAAATATAAAATTCAATTTCAATTTAGTGATGATCATTTTCAAACCATAAATTCAATTTCAAATTAGACTAATTCAAATTCAGTTTTCAAAAGCATTTATTCAAGTTACAATTCAGATTCAATCTGAGCAATTCAAATTCAAATTTAACTTATTCAAATTCAGTTTATGATGGCACAGATTTCTGCCCATACATTTGACCAAATATTAGTGGATGATAGGTTTGTAGCATAAACCTATTCGCTGGAACGTTAAGACAATATAATTACACTGCAAGCAAGACACAAGTAGGCAAACTTCTTCATGGTACTCGTGCACGGGAGAGAACCGGACAGGCACCGTTCCTTCGCTTGACCCCAGTAGCTCTCGTCCGTTCTCCCATACACTGTCCTTTTATTGAGGTTACATGAATATGCATAGGTTCATTAACATACGACGTCTACATACAAACAAAGAGTACCTTGCCTGTGTGTGTGTGTGTGTGTGTGTGTGTGTGTGTGTGTGGGGACTGCTGATCAAAGGGTCAAACATCCTTGGTCAGGAAGAGGGTAGCCTCCCCCTCACCCTAGATGGTTCATCCTAGATAACACGGTGAGGAAGTCCTGCAGTTCATCTAAACAAAGAGCACTTAGACTAGAACAGACGCAACTACGTTAATCCTACCATAAAATAATAAGACACGGTATGACCTCTCATGCTCCCAAAGTGCTGTCTAATACACACAAAGTTTGCAGACTATCAAGGATCAAAACCTCTACCAATCTACAACTAATTACAAAACTCTAAGCATATATAAGTAAATATTTCTAAGCATAAATGACAATCAACAATACAAATCTAACATTTCCCCCCTTTTTGACCTTTATGCCTGAAAAGTTCCCAGGTATGAATACCTCATGTCTGACAGTTTCAATGCAAACATTTTTATACTCAGCATATGTCAAATCACCCTAAATTACTGAAAAGGTACACAGTTCAACAAATGTATTAGCAGTTACCCCATTCATTGAGCTCATCTCATGGCAAACTGCATCTTACAAGCAAACAAAGAAATTGTTAATTTAATAGTGAAACTAAAAAAGTAACATTTTCAAAAACATCTCAACTTGGTGGTGCTTCCTCCAGGTGTGCACATCACATGTCTCTCTGCAGAGTGGTTTGAGTTCTGCAGGGCGTCATGAATGTCTCTTCCAGTTGTTTCCATCGTTGTCCATAGGACCAGAGTCCAAATGTATGTAGAATAAACATTCAAACATACCAGTTGGTTTTGTTGTTTGTCAACATGGTTCTCAGCTATTTCCAAAGCTGCAGACCTCTCAGCACTCTAGTTTTATGGCCTCTTACCAGCCCCCATCACCTGACTTCAGACCTTCGTCTTGTGAGGGGGATATTTATGACTCCTTAATTGTCCACGCTCTGCAGAAAAAGCTCTCTGTGGAAAGGGTGCTGGGTTCCGTCATCTTACTGCTGTTATGATCCCAGCAGCCTTCAGAGTGTCATCGTATGCACAGTATAGTGGCACAGCATTAGGTGATGTTCATAGGAAACTGCTGTCATCACCACCATAGCTTCTGGTTCCTGTGCTTTCACAGAATCATGATGTCATCCTCGAACTCCTTCTGCGCTGTCGATGGAGCTTGGCACGCTCCCCTCATCCCACGAGTTTTCATGTTCCAACGCTGCTGAAGGTTTAAGGCAGAGCACGTCGTACACCTTAGTCGTCTTCCTCAGCGTCAATATTGAATCTTTCATTTTATTTAAAATCTTGCTGTGGGAAGTCTCCTCTTGATTTCCTGGAAGCTTAGTAGCACAGCTCTCTGTGTGATGTCTGCTGTGCTGAAGATGATCTCTGATCCTCCTGAAGCCTCTCTCCCATCTTGTGGACGATCCTCTCCTCTATTTTGCAGGCAGTTTCATGGTCCTTGCTGTGGCTCCAAGGTCTGATTTCATGATGGGCCCCAATCAGCTTGATCTTTGACCTCAACCACTGCCTGGTCCTGTCAGCTATGCGCTTCTCACTGGGCCTCTGAAGATTTCTCAGGAGATTACTGCTGCACCTGTATTTCCTTGCTAGGAAGACAAACTATTTGGAGAGTATGTCAACAATCATCAAACCACATTCTTTAGTTCAGTGAACTTCACTTATAGGCCATCAAAGCCTCATCTGAACATGGGTGCACCACTTGCATAGGTTTAATATTTGTAAATAAAACGGCTAATCACACAAATCACTGCAACAATAATAAAAAACATTGTTTAATGTTAATCCTTGGACCCCTCCTCTTGACGCATGGACACACCCATGCGTCAACTCACCAAACCTGGATTCCAGTCTTAAAGAAAAAGATTAGCTAGATCATATCCCAGGCAACATCAGGGCATCTCCTCCCCTGGAGCAGCACCACCCTGGACCCATAATCCTGCAATGAAAATGTTAGTGTGCTTTGCATATTAAGTTTGCTTAACACCTGGCTCTCCCAGGAGCCTGCATACACACCATCATGGCCTGGAAAACAAAATCTGGAAGTAAAATCAAACTTCATACCTGTAAACAATTGTATCATAAGGACAAGAAGCATTCAACATCAGCAAGACAAGTGTCATGTGCAGGTTTTCTCAAATCAGTAAACTACAATTATTTTCATAAGTCGCCTCAGACATGGATCATCCCATGTACTCAGGCAACATTAATGTAATCGGTGACTGCTCTTAAGCAAAGTCACTCCACTTATATATTACTATGGGCTCAAAAGTGGCCAGCTAATGAGCCCATATCAAACTATCCCAGAAACACTGTATCTCTTATTTGTTTTACTCATGTCACTTGTCCGTTTCAGCTGAATCTTCCACAGCATTCTCAAAGAAACTAACATTAGCAATACACATTGACTGTAGTCAGACAGAGGTCAGACACAGGTCAACAGGTTCCAGAGGTGCCATAAAAACACCATAAAGTCAACCCTAGCTGTGGAAAGAAGTAACACCAGTTCTCAACACAGGAAATTTCACACAGGTTATTCACATTATCAAAGTAACCTTCACATTTTCCCATCAACACAATGCAACAGCATCACCACTCATAACCTGTAAACACAGTTTTCCTCACACATAAACCCAGAAATCCTGTAGTAGGAAAAAACATCAACCAGTTGTCCTGGTATAAATCGCATCATCAATTCACATGAAGAACTGGCATGCTGTAAGAAAAGAAAATGCAAATATTAGCGCTTGCGCAGGCGTATGCATACTTTGTCACAGTTATCTCTGTGAGCAACTCAAGCCTATGAATAACACACCTGATAAATGCACAGACACAGAAAATGGCATTTAAAAGGTTAAATCATCATGCAACCTCGAGTGTTGCTGTCATCTTTCTGCTCCTGTAAAAGGAAACACATGGGTTCATCTGCACCTTTGTCAGGTGGGGGTTAGCTTCACACAATCATGTTCAGTCAGTCAGTCAGATATTTTAAAACTCTTACTCATTCACTCAGTGGTTCCTTCTTTTGCTAATTGTGGAAATTATCATCGCATTCGTTTCCACGCTCAGCAAAACGACGTTATTTCAAAAAGAAAAATAATTTAGACTGGATTTCCTCGTTGAATCCTTTTTGGGGGGGACTCTCATTTCCTAATTGTCCCAAATAAGTGGCTTTCTCCTGAACCCATTTTAAATGTGGAGAAACTCACTTGCAACAATTTTCTTGACGACGTGTAACGCTTTTAATTCCCGACTTGCAGATCTGCTCAAAGAAAAGAAATTCACAAGCAAAAATCAGTGCTTGTTCAAAAATGAAAAATAAAAAATAACAGAGATTATCAAACCAAACTCTCAGTGCACTGTGAAAGTATCAAAAATAAAAAGGCCTTGTTAAGTCATGACACAAGCTCCTCATCTCAGGAGGGTAAATCATACCATTAGCATGGTTTATCATACCATCATACTAATCGGCAGGCTCAACTTCACAACAAAAGAAAAATCATCAGCTAGATTCACTCCAAATCAACCATCAGCTGCACAACACACAACATAACCCTAATGTCATATTAGCTATGAGTTTAATCACCCGGTCTGTGCTCTTCACTCATTTAAGCCACAGATCTATTTTATTCAATTTTTCCTTTTTCCCTTCATCATAAAACATGTGACATGCTGTCATGCACTTCACAAAAGACGTTTGTTCTGATGTATTCAGAGTTGTGTATCTAAATACAGGATTCACTCGCACATCAAAACAGGAAACTCAGTGTTTTAGAGTCTCCACTCAACACACAACAACTCCAACACATCTCATTCACTCATACTAGAATTCAGTCACCTTTCATTAATCTAAAACCGATCAACTAATTTGCATATCAGCTATTAACCCACTAAGTTGACAGGACGACAGAAAAGCATGTTCAAAATAGTATCACAAAAGACAATTTCCCTCATACAGTAAATTACATGTGCTGCCTCAATCAAGCAGGAAGCTTCTCCCAATTTACCATTTTAACAACTAAATTTATTGTCTGATCACTGGTTGGTCAAACCAGGATCTTTTTTCCCACAAAAGTTAAACTGTTGTCCTGCAACCTGGAGAGTCAATTTTTTGCATTGGATAAATTCAGTATTTAATAACAAGTGTCTGCTAAATTGACACTATTTTAACACTGATGAAAGATAACAAGCTAATTTTCATTGCATGTGTGTTTGTGTTATTAGGCAGGTTTAATGCAGGTCTGTGGAGCTGCATCTCCAGCAGAGCATGTTCTCTGCCTTTCCTACACACTTCTCTGCTATTTGATCATTTCTTAACTAATGTGCTATGAGTCTTCATGAGTCATTTTGTGTTTGGAATTGTTAGTAGGGTTAATGCATGTTCTGCTTGTGTGTGTGTGATTTTGTATGTTTCTATTTTCGCAATGTTTCAGACTCCGTCTCAATTTTCCAACTTAAGCAGTCAGTTTTCTTTTCCCCAGGTTTGCTAACCCAAATTTTGATTTCCCACATTAAATAATTCCTATGTGTTCTCACCTAGTCTTCTCACTCTGTTGTCCTCTCACTCTTTTGTCCTCTCCCACTTCAACAGTCCCGGCAGTTCTCCTTCAGCTTTGTCCTGTCTAGTAGCTGAAGTGCTGCTGCTGCCTTCTTGGGCGACTTCTTAGCAGCTGCTGCCGGTTTCTTGGCTTTGGCTGCGGCGGGCTTCTTGGCTTTGCTCTCAGTAGCCTTGTTCATCTTGAAGGATCCGGAGGTCCTGGTGCCCTTGGTCTGCACCAGAGTGCCCTTCGCCACCAGGCTCTTGATGGCGGTCTTGACACGGGCGTTGTTCTTGTCCACATCGTAGCCTCCGGCAGCCAGAGCCTTCTTGAGAGCGGCCACAGACAGGCCGTTGCGCTCCTTGGAAGCGGCCACGGCTTTCACAATCAGCTCGCCCACGCTGAGGCCGACCTTCTTGGGCTTGGAAGTCATCGTCTTCTTCTTCTTGGCCTGAACCTCGGCGCAGGGCGCAGGGCGCAGGGCGTGTTTATGATGGAGCCTTTCCCACCACAGCGCTGGCACGTTGAACGCATCATGAAGGGTCCATTTCTTTCATGTCGCTAGCCGCATGTGGCTTGCCCGAGTCACTCAGTCCTTTTTGAGCATTTCAACATGCTGCCGCCGCAGACCCTGGCCTCAGATCCAGCAAGTTTAGCGCGCTGATCTCCAAAAAAGTCCCGAAGGCCAGAAAGACGTCAAATAAGTGTCTCGTGCTGAGAACTCAAACAAAAACTCCTCTTCACGCCGCCATCTTGCTCGCCCCTCCGTGAAATTCAACCAATCAGACAGGAAGATGGGTTTGCTTTCTTCTTCTGCTGCTGTTTATCCACATTGCTGCTGCTTTGCTGGGACTTTTTGTGCTCAGGACTTGCTGCTGTCTCTTTATCATGTTATTGCTTTGGAGCTGCATTCCTTATCTTCAGGGAGGAGTGAGCTCGCTTGTGAGGTTGAGAAACACATGGCACTGTAAATAAGTCAGCCAGAAACTTGTTTCCAATGATGTTAAACTATAACTTTCTTCCGACTGTTGCATGTGGAAAATTGATACAGGTCTGCTTTTCACCTGAAAGTGACAAACTAAAACATGTTCATTATTATCATCACTGCTTAATCAACACACATCTCTCTCTCTCTCTCTCTGTGTGTTTGTGTGAACAATCCTTTCTTAAAAGCAGAAAATGACATTGTAGTTGTTTTTCGGCTGATCAACACAAAACCTTTTTCCTATGATTATTTCTCTTCGTCTACAATGTAGTAATTTGTCTCTTTTTCACTCTTTTTTTTTTTTCTTCACAATAGCTGGTGGTCTGCAAAATCACCGCTCTCACTCACAATCAGAGGCAATCACTTTTGCACAGTGCACAAAAACACTGTGATGTCAGACACATTCACACTCACTTTTTCATCTGCATAAATAAATCATATGGCTGGAGATATGTGCCATGGTGATCCATAAGCATGATCACCAGTTTATTTAATTATTTTTAATCCAACAAAACAAATAAACAAAAACATGATGCTGATGCTACACACACACACGAGTCAAGGTGCAGAAAAACTGCTCATGGAAACGCTGCACACTCTCTGTTTCCCTCTCTTTGAGTAGTTCTCAGACAGCTCTTGATCTGATAATGTGTAGCTTGCTCATCAGCTCAAAAAACAAAAACAAAACTGCAACGCGACATCACACAGTAGTTGCATGCTCTGCCCACAGTGGCAAAGTCTTACACTTACATATTCAACACAGCTTCTCCATCATGTATTTTTAGATGTTTCATACAGGGTTGAGCATATTAGTTGTTTTCACAGATGTGCTCTATATCTCAACAATGGCTCATAATAAGACGACAGTCTTTCACACAGGTCAAGTGCCTCTATGCACTTCATGAGTTTAAATATTTACCTATATCACTTCACCTCACATGTCATTGTACTGAATTTAAGCAACCACAAGCTTAATGTAGATTACTTTTAACAACTATCCACCTCAATTAAATCTATGGTCTGGCACACAGGCTGCTGTCGATCAGGGCAAGCTAAAGAATAAACATTGTGTCAGCAAGGGGTGGGGGGAAAGCCATTCACCAGAGCATATCTTAAGTGCTGCTGATGTGGGCTGGCCTTCTCCACAGCTCTCCAAGGCTGGTGTGTTTTCTGAAAACTTCTAACATTTGAATCTCTTCCATTTATAAGCCTGCGATTAACCGCACGGCTCAGGTCCGCGTGACCGCGCTCGCGTGAACCCGCGCAGCTGTGGAGCCGTCGCTCTCTCTTTTTTTTACATAAATACTTTGTGCTGTCAGGAGCAAAGTCCAGCACAAACGTCTGTCTCCCTCCGACTCACTCTTGGTTGCTTAGAAACCCATGATAACAACAACAGTCGGTGTCACAGACCACATGTTCTGCTCCGCACACACAACAACAACAACAACAACAACGACGACGACAATGACAACAACACAAAATAGGCCTACTGTCCAGCACAATCTGGACCCCGCGGAACTTCTCAACACCCCACTGAGCGGTGGAGAACTCACTACAGTACCCCACACAGCGGTCTGTATTTCGCCCCACTAAGACGGCGAACCAAAAAAAGTTCGAACTGCGCAACTCTGCGACTTAATGCTTCTGTACAAAAAACCCCACTGAGCGGCCTTGTACATCGCCCCACTTAGACGGCGAATTTTAGCCCCACTAAGCGGCCACGGACAACGCCCCACTGAGCGGCGAAGACGTAATTTTAGCCCCACTAAGCGGCCACGGACAACGCCCCACTGAGCGGCGAAGACGTACAGTTATAGAGTTGGACTCTAAACTTACTCGGTGTTGCTTAGCGTGTAATATCAGCCTCGAATCCCGCCAATCGCCATTCATCGAGGAGAAAAGACATACAGCGAATCCACAGGAACTTCCTGGCTGACGTCAGTCTTTCAGCGTGCCTCTCCTCCCCTCGGTGAATGCGATTCCAGGGCTCCGGCATCGAAGGACCAATTAATGATAGGTTTGTAGCATAAACCTATTTGCTGGAACGTTAAGACAATATAATTACACTGCAAGCAAGACACAAGTAGGCAAACTTCTTCATGGTACTCGTGCACGGGAGAGAACCGGACAGGCACCGTTCCTTCGCTTGACCCCAGTAGCTCTCGTCCGTTCTCCCATACACTGTCCTTTTATTGAGGTTACATGAATATGCATAGGTTCATTAACATACGACGTCTACATACAAACAAAGAGTACCTTGCCTGTGTGTGTGTGTGTGTGTGTGTGTGTGTGTGTGTGTGTGTGTGTGTGTGTGGGGACTGCTGATCAAAGGGTCAAACATCCTTGGTCAGGAAGAGGGTAGCCTCCCCCTCACCCTAGATGGTTCATCCTAGATAACACGGTGAGGAAGTCCTGCAGTTCATCTAAACAAAGAGCACTTAGACTAGAACAGACGCAACTACGTTAATCCTACCATAAAATAATAAGACACGGTATGACCTCTCATGCTCCCAAAGTGCTGTCTAATACACACAAAGTTTGCAGACTATCAAGGATCAAAACCTCTACCAATCTACAACTAATTACAAAACTCTAAGCATATATAAGTAAATATTTCTAAGCATAAATGACAATCAACAATACAAATCTAACAGTGGACATGTATTTATATGTTTGACCCTGTCTTGATTAGAGAAAATCCAAAATAAATTCATCCTGTGCACCCAATTCTTGTTTTTTTAAAGTGACTCAGGATGTATGCTGTACAATCATTTCATCCTTGAAAACGATGACTTTGTCACGGCCAGTGTTGGTCAAGTTACTTGAAAAAAGTAATCAGTAACTAATTACTTCCCCCAAAAAGTAATCCCATTACTTTACTAATTACTTATTTTCAAAAGTAATTACTTAGTTACTTTTTAAAAACACGATTTACAACCTGAAGAGGTGATAAAGCGATAGATCTGTCAGCCCAATTCTACTTTTTCTACACATCATACAAAATGTAATCAACTGTTTTATCAGTTTTAATCTTTTAACTTTATGCATCAAGCAAAAATTTAATTATATGCAACATTCTATGACTTGCATAAATTAGTTTAACATTTAAACCTATTTTCTGCACATTCCAGCACATAAAATAAAATATTTTTTGTGTTTACACTCACTCTTTCAAATAGATGCAAGTAAAACACAGCAGAAAATAAATAAAGTCAAAGACTCAGCGGTCCTGTTGCTCTATTTTCACCTGTAAAGCAGGACTGTGGTAGGCGGACGATCTGATTTCCTCGTGTCAGCATTGTTCCCACATCATCATAATTAATGTTGTTCCAGGTTCAACATTGCAAGTGACGTCTTGTGACGTCATTCCTTTGCGACTTCGAAATACCCGCCTTCGATTATTTCGAAATACAAGTGAAGAAGCGAAAAACCGCCGCCTGTCCGCCGAATTTGAAGTCAATTTAGGATACTTTCCTTTAATAAACGGTAAGCATTATACATATGTTCCTCACTTGGCTTGCTGTTTGTTTGCTAGCGATAGGCTACTTGACAACAGCATTAGCTAACCAGTGTTCTCTAGACCAGCGTTCCCCAACTTTTTGGGTGTTTCGTGGCCCGGGGGTTGGGTCAGGCAAAATTGCAGTAGCTTCCCTGATCATTTTACAAACATAAGTGAAGAGAATCTGGACTAAAAGGCCTAGACTTATGGTTGTGTGCTGAATCTATGACTCAAACTATCACCTGGAAACATAATTAACTGGTCCATAGCTGTGAAACTGGACATGAGTTCTTGATTCTATGGAGATTAACAGTAATCCAGAAATTTACAAATTTGTCCTGGTACATCGCGTAAATGTTGTCCCTGGGACATCGCGTAAATGTTGTCCCTGGGACATCGCGTAAATGTTGTCCCTGGGACATCGCGTAAATGTTGTCCCTGGGACATCGCGTAATTGTTGTCCCTGGGACATCGTGTAAATGTTGACCCAGGGACATCGTGTAGATGTTGTCCCTGGGACATCGTGTAAATGTTGTCCCTGGGACATCATGTGATAGCTTGTAAATAATGGAATGAAAATTATTGATTGTTATTAACTTGTGAAAAAGAAGTGTAACAAATCCACATGTTATGTTCTTACACCCTTACAGAAACTGTGACTCCTTCACAATGTCAGGTAAATGTCAACTCATGTTGAATAATCAACCAATCAAGCCTTTTATTATCACATGCAATGTTACACGTACAACTGCAATGAAAATTTCACCCCCTTCTGACCATACATATATTGCTTAAACATCACATTGGGAAGACAGGTCGGAAACAGTTAGGAAGGTCAGAAAACAATTTAATTAATAGATGAGGGGAGAGGAGGAGAAAAAAGAACTACAACCAGACAAAGCTCCTAGAAGACTGAAATGGATGATGGTTGCAGCATGCAAAAAGAAAATGATATCTGTTGACTACAGCATATGCTTTCTCACAGATTACCTTGTGGGAGTAGCTGGACCAAACTCTATTGGTATTTCAAGTTTGAAATCCCTGTTTGACCAGACTAACATTTCAGATGAGGTACCTCTTGACATAAAAATCCTTTTATGTTGTCATAAAACTAATGTTAAATTCTGCTTTAAATACACTTTATTGTACAATTTACTTAATGAATCGTATTCCTTAGTTCTGTTTTTATTTATATGTATTTATTTATTTGTTTTATAAGGTAATAGATGGCCTAATCTATTTGCAGTGTGAGGTATGTTGAAAAGCTTGTTTGATCATAATGACATAGCATGTTTACGTTTTTTGTAATGTATTTGAAAACATGTATTTATGTTATTTTTATAGAATTTCCCTCACATTTATCCAATACCAAGCCAAATCACTGGAAAAATTTTGGATGGGTCCACAAGAGCACAAAGTGCATACTTTTTGAAGGTATGACTTGGACTGTGGTAACTATGTTCTTATCACAAAGGGTTTATAAGTTGCCACTATAAACAAACAGCATTTTCCAAAATTGAAGCCTTGTCTGAAGAACCTGAAAAATACGTTTCTGAAACCTTTTCTGTGTAAAGACTTGTTCAAAAGCAATGCACACAGATTAAAACATTTCTGTCTTGGCCAACTGATAAAGAACACCAAAAATTGAGTGGTGCGTGTTGAGTCTGTGGTCTTGATTTGTTTTGTACACACTATAGAAATTAATTAATGTAAACCAAAAATGACACTTTCTATATGTTTGTGTATCTGCAGAATTAATTACAAGTCTCACCTGACAAGCTTTTGCAGTTTTGCAGTGTCATTCTTGACAGAAAAACATACTTGTCACATTATTTTTATTTCCAGAAAAACATCTTTCAGATGTATGAGAAATTGATTGGAGCCTGTCTGGAAAACGGCAGCCACTGGACCTTGTTTGTAAGTTGCACAGATTTTGCACTCTCTCTAGTGCATGATACTTTTCAGTGTCCCTCATTAGGAAAGCTCAAGGCCCAAGCCTACCATATCCATCTTTTTACAAAACAGTTTTGTGACATACCCAAGAGGACCATAGTCTATATGAATTCATTTGGCGAGTCGGAGGTCAGAAAAAGTGCGGTGTTGAAAAACTGGAGGTAATTAATTAACATATTTAACATAACATATTTAATTTAATTGAAATCATTACCGAACGTGGTTATTGATTTCTCTATATGCTTTTTATTTGTAATAACTGCGATCTCTCAGCTCATTTGCTTCAGCAAGAGGCTGCGCTGGAGAGTGGACCTTGTCACATGTGAGCCACCCACATCAACAGGATGGGAACTCATGTGGAGTGCATGTCATAATGGTACTGAAAACTATAGCTTTAACCTATATAAGTAATGTTTACATTTTTGCCTATTCAGTTTTTAAAGCCTTAGAGGCAGGATGGTAAAATCTCAATTTTTTTTGTAGATTGAACCATTTCAGCAGTAATGCTTCGCTTTGGTTGCTCTGTTTTTGTTTTGTTTTTCTCGGGGGGGGGGGGGGGGGGGGGGGGTTAAAAACAAACAAACATTTCTTTGTTAATCTAATTCTTTTTGTTCTTTCTTTTTTTTTTTTTCTTCTTCGTCAATTATTAGTTTGCCCAATCTCTCATTGACGGTAAAACACAAGTGGAGGAGTACAACACTGAAATCACAAAGCTCAGGTCCCGACTTTGCCACTACTTATTTTCCTCAATAGGTAAAGATAAAATTAGCTGCCTTCTTTTTCTCTAACATTGGAAAATGTAACTTGTACTTAAACAAATTATATTTTGCAGATCGAACTAGGAAGTGCAGTCAGTGCTGGTGTGTGATTGCAGCCAAAGACCGGGTACACTATGACATGTCCTTAGCCATATAGATTGTTTATTTAATGGACTTTGTTCATTTGCTTTTTGTTTGTTTATTTCTTCTTCTTCTTCTTTTTTTTTTAATTCACAGGTGCAGTGCCAGAAATGTGGTGCATACAAGCACATGCGTTGTTCAAAGTCTGTTTGTGGCATCTGTATCTTCTGTGAGAGTAAGTCACAATATAACTAAACAATGTCCAAAAATGTTTAAAGTGAAAAAAATTTCATAATTTTGCCTTTGCACACCCGGACTGTGTAATTAAAGTGGACGTTTCAAGATCCAGTTTTTACACAAAACTATTTTAGACATAACTGTGTCGTATTGTGGGGATTTCTCTTCACAATTAAATTGATATAGTGCTGTTTATATCATTCTTCTTTATGTAACAGCACAGTGCAGCACAGCAGAGGGAAAGGAGTTGTGCAGCATAGTGGGTGGCTATACAGGAGGAGCAATAGAAGTAGCCAGTGAAGAATGTCATCAGGGAAAGCATCAGGCAGCGAATGACAAAGGAAAAGTTCCTAAGGGAGAGAACATCTGCAGCAAATCGACAAGTAACAGTGAGATAGGAAGACTGACAGTCAGAGATGAAGGTACACAGACTGAAAGAGATGAAGGTACACAGACTGAAGACAACGAAAAAGAAGCAGAAGTATACGGCACAAGTCTGAGTACAGATAATGCTGCTGCTGATGATGTTGACAGGATCGATGCAGATACAGAATTCCAAACTGATTCAGAAGGAACTAGTACAGTTTACAGAGTGCATGGTCGCTTATCTGTACCAAGCTCAAAAAAGAAAACCTACACAATAACAGAAGACGAGATCAAGCGCAGAATCAACGCAGAGAACATGTCAGTTCATGTTTTCAGAGGTTTGATTGGGGTAGGTATACATTTCGTGATTTTGATGTCACCTGAAATAAATCCGGGTTACTCGTATCAATGAAGTGACAATGTGGCTGGAAATTGTGCATTTGCTGCAACATATACACAATTACACCATGTAAACAAAAGCATTTAACTTTGTGCGCGTGTGTGTGTCTCTCTCTGCTCTTTTGGTGTTTGCACTTTTTCTTTTTTAGGGCCGTAAAGCCAAACTGCCCGCAATGATTCTTGACAGGCCTAAGAAGGCCAAAACTAAAGTAACAGTGTTTAGTGTTCTGAGTGAAGAGGAGGCTGGGGAGCTAGCCCTCGGGTTTGCCGGAAGATTGGCCTGCGATGTCACAACAGACATGGTCTGTAAAGGCATCGACCATTCAAGTGCTGATATGACAAAGTAAGTTAGTAAAACAATATGAAAGTTGTATCTTTTTTGGTATTATTTGTCATTTCCCCGTATTTGGGTTATTGGTGTAACATTGTTAATCTTACTTTCTAATAACAGACAGACTCTTCTCAAAATCCAACACAATCTTAAACATGAGCTGACTGATTCCTCAACCTTCAGTTTGCTGACACACACCTTTGGCCCCGCTGCACTGGATTCTGTCATTTCATTCCTGTGTGAAAAACTTGATCTTGTCTCTTAAATAATGAAACCTTTTGTGACTTTTGTTTGTTCTGTAAATCAGAATCTTGAAAATTGTTCATTGTTGTTCTAAGTTTGTGTTAACTATTTGGCAAAAATGATTGGTTCCTAATCCAAACAGCATAATGACTGTTCTAACACATATCTTAAAAATGCTACAAAGAAAGAAAATTATCACATATGTTTCAATATGAATGTAATTGTGTCACACTCGGTTTGTAGTAGCTTTCCTGTTTTATTTTGAGTTTTGGTATGTTTACACTGTTATTTTTATTTCCCGTGTGTTCGTCTTCCCTTATTAGTTTTACTGTATTTAATTAGTCTGATTTAATAACTTATAATTATTTACTTTCCAGTGTGTATATATGCTCCTCGTTTGGATTATTGTTTGAGTTCTGCCTGTCTTTTCTATTAAAGATTTGGACTTTTGGACTATTAGTGGACCTCGTAGGTTTTTATTCTGTTCAATTGGTAATTGACTGGGTTTAATTTAGTGGCCTGGAAAACAGGCCGGAGGGGTCTGGTCATTTTAACCCCCTAAGACCCGAAATCTTCCATGGCATGCATTTTTAATTTCTCTTTGATATTTGGGCCGATTGGAACCCGATGAATGTAAAAAAGAATTACCAGGTTTTGTTTTTTTTACCTAATTTTTGTTTCTGAGAAAAATGAGAGCCACATATGAGGACATTAATTTGAAATTTCGATAGAACAGTTGCAGTATAATGTCCTCATAACTGTATATCAGGCACTTGTTGATCAAGATTTAGTATTTTGGTCTAAATAACCCAAAATGTGATGTCCACATGTGTGGACGCCAGGCTGGAGTAAAGTGTTAGAGCTATTTATACCTATGTAAACTTTTATACACTGGTTTTTACCTGTCTTGTTTCAGAAAGGTTTAAAAGGGTAATGTCCACAGTTTTTGTTTATTTATTTGTTTGAATTCAACATATTTTATTAAAGTAATTGAGCTTGAACACAGAAAAAACTGAATCAAATAATCATAAAATCAAATCACTTGCACTATACTGAAGTCTAATCTACTCTGAGCTAATGCCGGTTTCCAACACTAATGATCGGGTGAAGGAGAGAGATGAGGGTGTGCACGGCCACTGGTGCTCTTATCCCTGTTCTTTGTGATACAATCCAACAGGAAAGCAGTCAAACCCTTGGACATTAGCCAAGTTAACGTTCACAAATATATACACACAGAGGAACTCTGAGCCCCAATGTCAGCATTAGCACAAACATGCCACTTCATACCAAATCTCAGTGTGAGGTCAGGTGTTAGTCTCATTCCATTATTCTGGCTATATTTTCTTACTCATTACTATTAAACTTATACTTAAGACTAACTATTAACAAAATCACACCCCAATAACTCTGTTATTACACTTTGTATTTAATCATAAAAAGGCTGGATGTTGAAACCTTTTACTTCTATTTTGTATGAGCCAGGATTCTCAACAGCTGATACTCTATGTCCAAAAAGTGACAGGTATCGTTTTATGGAGCAAAAAACTTAAGAGCGCATATTTTATAAATAATACCAACAATTACAAATGCAGACCTTTAATAGTAATAAGTAATCCTTTATTTATAATGCATAGCAATATAAAAATAGTAACATATGAAAATATTACAATGGGCACAGATGAATTTGTATCAAAAACAGCAACCAAGCCAAAGTAATGAATAACACACATAAATAACTGCTTGAGAGACCAAACAATTTCTTTTCATCTGTTCCTTGGCAGAAAGTTAAGACAGCTATTCAGCTTTAGGTTTCAATAAACAGAAGTAATGGATGCAGTCCCTTTGAAATGTCACACAAAAGTCTACTTGTGCATATACTTAGCTTTAACTCTTCTCTTTTTTGTATTCCAAAAGGTTTTCATTTTCTCCAGAGGATGTCTCTCTTTCAGTGGTTATCGACTGTTCACATTCATTTTCAGACTGTTGGAATGTCGATGCTGGCCGAACATTTCTTGCTAGAATACAATGGCCTAATTTTGCGTGCATTATCTGTCATCTTTATTTCGTACTGGCATATACTTTTGCCTGCTTGTTTTGTTTTTAAGACATTTGTATGCAGTTCATCTATCATTGCAGTAATACCCTCTGGAATGAATGCCCACTGTTTAACTGTGTCTAAAACAGCATTTAGTTTTCCAACTGCATCTTCTGTGCATTTTTTGTCTGTGCTTTCAACTACAGGAGTGTCATTCAAAGTTGATAGAGGACTTTTCAGAGAGTTTTTCATTTGTTTAAAATGGCTACAAGCCACCTTCAGGCAAGCACATGTGTTATAGTGAGAGAACGTACAACAAGTGCACTGAAGTGTTTCAGCCGATGCAAAAAAAAAAAACACAGATTTCCAAACAAACTTGGCATTTTTATCACTTTCAAGTCCTCACAGTGTACAAAGTAATGCCTTTCTTTCACTGCAATTCTTGCCAAGGTCTGTTTCCATGTTTGGATAGATGTCATTGTCAGCCTCTGCTAATTTTGCAAGTAACACTAGATGCTTGCAAAGAAGTCCTCGTAAGCCATATGTACAGTTGCAGTAGGACTCAACAGGGCAGACATCATACACCATGTCTTCTCTTGACTCAGATGGGACTTGATATGCATTAACTCCATGGCTGTTCTTGACTGTAATTTTAAGAGCCCAACCACTTTCCATCAGTCTTGAAGCAGAGTCTGAAACTTGAGACAAGGTGTCAGCAAACCTGTTTTTCATGCGGCCCACATCTTGCAGGGTTTTTATGACTGAGAAGTAGTCGTCGGCCTTCCCTAGGAGCACTTCAATCAGATCATCCAGACGCCTATTCTTGTAGCCAGATAAAAACTGGTATTTCAGGCGGTGGAAAAATCTGAAAAACAGTTATTTGAAATGATTAGTAACTGTAATTGAAGGAATTTAAAGTTTTAATCAAGACTGTATTATTTTTTAAAAAAAATTGGAATACCTATTGCACACGTCTTTTATAAAGGAATGCTCTGTGCCGGTTTAGCTGATTTAGGCAAATCCACCTACTCTGTTTTTTGTTGTGATAACATTAAAAACGCTGCTAGAATTTAAAGGATTTGCCTAAAACCTGTTCTGGCAATGACATGAAGAACCTACTCAGTTTAGCCTCTTGGATTAAAGCATAATATCTTTTTTTCAGCAATACAATTGAATGAGGTCAAAATAATAAATCATACCTTTCAATCACATTGTTTGTTTCAGAACGAGCGTGACTGAAGCGACGGCCGTAGTCACACCACATGTGGCCAATGCCTTCCCAGTGCTTCTGAAAATACTGGCACACCAAAGGGTATTGCTTAAATGTCTGGCAGAACTCTGCTGATGTGGCTTTAAAGTCGTCCTCCTAAGAGAATTGGATGCAACAGAATATATTTCAATCCATTTAACAGACCTATTGAAATCTTTAATATTATGTATTGAAGCCCTTTTCCTTTTATTGAATAACATTAAGAATTTTAAGTTATTAATAATATGTCGTGTTTTTGTATTAAGAAGCAATTATTTCTTCCCTTACAATGGCTAAGAAGGAACACTAAACCTATAAGCATATTTGGTTTCAGCATCTGTCTGTGAAAGAATCCCACTCACAAGTTCTACTGCACAGTGGGTGACACAATGATGTTCTGCACAGCTTAAGTACTTGTTTTGATAAGCAAGATAAGAAGCCAGTTTTAGAAATTGTTTCAAAAATCTATTTTGTATCTCTCTGTAACTTTTTTTAGCAACTGAAAGTTATTATGCTCTTAGTGTAATCAAGAAATCAAAATGTGAAATAGACAAATTACACTTACAGATGTGCAAGCTTTCAGCTTACAAAAGAAAGAAATGATTTCATTTCTCTTTTGGGTGTTAGAAAGCCCATGGACCCCGGACTCTGATTTTGAAAGCCATCGATTAACAGCCTGTGAATGTAAGAGAAAAAAAAGTTAATCTGGAGAGAGAGACAGAGGAGCAGCTGTACAAAAAGCATAAAAGAAAGCTGACGTCCAAAAATAACTTTGTCACTCACTGGACAAGAGGACCTGTGCATTACAGAAATCAACCAGGCAAACATATTTTTAAATGTCAAAAAGAGCTTTGGGAAGCAGCCACCAGAAGATGAGTGCACTGTGGTCTTAAATGGATGGACATAGTCACTCAACATTTTATCCCTTTATATTCATTAACCTGAGTAGGTGAATATCACAATGAGGCAAATCATAACAACAGGACCCTGTTGTAAAAATGTGTTTCAGGTGCATCTTAGACAACGTGAAAAGAAAACAATGTGGTTTACCTGCAAGACATGGTACCAGCATAGAAGGATAGCTGACTCTGGAAAAACCTTCTGCAAAGCATTTATTTCCGCAAAGTCTTTGTCAACCATAAATGCTCTACAGAAAAAAAAAAAAAGAACACACTAAATGAGATTAAACAGTATGAAAATGTTTTTGCTATCTCAAAGCACCACTTCAATGCCAAATTAAACATTTCAACTCACAAGTAGATATATAAAATACTGCATACAGCCTATAGGAATAACTTTAACAACTGGAAAGGAAAGTTTTTTGCAGCCCATGCTGCAGCTATAGCATTAGATTCTGGCATGTTATAACTTTTTTGAAAAGGAATTATTTCAAAATTAATAGCTGTCAATGTATTATTTACCTCGGGGAAGTTGGGAAATGCTCACAAACTATTCCAAGAACAGTTTCCAGGGTTTTCTGACTTTCGTTGCTGACAATAGCATAGGCCACAGGGACTCCATGCCCATGATCATCTCTTACAACAAGTGTGAATAAGGGAAATGAATACTGGTTAACGCAGTGCGTGGTGTCAACAAATACTAACTGTTTTGCATAGTTCTCCATGTTTGATTTCATTACAGGTGTCTGCAAAACAATCATTAGTTCTTGGTCAGATGTGTATGGTTGATAGAAGAGAACATGTTCTTGATGTTTTCCATTAAGTAAGGTATGTACACTTTGACTGTCTCCACAGTTAAAGTGCTTCTTCCTCATCATGCAGGTTCTAACACTGTCAATGTCACGTGGTGTGACAAAATGCTCTCTGTTGTGAAGATCTCTGTGTCCATGTTCTTTGGCCCATTTATGACATTTGGTTAGTACGATGGCTGGCTTAGTTCCAAGGGAAAGCAGTTCCTCAATCTTCCTCCTCAAATCACTGGAAATATTGTTGAAATGTGCGTCTTTTGGGTCCGAAGGATCATGCCCATCATGCTTATCATATGTACGCTGCACGATGACTGTGTGGTCTTTCCAACATTTGAGTACTTTAAATGAAACATAGGCCTTACAGCCCACTGCTCTGTAGCTGTTTCGACTTTTTTCCCCAGCTCTGATGCAGTTGAATTTGTAATAGTCTCTTTTCCTGTCTTTACCTGAGGCAACATTTAAACATTTATAATGTCCATGAAGGGTTAATGAGTTCAATTTTTCTAACACAACACTGAATGGGTCCTCCTGGCATTGTGACACATGCACACAAAGTTGTGTCTTTTCCAGTTCTTTTTTTTTCGTCATTCAGAACACTTCTTCTAATTATGTCGTCCATTTCTGGTGGAAAAATAACGAAGGTTTAATTAGTCAATATTCATTAATTCATTTTAACTTGTTTTGGGGTTTTTTGCAATACAATGTAAATATAATATTAAAAAAAAAAATATATATATATATATATATATATATATATATATATATATATAAATAAATAAAATAATATAAAACAAACAGGGGCTAAAAGAAGCTAAACTTTCATATGGTATGTCCCAGGGACAACATTTGCGCGATGTCCCAGGGACAACATTTGCGCGATGTCCCAGGGACAACATTTGCGCGATGTCCCAGGGACAACATTTGCGCGATGTCCCAGGGACAACATTTGCGCGATGTCCCAGGACAAATTTGTAAATTTCTGGATTACTGTTAATCTCCATAGAATCAAGAACTCATGTCCAGTTTCACAGCTATGGACCAGTTAATTATGTTTCCAGGTGATAGTTTGAGTCATAGATTCAGCACACAACCATAAGTCTAGGCCTTTTAGTCCAGATTCTCTTCACTTATGTTTGTAAAATGATCAGGGAAGCTACTGCAATTTTGCCTGACCCAACCCCCGGGCCACGAAACACCCAAAAAGTTGGGGAACGCTGGTCTAGAGAACACTGGTTAGCTAATGCTGTTGTCAAGTAGCCTATCGCTAGCAAACAAACAGCAAGCCAAGTGAGGAACATATGTATAATGCTTACCGTTTATTAAAGGAAAGTATCCTAAATTGACTTCAAATTCGGCGGACAGGCGGCGGTTTTTCGCTTCTTCACTTGTATTTCGAAATACTCGAAGGCGGGTATTTCGAAGTCGCAAAGGAATGACGTCACAAGAAGGTGATTGGTCACTTGCAATATTGAACCTGGAACAACATTAATTATGATGATGTGGGAACAATGCTGACACGAGGAAATCAGATCGTCCGTGGTAGGCGGAGGTTTACCCTGGTGCAGGTGTGCCGCGGTCAGTTGAAGAATCCGCGACTTTCTCTGTGAATTTCCCATTACATCGTTGCGCACTCTGTGCTTGCTTGGAAGTTTAGGGGGTTTTTTTTCGCTGTAAAAAAAAAGTTTTCTTCCCACGCACAATGGACGCTAATGTTTTTGTCACTTTTTAATGGAATCAAACTCAAAGGTCAGTACTTCCACGCTGCACGCTCATACTCTCTCCCACAATCGATATGTGATCCATTGTTGATCTGCACACAGCTGTTGTCACTAACGGCGCACTCGCTTATGTCACTGTCGTGAGACATTCTTGCAAAAAACAAAAAAACAAACAAACAAACAAACACGGTTTTAGTAACGCAGTATTCCTACGGAAAAGTAACGGTAATCTAATTACCGTTTTTGCAATAGTAATCCCTTACTTTACTCGTTACTTGAAAAATTAATCAGATTACAGTAACGTGTTACTGGTAACGTGTTACCGGTAACGCGTTACTGGTAACGCGTTACTGCCCATCTCTGGTCACGGCCGAGGCCGCCTCAAAGGTGAAAGGACTCAAATGCAGGATGCTGAACAGCACGTAAGTAGTTTTAGAGACTGTTTATTTACTCAGTAAGTGTTCATAAACTGGAAAGTGAGGTTAACAAGTGCGGAGTGCCACAACTGAATCAAAGGAGTCTTAAGCAGCCTGGGCTAAGTAAGCAATCTGGGTCAGAGTCACTGTAAATAGAGTACAGACGTTCAGGTATGGTTCAGGAGAAATATGGATAAGCCGTTTGTTCTGAATCTTCCTTCATACTTCGTACTTGCCGCGGGTGGTCGGTGGTGACGTGGAGGGGTGAGTGGTCCGGGTGTGTGGTCCGAAATTCCTGGCGTGGAGGCAGGGAGGCAGGCAGGTGGTTCAGGTGAACAGCCTGTGGGACTGTCAGGTGGTCCAGTGTCCGGGTTGGAGCTCTTCGGCAGAGATTAATGTTTGGCAGCTTGGTGTGGCTATGAGAGAAACACACGATGAGACAAGGTAATTCACCAAGCGAGTGCGAACTCACGGTGGTGGCCTGCACTAACTAGGGTTAGCTGAGAATCTGGCAAAGAGAGGTTGAGTACGCTGGCCTTATGAGTCCCCGGCTAAATTACCCACAGGTGTGAGCAATCAGCAGAACACTGAGGCTCCTCCCAGGGGTGGAGATGCCGGCTCGGAGGGAGACACACTGGCACACACCTGGACCATGACAGACTTCAAAGAAATCATTAAAAGCCAAAAAAATAGAATGACATTCATATCAATGATGAGTTTATGTAAATGTTTGACCACAACTGTATGTGTACTTATGACAAAGTGGAACTAGAGTACTTTTCTTATTTTAAAGTCAGACAACAATCATTTATCAAAACCTTACTGGTTTAAAATATTTATGTAGAAAATAACAGGAAAAGGGATCTAATGACCCCACTCCCTCCAAATCCCTAAATGCTCCCGTCCCCTTCCCTTTTCAGTAGGTTTTCCCCCTAACACAGTTAAAAGAGCATGGTAAGACTTATGTAAGTCCTTCACTTTTTTTTCCTCTCTCAGGAGCTTATTTGCGCAAATTACAAAGCTTGATTCTCTAAATGATTTTGCTTTATCGGTTGAATGTTTTCACTGACTCACTAGAAAGCCTGTAGTGTACTTTTTGTAGAAACCAGGTACAGATTCGAATCTTGTATTCTCTACGCTAATCCAGCACCTCTCTGTTGGATTAATGTCATTTTTCTGTAGAGGGAATAAGCAACTTTTTTTTTCTGCTTAAAAAACCTCATGGATCAAAGTCCCTTACAGCCACATCCTACAATTGTCAGTAAGCTGTGGGTGGACAGAGGAGAAAGCAGCAGTATTTGAGTAAAACCCGGCAGTAGTGGGGCAGAGGGTGAGAGGCGTCGGCTTGTCTGATCAGCTGAGGTTGACTGAAGCTATCACTGTAAAGCATGTGTGCGGCAGCTCTGGAGGAGTACTGTGGGTCCATTTTTTGGGTGAGTTAAACAAGCAGAAAGACTGAAGAATTAATTCAAACAAACATATCAGACTAGTAACATACAAAGTAAATTGTCTGGAAGGTATGTTGAGAATGACAGCAAACAGACATATAACACCTTATAATACCATGTCAGGGACATGTTGATGTCATAGTTTTTGGCGGGTTTTTTTATATTATTATTACTTATCTTTTTACTTTGGCTTTTGATTCTAACTAGTTGGCTGTTCTAGCTTATTGTGTTGTTACCTATTGTTTGTTGTCCTGTTTTATTGTTTGTTTTAATTGTCTCATGCTTTTACTGACTGTGAAGCACTATGGTCAACACTGTTGTTTTAAAATGTGCTATCTAAATAAATTTTGATTTTATTTGATTTGACCTTATAATACCATGTCAGGGACATGTTGATGTCATAGTTTTTTGCTTTTTTTTTTATGCTTTGGAGAAATAAAAGCTGTAAGATAAGTGAAGCTGATTAAAAGGCAGTAAAAATGAAAGATATACGTGTAAAAAGCTGTTCATGTTATTGTGTCAGTCTGTTCAACACAGAATGGACAAACAAGAAGGTCATGGTTTCTATTTGTCACAGCAACTGTGAGACATCTTCCAAAAAGGCAGAAAAGAAAATGATTAACTTTCTGGTTTCAGAAAGTTTCTGGTTTCAAAAAGTTAATCAGTTGAATTTTTAAAACAACTTTATGGTTCCCTTGGAAGGGCAGCGGGACTTTGTTATGTATATGTGTTTGTTTGTATGTGTTCTTCAGAATGTTTCATATCTGAAGCGACCAGACCCAGACCTTCCACTATGTGTGGAACAGACAGTTCTTGTATGGATCCCCCTTTGTTTTCTGTGGCTCTGTGCCCCATGGCACCTGCTGGCTCTCTGTCAGAGTGCAAATGTAAACACAAAACAACTGTCCAAGCTCTACATCTGCAAACAGGTAAGAAATACTATCTAATAAAGACATCTTCATAAAAAATTGTTGTTTCAGTTCATAGCTTAGGTAGCTGTCTTCTAGTTTCAAATGTTTAACTGTATACTGCAAATAAATATTTTTTACTGTAAGGTTTTACAGGATTTACAGGAAAAACTGAATGAGATTTTTTTAATATATAAAATATGAATCAAATTACAGTAAAATGACAGTAAAAGATGACAAAATGACATTAAAACTAGTTTATGTACCTTTACTTGGATTTGTTGACAATTAACACATATGTTGTGTTTTGATGGAAGCATTTGTTGCGCATTCTTTTTATCTTGAGTAAAAGAAGGATGTAGTCTGAGTTTCTAATCATTTATTGCCTCAAGCAGTTCAACCCATAAGCATGTACATGGATCTCTTTGATTCAGAAAACCACAGTCTGCAAGCAGTTAGCTGTAACCAACGTCCTGAAAGAGAGCGACCTTTACTTAACATTACAGAGAATTATGTATGATGCTTTTAATTGGTCAAAACTGTTGGGGAGATGCCGTGGTTTAGACTTGGCAATCCCTCGTTGGCCCAAAGGCTGGTCGCAGCCTTCTGGCACTCCGCTTTCCTCCAGTCAGGCGAGGACACATCTGGGGTGGTAACCTGCCTCTCCCATTTCTGTATAACAGCCTGGTTTCATGTGATGGTGGTCATGGTGGTATGTGAAATGCATACTTATTCCAGGCTTTGGTATTGTTCACTGTACTGCAGCCAAAATCATAAAAATGCATATAAAGTAAGATTCATGAAATATTTGACCTCACACATTCATCCCAAGAAAATGGTGACAACATCTATAAATGTTCCTTTTATGAGTAAATAATTTCCATTTAGTATTTGTAAACCTTCACAGGGTATATTTTAAAAAAATGGTGCATTTTTTATTGGTTATGTACTTTTTTAGAATCATTGACCAAAACTGGTAAATATACCATAAACTTATAAAAACAAAAATACATGTTTTATATTTTTCTCAAGATATATTAATGAGTTTGGACAATACATGTTAAATGCTTATGAAATCACAGGATTGTATAATTAAAAATACTATATGATTTAATAGCATTTTAAATTAAAAAATTTTTTTAATACATTTTGTAACAAGTGATCATAATGTATTTGGAATTGCTTAGTTTTTTTTTAATACAAAAATGTCTGTAAGAAGTGAAGGGTTTAACTCCGGAAGATTTCACATTTTAGTTTTAAAAAGAAACTAGGCGTGAAGGACGGGCACTTTCCATCTAAGCTTAATAGCAGTTCGCTTTCAAGTCAGCAACGATACAGAAAGGAAACAGACTTTATATGGAGAGGTCACTGTGGATTATGGGATGCTTACAAACTGACAGTTTGGAATTTTTACCTTTTGGAAGAGAAGGTGAAGATTTTTTTTCAAAAAGCTAGGGAACAATTCATCAGAGGAAAATGGATCATTTATACAAATATAACCTAAAAGACCTAACAGTGCTTACTTTTGTATAAGCACAGGCCAGAACAGTCTGACATTGTTTGTTGTAAAAACAGCAATAGCTTCTTTGAAAGGAGGAAAAAGGAGCAGTCACAGTCAGCAGCAGGGCACAACCGTACACACTGCACCTGCAAGTCAAGTGTAGCAAACACAGTGTTATTAGCACACTGTCTTTACTCTAGCTTGGCACTAAATCTCTATGACTAGTACTATTCTATATAGTTAACAGAGGTGTTAGTTAACTATTAAACAAACTCTTTCCTAGCATGATACTGAGAGCAGGCTTGCTAGCAAAGCTAAAGGCTGAAGTGATGTTAGGGTTTTTATCTTTTTGGCTACCTGCAATAGATACTGTTCAGTACACATTTTATTATTATCATTATTATTATTATTGTTATTTGCATTTAGGCAGCTTTATTTATTCAAGTGACCCTCCAGTCAAACAGACTTGCTTTTCTTTCTTTCAGCATTCATTATATGACTTATTGGTGTCAAGGGGTATGGTAAAAAGGTGAGTTTGAATAAGCATTTTAAGGTAGTTCAGAAATTGTCATAGCTGTGGTGTTTCAGTGAAAACCCTAAAAGGTTATCTGTACATCATCAGGACCTACTCTAAGGAGCTTGGAAAGAAAAGCGTCTGGACTTCTTTAAGTTGCTTGAAGACGTTTCACCTCTCATCCGAGAAGCTTCTTCAGTTCTAAGGTCAAACGGTGGAGAGTCCCAGATTTAAACCCAGTGGGAGTTTCCCCCCAAAGAGGGACAAAGGACCCCCTGATGATTCTCTACCTAATCACATGAGCCAAGATGTGAAAACGGGTGTGGGTCACAATGAGCCAGGGTTTCGGGTGAGCTCATTGTGAAACGTGGCCCCACCTTATCATGTGATTTCCTGAGATCAGATGGCCCAGGGTGTGAGTGGGCGTTAAGTCGTCTGGGAAGGGATCTCAAAACTGGATTATAGAAGGCAGACAGTTGGTGTCGTGAACCACCGCCTCTGTTCAAAGATGGTCACTCACAGTGGACATAAATGGCTTCTTTCACTCCTCTTTCAAACCATCTGTCCTCTCTGTCCAAAATGTGAACATTGGCATCCTTGAAAGAGTGACCTTTGTCCTTTAGATGCAGATGGACTGCTGAGTCTTGTCCCGTGGAGGTGGCGCTTCTATGTTGTGCCATGCGCTTGTGAAGTGGCTGTTTGGTCTCTCCAATGTAGAGGTCTGGGCATTCCTCGCTGTCTGTCTTTCTTAACCTCCCTAACACCAGCTAGGGAAACCCTGGCTGATTGTGACCCACTCCCGTTTTCACACCTTGGCTCATGTGATTAGGTAGAGGATCATCAGGGGTCCTTTGTCCCTCTTTGGGGGGATACTCCCACTGGGTTTAAATCTGGGATTCTCCACCATTTGACCTTAGAACTGAAGAAGCTTCTCGGATGAGAGGTGAAACCTCTTCAAGCAACTTATAGAAGTTCAGACGCTTTTCTTTCTAACTCCTTAGACCAGCGGTCTCCAACCTTTTTTGCGCCACGGACCGGTTTACGCCCGACAATATTTTCATGGACCGGCCTTTAAGGTGTCGCGGATAAATACAACAAAATAAAACTAGTACTGGTACCGAAAAAAAGAAAATTTATTCATAACACACGAAAACCGAGTAAACGATAAAAACGATAACAAGATAACGCTGAAAACTGATAAAAACCCTGAAAACTATACATTTCACACCTGAGCCTCAACTCTCGCGGCCCGGTACCAAACGACTCATGGACCGGTACCGGTCCGAGGCCCGGGGGTTGGGGACCGCTGCCTTAGACTACAATGACCTCGATGACTGAGAACCTTCACAGACACCATCAGGACCTACACAGAAATGAGGCACATTGCTAATCTGTACGCTGTGTAGCAGTTTGCAAGTATGAAGAATTACAGTGCTTTAAAGGTTTTGTTTACCGTTACCACTAACATTTTCTGTGACTTTGCAGGGACCTTTGTAGAACTACGTAAAAGTACAAAGTTACTGTAGTCCTGATTGTAGAACTTTGAAGTTTTTCTCTCAGTGTTTGCTCAATGTGCTCATTCAGTGTTCTTCATTCTGTAAAGTTCTTGTCTCCCTCTTTCAAACTATTGTTTCTCATTCCCTGTTTTGTTTTGTTTTTATTTTGCTAGTCATTTTTCTCCTGTCTCTTGCATTTAGTTTTTCTTTCTTTTTAAGTTTTGCTTTGTTCCCCAGCTATGTCCATTTCCCTTAATTCTTATGTGTGGATTTTATAACCTATTTCCTTTGTTCTTTGTCAGGTCATATGTTAACCTGCCTTCAAGTGCTCCAAGTTCTCTGAAAAAGCTTGATTTTTGCTGTTCATTTCCCCCTATGGACTGTAATCATCCTAATTAAAGATTAGTTTTCACTTTAATCTGAGGGTTTCTCAGTATTGCATTAACATTCCCCTCTTTCCACACTTCATGCTAGTTCACAAATGCATTTTCAAATGCAGAAAAATAGCTACACAATGAAAAACACAATAATGGATTGGATTTATATAGCGCTTTTCAAGGCACCCAAAGTGCTTTACAATGCCACTATTCATTCACTCTCACATTCACACACTGGTGGAGGCAAGCTACGGTTGTAGCCACAGCTGCCCTGGGGCAGACTGACAGAGGTGAGGCTGCCATATCGCGCCATCGGCCCCTCTGGCCAACACCAGTAGGCTGTAGGGTAGAGTGTCTTACCCAAGGACACAACGACCAGGACAGAGAGCCCGGGGATCAAACCGGCGACCTTCCGGTTACAGATACGCTTCCCAACCCCCTGAGCCACGGTCGCCCCAATCAATACATATATTACTCATTTTACAGACTGTGCAAACCTCTTTACAACTGCACCTATTGTTAGGCTTTTTCATTATTTTCCTATATTATTCTGATGCCTTGACTGCATGCTGAGGTGGCAACCCCAAACAAAAGTACAGTAGTATAGGCCTATTTAACACCATATACAGTTTACATGAGACAATTTTATTTCTTATGTGAATGTTATTTATTTTAACTGTCATAATCAGGATGTGACAAGTGATAATAATAACAACTGTACTGCATTAAAACATTCACAGCAGGTGGCTATCCAGTCTTTAAGTGATGAACCCTGCCTTCGGGTCAAAACTACTCTGCATTTATTAAGGCTGTTGTGTTTTTAGCATGTTTAATGCTTTGTATCTTTTCCTACTTAATCTGAACAAGCCCCTAAAAAAGGCTGTGATAACTGTTGACCTCTCTCAATTTTTATTACCACTATTCATTTTAAAACTCAGTTTTGAAAACCTTACAATGTAACAACAGCCCAGCCCATGCAGCAGTATATTAATGACCAACCTCGTACTGTGAATGGATTATCTCAGTAATGACTGACTTTTGGTCCATTTACATCATCCCGACATGTAATTGCATTTGTCCCTAAACATTGGGAAACCTCACGTTAACTTTTGTCGAGTTGAAAAAAGTTAGCGTTCATCCTCCAGCTTCACTGTGTTTATATTATGCTAACCATAGTTGTGTAGCTAGCCACCATGTAGCACATCATTATATACCAGCTAGTCCAACTACAGTAACCATATAAATGTCACTGCTGTTTAGTTTCCTGTCGTCATTTATGTCGAAAGTGATAGCAGAGCTTTACGTTTTAATTTTTCAGAAATCCCTGAATCAGAACATGGTATATTATTCAGTCTTCAAAAAATTTTAGAGACTTCCTGCACACCACTAGAGGGAGCCCATGTACCACCAGTGGTACGCGTACCACAGTTTGAGAACCTATGACCTACTGAATTTTATTCAGATGTGTTGCAGCAGGGACACATGGAAAAATTTGGGAAAACTGGCCCTTGAGGACTGGAGTAATATAAAAAGAACAATGTTTTTCCAAAGGTCAGTGTAAAAAAAGAGTGTATACATTGAAGCTAAAACACATGTAGTGTAAATTCACTGTTAAGGTCAAAAACACCAAGAGGCCATTCTCTGTGAGTTTATTATAAATGCATATACTGTGTATGAAATGTTCTAACATGGAAAGGACAAGTCATTTACAGCAAAAGGGCAAAGAGATGTCTCATTCTGCGTATTTTAAGCATCTGTTATCACTTCTCTAAAACCTTGAAGGAATGAAGGGAAAGAACTTAGTTTTAAGTATTTGTTATCTCATGAAAAAAAAAACATAGTATTGGTCAAAAGTTTATGCAAAAGATTATTAAATTTTTTTTTTGCATAAAATAACATGATTTATTCTCCTGTCTGGTCTGTGTTTTCTTCCTTCAGCTTGTGGCGTCTCTGTTGTTCCTGACGGCCATAGCACACCTGGGAGTCACACTAGGAGAAGATTTTGGTCCAAACAGTGACCAATCTTCAGAAAATGCTGCTGCATACTACGCAAATCCAGTTTTATTTGCAATCACATGGGTAAATTGAGCAACCTTTATATTTATTTATTTAAATTTGAAAGGATTTGTTTTTATGTTCTGATGTGTCTTCTTTGTTAGATCCTTGTCCTGCTTTGCCATGAAGGATTAAGACGGGAAGGAGCAATAGACTCTGCCTCTATTTTCCTCTTCTGGTTGCTCCTTGTATTGTGTGACATCTTTCCTTTCCAGACCCTCCTACGAGAGGCTCTCAGACTGGTATGAGTGAAGACATGTAATCAAGTTGGATTAAAGTAGAAGACAAATAGTAGATTTACTCAGACATGGTGCAATAACTTGATATGATTGACTTTTAGCTCTCCATGTGTTGCATAACACACCATTTTCATTTTTCTTCGGGACCCTTTAAAGTTTTTCTTTCTCTCATTTTTGGCAATTAGGGCGAGATCCGTGATGTCCCACGTTTCAGCCTTTTCTACATTTCTTTTGGGCTTGAACTGATTGCACTAGTTCTTTCTATTATGGCTGATATTCCCCCAGAAGCTAAAGACTTTATAAAAAAGGTACCCTTTATTTGTTAGTGGTTTTGCTTGTTTGTTTTCCGAGGGCAAAGTTCATAAGGAGTCAAATGTTAATCTTGTTTTTATCCACAGAATCCTGAAGCAGGTGCACCATTTTTGAGCAGAATCACATTCAACTGGTTAAACAGGTAACATTAAAGTCAGTATAGTAGGAATCTTAACAAGCACCTACATATGTGCTCCATGTCTTTTCATTGTTTTTACAGTATGGTCTTAAAAGGCTACAAACAACCTCTGGTTCAGGAGGACATGTGGGATCTGAATGAGAGTGATAGCACTGCTTTCATCAATGAGCGTTTCCAGCATTTCATGAAGCCTGAGTTGGATGCAGCTAGGGTCCGATTCCAGAACAAGATGAAAAAGAAATCAGCTAAAACCAGAGACAGTGCCCAGGAAAACCCACAGCAAAATGGGCTTTCCAGTGGTCTGGGGAAAGGAGTCAGTCAGGATGTACTAATGATGGTGAGAGCATTCAAACACTTCCACACACATGTACACTATATTGAGCTACAGTCTAAACGGATTTTAATAACATCACTAATCAACATCACTATGTTTTTTTCTGAATAAATCTCATCAACTGTGTTTAAACGATCTGTTCTTTTAGGAGGAAAGGGGGGAAGAAGGAAGATGAAAAGAAGAAAAAGGACAATAAGGAGGAAGAGAACTATCCCAATTCATGGCTGATTACCACCATTTACAAGACCTTTAAAAGGATTCTGATTGAATCTGTCTGCTTCAAACTTCTGCAGGATGTGTTAACCTTTGTCAGTCCTCAGCTTCTTAAGTGAGTAAGATATTACAGAAGGTTACAGAAATAAAACAACAGATTTAAGAGAAGAACAATGTTGTGCTTGTACAATGTCGCTGGACTTAAACCAGCAACTCAGCTGTGTTGTACCCTGTATTGGACTACAGTGGTCTCTTAATAGTTCACTGTTCTGACTTTCTGATGCATACTTTTCAAAAAGAAAAGGAAAATATTGAAACCAGTTCTTTTTATTTTTCTACTGGACAGAGAAGATGCAGACTCAGAGTGGTCAAAGTATTTATAATCATTTTATTCAATATATTATCTTCCGGAAGAGAGATCCGCACGATGTAAGCATCTGCAGATCAAGGTTCAAGGTTCAAGGTTCTTTATTTGTCACATATTTAAAATTAAAGGAATTTGAAATGTACATTGTGCCTGGGTTTAGAGTGTCTGGAAGAGTCCTGTCTCAGTCAATTATAGATGATGTGAGAGGGCGGATGTGTGTGTGTTTAGGGCCCGGATGGCTTGGGGATAGAAGCTCCTCTTGAGTCTCTCTGTCCTTGCCCGGATGATGCGGAACCTTCTACCAGATTGCATAAGTTGGAACAGTTTGTTGCCAGGATGGGACGGGTCCTTCAGTATCTGCGCTGCTCTAGTCCGGCATCTCCTGGTATAGGTGTCCTGAAGCGGGGGGAGAGCAATCCTGCAGCAGCGTTCTGCTGTACGGATCACTCTCTGGAGAGCTTTTTGGTCCTTCACACAGCTGTTCCCAAACCACTGTGAGGATGCTCTCCACAGCGCCTGTATAGAAAATCCTGAGGATCTTTGGAGAGACCTCTCCGTGAATCGCTACCTTATCGTGGTGGAGGGGTTTGTGTGTCCCAGGGATCCCAGGGGCTATGTTGTCTGGGGGCTTTTGCCCCCTGGTAGGGTCTCCCATGGCAAGTTGGTCCTGGGTGAGGGACCAGACAAAGAGCGATTCAGAAGACCCTTATGAAGAGAACATCAAGGGAACAGTTTACCCTGCCTGGGATAGGGTTACCGGGGCCCCGCCCTGGAGCCAGGCCGGGGAGAGTGCCCGAGGGCAAGCGTCTGGCGGCCGGGCCTTAGTCCATGGGGCCCGGCCGGGCACACCCCGAAGAGGAGACATGGGCCCATCCTCCCGCAGGAGGCGCCATAGGGGTCGGGTGCATTGTGTGCCGGGTGGTGGCCAGGAGCGGAGGCCCTGGCGGACTGATCCCCGGCTGCCAAGACTGGCAATAGGGACATGGAATGTCACCTCTCTGGTGGGGAAGGAGCCTGAGTTAGTGCGTGAGGTTGAGAGGTACCGGCTAGATATAATCGGGCTCACCTCTACGCATGGCTTGAGCTCTGGAACCAGTCTCCTGGAGAGGGGCTGGACTCTGTCTCAGTCTGGAGTTGCCCCTGGTGAGAGGCGGCGGGCTGGGTATTCTAATATCCCCTCGGCTTGCTGCCGGTACTTTGGAGTTCTTCCCGGTGGGTGAGAGGGTTTGGGGAATGGGTCCTGACTGTCATCTGCGCTTATGCGCTGAGTGGCAGTTCAGAGTACCCAGCCTTCTTAGAGTCCCTGGGGGGTGGGGGGTGGGGGGGGTGGAAGGTGCTGCACCTGGAGACCCTGTTGTCCTGCTGGGAGACTTCGACTTCAATGCAAGAACAGCGAGACCTGGAGGGGTGTGATTGGGAGGAACGGCCTCCCGAATCTGAACCCGAGCCGTGTTTTGTTATTGGACTTCTGTGCAAATCACAGTTTGGCCATAACAAACACCTTGTTCGAACATAAGAGTGTCTATAAGTGCACGTGGCACCAGGACGCTCTAGGTCATAGGTCGATGATCGATTTTGTAATCGTATCACCAGACCTGCGACCATATGTTCTGGACACTCGAGTAAAGAGAGGGGCTGAGCTGTCAACTGATCACCACCTGGTGGTGAGTTGGATCAGGTGGCGGAGGAGGACGCTGGACAGACCCGGTGCACCTAAACGCGTAGTGAGGGTGTGCTGGGAACGTCTAGCTGAGGCCCCAGTCTGCGAGATCTTCAACGCACACCTCTGGCAGAGCTTCAACAGCATTCCGAGGGAGACTGGGGACATTGAGTCCGAATGGACCATGTTCAGCGTCTCCATTGCCAAAGCTGCTGCATTGAGCTACGGCCACAAGGTGGTTGGTGCCTGCCGTGGTGGTAATCCCCGAACCAAATGCTGGACACCAGAGGTGAAGGGAGCCACCAGGCTGAAGAAGGAGTCCTATTGGGCTTGGTTAGCCTGTGGGACTCCGGAGGCAGCCAATAGGTATCGACAGGCCAAGTGGAATGCAGCTTGGGCAGTGGCTGAAGCAAAAACTTGGGTGTAGGAGGAGTTCGGAGAGGCCATGGAAAAAGACTTTCGGACTGCCTCGAAGAGATTCTGGCAAACCGTCAGGCGTCTCGGGAGGGGAAAGCGGTGCTCTACCTGCACTGTGTATAGTGCTGGCGGAGCGCTGCTGACGTCTACTGAGAAAATTGTCAGGCGGTGGAAGGAATACTTCGAGGACCTCCTTAATCCCACTGACACGTCTTCCGAGGAGGAAGCAGAGTCTGGGGATGAGGGGAATGACCCGCCAGTTTCCGGGGGCGAGGTCACTGAGGCAGTTAAACAACTCCTTGGTGGCAGAGCCCCTGGTGTTGATGAGGTCCGCCCCGAGTACCTGAAGGCTCTGGATGTTGTAGGGCTTCTTCAGTTGTCGTAGGTGATACATGCACTGCCTAGCCTTTTTGGTCTGGACCTGAATGCGTGCAGACCTGATCTGAAGCATTAGAAGCCTATAACCTATATTATAGTCAGCTCCCTCCTCCTGTTATTTTGGTACTTACACGTCACACACAGTTTTGATCAAAACAACTTCTGCGCTACACTCTGCCTCTGCAGCTCTGCACAAGACTCCCTGTTCTGCACAGTTTCCTGTTCTGCACCGTGTTCCAGTCTTGCTCAGCAATTTATGACCTTTAAAACACTTAATGAGTGAAACGTGGCCTCTTAATATTCTGGTCTGCATAAAACAAAAATAATCAGAAAATAAGTACTAAAAATATATATATATTCCTTAACAAAAGGAAAGGAATTTATACAATTATCTGTCACAGATGTTTTTTTTTTATTCACTTGCAGTTACCTTTTACAATCCTTTGGGTTAACTATTCCCTATTGTCAGTCTGCGGGACCAGCACCCCTATACAGGAAGTCTGGGTCAGCTCTCTGTTTAAGAAGTTCTAATCGCTGGATGAGTATTACCCAGCAGGCAATGCAGAGTTCAGATGGGGCTGATGTGGCTCAGGGAGCTCGCCCAGCTTTAATGGTCTCAAAATCGTCTGTATGTTTTTCCTGCTTATCTGATAAAATCCGGGGACCCGAGTAGCCTTGCAGTCCTGGCCTCCGTCAGGCACATAGTTACAGCGGCTCCCCTCTTTATTGGTGTGCTTGGTATTTAAGTGGGTTAGCTTTAGAGGGCTTGACAGTAGGCCTCAAGGGTATGTTATGTGTAAAGGGCTGAAGTAACCTGTAAGAGCTATTTACATTAAAATGGGTCAATACTCAGATTTTTACCTGTACTGTTTCACAACGGGTTAAAAGGTGAATATCAACAATTTAGACTTTAATTGTACGAAAATTATAATGAGTTAATGCTGAGTTTTTTCTTAACACTGGAGAGGAGACAGGCACGCCCAGGTCTGAAGATGTGCTTATCTCAGTGTTCTGTAGTCCTGACCACCGTCAGGCACAAAGTTCACTTAGAGATCCAATCTTCTGAACTGTTCATCTCACAGCAGATGAAGGGAAGAGCAAAGAATGCATTTGGGCGCTCTCTTTTATACTCTCCCAAGTGCCTTTTTGCCCCCCCCTTCTCTCTCCTCCTATCTAGTCATTCAAGCACATTGTTCACTTAGGATCATCTGATGTCCAACCACACAATATGTATTTGATTAATCAAAGTTTACTTCAACAACACTTCTTTACATTTTCTTCGTAATTCTTAACATATAAGATCTCATGACATTTGAACATTTAAGAGACATCCTTCACATTGCTGACACCAATAGGTAAAGAACTAAGTTGGATCATGTCTACAGACACAAAATCTAGACTGTTTCACTACTCAAACTACATTTCTCATTTAACATATTGATCAAGCTTATATTTTGATTTATCTTTAAACAAAAAAAAAAAAACAATAAAAAATGAGGATAAAAATAAAGATTAAAACTATAAATCACTTAAAAAAAAAGGGATGTTAAGCCTTTTCACCCTCTCTCTGATGTGATGAGAAGAAGGCAGGGGGTCTTTAATCTCTCTCTGTCCCTCATGTCTTGACACTAGTCATTCATAACCGATAACAGGAGTGGCAGGATGAAATGAGGACATTGTTAGATAAGTGCTAAAGATGAAGCTGGAGATTAGCATGTTTTCTTCTTTTTTTCTGTTTTTCCTAGATTGATGATCTCGTTCACTCAGGACAAATCCAGATATGCCTGGGAGGGCTATCTGTATGCAGTGTTGCTGATGGTGGTGGCTCTGCTACAGTCTCTAACCCTACAGCAGTATTTCCAGCGCTGCCATGTGCTGGGGATGAAGGTTCGCACTGCACTTATGGCTGCTGTGTATAAAAAGGTAAAAACAGGAGTGACAGAACACCATTTATTGACATTGGTGTGAAAAAAAAATCAAATGCTGTATAATATAAATTACTGTTACACATTAGAAGAAAAAAATTACTAGTCATAATTTCCTGCTTAAGTCAGTTGTCAGATGTTTCAGTTATAAATAACTTTTATCAGCGCATACTTGTCACAGAAAAACTATTTACATTATTTCTTAGATAAGGTCAGCTTTGCTTTTTTCAATATATAGGGTTAGAGTAGGATTATGGTTTTAAAAAAAGTGACACAAAGACCCATCTCCTGCTTTGTTGATGTACTAAAACATACAGAGTAAGACAAAATATCACTTATATGCTTCTCTTACTTAATTTTCACCCCACTTTCTAATTAATAAGCCCTTTTTATCCCTTTTCTAAGGCATTAGTGGTGTCCAATGACACTCGTAAGGAGTCAACAGTAGGGGAAACGGTGAACCTGATGTCAGCAGATGCCCAGCGCTTCAATGATGTGACCAACTTTATCCACCTGCTGTGGTCCTGCCCTCTGCAGATCATCATATCCATTGTTTTCCTGTGGCTGGAGTTAGGACCTTCTGTGTTGGCAGGACTGGGAGTCATGGTGTTAATAATTCCAACCAATGCAGTGCTAGCAACCAAGGCCAGAAAACTCCAGGTCAGGGGAAATACTAGCCAAATCTTCTGTACACCTCTGTGCGAGATTCTAAATCAAGATAATTCAAGATGAGATTACACTGCAAATTTTAAAGTGTTATTCAAGATGTTTAACTAAAGTATTGCATTGACTGTTTAATAGCTTTTGATACAGTCCGCCCACTTTCAGAGGCTCAAAAGTAGATAGACAATTGAGTGACGCAGCATACAGGCGTTTAATTAATATTAACTATAATGTGAAAAAAGTGATCTCGGTAACTCTGAGCACATGATTCTTGCTGGTGAAAAAGTTGGGGGGGGGGGGGGGGATTCTAATGAATTACACAGAATAAATTGCTGTTCAAAACACTTTAAGTATTGTCTTATTGCCTGTTTAACATGAGCTACATTGTGTCTCTTTTCAGATAGAGAACATGAACTTTAAAGATAAGAGAATGAAAATCATGAATGAAATTCTAAATGGGATCAAGGTGAGCTCCCTTATTCAGTGTATTCATGGTGTATGTAGATGCCTTCCTTACATGTAAGGCTTTGATGCTTCAAGAAACTGCAGTAACTTGAACAATAAGTGCTCTGCTGCCGCACCCTTCCTTCTGCCTCACTGCCTCCTCCCTGTCTTTTTCTTTTGTCTCCCACCAGATTCTGAAGCTGTATGCTTGGGAGCCATCCTTCCAGAAGCAGGTGGAAGACATTAGAGGGGAAGAACTAAAAGTCATGAAGAAGTTTGCCTACCTACAGTCCATCTCCATCCTTACCTTCCGCTGCAGTCCAGCTCTGGTGAGTTCTGTCAAGGAGCTTCACAGAGATTAGAATCAAATGGTAAAGAAACCTTTTTTCTTAAACTGTCTGTACTTGCAGGTTGCTCTGGCCACGTTTGCAGTATTTGTTAGTGTGAGCAGCGATAATGTGTTAACTGCTGAGAGAGCTTTTACTTCCATCTCTCTCTTCAACATCCTCCGAGCTCCTCTTGCCATGCTGCCCATGCTCATTGCTTCCATTGTACAAGTAAGTGAACAGAGCTACATCACGCACATGTATCAAGCCTGTGATAACATCAAACTTAACCTGTTCTTTGAATTTTCAGACAGCAGTGTCTAAGAAGCGCCTGGAGAAGTTTCTGGCAGGGGAAGACATCGACAGTGACATTGTGCGCCAAGACCCCAGTTTCAGTATGTTCACCATTAGAATTTGCACTTGTTCTACAGCTGAAGATTGAAGCTTAGTCACAGTTTTTATGTGTGCGGATCATCTGTTAAGCTCTGTCTTGGTCTGTGTTCATTTTTTAGATACTGCTGTGAGCGTATGTGATGGTTCCTTTGCTTGGGAAAAAGATGCAAAGCCTCTGCTGAAAGAGTATGTCTGTGTTGGTCATCACAATTTACTAGTTAACTTAATTAACTGTGAGATGTTCACCAGGATTTTTTAGCATTGCTTAAGTTTTTCAAGTCTGTTTATTTGCCCCTGATGTGTTCACAGCATTGAGAATAGTTATTATGTGTGTCCAGTGTGAATTTGGACATTGAGCCTGGTCGGTTGGTTGCCGTAGTGGGAGCTGTTGGGTCAGGAAAGTCGTCTCTTATGTCAGCCCTCCTTGGAGAGATGCACAGTACCAAAGGTTTTATCAACATTATGGTAATGGCTTTTTCCCCGTTTGTATTTATCAGTGTGTGTTAAAAAAACATGTAAAATCCATAACATCTAATTACGTCTTAACTAAAATAACACAAATGTTCACACAAATGTTTTTTTGTTTTTTTAACTCAACATGTAGCATGACTGTGGCACAATCAAATTAAGTTTGCTTCAGTTTTTACTTCAGCGCCTTCCCTCATCTTTCACGAAGGCAGAATACTTTATTATTCCATAAAGAAATTATGTTCGTTATTTTTTTGTTTTTTAAATACAGAGAAAATCAATGTTGATTGAATCATTTACTGAGTTTATTTAATGACTAAAAGTATAAAATTCCTCTATATAGCAGTATCTATGCATTCTCAATCATCCAGATAAGGATATCCCAAAAAGTTCATAGTGTATTTAGACTCATAGACTCCCACTGAAAACAATATTTCTACATGAAAAGCATAAACGTTTTGTGATCTACATAGTAGTAGTTACATTCAAGGAGCACAAAAAGCGTATAATTTAACAATCACAATACAATATTTTAATTTTTTTAAAATAATTCAACAATTAAACATTAAAGACTTTAAGAAACAAAGTAAAGATGCATAAATAAAAAAAACATCACCAGCCTAATTCATTCAAGCCAGTTTTGATAATCTGGTCTAAACTCATCAGTATTGAAGGAAAAAACAGCTGAATAAAGAAGTATATTTCTGCACAAATTTTGTGAAATGGAGGCAGATGATTTGCTTATAACTCAAACCATTTTACCCACAGAATAAACTGTTCTCTTAGATTTCCAGTAAATTGATTTGTTTTTCACCTAGCCACTGTAGTGTTTGGTCTGGATAAAAATGTGTGGATGCCAGGTTTTTTTTTATGATAAGACAGATGTAGTGAGACATCTGTAATTGAGTCATAATTTGTTTCTTTCCAGGGTTCTCTTGCTTTTGTACCGCAGCAAGCCTGGATCCAAAATGCTACTTTGAAGGATAATATCTTGTTTGGATCTCCACATGAGGAAGAGAACTTCAAAAAGGTCATAGAGGCCTGTGCTCTTGCCCCTGACCTTGAGCTGCTGCCTGGAGGAGACCTCACTGAGATTGGAGAGAAAGTGAGTTACACTTTGAAAGGTTCAGGTTTTTGGTTACACAAATATTTTTCCTGTATGCAAATACTGTGTATGGCGTTTATTATAAACACATGTAAAATATTTGTTTCTTAAATACATGACAAAAAAGTAACAAAACAGAAGAGCTCTTCTGATTATAAAGGAAAGGCTAAAAGAGTGTGTCTCTTTTCCCCTCCTTTCTTCTCTTTTCAGGGTATCAATCTCTCAGGGGGTCAAAAGCAGCGTGTGAGCTTAGCCAGAGCAGTCTACAGTCAGGCTGATATCTATCTATTAGATGACCCTTTGTCTGCTGTGGACTCACATGTAGGAAAGCATCTATTTGAAAATGTAATTGGACCCAATGGATTACTTAAAGACAAGGTTTGTGCTTAAAAACATATGCTAACAATATTAAAAATGGGGATTAAGAATAACCCAATCATTTATAATACAATAAGGGTCTGGGGGGAAATGCGTAAAAGGTTGGGTAGAGAAGATTGCACTTCATTCTTGACTCCTTTACTGAGAAACAAAGGTTTTGTTCCAGGAATGTCTTGTAGCATGTTCGATAAGTGGCACAAAAAGGGATTAAGGGTAATTGGCGATTTGTATCAAAACAACACACTGATGAACTTTGAGCAATTGCAGTCAAATTTTAATATTCCTAGAGACCACTTTTTTGGCTTTCTCCAGGTTCGTAACTTCGTTCATTCTAGAATTCCACAGTCTTCAGAAATAGTTATATATGATGATATTGAGACATTTCTTATTAAGCGAAAAGACAGAACTCATTTTATCTCAGCTTTTTACTCTCTCCTATATACTCTTAGTAGCAACACACTGAGCGCTATTTATAAATGGGAGAGAGATCTTAATAATCAATATACCGAAGAGGAGTGGAAAGGAGCCATTAACATGAGTAGTTCCACTTTTACTTGTAACCGCTTGCGAGAAACCCAATACAAAATCATACATCGCCTTTATATAGCTCCTAATGTCTTGCATAAGATTGCACCTCATATTTCCCATCTTTGTAGTAAATGTCAAAAAGAAACTGGCACTTTTTTCCATTACTTTTGGGAATGTAAATTAATCAAAAGATTTTGGAGCTTCATATCTCAAGAACTAAGTAATATTTTTAACAACCTGATTCAAAGGGACCCCGGGTACTTTCTTCTTGGCCTACCCTCAAAAGAATTAACATTGAATCACTTGCAGCGCAAATTATGTCACAAACTATTGCTGGTAGCTAGGAAATGTATTCTCATTAATTGGGTTAAGGATAAACCTCCCTCTGTGACGTTGTGGTACAGAGAATTATTTAAAGTTATTCCTCACGAAAGAACTGCTGCTATTTTAGGAGGAAATGAGGGTCTCTTTCTCAATGTTTGGTCCCCTTTGCTTTCTTATTTGCCAAATGATTTGTCCCAACTGTTGAGGGGGGGTGGTTGCGATTAAGATGTTCTCAGTTAAATAGGAAGCAAGTGTAAAGGACAATTCATTCTTGGAGTTTATCTTTTTCTCTTTCTATATCTGTGGGTAATTGAGTGAAAATATGTTTTTTTGTGTGTCTGTGTGGATGTGGGGTTTTTTGGGGTGTTTTTTTTTTCTTCTTTCTTCTCTGTTTGGTTGTGTTGTTTTATGCTATTCTTGAACGAATAAAAATTGTATATCAAAAAAAAAACCATATGCTAAACATTTTACTTTAAAATTAATATTTTAAATAGAAATCAGTATTTAAAGTGAAAAAAACGCGACCATTTCCCGTTTAATTTCTTCTGAGGAATCTTGACAAATACTTTCTACACAGGATATTCCAGCTGTTACTTGCTTAGAAAACATGGCGTCTAATTTGTAGTATTTTACATCATTTTACCCAGGACCTGAGCATTACATAGAGGTTACAATAGGCTAAATATCACACTAAATGACCAGGATAACTGAATAGCTAATTATGAAAGGTTAGGAATAAAAGCCACTCGGAAATGGAATTACAAGTTAGAAAAGGTTTGGCTTTATAACTGATTTTTAAATGATTAAACCAATTATTGTTAATTCAGTCTGTGAACTGAAACATATTCTCTTTTTTGATAAATACAATTTATAAACATATTTAAACATAATTTATGTTTTTTTTCTTTCTTTTCCTTTAATACTTAACAATGTTTTTGTAAATCCTATCTAACCCTATTTGATTGGTGAATTCTGACCATACAGACTCGTATCCTGGTGACTCATGGCATAAGCTTCCTGCCTTACGTGGATGAAATAGTGGTTTTGGAGAATGGAGTCATTTCTGAAGTTGGATCCTATGAAACCCTTCGTGCCAGTGGAGGAACTTTTTCTAAGTTTCTCGACACATATGCCAAAGAGCAGAACAATCAGAGAAATTCAGAAACAGGTGATTACAACCTTTTCTTAGTATATTAGGAATATGATCTGCACACATCACATGTTTTTGTTAGCTGTACAACCAAAACCTATGCTAAAATTATACATCACAAATATGAATGAATTAAATTTCTTTTTGTCATCTTTTATGAATACTTTGTGTTGATGTTGTTCACATATTGACCCAAATACCATAAATTACTGCCATATATATAAAACACCATGTATATTGTTAATTTAGGTGAGGGCCAGGACGCAGAAGACTTTGAGCTCATCCCAGATGGAGACGATGCCCAACCTGACGGTGCTTCGGAGGACACTGTTTCTCTTACACTGAGGCGAGAAAACAGCATCCGCCGCAGCCAGCGCAATGGCAGGTTCGAGCTTGTTAAAGTTGCAGATGAAACCAATGAAACAGCTTGTCTCAAATAGCATCTTTAGCAGAATGTCCATTTCATTCTTTTCCTCTATTTTTTTTAGTGTCAGATTAAGAAGAAATATTTCCATTAAAAAATCTGCAAATGCTGATGAAACACAGAAAGGCCAGAAGCTTATAGAGAAGGAAACTATGGAAACAGGACAGGTAACAAAATGTTTTTGTACAACTAGCACAAGATTACAACAAATGATAGCCTGTTTCCTGAGTGCCGTCTCGCGCTGATTTCCAGGTGAAGCTTGCAGTGTTCCTGCAGCACCTGCGAGCCATGGGCTGGGGATATTCTGCCATGGTTTTCCTGATTTACTTCATCCAAGACGCTGCTTTCATCGGTCAGAATTTGTGGCTGAGTGACTGGACCAGTGATTCTGTGGAGTACTACAACATGACATACCCTTCCTGGAAGAGGGACACAAGGGTGGGAGTGTTCGGAGCTCTTGGAGTGGCTCAGGGTAATAAAACAGTCATTCCTTTTGTATTTGCAAATATTTTCAGGTTCGTGCAAATTAACGTTAAGGAACTTTATGTCTTACAGACAGGAAAATTCCCTACTCTGTTATTTAGGATCCTCTCATTTTTAGAGCGCTATATAGACAACCTAAACAGTCTTTTTATTGTACTAGAGGACTTGTGCACTGTGTGCGTTAGGTCCTTTGTCACAGGGACTCATGCTGAAAAGTGCATAGGCACCTATAACTTTTTATGTTAATAATTAGGAGGAATTTGTTTATATATAAAATTCTGTTAAGCTGAACTGAATCTTCTCAAGCTAAACTACTCAGTGTAATAAAAAAAGTGTAATAAAACTAAACAAATCAATGAAAAACAAAACAAAAAATAAGGTGGATGCTTCAGAGCTGTTCGGTCTGGGGGAATGATGGGGCTGATGTAGAGGGTGGAGATGAGTATAAAAGTAGAGAGGAGTACAAAGGGAGGGAAAACATTTGTTATTTATTAGTTCTTTAACAGTATTTTTTTTGCACCATTGAAGTATGTTTTTTCTTTTCATATGATATTAAAATCACCAAAAGTGTGTACATTTAATGAATTGCATTTATATAGCGCTTTACAATGCCACTATTCATTCACACACTGGTGGAGGCAAGCTACAGTTGTAGCCACAGCTGCTCTGGGGCAGACTGACAGAAACGAGGCTGCCATATTGCGCCATCGGCCCCTCTGGCCAACACCAGTGTTTTGCCCAAGGACACAACGACCAGGACAGAGAACCTGGGATCGAACCGGCGACCTTCCAGTTACAGATGCGCTTCCCAACCCCCTGTTCCACAGTTGCTCTTTCGTATTGTGAATGGGTGACCAATTACATTGATCAAAGTGATATGTTTTAGTCCAGCTGCTTTATATTGTAAAAAGACTGGCAATTTGGACCTTGGTTCATCTTGAGCTTAGCTTTACATGCAGTACATATATTACTGATTGAACTATTTTTTTTTTTTATAAGAATAAGAATTGAATTTGAAAAAAGTAAAATACTATTTGTGTTGTCATTATAGCCCTGCGACAGACTGTCGATTTGTCCAGCTTGTGCCTTCCCTCTTGCTCTGTGGCAGCATAGGCTCCAGCCCCTGCAACCCTGAATTTCATACAACCTAAACTTTGTCATTAAGAATTTCTGAACATCCAAACCTGGTCTGGTCTCCAATTAACAAGATTCTTAATGACAATTAGCATTTTTGAAAATAAATATTATTTTGTAATAATAACAGCCACTTTATATCAGTAGGCAGGAAAAAGCACACCTGAGTGTTACTGTAAGTTCAAGGTTCTGTCCACAGTGGATTTGTCTTTGTTAAAAATGTAGTTCTATTATTTAGAAACGTTCTTGTTTTTATTGCAGGCCTCTTTGTGTTCTTTGGCACACTGCTCCTAGCCAATGCTTCCATTGATGCATCTCGTATCCTGCATTCACGACTTCTTAACAACATCCTGCGAGTTCCTATGGTTTTCTTTGACACTTCACCTATTGGAAGAGTGATCAACCGCTTTGCAAAGGTAGGGTCTTGTAGTTCACTTTTTAAGGATTCTTTTCATAGTTTTCAATATTTATTTTTATCTTCTTGTGGCTTTTATGATTACAAATACAAAGTATAACTAGTTTTTAATGTCATTTCTAAAATAACAGTGCTAAAAATTGAAAAAACTAAACATTAAATTTTTTAAAAAGGCTTTATTTGTGTTTGCTGCAAGTTGTATATCCACTTGTTTAATTTAATTTTTCCCACTTTATCTCACATTTTTTAATACAATCCTAAATATTCTTAAAATTGTTCTCTCCTTAAGTCATTCTTTAAAGAGGCTTTCTTCCCAAGTGCCTCCTCAAGTATGCAGTCCAGTTCAATTTTATCTGGTGCTGACACACAATAACAGTCACTAAAGGTACATTGTATTGTAAAGGTAAAGCTCTTACAACAATCAAGAAAAATCCCTCAAACAATCAGATGACTCCCTATGAGTCAATATGAATTTAATATGAATATATTCAATAAATCAATATGCTGTTCAATTCATTTCAGTTTTATCTGCACAGTCCCAAATCAACCTGTTTGCGTTAATGTTGTAATATGTGTGTAGATCTGTTGTCTCTGTTAGCTGCGGTTACTAAATTCAGCCACTTGTTGAAAAAGGGAAGAAGGAGCTAATTTCTCTTGTATCCTCACATCCTGCTTATACCAACAAAAGGGTCTTAATGGACAAATAATTAATCATTAAATTATTACGTCGTTAGAATGGCTGTAAGTGTCACGGCTAGCGGTATGGCATTATTTTTATGCCACTTTTCTGAGCGCACGTAAAAAAAATGAGCGCACGTAAAAAAAAATGCAGGTACAAGTGTTGCAGTTTGAGGAGAAATTTATTTTGAGTGAAGAAAAATTCATTGCTGCGTGCAAAAAATTTATTTCGTTGTTTGCTATTATCCATACACACACACAATAGCAGCCCCTCTCGCTCAGTTTTTGCACTTGCGCTCGCTCGCAATGTGTTGCTTGCGCTCTCAACACTTCTGCCCGTTCGCGCTCAACTCTTCGAGCTTTTACGCAGAGATGTGCAGAACCTAAAGGAAACCTAAACTGGGGAAGGTAGTAAAACAAACCTGAAACCTTAATCCACAGAAGGACATGCAGGGGGAAACGCACGGAAGTAACACAGAGTGACTCAGGGAGACAACACAGACAGACCAGCGGCGAGCACGAGAGGACACACACTATAAATACACAGAGAAACAGGGAAACTACACACAGGAGGGAGACACGACTGAACCTAGTTAACATGACAAAACAGGGAGGGTGCAAAACTGAACACACTGACATCAGACACTGACTTTCAAAGTAAAACAGGAAATACACAGACTGGTCTCAGAGACAAGGTACAGACGAGGAATGGCAGGGATGACTAAACACTAAACAGAGGAAGAACAGAACCCGAAACCACAAACAGAACCACAAACAGAATACATAATAATAATCATAATAATCATAATAATCATAATCATAATAATAAACACAAAACGCTGGGTCACATGACCCAGGACCATGACAGTAAGACTCTGTATTCTTTGGAACAGCTCTAATCTCAGGAACAACTCAAATCTTTAAAAGTGTTTAGTCACTGATAAACATCCATGACTTATCATTGACATTTTTTCCAATATCCTGACTTTAGCTTTTATAATAATTGACTTTATTCTTCTAGTATTATTTACACTTATAATTTTGCTAATTATGTACTTTTTATGTTTTTACATGTGCACTATAAATAAAATTGTCCTGTGACTTTAATAAATACTAACTCTCCAAATATTATCCCAAAGGACATTTTTACCATAGATGAGGCCATTCCTGCTTCCTTGCGCTCCTGCCTTCTGTGTCTGATGTCTGTACTGGGGACCGTATTTGTCATCTGCATGGCAACTCCTTTCTTTGCCATAGTTATCATTCCTCTGGCCCTGATCTATTTCTTTGTACAGGTAAGCTAAACAAGGTAAAGAAGATATGTAAAAAAAAGCTACCCTAACTTTCCTATAATATGACATGCAAACTGATTTTGTTTTGTCGTTCTCTCTACACCCAGCGCTTTTATATTGCCGCTTCAAGACAGCTGCGCCGGCTGGACTCGGTGTCTCGCTCACCGATATACTCTCACTTTGGTGAGACGGTGTCCGGCCTGTCAGTGATAAGAGCCTACAAGCATCAAGAAAGGTTTCTTAAACACAATGAAGTAACTATAGATGAGAACCTCAAAAGTATCTATCTGCGGATCGTGTCTGACAGGTCAGACATTGAACAGTGTACCAAATACAGATAAGCATGTGATGCTAAATGATGAGACCCTAAAATTTGTTTGTGTGCATATTTGTGGGGTTTGTTTTCTTGACAGATGGCTGGCCATACGTCTGGAGTTTGTTGGAAACCTGGTGGTGTTTTTTGCTGCTCTGTTTGCTGTCATTTCCAGAGATTCTATTGACAGTAATGTGGTTGGCCTATCTGTATCATATGCCCTTAATGTCAGTCACAAAAACACTCAGAATTTATCCTTATTTCATCAGTTTTTAATATGTGTGATATTAATAAAATGCAGAAATAATGTAAACACAGACCTCTCTCCTGTTGGGGTTCTGCAGGTAACCCAGACCCTCAACTGGCTGGTGATGATGACCTCAGAGCTGGAGACCAATATTGTAGCTGTGGAGAGAGTGAACGAATACACTCAGCTTAAGAACGAGGCATGTAGAAATACTTTGTGAGCAACACATTATTTATCCATTCATCCATTCTCTTCAGTCTATCCTTATCTGGGTCACGGGGGTGCTGGAGCCTATCCCAGCTACCCTAGCGTGAGGGTGATACACCCTGGATGTGTCGCCAATCTGAAACAGGGATAACACAAAAGACAGACATCCATTCATACTGATATTCATACCTGTGGGAAATTTAGAATCTCCAATTGACCATACCCCAGTAACTGCATATCTTTGGACTGTAGGAGAAAGCCAGAGTACCCAGAGAGAACCCACACAGATATGGGGAGAGCATGCACACTCCACAAAGAAAGGTCCCAGCCAGATGCTTGAGTCTTACTCAGGACTTTCTTGCAGTGAGGCAACAGTGTTAACGACCATGCTGCCATATGACATTATTTATACTTTGGTTAAATCAAAATCTACTGTTTTCTTAAATAGGACATGAATTTTAGGATTTCTACAGGCTGTGAGTTTATTGTAACTTTGACAGTTTAACGGGAATCTAATAAGCTTGTGTGCGACATCAACTGCAATATTTGCTCACTGTACAGTGATAATACTTTTATTCCCAGCTGCTGTTTCTCCACTGTTTCTTAACATACTACCGATAATAGTTCAGATAATTGTCAAACAAACGAGATTTTGATGCAACAATTTCATTTTATGTTTCACTAACATTTGAGTTCACATGTTTGAACTCCACCTGTTATATTTGAGTTGGGTTGTTTATTCATAATGGCACCAGAGCTCCAATGATTAGCACATCCCATCATGATGTTCATACTGAATTTAATCTGATTTAGAATATAACATTGCACATGTACACTTGGCCTTAATTGTTAATCTTGGTTGCATATTTTCATTTGAGCTATTTAATTTTTTACCAAGTGTGACGTCTTTTTAAGTTTTCTTTTTTTCCTTTATTTTAGTGGTGTAATGTGTGCATGTCTGTATGTATGGCGTCTGTATAATTTTGTTTCTTATTTATCTTGGTTTGAATATTAATGCACAACATATAAAAGAGCTAACTTAGCTCAATTTGATAGCTTTTGTATTATATTACACATGCGTTCTGCTTCTTTTTCTGTTGTTACAGGCTGACTGGGTAACTGACACTCGACCTCCACAGATGTGGCCAGAGGCAGGAAGAGTGCATTTTGAGAACTACAAAGTCCGTTACAGACCTGAATTGGATTTAGTGCTGCATGGAATCACTTGTGACATCAACAGCACTGAGAAGGTGTGTGTGTGTGAGCGTGAGAGGGAGAGTCTCCATATATGTATAAAGTTCCTGTAAAAGTTATAGGTTTTACTGTATCTGATATCATATTCACCAAAGATACAAAAGCATGCACTGCTAAAAAAGAAAAAGAAAAAAAATTGGATGGACATTAAATCATTGGGAAGATTTTTTCTCCCTCATTGAAAAATCCATGATATATAAAATTGTACCACTATTTTTTAATTTAAAAGGTTAACTATTAACAACGTGTGCAAGCTTTCTGCTGGCTGACATTGGCCAACTGTATCTAAAATGTAGCTTCCAGATACAGACCTGCACATCATTTTTTATTTGAGTTTAGAAAAGCTATTATGTTGAAATTTGTAATTTGGACTTTGTGCTGTAAGACATTGACATTCTATTGTTTGGGGGTTTTTTTTTATGTTTTATAGACCAATCTATTAATCAATTACTCAAGAAAGATGCCACAGATCAATCTGTGTTGACAGTAATTACATATAATTAAACTGTAAAATAATGTGAACTATCAGTTTTTCTTTTAATTTATACATTATGTGTATTACTGTATATTATAATCAGCTGTGATATGTAAACATGTAACTAGTCTATGGGCAGTTGTTCCCAAACTTTTTTTGCTAGGCCGGAATATTCAGCATTGCTATCAATACATCCATCCATCCATCTTCTTGTGCTTATCCAGGACCGATTCGCGGGGCCAGCAGCCTAAGCAGAGAAGCCCAGACCTCCCTCTACCTAGTCACCTCCTCTAGCTTATCCAGGGGAACACCAAGGCATTTCCAGGCCAGCCAAGAGATATAATCTCTCCATGGTTTCCTGGGTCTTTGCTTTCTTGCTGAGGACCATGGCCTCAGATTTGGAGGTGCTGATTTTCATTCCCACCGCTTCACACTCGGCTGCAAACCGTTCCAGTGCGAGCTGGAGGCCATTACCCGATGAAGCCAACAGAACCACATCATCTGCAAAAAGCAGAGATGAGATTCTGAGACCACCCAAGTGAAAGCCTTCCATCACTTGGTTGCGCCTAGAAATTCTATCCATAAAAATTATGAACAGAAGAGCAGCCCTGGCTGAGCCCATCACCAAACAAGAACGAGCCTGACATTGCCGGCTATGCGGACCAAACTCTTGCAACGGTTGTATAAGGATTGAATGGCCCGTAGCAATGGGCCAAGGATCTCATACTCCTGGAGCACAGGACACTCCAAGGGACACGGTCGAATGCCTTCTCCGCGTCCACAAAACACATGTAGACTGGTTGGGCAAACTCCCACGCACACTCAAGTATCCTTGAGAGGATAAAGAGCTGGTCCTGTGTTCGACAACCAGGACGAAAACCGCATGGTTCCTCCTGTATCCGAGGTTCGACTAACAGACAGACCCTTCTTTCCAGCACCCTGGCATAGACTTTCCCGGGGAGGCTGAGGAGTGTGATCCCCCATAACTGAAATAAACCCTCCGGTCCCCCTTCTTAAAAATGGGAACCATCTATCAATCCAGAGGTACCACCCCTGATGTCCACGCAACATTGTAGATGTGTGTCAACCAGGACAGCCCTACAATATCTAGAGCCTTCAGGAACTCAGGGCATACCTCATCCACCCCAGGGGCTCTGCCACCAAGAAGTTGTTTAACTGACTCAGTGACCTCGTCCCAGTGATTGGCAGGTCATCCCCTTTGTCCCCAGATGAGATATACCAGTGGGATTAAGGAGGTCCTTGAAGTTTTCCTTCCACCGCCCGACAATTTTCTAAGTCGAAGTCAGCAGCGCTCCAACCGCAGTATACATAGTGCAGCTAGAGCACCTTTTTCCCCCTCCTGATTTGCCTGCCAGTTTGCCAGAATCTCTTCAAGGCGGTACGAAAGTCTTTTGCTATGGTCTCTCTGCACTCCTTCCGTACACGAGTTTTTGCTTCAGCCACTGCCCGAGCTGCATTCTGCTTGGTCTGTCGGTACCTATCAGCTGCCCCTTAAGTCCCACAGGCATCAACCACCCTGTGGCCACAGCTCATTGCAGCAGCTTCAGCATGCTGAACATGGTCCCTTCAGACTCAATGTCCTGAAGCTCTGCTGGAGGTGTGCGTTGAAGATCTCGCAGACTGGGGCCTCTTCTAGGCATTCCCAGCACACCCTAAGTATACATTTAGGTGCACCAGGCCTGTCCAGCATCCTTCTATGCCACCTGATCCAACTCAACATCAGATGGTGATCAGCTGACAGCTCAGCCCCTCTCTTTATCTGAGTGTCCAGAACATATGGCCACAGGTCTGGTGATACAATTACAAAATCAATCATCAACCTGTCGCCTAGAGAATCCTGCACAGAGAATCCTGGTGCTACATGCACATGTTAGAACATGGTGATTGTTATGGCCAAACTGTGGTTTGCACAGAAGTCCAACAACAAAACACCGCTCAGGTTCAGATCCAGGAGGCTGTTCCTCCCAGTCACGCCCCTCCAGGTCCCCCTGTTGTTCCCCACGTGTGCACTGAAGTCTCCCAATAGGACAACAGAGTCCCCAATGGATTAGAGTAAACTCAAACACTGACAACGTTGAAATATTGGTGTCAAAGTAAAACTGAGTAAAGACTGTCTGCATTGCAATAACATATTTCACTGAATTACTACAAATAGCAGTGATGACTATAAGCACTGTAAAATATCTGCTACCTCTGAAAAATGTTGCTTCTTTCTGTAACATTACTGAAATGTCTAAGATCTTTTACAAACTAAGTACAGACTGAGTATATTTGCTTATTATTGCATTATTTATTGCTATACTGTTAAATACAATTTATATCCAGAAAGAAAAATGTGTAGATTTTTTTTTTTTCTTCAAATATGTGCCAGCTGTTATTTTGATCTTATGTGTTTTCTCTCACTGCATTCAGATCGGTATTGTTGGTCGCACAGGAGCTGGGAAATCAAGTCTTACCAACTGCCTGTTTAGAATTATTGAAGCTGCTGAAGGTCGCATCCTCATTGATGATGTAGATATCGCTACAATAGGCCTGCACGACCTGAGACACAGACTCACAATTATACCACAGGTATACACATAAATATAAACAATAACCTTGTCAAAGAGTTTGATATTTCTAAAAGTACACTGATATTTGTAATCCCGTGTGCACAGGATCCCGTTTTGTTCTCGGGGTCACTGAGGATGAACCTGGATCCATTTGACAAGTTCAGCGATGAGGAGATTTGGAGAGTGCTGGAGCTCTCTCATCTAAAGAGCTATGTATCAGGGCTGCAGGAAGGATTACAGCATAAAGTGGCAGAGGGAGGAGAAAACCTCAGGTGGGTAATAAAATTAACAATACGGCCTCTGGGTATAAGTTATATATAAGTATAAGTTTTGTACAGTTCGTTATTCTAAACCTTATGTAATGTTCTGCAAAACTTACATAAACCCTAATTGTATTTGAACACATGAGTGTCATTTGTGGTTTACTTTTTTCTTTTGCGCTACAAAAACCCTCTTAAGATATCAATACTTTAATACAATCTTTCCAGTGTTGGGCAGAGGCAGCTGCTGTGTCTGGCCCGAGCTCTCCTGAGAAAGTCACGTATCCTAATTCTGGATGAAGCCACAGCAGCTGTTGACCTGGAGACAGACAACCTGATTCAGAACACCATCCGCAAAGAGTTCTCAGACTGCACAGTCCTTACCATCGCCCACCGCCTGCACAGTATCATGGACAGCTCTAGGTGAGTTATACCTTTTCCCTTAACATTTTTGGATGATGTGCCCTACCTTATTTTATTTCTGTCAGGGTCAAATTTCTTTCTTTTCCAACCCTTCCTTCTCATGCACATAATTTATGTGCATGACAAGGAATCAACCACAATTAATTTTGCTTTTTACACATTGTAATTTCTCAAAATTTGACTGAATCTATTTCCAGCAACAGAAAATGAGAAATATTGTGCACTAAATAAACCCGTTATGTAGTACCAATGACTGTATGAATGATCTGATCAAACATACATAATATGCCAGAGTGGTATTTGACAAAATAATCTAAACTTAAGGTTCACTGACTCCTTTTTCTTGACTTGGACATTATCTTACCCAGAACTTGTATATTTTGCCTTAGAGGGGCCAGATGAAGAGTGATTCAGAGATCCTCTATGAGAGCTAACAGGGAACGTTCTGGCTGTTGTTTGTGCTTATGCAACAAATGATAGTTCAGAGTACCCAGCACCCTTCCCATCTGGTGACTACATCATGCTACTAAGACGCTTTAATGCTCATGTAGGCTGATCGGACGCCAAGTGATGTTCTGTTATTAGACTTCTGTGCAAATCACACGTTGTCCATAACGAACACCAGATTTGAACAAAGTATGTCCATAAGTGCACATGGAACCAGGAAACCCTAGGTCCCAAGTTGGTGATCAATTTCTTAAGCATATCATCAGATCTGCAGCTATATTCTGAACACCTGGGTGAAGAGAAGAGCTGCGCTGTCAGCTTACCTGGATCAAGTAAAGGAGCATAATGCTGGACAATCCTGACGTTGGAGGCTCCGGTCTGCAAGCTTTCCACTCCTGGCAGAGCTTTGACAGCACTCCGAGGGAGGCTTAAGACAATGAGTCTGAATGAACCATGTTCTGCACCTGCATTTTTGAGGCTCTTGCATGGAGCTGTGGTTTTAGGGGGGTTGATGCATGTTGTGGTGGTAATCCCCAAAGCAGATGGTAGAGACCAGAGGTGAAGAGAGTTGTCAAGCTTAAGAAGGAATCCTATTGGGCCTGGTTAGCTTGTGGGACTTCTGAGCTAACTGATAGATGCTGGCAGGTCAAGCAAAACATAGTTAGCTGAAGCAAAAACTCAAAAACCCTCAGAGAATTCAGGAGGGTAATGCCCTACTCATACGGTGTATAGTGTGAGTGTGATGCTGCTGAATTCAACTGAGGATATATTTGGATAGTAGAAAGAATACTTTGTCAACCTCTGTAACCCCTTACATGCAGTCTGAAGATGAGGGGATGACTTGTTCATCACTAGGGATGAGGTCACTGAGGTAGTTAAACAATTCAGGATCGATAGACTGAATGAGTTCTTTAAGGCCCCAGATGTTGTAGCGCTGACTTGGTTTACACACCTCTCCAAGGTTACGTGGAGCTCTGGGGCAGTGCCTCTAGACTGGGAGAATCGGGTGGTGTTTCCCAACTTTAGGAAGGGGGACTAGTATGTGTACTCCAGCTAAAGGGAGGTCACAGTCCTCAGCCTCACCAGGAAGGTCTATGCCAGGGTACTGGGGGGCGACCGTGGCTCAAGGGATTGGGAAGCTCATCTGTAACCGGAAGGTTGCCGGTTCGATCCTCCTGCTCTCTCTGTCCTGGTCGTTGTGTCCTTGGGCAAGACACTTAAACCTACCCTACAGTCTGCCCCAGGGCAGCTGTGGCTACAACTGCAGCTTACCTCCATCAGTGTGTGAATGAATAGTGGAATTGTAAAGCGCTTTGGGTGCCTAGAAAAGCGCTATATAAATGCAATCCATTATCATTATTACTGGAAACGAGAGTTCATACTTCTCTTGGATCTTTGGATTCAGGATAAGCAATGTGGTTTTCGTCTTGTTTGGGGAACAGTGGACCAGATCTTTATTCTGTAGTCCTGTTAGTTTACAGCGAAGTGTGAAGTGGTGTGAATGTACCACTCCAAGTCTGTGGCCATAGGCCTCAGGCAGAAAAGAGTGTTTAGCCTGAGCCAGAATAAAAAGTATACGTTTCTCTGGGTGTTGTTCACAAGTGAAGTGAGAAACTGACAGATGGATTGGGGGTGATGCTGCAGTGATGTAGATGCTACTTAGGTCTGTAGTAGTAAAAAGAGAGCTGAGCTTTAAAGCAAACCTAGCGATTTAGCAGTCAGTCTATGTCCCCAACCTCACCTATTGTCATGAGTCTTAAGCTTTCTCTTAAGGGTGGCTGGGCTCTCTCTTTAAGATAGGATGAAAAGTGCAGTCATTGGAGAGGGGCTCCGAGTACTGCTGCTACTCCTCCACATCAAAAGGAGGGAGGCCCCAAAGTAGATCCAGCACATGCTGGAGAGATCATGTCTCTCAGCTGGCCTGGGAATGCTTTGGTGTTCCCCAGCCACCTCCTCCAACTTATCTGGGGAACACCAAAGCATTCCCTTATGCTAGACAGTATGGACATTACTCATTGGATTACTATTAAAGTCTGTGCTTCTACCCTACAGGGTAATGGTGCTTGATGCTGGAAAAATAGTGGAATTTGATTCGCCGAACAACATGCTTGAAAAAGAAGGTCATTTCTACGCCATGGCAAAGGATGCTGGGATAACACTAGAAAGCAGCACACATTTATAACTTTGTACTTGTTTTATATATGATTTAGCTCCAACAGTTTCAGGTTTCAGGTTCCATAAAATGTACTAATTGTGTTGTGAGATTGTTTTTTTTTTTTTTTTTTAAATTAGGATAGCTGTTGGAAAAAAAACACACAAAAAATGAAAGATACAAAACAAAAGTGTAATGTCTAGTGTAAGGTGTGATTACAGGAGGTTGAGGGTCACCTTTGTATATTTTATTTATATTTGTCTCTGTATTTATATATGTGTGTGTGTGTGTGTGTGTGTGTGTATATACATATATATATATAACAATTCTGTAACTGTAACTTCGGTCGTTGCTGTGCTTTTTGGAAGTCGAATTTCCCAGAGGAACCCACCCGAGGGATTAATAAAGTTCTATCTTATCTTATCTTAAAAACTCGTCTGGGCTTCTTTTGCAGTTGTTGTAGCATATGTTGGGTAACACTCTATACAGTGGTGGGAAACTGATTTTCCCAAGGGACCAAATAAGAAACAGGCTCTGATGAGGAGGGCTGTTGTGAAGGGAGGCAGACTCAGTTTCTCATGTGCCTGCTTGGGGAATTAATTGGCCACCATTGCTCTATCCTGTATTGGTTGCAAACTCCATTCTACAATTTTTTAGATTTTTACTTTGAAATTCCTTTAATTTCATGCCAACATCAACTGTCATTCTGTTATGTTTTGCTTATTAACATAATAATAGTGCTATTTCCACATGCTGAGTGCATGAAGAGTGATGTTGGTGACAACCAGATAATATTTTCAATTTTTTCTATTACAGTGTAAGATCCAAAAGCAGATATGACCTACTGCTGTAATTAAGTGATATGAGACAATATATTGAGGAGAAGAGCAAAGAGAATGAAAAGAGTTGTTTGCACAAGACAACAAAGCAGGGGAATTGGAATACATGTGTCTCTAAAGTATGAAGAACTATACTTGATGTATATTTATTCATCCATTTATCTGCCTTTAGTTATTTTTTTGTTTTGTTGCACTTTATTCTAATTAATGGGGTTTTTTCAGCATGTAGAATAGGATAGCACTTAAAAAAAATGTGGAAAGACTGCTCCAGGTGAGGCTCGAACTCACAACCTCAGCATTGCTCTACAATGTACTGTCATATAAGTACCGCACGCTAACCGATTGCGCCACTGGAGCACATGAATCATTTTCCATATTGAATTAAAAACATACTTTTTGTACACTGATTGTTTTGTGGCTATTCTACATACACTATTTTTACATGAAGCAGCTGTTTTTAGCCACTGCTAAATTTCTACTAGTCAGTCTTGTGACCATCTGGGAGTGTGTTTGTGTGTGTGTGTCATAAGAGAGGGAGATGAAGGAAGCGAGAAAGAGGGTAAGTGAGCAAGACGCAGAGAGAAAGAATAAGACTCACTGAGGGAAGGAGAGACCAAAGACTTGTTTTTTTGCTTGTGAAGCCTGCTGCCAGTCTTCATCCTGCATCTTTTCCCTAGAAGGTGAGTCTGTACTACTCATCAAATAGCCTTTACCTTTAAATAGAGACTTTCAGTTGCATATTATAGCCTTAAAATAGTCATTAGTTTGGTTTTAAATTATATATTAGCTTATTGGTCATGTTACGGGTTGTAAAGAGCATGTATGTCAGCTTCATATTGAACTGAAAGACATGTTTGACATAATTACAGTATACTTTAAAGGTTTCTAATTGGTATATTTTTAGAATATTGACCTTTACAGCATATTTTCTCTGCAAGTACTTAGTTAAAGTGTTTTATCAGCATTACTGATTCAATTTATCCATTTATGAATGCCTTACAATATCCTAATGTTAAGCTTCTTTTTATCTCCAGTGTGTTTTACAAAGATTTTGTAGGTGACAGTAGATTTCAATATGAATTTTTTAAAAGGAAATTAAATTATTATTATTATTATTATTTTACAATTGAAAGGAAGCTATTAAGCTGGCTTATCCAATTATATGCACACAATCTCTCCCTGTCTTCTTATTATTTAGCAAACACACAAATTGGTTATTTAAGCTGAAGAAAAAAGAAAAATCTGATTTCTCCTGCTGTTTTAGCCACTCCACCACCCCCATCATCTGTGGCTTCAGGGGATTTATTTTTGCATCACTTCCCAATTTTATGTCTAACATTTTGCAGAGAGTGATGAGTGAGAAACTATACAAAACTATAATTGCATGGTTTGCTGCAATAACTCAATCATCAGCAATTGAAAATAGTTCTAAAACATAATTAAATGTAAAAAATTGTGTGTCCCAGCTGCAGATTTATTCCTTCCTTTCTTTAAGCAAAATCAGTAGACATTTTTAGAGAGACAAGTACAAAAATGCCTTTTATTTGTTTATTTGACATTATGGAAATAATAAATATTCCAGGATTTGTATTAAAAAAAAGGCTTATTGAAAAAAATGACATAACCTGAATACAAATAACCCTTTCTAATGACTGTTCAATGACTGTTGATCATCTGTACTCAGAGTTGATTAAGTTTAAAATTTTGTTTATAAATCAATGGAAAGTAAAGCATGTATCCAGCAGCATAATAAATAAAATACGCAGAGAAAGAACAAGGTACTGAATACGTTTACTGTTGCCATCTCTATTTTTGTATCATGTAAAGAAGAGTTAATAAACTAATTTTCCTTCCCTTGTCTTTTTAAAAGAGGTCTCGAGTGCCGTGCCTTGTGTCAGTATGGATGATTTCTCTGGTCTCTGCTGTCCCCTTTGCACTGGTCTATGACCAGGCACGCGCTTGCATCCTGGACTACACAGCTACCACTCAAGAAGATGCCTTCCAAGTTTCTACCATGTGTGAGATGACAGAGCCAGATCCTGCGCATATCTACAAAGGCGCCTTACTTCTGAGAGCCGGGTTCTTCTTTCTGGTGAGACGAGTACCATTTAACAGGTTATGTTTTTGTGTCAACGTAAAACAAAGGGACCTAACAGGCCTCTCCAATAACAGGTCCCACTAGTGTCCATCCTTACTCTTTATATGCTCATCCTGCACTACCTGAGGAAGAATAGCCATCAAAGGACAAACATGGGTCTTATGCCACAGGATCCAGAAGGAAGGTGAACAATCAAGTGTCACCAGAATGGGAAACTGCTTGTAAATGAAAAGAGACCTCTAAAACTAATGGGTGAGCGATAAAAAAAAGTTTAAAATCCTATTACTGCTTTGAAGGACACATACCAGGTCAATCTATAAAGCAGTGGCTTCAGTAATGGCAGAAGAGTACAGGACACTGCTCTTCTTTATCTAATCAATGAGACAATCATAAACAGCTTTGCTGTCCTGCAATTACTCCAGTTTATATGCAAATGAATTACATTAGTGTACTATTAAAAATCATTTCAGAATGTTGAATTATCAACACTCTCTCTGTTCTGCTTTTCAGGTGCAGCTGTGGTGGCTTTTTTGTTTGCAACTTTCCTGATATCGCCTCATCACTTATGCAGGTTTACGTGGTTGTGTGGTCCGACACGGTCCTTTCCATTTAAACAATCTTGAAATCGTATTTGTCCCTCCCACTGTGGTATATCAACGGTGCTTTGGACCCCCTGTTGTTCTGTATTTCCTCCCACACATTTCGCAGGGCATGCTGGAGAACCCTGGGTAAGCTCAGACCTCACTGCTACTGGACCTATGGGCTCACGTCTCAGTTGAGACAGAGGTCTGCAGAAGAAGCAAACGTGACAGCCAAAGAGAGGATTGATGGTAAATTCTGTGAAGAAAAATGTGAAAAGAAATTTCAATATAGTGGCTAAAAATCAGATAAGAGGAGTGGACGTGGAGTGGATGCACAGCAAAATCTCCAGTGTTAAATTAACACTGGAGAGTGTCTATATGGGTCCACACCTCTGAGTGTTAAATACAACACTGTTGAGTGTTAAATTAACACTTTTGACAGTGTTATATGTTTAAAAGTAACCTAGTCAGTTTTGAAGATTAACAATGGCTAACACTGAGCAGTGCTGATTTTCTAACACTGGAAAATAACTCAAAATGTTAGAAATATTCCAGTGTTAGAAAATCAGCACTGCTCAGTGTTAGCCATTGTTAATCTTCAAAACTGACTAGGTTACTTTTAAACATATAACACTGTCAAAAGTGTTAATTTAACACTCAACAGTGTTGTATTTAACACTCAGAGGTGTGGACCCATATAGACACTCTCCAGTGTTAATTTAACACTGGAGATTTTGCTGTGTGGGGATAAACATGAAAGCCTCTTTTCAGTATGAGCTGCACTGATTAGCGCTCTGAATTCTGTGCTATACTCTTTCATGCTATTGTATCACTGCCTCCTTTCATTTCTTTCTCTTGCTCAAGGTTTTCTGAGTCTTTTTGTAAATATGGTAAAATGATTGACTCTTTCTACAGTACGTGTGGAATTCACATTTTTAGAGTCCTTTTTTGTGTAGCTACAGAAGAAAATGATTTTACAGCAACTGGTGTAAAGCTCACGTTGTGGTGTGCAGTCTTACATTTGTATATAAATTTAGAACACAGCATTTGCAAATGATTACCAAAAAAAATATTTATGAGTCTGCTGTTATAAAGAAGTTTAAAATATATGTTGAATAAGATTAATATTGAAGTTTGTTACAGGTGTGACATATTCATTTTTCAACATGGAGAAGATTCATGCGCTTGTATGCATAGCTGATGCTGCACTTGACTTTAACTGTTTTTTTGTTTTTATTTTTAAGAAAAGGTAACTCCCTAAATGAGTCATACATGTGTTGCTTTCTGGCAGCGCTGATTACACATGATTATGTGTTTTCTTCTCAGAAAACTGCTTAAAACTGGCTTGACTATTCCTACATTTTTAAAATAAGTCAATTTGTCTGTAAATTTCACAACACGCAGGATATATATATATATATATATATATATATATATATATATATATATATATATATATATATATATATATATATATATATATATATATATTTCAGACCTTTGAGACCCTTGTTGTATGTTTAATGCTTTATAAATATATGTTTTTTTCAAATATGTTTATGTTTTATTCTTTGGAGCACACGAGTCAAGTTTGTGTTGCCAAGACAACCAAACACCAGGAGACCTGACTTGACTGAAACCTCACCGATCAGCATTCTATAAATATAGACTCACTGAAGTATAACCTGTGGATGTATTGTGTTCCTGGACAAAGCATGATGTTGATTTATATGACATTTTAGTGCACAAGGCTTCCGTTTAGTCATGATACACTTTTTTATTGGAAATTGGCTGCTTTTTCACTCATTTTCAGTTTAGCCCTTGTACCTGACCATTTTTAGAGGAATTTTTTCTTTGTTTGTTAAACCACTTAGCATAAAAACACACAATTACTTTTCAGTCTTTTATTCATTTTTGCATACACACTCTTATACACATGTATTAGAAGAACAAAATGCCACAGATAATGGGCAAAAAATCAGAGAAAGGGTAAGGTATAGAAATTAGTTTTCAGTAGTCTTTTTAATTAAGCTAAATTAATAGGATGAAGGAGGCTGTTCCAGAGTTTAGGTGCCAAAACCTCAACGTCTGGTGTTAAAATAACTGGATACACTGATCAGATGATTGGAGAGACCGGCTGAAGTTATAAGGTCTCATTGGCTCTACTATATACGCAGGAGCCTGTACACCTAAGGGTTTCAATAATAATAAATTTACTGATCAAATAGTTAAGAAGTGTCCAAAACTATGCTCTAATAGGATTTTTTTTTTAAAGTTTCTATTTATGCTTTTACAAAATTTGCAAAACGATGTCCAAATAAATACAGTGTACTTGTCCTTCAATGCCAAACCTGTAACCTACATACTTTGAGTTGGTGTATGTATTTTAGATGTATCAAAATTTTATACTATTTTTCAGATTTAGTAACTGTATAGTCTTTGATCCACGTTAACCTTACAAACATCTGGTAACTCTAACAACAGATGCATAGAAACATAACATCAAATCGCCTCTGTCAGTGCAGTGGCTGTGACTACAGTGTAGCTTGCCATCACCAGTGTGTGAATGTGTGTGTGAATGGGTGGATGACTGGATGTGTAAAGCGCTTTGGGGTCCTTAGGGACTAGTAAAAAAGTGCTATACAAATACAGGCCATTTACCATTTACCAAATGAACATCAGAAGGGGGAAAGCCACATATACCCAGATGATTAAGGGGCACTTCTTTACAGCTCAAGGCACACTTGCAAAAGGCATTAGGTGCATCACAGAGTAAAACACTAAACGTGAACACTTCCCCAGCAACCCATCTCTGTCTGAGGATCTTGATTCCATAGCACTCTAACCCTGACAATAATCCTAGATAGGCACTGACAGATTGTGAACATAAACTGTCAGAGGTGTTGACTGACATCCTGAATACTTCTCTCTCTCACAGGCATCAGTACAGACCTGGCTTAAGACTGCCACTATTATTCAAAAAGTTGACAGTGACAGCCCTGAATAACTACTGACCTCGCACTGACTGTCATGAAGTGTCCCACGTAAAGAACTCCACTGATGTCACTGTGGACCTCTACCAGTATGATGCCATCTCATCACTGGTTCATACAGCCCTGAAACACCTGGAAAATAAGGAGTTTTATTTATATGTGCTTTTACTGGATTTCACTGCCTTTGACACAACCCACAGACTGCAGTGCAAAAACTCTCAACACTAGGTGTGAGTTCCTCCCTCTGCAAACAGGTTCTGGATTTATTAGCCAACAGGACACAATTCAAAAATGTATATTTTCAGGAACAGAAAATGATAACTGTTTCCTAATCATGATGTTGCAGTCTATTGTATCATAGCTTGCTGTTTTGTTTTGTTTTTTTGGAGAAAAAAAAAAACGCAACGGACGTGACGTGTCTATATCTCGGCCAATCACAAGTCAATGGGCGGGACTAAATATGAACCAGCGGAGGATTCAAAATGAAGATGGCGGCTGAAAATGGTTCCCCAAACAATCACAAACTCGAAAGAAAGTAAGGACTTTTTGATTAATTTGACAAAGATGAACACGTTACAGTGCTGCTGAGTAAACTATGCCTCCATCAGAGGATTAGTACTAACAAAACAAAACTCTGTTTTTACTACTTTGCACTGGGACTTGTGTTTTTTCCCTGTTAGCAATAGCCAGTGGAGCTAAGTTAACCTAGCAACAGTTTATACTAACATAAGCTAATGTTAATTCGATAATTCACGCAGTCTTACTTTTAAGGCTTTATTCTCGGGCCAGCTCGAAGTTTTATCATTTCAAGTGGACATTAATCTATGGCGTATGTGTTTCCTTTAACAGGGAGACAAAATGCAATGTGTTTATCAGTCAGGAAAAGCCGAACCAGCCTGTCATCTTTAACCCGGACTTCTTCGTGGAGCGGCTGAGACATGAACATCCGCAGGCTTTCACGGAGCTGGTACTTAGCAACATCACTCGAATGATAGATCTGCCTGGGGACGAGTTTGCCCAGCTTACTGGAGACTCGGAGCCTAGAGTCCCCTCATCCAGCGGCTTTCTACGCTCCTTTAACTTCCTGAAACGGAAAGGTTAGGCCATAAGAGTCTTCGTTATGCACACATGTTAACCGCCTTTGAAACTGTATTTTGAATAAATATGATTTATGTAATGCTTATATTCTTTTGTTATTGATTTCCTGAGGGAGAAAGCAGAGTTGTGTGGAGTTTCTCAGTCATGTAATTTTATTTCTAAGGCTGAAATAATTTAGTAGTTAAGCAATCAGTACATAATTTACCATAAGCAAATATGATAAGATTGCTTGTTCCTGCTTATGGGGAGTTTAGGGGGGCATGAAAAAGAAGGCAGCATCTAACCCTCACAAATGAAAAGCAAGAGTAATCCAGTGTTTATTTTGGTTAAGCAAATCATCTCTCATCTAATTATTCATCAGGTGATGAACAATAAGGACTGAAGACTAAAGCGCTTTAGATTTTCATCAAGTCATCTTGTAGTTATAATTTGCCTCTCACATCTTTCTATTTTGACTAGAATAGGTCCATTTGTACACAAAAAGCCTACAATCAGCCTTGATGTGTCATTTGATTTCTTGCAGACAAAGGAGTCGTTTTTGGTGCACCATTAACTGAAGAAGGAATCTCACAGATCTATCAGCTCATCGAGTACCTGAATAAAAGTGAGTATTGATTCACCTGCTCATATAACGTGACATTAAATGAACCGTATCATCCAGAGTGTTTTGTGATATTGCCCCTTTGCCTATGTCACCTCCAGAGGCAAAGAAATTCTTAACAATATTATTTTTTGAAACACGATTAAAATAACTGGATTATACTAAATCGTATATGTCAAGCATCACACTTTTTACTTGCTCTGTAACTTAGTTTAAGCATTGAATTGCCATGAGGTCATGGTTTATTTCTAGAAAGCAATGATGTCATTCACTGAAAGTGGACACTGGATGAAAATGTTTGAATCAATAATTTATCTGAAAGCACTTTGCTCTTGCTGACTCCCTCCTTCCATTTACTTCTCTCCATCACTCACCTTACTGCTGTGTCTTTGGCTCTCTGTGTCTCCTTCACTGTGTGTCTGCCTACCTAAACACCCTCCACCCTCCCCCTTTCTGGCTGTCTCTCTCCATCTTTCTCTCCCACCCCTCAGACCTTCATGTGGAGGGGCTGTTTCGTGTGCCAGGCCACAGCTTAAGGCAGGCAGCCCTGAGGGAGATGCTGAACACTGGGGCAGAGATAGATCTAGAGACAGGCGATTTCCACCCCAATGATGCCGCAACATTGCTCAAGGCCTACTTGGGAGAGCTTCCAGAGCCTCTGTTGACACACAGACACTATCATGCTCATCTGAAGATTGGAGGTGCTGGTTGGCTCGTGCACAGATCTTTGTCATTCAGATTAATGCACGGTCAGGAAAAATATTGCTTACCTGTGCTTTGTAATATTTTTCGTCACTTGTTTTTAGAGTTGACTCGCTTTGATGATCAAGGGGATAAGACAAATGTGCCAGATAAGGAACGCCAGATCGAGGCGTTTCAGCTCCTGTTTATGCTTCTCCCATCTGCCAACCGGAGCTTGTTGAAGCTGCTGTTTGATTTACTGCACAGCACAGCTCGCAATCAGCACTCCAACAAGATGTCTGCTATCAATTTAGCCAAGATGTTTGCTCCACACATCATCTGGCCCAAAAATGTAAAGACCTTAGGTTCATTTTGTTCTGTCTTCCGAAACACTGTTTGCAGTCAAATGAACTATGACAAATAATAATAATAATAATACTAGCTTTTTGTGTTTCTTTGTGACCTCTTCTTCTTCTTTTAATTTTGCAGGTAATGGCAAGTGATCTTCAGGGAGACATAGAAAAACTCAATAATGGCATAGCATTCCTTATTAGACACTCACAAAAACTGTTCAAGGTAAGCTCCCCAGGCATTGATCACTTATTGCATCAGTGTTGTTTAACTTATGAAAAAATAAACAAAATGCTTTTTTTTTTTTTTTTTTTTTTTTTGCTTTTATTGACAATAGAAAAATCAAAATGTAACATTTCCTTTTAAAACAAAACCCAGGCAGGTCTTATCAATTAAACGTTATTAGGTGTCATATAAACAGGCACCTAGATGGTATCTCACAACCATATGCCATGTATTATAACAATATGTCTTCTCTTTACTTAATGAAAGTTTCATAATAAGGGCCTTTGTCGCCAGGGTTACAAGTACAAACAAACGTGATAGAGAGCAAGAACACAGAAATTATATATATATATATATATATATATATATATATATATATATATATAAAAGGAAAATTATAATCATTTAAATGTCCTGCAATCAGCCGCCATAAGGCTCTTTACCTGCACACATTGTATTTGACAAATTCCTGTCAATATAAAGTTTTGAGTTCAAGCAGGTTTAGAGGAAGAAAGAAGTAGGCGGCTGATGGCGCCCTTTTAACTCAGTGTCTGAAGTGTAGGATTTTAAAGGTATTTGGACAGAGAATCATCATCAAACTTAATATTTCTGAAATTTCCAGGCCATCTTAAATCTCACCTGCTGCGATGTGTCTCAGATTGGAATTAAGATCAGGTTTTTTAATTAGTCTATTGAGAATATTTCATTTATGGGTATTTTTTTTTATTACAGCTGGGACTTTTTTGGTCTTTAACTAATATGTTCACCTATAGCCTACATACTTGACTAACATTAAGTTTTTTCCCCATCAAACAAATGGTTTTCCTGTGTTTTTCCATGTTACTGATGCATTTGTTGCTTTCTAGTTTTGTGTGCAGATTTTTTTCCCCTTTGGATTTGCCCAAGTTTTGATTTTATATGCTGTTAATTATTTTATGTCTAACAAATACTTTATTCAATACTAATTTGATTAAACTACTGAAATGAAACCACAGGCCACTTTAATCAGATCCCTTTATGTAGTATGAATTATTTATTTCAGTTTCAAAGTAGAACATAGTTAGCCTTAACGCACTGTGCTTTATGTCTGAATAACTTCCACATTAGTATATTTAGTTGTTTCCAGAGGCTTTAATGTTCGTCTGTTTTCATTGAAGGCGCCTGCGTATATCAAAGAATATGCCCGCTTGTACTTCACAGGATCAAAAGCTCTTCAGTCAAATGTAAGTATTTTTGTTTTCTATTTCTAACAGAGTTTGTCTTAGTAGGGAAAAAAGGGAGCGTTAGTACTGCATTGCACTTAGCAAATTACCAAATCCAGTCACTTCAGTGTTTGGTTCATTTTAGACACTTGGATGTCTAACTCCAGAACCTGGAAAGGCTGGTGTCTTCAAGGCGTTTAATAGAATAATTTTCAAACGAGCCGGAAATAAAACTTAAATACTGGTTCAGTAGTCAGATTTTAAAGCTGTTTGTAAACTCTCACTTAGAGCAACAAGTAAATCTTTGCAGTTATCTCTCAAAAACTGTTTGATTGGTTTTGTTCTATGAAAACAGATTTTTGAATGTTATTTGGTTTGTTTTGACATTTTTTAGGATGACTTGACTCTCTGTTCTGGGGCCAAAGAGGGCCCTATGACTGCAGTGACAGTGGCCTCCCCTTCTCCCTCCATAACAACAGTCACATCTGATACTCAGAATTACACTGAATCAGCCCTCAGAGAGCTTTACCAGCAAGTCAGCAGCATGCCAGAGTCTGCCAAAAAGAAAAAACTCATCAGACAGGTACTCAGTGTGATGCTGCTGTGATAAGAAAGACATGCATACAAGGTGCTTGGAGAACCAACACGTAAGGTGGTGTATTTTTCTGTGTAGATCGAGAAACAGACACCCTCAGCAGAGTCTCGGGCACCATTCAGCAGGAGGCACTGGCGTTCACGCTCTTGGGGTGGAATAATAAAGGTTTGTTGATAGTATTTGTGTGTCTGCATTACCCATCATGTGATTTCTTGCCAACCTCTTATAGACACAAAGCTTTTCATATATATTTGCCTGTGATCCTATTAATCAGTGTTTTGATTATTCCAAAATCTGTTGATCTTGTGTAATAGTTTTTTCTTATTTTTCTAACAGAAGAAAGTGTTTGGAAGCCAAATGTTAGCTGAGAAAGAAAATGGCAGACCACAGACTCATCTACCCAGCTGCTCTGCTGATGGACAGGTAAAAGAAGGAACCAGCTGTGCACAAACAAACACAAGTATATTTTAAAATAAGTCTGAGAAGGAGAACCTGCACCTTATTTAACATAAGTTTTGCTGCTGTAAAATATTAGCTAACTGGTGCTGCAGAGTGAAAAAAGTCTTTAGCACTTTTTTTCTTCTGCCTCCAACTGAGTGACTGCTGCTTTGGATACTAGTGATCAGACAGGAAATAAACTCGGTGCAGGTGATAATCTTTAAAAAACTGCCCCTAATAAACCCCTCATTGTAGTGATTACAATGTAGAGGGAAACAGCTAAGAAGTAATTCTTTTATTTTAACCATGACCAACTAAAATGTCACACTGAAATTATTGGCCACAGTTTGCTTTTAAAACTGTCATCGGCTACAGCTGGAGAGCAGTTTTCCTCATTACTGTGTTGAACTTTTCTGGCATTTCAGCCATCAGTCTGCGGTTCACCACAGGCGGTGCTTAGATTGTTAATGATGCCTGTGCTCAGCTGAAAGGACTGAACATTACCTAATCGTCTCTCTCTTTCTCCCTCTTTCCTCCACCAGGATTAATCGTGTGTGAAAGGATGTGCGCCTCTCAACTTGGGAACCATCAGTCTGACTTTTGTGTAAAAGTAATTAAATGATCATCTCGAGTTCTCTGTAAACGGAAGGTGTATTATAAGGTTTTCTTTACAAACCATGTTTAGATTATCTTTTTTTGTCTCCATTTTTTGTCACAAAGTTTTAGACTTTGAGTTAAAGAATCTCGACCTTTTTTATCGAGCTCTCTCTTTTTTTTTCTCAGTTCAGCAGAAGTAATTGGAGTGAGAGCGCTGATATGTTCTTTTTTTTCTCACTTCACCTCTTTTCAAGAGTTTCGTCTTACTTTCTTGTTCAGTGATGATGCTCCTTATTATGCAGTGTAATTGCATTGGTGAAATTTGCATCCTTAGCTTTGTGATTGAGTGAAACCTGTCGGATTTTAATTTGAAAAGCATTAATGTATTTATTTTTCACTGGACTTCTGGATGATTTCCATCAGGATCTCATTAGTATAGGGCATTGGATGGAAAATGTGATATACAGAGTTTCTATTTAAATGTTAAAATTGCTTGTAAGTTGTAGGATAATTAGATTTGGTCACTGAAAACCAAAGTTATTTAAATCCAAAGTGTGCCTTAAAATGAACATATCTGAAAGTTTTACGAAGATTATCCTTCCCCAGTAGCTTATTTTATGTGTCGATAAAATAAGAAGGATGCTTAGTGAAAGGTCAATGGAGCTTGTGTACTTTATGTCAATATTTGTTTGTTTCACTTTAGCACAAATCCTTTCTTGACACTATGATCCCGTAAGCTACTGCTTCTTTAAACTGTACCTTGGTTTTCTGTGGTTGGTCTTAGATCTTACATCCGGTTTGAATTCTTATGCAGCACCATATATGGTTTTATAGCTTTATATTATTTTTTTGTTTGTTTTTTACCTTTGACGATACTGCAAGATATTTTTTTAAAATTCGTTTTTATTGTCCATATTATATTTATCGTTACTCAGTTTTAGTTTAAGTGAGTGGTTGAATGCAGATGAAGATGGATCGTTTACTTGCCCTCTGCTGTAACTGGTAATCCAGGTGTTTTTCTGGGAGAGTTTTGGCTACAACCACTTTTAACCCCACTTTCTTGCCTTACTCCATGAGTGAAACTCACTTTTCACTGCTGTTACAATTTAACTATAATGTGACCATGTAAACTGGTGAATCTGGTGCTACTGTGAAGCTATGCAACTCAATGTAATTAAAAGACATCAAGCTGCACTCCATAGTTGGCTCTTTTTTCTTTTCTTTTTTTTGAAAAGGCCAAACTTGAGTCACTGAGCATACAGACATAATTGTGACCATGCTTTCGAATGATTATTATTCTATTAATCATCACAATTTAAGTACTTCTGCCTGAACCTCTGCATTGCTTTTATGTATTCATTTTTATTTTTTTCCTGCCACAAGGTGGCGCCCTTTAGTTGTAAATAATCAGTGAAGTACAGACTCATGGGTAGAGGTTATCCACTTTTGAGTCACTAGTGTATAAAGGTTGCTGCAGCTGTCTCTGTAGTGTAAGCTCTCAGGATTTATTAAAATAAAATGACATGCCCACCATATACTCATATATAAGTAGCTACTTGAAAGGTTTCCCTGTACTTGAAACTCGTGCTTCTCTAACAGGACATATCAAAACATCCTACGTCCTGAAAGTTGTCAATAAAGTACATATGAGTTGTTTTAATTGTACCAAATAACCTGAAAACCTGCATTAAAAAGTTTAGGCCAGTAATCAATAATGAATTTAAATAGAAGACGACAACTTGCGAATGCAGTTATGGGGTGAAAGTTTGAGTAGCAAGAAAATGTTTTTTCCATAACAGCGTGAATGCCTGTTTGTCATTGTGGTGTCAATGTATGGTTGGTATTGTAAGTATATGCCTTAAACATGTATGGGAATGTTCCCCAAATCATTCATTCATATATATATATATATATATATATATATATATATATATATATATATATATATATATATATAACAGACAATGTCCCCAAAAGGAAGTGTATTGTTTTACAGCTAAAACTCCACAGGGGTTTTATTTAGCAATGAGCTTGATGACTGTAAAATGACTCACTGGTACTGTAATCAACTTCACATTATATCAAAATATATATGTTTGTGGGTTTGTGAGTGGATGTGATTTTGCTTTGAATGTATGCATTAAAATGCCTTTTAGAGGGGGCTAATTCTGTCCATATTCTAAACTCACTAACCGATCATTTGCGTTAAAAGGAAAACACAATTAAAAGATATATGGTTTTTTTATGCCTTTCCGAGGCACAGCTGTGTTAGAGAGAAATACAAATGACTGGTCGGAAGCACACTGTGGAATTTTGGGTTTCTTTGTATTTTCTTTTCAAGCATATGTTGGTTTCTTTTTAGTTAACTACATAAGTAGTTTTGGGTGAAAGATGTATGAAAATAGCATAAACATGCATAAATGTGGGAACCCCTGTTTAAGGTTTCTATAAATGTAAATTATTAAAGTGAGTGAACGATGAACTAATCACAAAAGCCTGTCTGCTAAGATGAAGATATTGTGGTATTGTTTTACACAATTATAGAAAAAAAAGAGTTGGGCAACGCAAAATTATTATTCCATCCAAAAGGATTGAACTGTCAGACCAGATGTTGTTCACAGGCATTGAAAAGAAGGTGGTGCAGTTTCCAAAACACTCCTCAATCTTCCTCCTAGTCCCACTAAGCATAAGCTCTTTTAAACACACCTAAAATGCTGAAGAAGAGAAGATGCAAAAATACCTGTTTGCTTTTTGTTGTTGTTGTTGTTGTTGTTTTTAAATCTGTAATGTCAAGAAATGGCAATTAACAGAAATAATGAAGGCAAGCTGAGATGTAAAAGACAAAACTTTGTATGAGAGCTATGCAGGATTGAACACATCACTGTTTTGTGTTTGGGCTGGAGCCAGTGTCACCAGAGTGGATTCTGTTAATTAGCAGCAAATTCTAGCATAGTGTCTGTTAAGGAAAAAAAACAAAGCTGAAGCTGCAAAGAAGAGGATTTATTCAGCAACAGGATAATGATCCTAAACACACCTCGAAATCCACTCTAACCAAGACTCTAACTCTTGGAACTCTTGGCTTGGCTCCATGAAGCATTTGCAAGTTGTCAAAGAGGATATTGACCACACATGATACCAAGCTTTTTGACCTCTGGCTTTTAAAACTGCAAAGATGGGAATAAAACATGTTTATCTTGCTTAAATGAATCAATTATTTACATTTTTCTTTATCCTTTTATACCTTTTGGACTTCCTTTCCTTGGTTTGCTCTTCACAGTAACACAGAATTTAATCATGGGTGCCTAAGCATATGTAATGCTTCCACATTAATTGGTTTTCCTCATTGTAGTCAGTTCTTGGTAACATCTTCTGTTTTGCAAACTCTCCTCTGCCAGACTATTGTAAATGCTGCTATGTCGTCCTATGCCTTTGTAAACAGCAGAATTATTCCTTTTGCATATTTGTGTGCATTCCTCTCAAAGCTCTGTGAGAGCGGAGGGATGTTACCACCACCCCCTATTACCACTAAACACCACTGTCTCCTCTTTAATTAACCATTCATTGAAGGAAGCTCTATACTGCACTGACATTTTTACTGGGACAGATGGAGCTTTTACTGATTTGTTTCGAGTAAGTGCGAACACCTGCATGTGCACATTCATATGTGCATGTTCCGAACTGGACAAGCATCAAAGCAGACAGATGCACACAAACTCAAATATATCTTATTGCATCATCTGTGACTCTTTATTGTCTTTGTTATGTCTGTGTGATTTACTGATATTAATGTTAGGAGGGATCTGCTCATCCCAGCAAATCTCTCTGTAAAGTTAAAGCACTCAAGCTGAGCAGAGCCACGGCTGAGGTGTCTGATACGCACTATATTAAAGATTTCAGTATTTTTATATTTTGAAAAGTGTGAAGTGTTAATAATGCATAGCAATGATAGTTCTTGACTAATCCTTAAAAAAAAAAAAACAAGTTGCAAAACCAGAAACGTGAATACAGACACCAACTCAATCACTTCTTGAGGCAATCTTGGTGCTTAAAGGCATCTTGTCTTTGTCTTCATTTATTTGAAGTAAAGCACTGCCCATCTCTTGGGAGAACAGCTGACATGCGGTAATAGTGGCCTAAGTATTAATTAATGGTGCTTAATGGTTTATGAAGAGTCTTTAATTAAGTAGATGATCAGTATGCAAAATCAGAGACATGCACAGTGAGGAAGTCTGATCCATGGGAGTTATTCCTTTTCTTTCTTCATAAAGTTTCACATTTCATTTTAAGTTGTCACCTTTATTCTTAATGCTTTTTTGTAATATAAATGAACCCAGCAATTATGGCCTGAAGTCATTAAGATCAGAGCTCCATTTTCTATCAAAATCTAGAATAGTGATTTGCAATTCCATGAAGTCGAAATGCATTTGGAGAGTTTCCTGAGAGCTACAATTACACTGTCAACTTCAGTCAGTCTCTGATAAATGTACACACAGTTTTAACTAAGTAAAAAAATATTTATTATTAATTCCTGCAAAGGAAATGATTTCCTACATACAGTGGTGTGAAAAAATGTTTGACCTCTTCTTGATTTTCTAGTTTTTTGGATATTTGTCAGACTTACATGTTTCAGATCATCAAACAAATTTTAATATTAGATAAAGATAACCTGAGGAAATGCAAAATGTAGCTTTTAAATGATTTTATTGATTAGGGGAGAAAGGTTATCCAAACCTACTTGGTCCTGTGTGAAAAAGTAATTACATATATAGTTAAATCGGGAATTAAATGTGATTTCATTGATGATTTTAGTGTTTAGTGTCACTAAACACACTCAGGCCTGATTATTGGCAGATGTGCTAAATCAAGGAATCACTTAAATAATACACCACCATTCTTAAGACTTTGGGGCTGCAGTGAACCACAGTGAGAACCATTATACACAAATGGAGAAAATTTGGAACAGGGGTAAAACTTCCTAGGAGTGACCAGCCTACCAAATTACTCCAAGAGTACATGGATGACTCATCCAGGAGGTTGGAAAAGAACCCAGAACAGCATTAAAGAACGGCAGGGTTCACATGTCTCAGTTAAGGTCAGAGTTCATGATTCAACAATAAGAAAGAGACTGGGCAAAAATGGCATCCATAGGAGAGTTCAAGGAGAAAACCACTGGTGACCAAAAAAAGGCTTGTCTCACATTTTCCAAAAAAGTGTGATGATCTGGGGCTGTTTTGCTACCTCAGGACCTGGAAGACTTGCTGTAGTAAATGGAACCATGATTTCTGCTTTCTACCAAAACAACCTGAAGGAGAATGTTCAGCCATCTGTTTCTGACCTTAAGCAGAAGCGCATTTGGGTTTTGCAGCAGGGCAATGATCCAAAACACATCACCAAGTCCACCTCTGAATGGGTTAAGAAAAACAAAATGAAGACTTTGGATTGGCCAAGTCAAAGTCCTGACCTGAATCCGATTGAAATGCCGTGGCGCAACCTTAAAATGTTTTTGATGATCTGAAACATCTACGTGCAATAAACATGCAAAAAACTAGGACATCGGGAAGGGGGCAAACACTTTCTCACACACACTGTATGCCACATATCGGGTTTTTTTAACGTATTTTTTTCTATTTTAAATACATATATATTTTTTTAGCTTTGAGTCCAGTGTATGATCCTGGCATTGGGAGACAGATTGTGTGCCAGTTGCTCTGACAAATTTAAAAAACAGAGCAGGTAAGATTGGGATTCTAGTGGTTTGCCTTTGCATTTGCATATATTAGATTATATTCTCTGTTCCCGTGGCTATGCTGTGCTTAAAGTATAGTGTTTGATTTACTTTTTATGGCGGTGGTCTGCCTCCCCTGCAGATTCATGATCTGTGGAGGCAGACTGAATATATGTGTTTTGTTTCTTTTATTCCAGTTCCCTGCTGCTGCTGCTGCTGCTGCTGCTGCTTCTGTCTGTGTGGCCACGCTTGATGTACATGTTAAGACCCACACTAACTGATTATTTATTCTGGCTTTTTGCCTCCCCGGACCGAGGTGTTGATTCCTCTCTTCCCTACTGGATACACACACGCACGCACGCATGCACGCACACACACAGACCACTGTCTCCCCACAGCCTCTCCCTTCAGGCAGGGGTTATGCAGTGTCATGCAGGTTAGGTCTCTCTCTCTCTCTCTAGGGGTTCGCCTGGAGGCAAACCTGAGAGAAAAGAAGGAGTGGAGTGAGTGAGAAATGAAAAAGAAAGATACTTGGTGTAGATTTGTATTGTGAATAGAGTCAAGGGAATGAAAAGGGGATCTCAGGAATGAGAGTGAGTTCAGGCAGGGTTCTGGAGGGGGTGTTGCATGGGGAGGGAGAGGAGTGGGTGAGGAGAGGAGGGGTAGGGGTGGAGTCGGGGGCTCTGCTATTTGTAGATCCTTGTGATGGATGACTAGTGTGTGTGTGTGTGTGTGTGTGTGTGTGTGTGTGTGTGTGTGTGTGTGTGTGTGTGTGTGTGTGTGTGTGTGTAAGAGAGAGAGACTGGCATTTTTTTCTTTCCTCTCTTTGCCTATTCCCTCTCTCTTCAGGCGAGCAGAGCAGAGCGGGACTGAGTGAGCGGAGGACAGAGACGCAGACGTGTGCAGACCAGAGCACACCAACTCCACAAAGACAAGAGAGAGGAGAAGAGTTTGCAAGGAGAACATAAGAAACAACTGCTTATTTTTCTTTTCTTTTCTTTTCTTTTTTCTCTTTTACATCTGCAAACTGTGGTGGATATCAAACCAGCATCAAAAGAATTCTACAAGAAGAAAAAAGGATTTGTATGGCTTTACAGCAGAGAGGAAAATATTAGCATTTCTCACGTGTAAATTTTTTTTTTGTTCATATTCATCAAATATATGAATTTATTCTAGTGGACTTGTAAGGTGTAACAAGACTCTTGGAAGCAGACGTAGAGAGGGGAAGGTGGACACACAGAGAAGTAAGGGCTTGTTAAAGAAGAGCAGGTTGTCGTTCTGGTGAATATGGCCATTAGAGAAAGCTGGTTTGAGGCAGGCATGGGCAGGTTGGCCAGGCAGCCACTCTGGATGTGGGTGGCAATGCTCTCTGCCCTGATAGTGGGCAATGCCAGTGGCTGCCCAGCCCTGTGTACCTGCAGCGGAACCACAGTAGACTGCCATGGACTGGGTCTCAAAACCATGCCAAGGAATATCCCCCGCAACACTGAAAGACTGTGAGTACGATCTCTGCTTTAGTTACTTCTCTGTGTGGGCGCATGAGTGTGTGTTTTTATAAAAGAAGCTTTAATATCTTCGTTTCTTACTGGTTCCCCTCTATTTCCTTGATACATTGTAGTAGTGCACACGACTTTGCTTAGACTGAAACAGAACAATAGCCCTGCCTGTAAAGCTGCGTGTATGTGTGTGTGCATGTGTGTGTGTGTGTGTGTGTGTCAGAGAGAGACTGTGTGTCACTCAGGCAGTCAGTCACTAACTGGCATTCCAGTCAGGTATAAATAGGCATGAGGGACTGGCAAGACCAGAGGCAGATGTGTGCCTTTCACATGTGTCCATAATTTACTTATTTGTTTACACTTGCAGCATGTAGCTTCATTTTTTCCCTCAAGTTTGAAGCTAAAATACATTTAAATCCCCTTTTCTCTTCACTTTTTTCATATAAATGTAGAGTTTAAAAAGTAAAGTCTGACTTGAACTTTAAGAACAAGGTTTGACATCCAGTCTGCGGCACACTGTGTCGCTTTGCCTCTTTTCTTACCTCTATTGCAGTTTTGACTTTTTCTGCCTCTCCCCGTTCTCCCGTCTCCCCTTCTCCAGCTCCTCAACGCGCACTCCGCAAATTGTTAAATCATGGAGAAAATTAAGCAAATCAGCTACTTAGGCGAGTCTTGCACTAGTATCACGTAGCTGTCGTGTCAAACGGTGGGAGGATGGGAGACGGCGGGAGAGATGAGGCGGATGCTGGCTCGCAGAGTGGAGTTTCTCTGTCTTTTCTGACATTCTTCTGAAATATTCATCGGCAAATCAGAAGTGAGGAGTGCAAGGGGAAATAGATTGTTCTATTTCAGCTTTTAGAATATCAGTGCTGAATAAAACATGCTGTGGGAACAGAGGAGAGAAAGCCTGTGTCAGAGGCAGCGTTGGCATAGTGGGAGCCGGCTGCATATTTTATGGTTTTCATATTTAATTTCTAAGAACACCTTTTTTTTCCCCCCTGCTTCACGCTCTGCATGTTACCAGGTTGCATTTGTACATATGCTGGTTTAACAGTGAAGCGGAGAGGAAACATGGTTATTTTGTGGTTTCCTTTTACATGAACGGCCATTCACACTGGAACGAGCCCCTGCCCCTCTGCTCAAGAGTATTTTTGTGTTAAAAGTTGTTTGTTCATTCATAGGTCATGTACAGCAGCACATTTTATCGCCGTAGCATCTCACTCAAGACGTTGCATTTTAAACACAACGTACTTAAAGGTCATGTGTAACTTATTCCTGCGTTGTTGCCTCCCCCCCTGGTTACGTGTGTGCATGTATAAGCTGTGTGTCTAGGTCATGTTGAGCGGTTCTGCTTAACAATAGAGACAATCCTCTGAGGGTTGTTGTAAAGGGTGATTCATCAAGGTGATTGCACAAATCAGCACCAGCCCCACATGATGGTCCCATGTGCATAGCGAGATTTATGTGTATGTATTGGGAAAATGTGTGTTTATCTGAATGAACTTGTGCAGCCACTGCTGGGGTCAAGAATGAGTAATGACTTTGTCAAGTTTATGTAACTGTCCCAGAGGTTTGTTGCCCTCGTCTGTACCAAACGATGCTAACGGACACTTTCTTTTCATCAATTTGAATCATAAAGATTTTAATTGTGTGATGCTCCAGTATATATAACTGCTGAACTTTAATACAAGGGAACGCAGTATTAGTGTTAGGAGGCTAACTGAAAAGGCTAACGTCATACAAAAATCTGCACTTTACCTTGTAAGGCTGGTTTTGTGCTGCATTTGTGTGAATGGGTGTACTTGCTCTCATGTATACAATACTTTAGTGTGTGTTTGTGTGTATGTGTTAGAGGAGGAGGGGGTTGCTTTTGGGAGAAAGTGTTTGTGCGTGTGTATGTAGGCTGTTGAGACAGACAGCAGAATCCCATTTGCACTTGTCACTGTGGGTTTGGATCAGGTCTGACCCCTGCGCTCCTCAGACCGAAGCCTGTAATGAGACTGTGAGCTCCACGTGTTAAAATTACACCCTGGCGTGTATGGGCCGCTGGCCGCTCCCTCCCCCCTCTGCTTTCTCTCTGCATCCATCCTCTCTCGCTGTCTATTTCTTTGCCTCTCCTCCCCTTCTCTCTTGGCCTTTTATCAGGCAACACTGAGAGAAAATCTCCATCTGTAATGCTGATTAAATTGGCTCGCGCACAGTAAAGGATCTTAGTTAAGCTTTTTGTTTGACAGGTATGAAATTAAACTCTTCTCTCTCCTTGTTTTGTCTTCTTAACAGCCCCGCTCTTTAGTTCGAGTGCGTGTCCCATCTGTGAATGAGTTGATTTGGAAAAGGGGAGGAGTTGTGTGTGTTTTTGCGAGTGTGTGTGTGTGTGTGTAACTGCAAAACGTCTGTGCACTGATTATGTATTTTCTGTGCCAGAAGATACCTTGTACTGAGATGCGGGGGCATGTTGGAGCCCCTCCAGAGTAGAGGAGTTGGAGGCTGCACACCATATGCGTGTGTTTGTGTGTCTGTTGTGCAAGCCTGGATAAATCTGATGTTCGCTTTAGTTTGTGCATAAACCACAGCATGTGCTTCCATGTGTGTATGTTGCACACAAGCAGAGAATAAGCGATAGCCAGATGAAAACACATGAGGATTAGTAGTGGTTAAAGATGAGCAGCCCGGTCGCTTTGATAACCACATCTATGCATTTTGGGGTTGGAGGTGGTAGGCGTGTGTGCCTGTGCCAGGGAATGCCTGTAGTGTTTCTGGCATCACCACATAGCTGGTACAACTGACAGCTCACTGGCCACCTGATCCATAATTTACCCTGACAAGACTGAACACAGCCTGCCTACTACCTGCCAACACTGGCTGTGTGACTAAAGTGGAGAGCGCAAGATGGAAAAAGACAAAGAAATGGGGGTGAAGGGTGGAGCTGGGGGGTTGGATTGAAAGCACGATAAGAAGCCAAGGCTGGCACAGTAACTAAAGTGGTAATCACTAATGAAAGGATTACTACACCAGAGCAGTTAAGAGAGATGTAATTCAACCACAAAGCTAATGAATGAATAAACTAGATTATGTTATTTACTATACAGGGCAGAATAGGTCTAGCCCTGAGGCAGAATGAATTTCATTCAGGTCTTTTTTACAGTCTAATATATCCATCCTCATAGCTGGTAATCCCATGAGGAGTGATAATGCCTGGAATGAAGATCATTCAGAGAATGTTTATGCACAGCAGAGCATTGTGAAATTACAGGCCTGGGACTCTGTCATTTCAATTTACTGCCTGTGTAACACAGCTGTGGTCTTTCCTCTCGTACTGAACACTGAGGTGGATGTCCTCTCTCTCTCTCTCTCTCTGTCTTGCTCTCTTCATAGCTGCCTTTTGAGCGAGGATTTTGTGAGCTGTAATGTAAATGAGGTTTTGCAAGCTATAGTTCCACTGTGCTCTTTCAGTTTTTGTTCTAATAAACAATAAGTCACCTTTTTACATTTTGCATACATGTGTAGAAAGTGTGAGTACGATGACTGACTCGCAAGCCTCAAAGCCACCAGCTGTGTTACTATACACACCGCAGGCCCACCGGCCCACTCTTCTAATGAGTACAGCTACTCTGTGGAAGTGTTTAATTGAGCCCGCGAGAGCTCGGAAATGACCCTATCGATATAACTTGAGTGCACGTGTCTATCAGGAAAACACACCAAAACCAAGGCATGCACTTTTTCACGAGCCTAACATATACAGTGTACATTACTGATTGCTCTGCATGGCTGTCTACAACGGCTGGTTTCTCAGAAGACCTTGAAAATCAAATTTGGAAAATCCACCTAGATCACCTTTCATCTCTCAGAAGACCATCTTCCCTTTTAACCCTACTGACTAGCCAGTAAGAAGCAGGAAAGTGGAGGGGCGGGTGATGTCTGTTCGTGTGTAAAACACGCATCAGTGAACACTCTGCTGATATTGTGGATATGCCTTCATAATCCACATTTCACGCTGCTCGAGACACTTCTGTTTGAGAGAAGTCTTGTGAGCAAATTATGGACAGTGTTCCACATGAGCTTGACATCTGCACTGGTCTGCACGCTAATTAGATCAATATGGCACAGGACCGCAACATTAGAGCTCGGATATTTATCAAGTTGTTCATTTTATAATTCTCAATAAATAATGCATCTATTAAAAACAAATAAAAAAATGAATCCACACCTTTAGAACTCATATTTTAAGATTAAATATGACACTAAGTTATTTAGAGCTTCAACTCACTGCTGTTTCTTTCTCATTTTATTTATTATTCCATTTTATTGTCTATCAAATATCAGAGAACTGAAGAAAAATCCTCACATTTGCACAGCTGCAAGCCGTCAGCTTTTGGTAACTGTCTGAAACGAGTAAACGATCAAAATGATGATAGATTATCTTTTGAAAATATTTAAAATGGCCCTGTTTTTGCAGTGGGGGTTATCCGTTTGTTGATAGGCTAACCTCTGCAAAGAGCTGGAGGAATGCTGATATCAGTGTGCTCTGCGGGGGTGAGAGTCATACGTATGGCAAGTCTTTATTCTTCGAGGCCATCAGATTTAAACACATATGCTGCGTCCATCAAATTACCAGTCAGTGCACATCTGTGAGCCAAACATCTTGTCAGTCTTCTGTTTGGAACAAATGAAACATAATAGATGTGGCTGTGCAGCTGTTTCATCCATAGTTTCTAGTCAAAGTACACATTCGTGTAGCTTAAAAGCCTTCATACGGCATGCAAAGCCACAATAGAACCTCAGAATCTGTCACTGAACAAACTACGGTTACAGTACAAACCATGAAAGACCCTTCAGTCTCTGCTTCTACTACAGCCCCGTGTGTGTTCCTTTTCCAGCCTGTGGCCGTAACACACATTGGAACAGATGTTTAATTGATTCAATTCAGCATGAGAAAGTGCCGTAAGTTATCTATGTTTGATCAGAAGCTTGATCAGACCTGGTCTTTTCCCAGGCTCCTTAATTCCATCTCCCAGTCTTTCTCTCCATCTGTAAAATTTTTGCGTAGAGCAGCAACTGCTCTGAACGCCCACCCCCCCCCAAAAAAAAACCAAAAAACATCATAGTATCTTCTTGCCAGGAGTATTGTTGTTGTCTGAAGGCCCAGAAAAGAGAAGCAAAAGTCAAATGTTTGGGTTAGGGTCCTTGACTTTTACCTGTAGCAAGACAGGATGCAGGAGACCGTACTGTGGTCAAGGCTATGAGAAGGAGCTGTGTGTGTGTTTCTGTGTGTGTATGACGGCAATGCATGTGTGAGATACGCTTGATGTTTAACTTTCCTATCAGTAATCTTGCTCCTGGGGCCTGACTGAGCAGAATGAAAACTGTAAATAGCCCTTGAGGAGCCCAGGAGCCAGGAAAACACACTCAGACGGTCTTTACGCGCTGACTGCACACACAGGCAGACTTACACGATTACTCACACACACACACACACACACACACACACACACACACACACACACACACACACACACACACACACACACACCAAAAATGTACAGTTAAAGGCCTTAACTGCTTGTCTGAAAGCCACATTTCAATAGAGGGAATGTTTTGAGTTGAGCAGAAATCTGACCTCTTACTGTGGACAGAAGTGTTCCAGTTGGGTTTAAGAGTGTATTATTTTGGTCATGGTGGTCTTTCTTCCTTTCCTTCTCATTCTCACAGTCTTTCAGTATGAGACTGTTGTGTGCTCAGTCAACTGGTTACGTACCCCGTTTGACCATCTAGTATGTAGGTCACTTTCTTCTTGTAGTCTTCCAGCCATTTAGGCCTCATTTCTCCACTGACATTTCCCAGACAGCCCGTCAGCTCTTCACAGCTCCCATGGCTAACGGCAACCCTCTGCCACACTGCTTCACACCGTCGGTTTTCGACAGCTAACAACGCCGTCAGAGTAGTTTTCTCCTTTTTCTGTCTCACAGTGACTGTCTTTCTTCCCCTGCTGTCTCCACCTGCGTGTTTTACGGCTGTCAAGCCCATATGCTGCCAAGTCTGCGGGAGGAGGAATGCTTTGCTTCTTCACAGCTTCTCAACCTGTTCATTCATTAGGATGTGTGCTCAGCGGTCTGGTCAAAGAGCATCATCAGTGTGTGATTGTGGTTAATGAGCATTCACATTTTAGGCTGTGGGACGTCAAGCTTGTGTTCATCAGATTGTTTCCACAAGAGGAGTTTGGACAGTGCTATGCCACCAATCCTCAATCAGCTGGCTTCTGTCCTCCCTGCCAGGCTAAAGCTGTCCAGGACAAATGGTCCTGTGGCGCTTACAGCAGCGATACAGAATGACTGCAGTTTACATTTGCGGAAATACTTTTGCTAGCCTGCTGCATAATTTTTTGCAGCCTGTTAGTAAAATTTGTGCCTGTAAATATACAACTGTTAAAATGAACCAGCTTCCTCAGACTCTCCTCAGTAAAACCAGGAATGGGACTGAGATTATTATAGTGAACTGAACCATATTAACAACTAATAGTAGGTGTGAAAAAAGGAAAAACAAATAAAATTATGTAGTTTGAAAAAAACGTAATTAAAATAATAAAAAATAAATAAAGTTTTAATTCAAATAAAAAAATGTGAATGAAAAACCTTCAATTTGGTCAAATTTTTCCTCACAACATGCTTGTCAAGGCTTGATTTAATTTTTTTTTTTACTTGGATGTCTGCTGGATGTCTGTGTTAATATTACAATATTTTTTTCTGAATTTAAAAAAAATCCCCACAATATGACTAAAACTAACACTGAAATTGATGAAAACTAAAACAAAATGAGCCGAAGTGTGGCAGTTGGGATTGTCAAACTCAATACCGACTCACAGGAAAATATTAGATACTATTTTTAAAAGGATTGGAGAAAAAAAAATAAGACAAAGCGTCTTATTTTTTTGTCATAAAAACTAAGGGGCTTTTTAAAAAAAAAAAAAAAATTGAAACAATAAAAACAATAACATCAATGACAACAATATTTCTAAGCTGCCTGATAAAAAAAAAATTAAGATTCTCTTAGGTGGTGAAAAAAAGAGAGACTATTTTTAGGCTCTGTGAGGTAGTGCTGGTTTTTCTGGTGACATAAATAATTGTGTTATCTAGCTAAATGAACAGTCTATTAACAATACAGATGGGCAGAACTCATTTGTAAGCTAGCCTCCACATAGTTGCTAGCTGCTAGCTTAATGACGACAGATGGCTAATGTGGCTAATCAGATAATTGCTAATAGTTTAACAGGTAGCATTAACATGGGTACTGGCTAGATTAACATTTATAATAACTTTTAAAAACACGAGAATGTTGTTGGCATGACCTCTGACCTCTTGAAATTTGTCAAAGTGTCAAAGTCATGTGAACAGGTGTTATTGGCAGGAGGGGCTGTGTGCCTGCCATTCTGCAGTACTGTGTGAAGTTGTGTGTCAGCTGGAGGAGGCAAACAAGGCGCTGCTGGTATTAACACTGCTGCAAATGATCGTCTTATCCTTTTCAGTAGTGATTTGTATCTGAGTATTTTTTTTTTTAACAACTCTAGTAGCAGTAATATGGTTTCTGAATGGAATGATTAACAAAACCTGTGAGATGTGGGAACTCTAAATTGAGTTGTTTGCCTTATCCTGCTTTGTTTTAAGTAACTGTCTCATCATAATGACTCATTTGCTAGCCAGTGGTTCTATGTTTGTTTTTGATTTGAAAAGTTTCTGGCACAAATCGATTCTGCTGCTGAAAATCTCTGCAGCCAACAGTAGTTTCTCCTGTGACCATTTAGTTGTGATTTGGCTCTGATCTGAACACAATTGCCTGTCCCAGTGGTGCTGTTCATATACACGTCAGTGGGAGTGGTTCAATGCATTCTTTGGTCTCATATATTGAAATTGTAGTTGTATATGTGTGTAAGAAAAAGAGCACATGTGGATCAATCTGTGTGAAAACTTCAGTGAGCCACTGTGCTTGCTTATTCTCTGACTTGGAGTATCATTTCACATAATGTGGTTCAATTTGAAACAGGTCAGAAAAAGGCTCAGAAGAGGGACCCCAGCAGCTGGCAGATATAAACGTAATGAGTTTTTCAGCATTGTACCAGTGTTTCAAGCTTCTTTGAATTTATAGAGATACAGGGCAATGGAGCATAGCTGCCACATGTCCACCCCAGGGAAGGTGCACCAGGAAATACTCTCAGGCATCAATCTGCTTGGGACAGAAGATGAAGACGGATTAGATTGTGATGTCATAAATCCGGTTTCTCCTCAGGAAGTGTGTCAGCATTGGGAATTCTTACAGAATTTCCAGAGGGTGGAATGGATTTGACTGAGACTGGGAAGTGGAAATCTTTTTACTATAGGAGCTCAGTCTGATACCTAATAATTTTCAGCCTCTAAAGTAATACTGCGGTACTGTAATGTGAAATCCCGCACAAAGTCAGTATCAGAAAACATCTGTATATGGAGGGAGTTAATATGCCTTTGCTGCAGTGCCAAAAGCCATTGCTTAGCTCTCTTTGATTGGAAAACAAAGGAAACAGCAATGACTGATACTGTAGCTAATAAACAGCAGACTTTTGCTTGAACTGGCACTAAATCTGACTTTGGCATACTGTGCCATTATTTAGATGTGGAATAAACACAGAGACAAGCAATGCTGAATCCAGAGGCATGGCTTAATCACGTGTGCAGGGCGTATTCTGCAATCTTTTTGTAGATCTGAACAATGTGACCGTTTGTATACCGCTGTTCTTTATGTGTTTTTCTTTCTTTTACATACCATAGCTACTCCCTCCTTAAACAGAAATGGATGGGAATGCCAGAATTCTTTACATCAACCGGACATCCAAAAATCAGCCACACACACTGCCCAGTACATATATTTTTGAAATTCATGCTTAGGACAATGCAAGAAATATGCAATCTTACAGCTCAGTGTGGCACTGAACTGTCAAGGATTGTGTCAATACGGCATCAATAAGTCATCTGTCCTTGAAGAAGATGAGCTAAGGTGGAAAGATTAATGTCGGGACAACTTTAAAAGACCTGACTGTCATTGGAGCAATTTCAAGGACTTTGTAAAAAATTGCTTGATGTTTTCAAAATGTCAATCATAAAGGTCAGCCTATGTCATAAACAGTATGAATCCATGGATTTATCCTGACTAAACACTATAGCCTGGTGGTGGCATTTGAGCATTGCCTAAATGTCACTGCTTTGCTGAACAGGTGTGTCCTTTAAGATGGCTCTTCCTGCGGGATACTGCAGCATTTGAAGATGTTTCCAGAAAGAGTTAATTTAGTGCAGCCACCCAATATCAAACAATATAAAAAGATTTTGAAATGGTGTTGTATAACAGCTTACATGCAGATATTTGACAGGCTTCTGTTTATATAACAAAACAAAACATCATTGCTAAACGGAAAAAGCATTTGTTTTCCATATATTTGTTCTGTCACCCCTCTCTTTAATAACCCCCAAATCTTTGTCTCTTAGTCTTTCTTTTTTAATGTTGTCAGGGTTTCATCAGCGATGACCACCCTGAAGATAAGACACTGGAAATCCAAAAAGGCATGTGTGTGGGTGTATGCGCGTATCCTCGTAAGCACCTGTAATGAGCTCCACATGTGTGTGTATCAGAGCCCAGGCTAACGAAGCCCAGTCCATTATTTATTTTCCTGTGGTCCTGTCGCTTCGCTTGTCGATGCACCTGTGTATACACGCACACACATCCACCATCTGTCTATAATGACCGTTCTCGTTCGTACCGCATAGCACTACGGTCCCTCGAGTGGTCATTAGACGAGAGAGCGAGAGAGTTGCTGAGGAAGGGAGAGCAGTGGTTTCGGTGTAGATTTGGAACTAGTTTTTTGGTTTTACTTTGCGAAGGAGTGCCTGGGGGTCAGTGTAGGGTGGACACATAATGCTCAGAAAGTTAATAGAACACACAAAGTGTGTGTTTTGATTACTCTCAGTGCCTTCGAGGCTTATATGATTTGCTTTGCCTGCTTTGTTTTTCCCTCTGTCAGGAGAATACAATCTACTATTGAGGTTTAAAGTAAATCTTACATTTACACAAACCAGAGGTCAACAAATCCACCAAACAACCTTGGGTGTCGGAGTCAAGTTCATCTGGTTAGGACTTGAAAACAAACCTAAAATTCAAATCACTTCTTCAATTACTTGATTTCCTGTTTATTTGCAGCAATGGCCAGCTCCCAGCAGGGAACTGCTCCCATTATACCCAAAGCACTTAGCTTTCTGGCCTTGTGGCCCTACCCAAATCCCCTGTGCTGGCTCCTGCTAATCCCCACCGATTGTAGAAGGACATGGCAGACAGAGAGGGAAGGGGTGGGGGGCGGTGTTTGGTTGGAGGAGGCTGGAACAGAAAGACAAACAGGCAGCTCAAATGTGGCTTTAAAGGACGTCTTAATATCTCCCAGTAGAGTTGGAACTTAGCTTGAACTTCCTTTTAGCACCTTGAGCCTCCTTGATTTCCAACAAAAAAACACTAGCTTTTAAAGAAGTTCTCAACATTTATTATACCAGGATTATGTTTTAGCAAAAAACTAAGTGCACTGTGTGTGTGTGTGTGTGTGTGTGTGTGTGTGTGTGTGTGTGTGTGTGTGTGTGTGTGTGTGTGTGTGTGTCACTTTTGTCAGAAGTGTGCAGTTGTTTTAATCCCTCAAGTGTGACAGCCTCTATGCTGCTATGCGCTCATTAAGCTGTTATTGAATAGTTTCAGAGGTAAAATGTAATTATTAATTTTTGTTTGCATCCTTCTCTTTGCAGGGAGCTGAATGGGAATAACCTCACACGAATCACTAAGAGTGACTTTGCTGGACTGAAGTACCTCAGAGTTTTGTAAGTACTCACCTTCTGTTTATGGGCAGTAATGAATTGTTTGTACAGTAGGAGTATCTGTGGAGCATGTTGGTGGCTGAGTTTATCTAGCCATGCATATCTGAATTGTATCTACCCTAGCAGTTTGCAGCTATACTGACTTTCTGCTGATATTAGCATAAACCCACTGAAGTGGCAATGCATTCATCAAGAGTCCTACTCCAAAGTACATTAAGCTCCTGAGTGACTGCAACCACTGATGTAATGGCCTTCTCTCTCACTGTATTCTGCCTGTTGTAGTTGCACTTTACCGTCCCTTAGACACACACATGCTCACTTGCCCTCTGTTCCCTCACATCAGCATGTAATGTGCACACAAGCGCCAGTTCTAAATGGGCTCTCAACACAGCTAACACATTCAGGTGAAGTCATCAATTCCCTCTCCTGTGAAATTAAACAGCACTTGTGACTTCGGGTAATAAAGTAGTTATAAAAGTTTCTCTGTGTGTATGTGCACACAAACTGGTGAGCACTGCTATAGGTGTTAAAAACGCTGCTAAAGGGGAAGCGCCGTAGACCCGAACATGTTTTAAATGTAACATGATCTCAGCATAATTCCTATTACCCTGCAAAGTCTGACTGTTTTCAATCCTCATGGTTACTCGCCCATCCCCCCTGTCCATTTTTTCCCTCCTGGTCCCAACGTTTCTCGTCCCTTGTTGTCTTCCTAAGCATGCCCCTTTTTCTGCACCACCTCCTACCCTCATGTGGAGGTTAAATGCCTTCGTGTCGACAGCTTGCTTCTAGCACGTAAGAAGGAAACAACTTGCAGGGCTACCAAAAACAGAACTTCCCTTGCTGTTAAGCTTGTGATCCACTCTCACTGCCACAGTAAGGCACATATACATACACACACAGACACACACACACACACACACACACACACAGGATTTCCTTCCATATACATGAAGTATGATAAACAAAATGCTGGTACAATGAAAGTTGTAAACTAAAAAACAAGTATCTACATATGTTGGCTTTGTGGGGCAACAGCAGGTTGACCTCTGATCCTGCCCTCAGAAGGAGCAAGAACAGGAGCAGAGGTTTATCTTTACACTGAGCTGCCATCTCTTCTGTCAGTCTAAAATCAACACAGCTGATTTACATCCACCTATCCGAGTGCTTGGCTCTTCAAAATCTGCAGTGTGTCTCTGTTCTGTGATGAAATGCGTACTGAGTAATAAAGGAACAATCAACAAAAAGTAGATAGCAAAAGAGATCAGAGAAATTGAAGGTTATGTACCTGCAGGTTGCCTTAAAAAAAAGAAAAAAAAAGTTTTCTCAATTCAAAAGTACTCATCACAGTTTTTTCCGCTTCCATCTAAATTCATGAGAAAGAGATCTGAGATGAATTGCACGTTTCTCTCCATGTTTATGGAGTGTGAAAAGTGATTAGCATTTATATTCGATGGGGAGGAAGCCCAGATTGCTGAGTTGCAGTGCGCCATGGCCTCACAGGAGACATGAGAGGTTACCTTCAACACAGAACAGTTGTGTATGTAATGAAGGAGAGCGCTTGTTGCTTCTAAAGCTGCTGGACACTTTTCTCTCCTTCCTGATTTTGTGTTATTGTAACACTCCAAAACTATCTAAGCCCCTTTTTTGTGTCTTAGCTTTGGCATTGTACTTGAGGAAGGGATGTGTTGCAACTTATGTGCATGGATTCTGTGTTTGTGTGCATCCATGTTTGCTTGTTTATGTCTAATAGCCTTGATGTGGTGCCTAAAAACTCTGATATGGTACAGCTATGCTGTTTCACAGGCGCACGCACACACACGCACATCCCACTTTCCCTTGATTCAGTCAGATGTCAAAAACTTGGAGCTCACCTCACACTTTCTGACCCCCTGCCTACTTTTCGTCTCTTCTCCACCCAGCTACTACACTCAGTGGACCACACTAGAGCACCAGACACACACTTTCTGAACCACCTTGGAAACTTTCCTGGCTGCTATCCCTCCTCCTTTTGCCAAGATTCCCAGTGCCCCTCAGTCCACACCACTGCCCTCTGTGTGTTTGTGTGTATGTGGAAGAGAAGTGTTGAATATACTGCACCCTACTTGAATATATAAATACTGTACATACTGCAAAATCCCTTGCCCCCTAAACCCTAAAACCAAGCCCATTACACAATTCTAAAGCCAGAGTGACCCCCTACAGATACAGACGTTGACGTGACGTAACTTCTCGTTCCCTTCTTTTCTGCAGGCAGCTGGTGGAGAATCAGATTACTGTGATTGAGCGTGGGGCCTTTGATGACATGAAGGAGCTGGAAAGACTGTGAGTATGACCAATGGTTGTCTTTAGATAGCCTGAACACACTTAAACTTGAAATGAAAATCCCACCCTTATTCTCATGTGTTTTCACTCTCTGTATTTGTTGGGGGTAATGAGACTAACAGGAATGATACATAAAATCTTGCGAAATCAAGTGTGTGGCACTATCTTGGCCTTTCATTGTGGTTGGATGGTGCTAAGAGGGTACGGTGTGGGCTGCGAGTATTTTTATTAGCTCTGCCTGACAGGAATGCCCTCAGTGGGATATGTGGGCTTAAAAGGCCTCCCCCACCGCAGACCCTGGCTCATCTGGACAGCACCAGGACTCCTTGACAGCTTGTAAACTCGCCGGGAAAACACACAGACAAACGCAATCAACCACTCCTTAACCCGCTCATTAGTAAATCAATAGTGCTAGCCACATGGAAACCTGCACAGCAGATGACTTTATGGACCACGCCGTAATGCAGACATAGTGGTTAACTTATAAAAGACTTTCCCCTGATCTGAAACCCACATTAACAGTCTGTGTTACCAAACTTGAGACCACGCACAGCTTGCCTTTCCTCCTCCTCCTCCATATTCAACAGATCCCAAACATTGGGTAGACATTTCCATGTGCCAGACCAATGTGGAAATTGAGTGGCTCGTTTCTTTAATGTTTAAAAGCCACTAACCCACCAGCAGGTACAGTTCAGTGTGAACGAAGCAGCAGCAGACCATTAATGTCCATTATGCACTAAATCTCCCTCTCAGCTGGCCGAACACTCTTCTCAGTGTATACAGTGTGTGGCACAAGTCCTAACATCTGTCTGAATTTGTCTGAAGGCATGGCAGTGGCCTCACATTTGCAGCGTCTCTGTGCCACAGTCCTCTCATTCGCTCCCATGGGCCTCAAATGGGCCATTCAAAAAGGAGAGAGTTGTGGTTTTCAACAGATTAGCAACAGTCTGTTCTCCATTGACTTAATTGTTGTATTTGCATAAAGCCTGCCAGTCTTAGATGTTAGCTGTTTGACGTGGAGTCTCTTGCCAACCACCACTCCTCTCAGTGTGTCCTTGGGCTTGAATAAGCTCATCCATTCCTCTTAATTTTATTTAGAAACATCTTTTTTCCAATAGATCGTCCCGAATAAAATGTTTTAGTGTTCCTATAACTGAATGGATATGATTCACTTTTAAAAAAATTGAAATGTTGCTATTTTGTTGTTCTGGGAAAGTCAACAGAATGCTATTTTGCAAGGCAAAACAAAGTAATTTAACTGTGTAGCGATAATTTACGGCACTGTCTCTGACCAGCAGTTTTAATTCCCCCGAACTTTCAGTTGGATATTTATGTGACATGCAGAGCACACTGAAACACAATAGCCTGTGGCTAAGCCGATTCTACGGCAGCTAGAAGAAATTATTCACAGCCTACACATTCAAGGACACACATGCATAGACACACACACACAATCACTGGTTGATCATACGTTTTCCTTGCTGCAGGCGGCTGAACCGTAATCAACTGCAGCAGCTTCCTGAGTTGCTGTTTCAGAAGAACCCTGGCCTGTCTCGACTGTAAGTACATTCGCTTTTTTATTAATTTACCTCTTCCTCTCTGTCAGCGCACACTATGCAAACCACCAAAGATGGCTCAGTTAGGCAGGTCTGGTGAATTCTGGCTTTGGTTTGATTAGGTATAAACACAATTAAAGTACAAATATATTTCAGTTGCACTTGGTGAAATACACATCAGAACTCTTTCTTGTTGACCGTAAGGCAAAATGAACTGGGTGAGAAGAATGGACATCTAAACTAGTTGGCTTCATATCTACATTAATGGATTTGTAAGCAGTAATAACTTGCACATTAATTTGCAATTTGTTTGTGACGCAGTTTTGAAATTCCTAATCCGGAAGAACGGTCTTTTGTGGGTCAGCTTCTGCAGCTCACAGCACAGATCCTGCTCTTTTAAATGGCAAAGATAACTTAGCATTCCAAATTAAAGTCACTATGCCGACAATGCTTGCTGCCACAAGTGTAACAGCTCTTTTGCACATATGGAAAAATTCGTGGTTGTACTTTGGCTGTCTCATTGTGTGGGTTTGTCTGAAAAATAACATAAAAGTGTCTGAATGACAGAATGGCACCAGTTTAAGAGCTGGATGAAGCCAGCAATGTTACGTATCCCGTGTCTGAAAAGGGCTTCAGACTGTCTGCAAGAGGATCCAGGGGTGACAGAGATTTGATCAGACTGGAGCTAAGGGACAAATTAGACTGTGAACCTAAGTCCAGGTGAAAGGATGGCTTTGTTACTTAATGAGATTGTTTTATGTCATGCGAGTCCGCCAGCATGCTCCACCTTCATCATATGAATGGTGAAGGTGGAGCACACTTTCGTTTGCTTCATGTTAAGACCGGTCCCATTCAGTCACACACCCACACATCCTTCCACTTATGCACCTCATGCAGCGAGACGATCCCACAGTAATGCTTAACTTTTATTCCCATCTACAAAGAGGCTCTATGTTTCTTTTTCTTTCTTTGGTATAATCAGTGTCCCTGTTGCTAACTGATCATTGGAGCCCCTATTATTCGCGTTCAGATTACCTGGAGCATCTGGGAATAATGAAACAGTGGGACATGGAAAAGCCATTTCCCTTCCTTCTATACTCATAGTGATACTACTAACCCATGATCCTAGCCTTAGCCCTCCATCTGTTTATCTTGCGTTTGATGTTTAACACCATCTTGAATCTATCTGTCGCTTCCTTGCAACTATTTCCCCACGTCACCTATCATTATGCCCAAACCAGCCGCTGGGAATTTAAGGCCTCCTCTTTTGGTACAAGGCTGGTTGTCTTGTTGTTTGCTCACACTGAGCAGCACTGAGTTGTGTGTCTAGTAGACTAAGAGCAGACCAAGGCTTCTCAGACCAGCGGATGGCCTTGAACCAGTGTGATTGGTCCATCTGGAGCAGCTGGCGTAGCCAGCAGCCAAATGATTGTGCTAACACATCCAGTCTAACTTCATGGTCATTATTCTAAACCTATCACTGGGTTCTCAGCCATGTTCTGGAGAGTGAGACTTTGTTTAGCATTGCTTAATCGATTCGCTATGTGTCTGTGTATACACTCATTTGTTCTTTATCCTTGGTTAGACAGAAGAGAACAGTAATTGACCTTGAGGCTTTTCAGGTGTGAAAGTGCCTGGCATTTTTTAACAGTTAAAACAAATCCAAGGCCAAGGAATCAGCAATAATTCAATCTTTATGGTGCCAGTGCTTGACTGACAGATACTACTTTGTGAAAGACTTGTAGTCCTTGTTAAAAAAAATTTGGGCTAGTAGCGTGGGATCAGGAGCAGCAGTAGAAGACAAAGATATTTTTTTCCTAAGGTGTTTCTCAACTCCTGAGCAGTGTTCCCGACCACACCATGGGTTCTGGTTGCAGTCGGATGCGGTTGGGTTACAGCCTCGTCTCGCTCCCGCCAGCAGCTTTTAATGGACTTAAAAGGTCCTCATCTCCCAGAGGAAGACTTTCACTGCTATGTCATGTGTGCATTTATGTGTGTGTCTGAGGACGACAGAGAAAGAGAGGGAGAGAGCTCAATAGACAAAGAGAGTCTGTGGTTGCGTATGTATTTGTGTGCGAGTCTTTGCACTTGCTCAAAGAGCTCACTGGGGCTTGTTAGGGTCTGCCTTTATGATCCCAACAAAAGAGGTTAATGTGAAAGCCCGCTGCCCTCAGGTGTAGCACAAACCCAGATGGTTTCTCTTCTCTTGGAAGCAGGATTAATTGCTCCCCTTCTGCTTTTTTATACTTTTACGCTCTTGCTGTCTTTTTTGCTCTACTCTTTTTTTTTATTATTCTCTTTGCTCATTCTAGAGTGAGGGTTTTAAGGAAAGCTTGTATAACAAAGTGGCCATTTGTCTTAGACACCCTGCTGAGAGGACAAACAGAACGAAGGGCAAAAGGGGGTAGAGGAGCGAGGGATAGCAGATGAGATTGTCGCTCTCATTAAACTTTAGAGGAAAAGCTACCGGGTTAATAAAAGGGTGTTGGTTAAATGAGCAATGTAGTGTTGTTTTGTGGGAAGTTTTTAAACACTTGATCCCATGGAGTCATTACGTTAACGGGGTAATGAGTTTGCTCTACAAAGGGAAGATGAATTAATCCAAGTGCTCTTGCTAGAACACATTTTTAAAGAGCTCTAGTAAAGTCTACCGTAAAAGAAAGAAATATTTAGCATTTAGAAATAACTGAATTTTATCTTGTGCTTGAGCGTCAAAGCTAATAGGTTTAAGGTGTATAATGTGTCTTGGTTCATTTAAAAAACAGAAAACTGCACAGGTGGATTTTCAAGAGCTGCGTACTTTCTCTTGTGAGAGCCAAACTCTTTATACAGAGCCCTGCTACACTGCCTCCTATCTTTTGCCATGCCTCAGAGATCCTGGAGACACTGATGCATGGGGGAAATAGGAAAGATAATTGGAATTGATTAGAGATGATTAGGGAGAGACGGAGTTAGTTAAAGCTTCCTGTGATGGATGACCCCGACAAGAAGGCATGGGAACAGTGGCTCGGAGGTGAGAGGCGCTGCGCAGAACATCACTGAACAATAACAGTGAAAATAGAGTTGCATTCATCACTGTTAACGACCTGTTGCCCCGCTCTCACCACCCTTGACTACTCCTTATCCCACTTCCACTGCGCTTCAGATCTGTAATCTACTCATCCATGTTTGTAATTAGTGTGCTTTCGCAGTGGGAGAGCAGGAGGAAGGAAGGACCGCAGGATGGAGGGAAAAAAGTGGCATAGGTGAGTAGAGTCGGGGGCGTGTAGAGCAATTGGTCTGATAGCTGGCCCCAGGGAATAGCATCTGGTTTAGGCTGACGATGGGTGACTGGGGGAGGAGGAGACAAAAGGGTATTTTGAGGTTTTTGAGCAAGCGTATTTGCTTGGGACAGCAACACAGGTTTGTTTAGAGGGGGTGTCGCGTTCGATAATGACCAACTTTTTGTATTATGTTGTGGGTTAAGGAGATAATCAGGGAAGGTTTTCTCTTGTATAACTCCCCAGGAAAGATGAGGGAGGTGGAGGGATGTGGGAAGGGTGTGGTAGTACCTGCACTACAGGGGAGCTGAGGAAACCCTGGCAAAGGTTTGAAAAAGGGGGTGTGTCTCATCCGTCTTTAAGAAGCTTTTTTACATCCTTCAATTTAACGTTAATGCCTGGCAACGGGTACTCTAATATACACAAACACCAAACGCACACACACACACATTCACTGAGACACACAGGCAAATGTGCACACACAAGAGAAAGAAAACTGAGGGAAAATGTAAATAACACTAATTAGACACAAACACTCAGAGAATAACACTATAATTAGATCTCTGTGTGTGGATGGTATGCATACACAAGGGATTACGTCCTTTCTGTGGCTCTGACTGTAGATAAAAGAGCCGCTTCAGATATGTGTTGATGCAAAGCTGCTTCTTCTGTGTTTGTGTTGGAGAGATGCTGTGTTTTGTGTTTGTTGATTGCTTGATGCTTAGGGAACAGTAGCTCAGAGTGAAAATAAAGAATTATTTAGGGTAGGAAATCTTGAATAAAGTGCACTATCATTAAGCCTATAAATCATCTCTCTGTCACAGTTTTCCCACTTGTTTTGACTTTGTTACCATTCAGCACATATACACTATTTTCCCCTTTTCATTTGCTTCAGATTGATTGGCTTGTAAACTTGCTCCAGTGTTCCAAGACTTCTTGTGCCATAAAGCAAGCAAATTAACTCTTTTGACTTTTGACTTTTTGTGTATGACTGCGTGAAAGACTGAGTTGAATGTGTGTGGGGGGGGGGTTTCTCTCCTCGTGACCGTTTGTGTTTGTATAATACTGTGCTGTGTAGGCGTCTTTGCATGCATGCATGCATGTGTGTGTGCATCTGGCAGGCTGTTAATGCTTCAAGCTGGTCTTGTTGTTTCCTTCTCTTTGTCTCTTCTGATGAATGACCTGCCTCAGTGTGCTAGGACTCTCTCTCTTCCTTAGAGGACTGTTTGGGCTCCCGCTTGGCAGCAGTCCCCATGGCAACTCATCTTCATCAGAAGGTTTCTGTGCCATCAGTGGTAGACATCCTGATTTCTTGACTGTGGTTTGTCTGACACTAAGTAAATAATGACAGCACAGACTTCAGTGAAGCTAGCTTCAGACTTCACACTGTGTATCCATTTCGAAACTTCCGTCTAGTACATTGTATACACTATGAAGTTACTTGCACAGTATGTGAATTGTGACAGTATTGTCATTATGGTAGTACGTTTTTATTGAACACACTTAACAAAACTGATTGTAATGTTTGACTATTGTAGCTTCAGCCACACGTTTTATGTGCATCTTGGCCAGCCTCTGACTATGCATGCTATTGAGATCTTCTATGGTGAAAATGACAGTTTAATTTGGACATCCAACTTTTTTTTAAATCTGCTGCTATTGGCTGTTTTGCTAGCATTTGCATCTCTCACTCAATTGCCCAAATGGTCTTTGGGTTTTCTGACAGTGTTTCAAAGCTTGTCTTTGGACATTGGTTCCTTTTTCACTTCATTTTAAGTCCAGTACAGGATGTTATGGCTCATTCAAGCATAGAAAACTTATATCAAGAGACAAGCCAGGGATCCACCATGCAAAACCATCTGAAAAGCATCTGATTGTCAAGGGCTTCATTTTGAACATGAAAACAAAAATCGCACACCTCAGTATTAATGCATCAGTGTGAGAGCATCTTGACAGAGAACAGAACAAAAGGCAGCCAACCTCCAAAGAAGAGTTTTCAATGTCCTTCAAAAAGCCTGGAGAACTATTCCTGGAGAATACTTAAATAAATTAAAAGAAAGCTTGCCCAGTAGAGTTCAGGCTGTGTTGAACAACCCAGCAAATCTGATGAAGATCCTCATCACTTTCTTTAAAACTGCCAGAAAGAGCATTGACCTTGGCAAAGGAAATGCTCTCCAAGGATCCTTTGAGCACTAATAACAAAAGACACATTTTTTCATTATTCCTGGAAGAACTCACCTCCTCAACAAAAACCATCAGAGGTGTTTATCTATATTTATTTTCCTAATTTGAGTGACGCTGGGTGAAATTTTAACTTTAGTGCACGGGTGACGTTTATTTATTTATTTTTTAATTAAGCAGTTTGAAATACCTGACTTGGCGACCAAACTGGCCAGACCTTAACTTTTTGCCCCCGTCCCTCTTCCTGCCCCTGTCCTTGTCAGATGGTAAAAGTGGCTTTTATGGCTTGTCACTGTTTTCTTTACGAGTCGGACCGTGTGTGAGAGAGAAATGCAGACCAAACCATGTGAGGAGAGCGGAAGCCAAAAGGGGGTAATTTAGAAACCACTCTGCCATCTGAAATATTCACAACCACAGCACAAGGGGAATGAGAAAGAATGAAAAAGAGGACAAAAAACAGACAGAAGAAAGACAAAGTTAAAGAACAGAGAGAGAGATGGTCAGAGGTGCAAAGGAGAGCAGCAAAGATGTAGCAAAAGCAGGAGAGAAACAGCGGTGTTTATATTTACTAACGATTTTGTGTCCTTCCTCATGAATAATTGAACAGATGGATTGAGGCTTGTTAAATATTCACACTCAAGCACTGGGACATCAGTGGTCTGTGTGTGTGTGTGTATGTCCACTGTCTGGTACACGCTGTTCTACATACACACTCATACCATCTCTGATGCTCTAAATATTCATACAAGCAAACATGTGCGCGCGCACACACACACACACACACACACACACACACACACACACACACACATTTACACACATGGGCAAGTTCTTCAGTGGTGACCGTCCAGTCACACACATGCACGTTCTTATGCGTTTGTGATTGCGTGTGCACGCACATCTTCACACTGGGGACTAGGCTGGTCATTATGAATTGATACGGCATGAATAAGACATCACAGTGTGGTCTAGATCCGTCATGAGTATACACACACGGGGATTTCACTCGCAGAGCTGCAGAAAGAGGCCTCCTCCTCCTCCTCTCTGTGCCGTTGCCGGCAGTTTGCCTCTGTGACGGCTGGCTTCGCCTGGTCCAGATTGGAACTGACGCACAGAGGAGAAAAGGCTACCCTCATGCACACACAAACACACATATATGCACTTACTCCCTGGAATCTTAGAGCAGGGGTTTGAGGAAGTCTGCTGTCCCGTTCCAGGAATAACAACCAATGCAGTGCTGGTTGGGTTGTCCTGCTTGCGGTCATGTTGCTTAGTAGTCATGTGTGTGCAAAATTGGCTCATACAGTCAAGCAGTATGGAGTATGAATGTATCTATCAGAATGAGAAATCCAGCTCATTCATCACAGCAGTAATAGAGTGCAATCTCCCTGCAGAGAGTGTTTCCCTCACTCAGTGCATCTGTCCACCTCGTTACGGTTCATTTCAAGATCTGGGGTTTCGATCAACACTATCAGCTCTGGATCATCATGTGGAAGTGTCGTGTGTGAAGTTCTTAGCAGGAAGACTTGAGTATTTGTGTGTAATCTCTAGTTATGAGCTGTTAGGGTCTGGATGCGAGAGTCTGGTGCTCAGTGTTGGACGTATCCCAAGCAGACCCAAACACCGCCTCTGATCCCATGGGTGGGGAGGGGTGAAGGCGTTCGAAAACCCTTCCTTACATCCTGCAAAGCAGGAAGAAGCATGGAGCTACCCACACATGTGCATGTTTAGCTTGCGCACACACACACACACTGTGGAAACCCACACGCGTACAGTAAATGATTAGTCCAGCCCCATCCTGTGGCCTCAGGCTCAGTCTCTGATTCTGTGATTTTGAAAAGCAGAAACAAACAAACTGCAGGGCAAATTATGCCTTCACACACATACACACCCTCAAATAGAGACACACACAATCACACAAATGCCACTGCACACATACTTTGCCCACCTCCTGCCGATTTGCTGCTGTAGCAACCAATGCTCTGTGGGGCTTGGACTTGGGCTGTTTACCTTTTCTGAGTAAGCGGAAGACACAGAGAAAGAAAGAAGGATTTGGAAGGTGAAATAGTTCAAACAGCGCCTCATATTTTATGATCCAGTTGCTTGGAAAAAGGGTGGTATAATAGATGGAAAGAGATTTTTGGATTTTTAGTTTTGTATGCATATATAATTATAGGCTTTGGACACATCCCTTTATCCTGTGGAAGGAGAGACTTGGTTGAACTCCTTCGTATGCCCTGTGGCTATATTTCTCTGTGTTTGTGAATTGTGGGATCTGTCACTGTGGTGAGCAGGTCCATTCTCAGGGGTTTTATACTTAGCACACACTCTTTTGTTCTTGAGATGCTACAGGCTAATGAGCTGCTGCTGTTGCTACTCCATAAAGAGTATTTCCCTGCATGAAGATGGCTATTTGTGTGCTTTAGGCTTAATGAGGCTAATATGGTGCTAATGGTGATGGATGTAAGCATGAAGCAACAGGTTTTCTGGATTGAATTTGATTAAATTCGATTGAGTCTGATTGGCAGTTGTGCACTTATAGGAAAATCAATACAACCTTCAGATTTATACAGCCTTCATGTTATTAACCAGTTACATCAGGGTCGTTTCTCAAGAAATGTAATGCACTGTACATTATTCATTAATAACTAAAAGCAATGGTGAAAACCAGCTTAAAGAGACTTCATGTTGCCGCTGTGATTTTAATGTGATTCTACTGTAGAAGTAGATGCAGGTATAAACAGAGGTTACAGTGCTACAAGCGTTAATGCTCGTCATTGCCTTTGTTACCTGTTGAAGAACAGGCTCTGGCTGCTGTACTGGGGTCAGCATACACTCAGCTTTAACCTAATTCTGGATTCTTTGCTAGTTTTGTCCTTTCTGTGCAGATGCTTGCAAAAAAAAAAATCAATGTTCTGTTAGCATTGTAATACAGTTACTATCCTGGAGGCAGTCTGCATGCTCTCTATCTTATCCTCTTATTGTTTACTGCGATAAAAAAGAAGTAATGTTTATATTGCCATCATTTTCCTCATCCCTTCACATTAACTGAAAGCAGCGTTTTAAATTGCAAGTGTGCAGGAAGAAAAATACATTTTTGATACATATTTTTTTACTTTCCATCCGCCCAACATGCAGATAATTGAAGAACCTTTGGAATCCCAAGCAATGATGTAATTGTAACTGTAATGTGATTATTGAACTTTACTTTAATGAGTTACAAAGTAATCTATTATACACAACACTGATAAGCATGAACAAAAACAAAATTGACTTGTTTACTTTTGTTTATTATATTTAGAAGGACTCATCTGTTTCATAAGTAAAATCCAACCAGAGCTTTCTGTCGTGTGCCTCTGTACTCTGTACTTTCTCCTCAGCCATTCTGCTTTCTCACTGAACAAAAGACACTTGTCTGCTAGGTACACAGACTGCCTACATTCCATTAAAAAGACATATTGAGCAGTGCAGAGCTGGTGAGCATTGCAAGCAGGAAAATATGAATTCCAGTACAAATGCATATCTGTTTCCAATAGTGGCTCCCTCTCACAGTTCTCTCCTGTTGGTATCGCAGCATGAAGCCGTGATCTCATTAGCCTTGCAGTGCATATGTATGCCTATTGTGGATGTATAAATATGTATATATTTGTGAGAAACAGTATGATATTTTGTGCAGTGGGTGTCTTTCCGTCTTACCTTTCTCTAGTTTAACAAGAAATCGTTGGGGGATGGAATTGATTCCCCTTCCCTGCTGTTTCAGCCAGGAAAATACATGCACATGCACAAACCTGCCCCGCCCAATCAAAGCTTCCAGAAGTGAGTGTTATATCTGAGATGCAGACAGACCTGCGTGTGTTTATTTGTTGTGTAGCCACACCAATTTTACACCTAAGAGGGTGGAGGGAGGAGAAATGCACTGAGTATTGATTGAAGGGGAAAGAGTCACACAGAGATGGAAGTCCCATTTGAAAAGCAGGGAGGATGAAAGAAAGAAGAACAGTGAAGGAGAAAGCACTGTATATATATGCGTTTATATTTTCTTATATTTGATTCATTATTTCTGGAACTCGGAAAGTTGATTGTATTCCAGAGAGAACTTTAAATTGTTTTGGGTTTTTTTGCGGTAGTTTAAAATCCCTTACTCTCAGATCAAGTCCGGTGCAGCAATTGAATCAAGCATAAAGATGGAGAATGCGGTGAGTTGAAAGGGGGTAAAATGAGTTAGAGGGCAATAGAAGGACCTGAAAGTGACGGACAGTGCCTGGGAAGCAATAAATAGTGTGGGGATAGAGTAAGTGGGGTTGGCAGATAATGTGAGAGAAAGAAAAAAAGGCACAGAGAAGAAAGATTGGCCTCATCTGTAGACTTTGAAAGGATTCTCATCTTTTCTCATCTATATGGCTGTGCTGGGAGACAGAGAGCGAGAGGGAACTAAGGGCACCTGCAGTCGAGCATTAGCCAAAAGCCCCATTATCACTTCAAAGCTGGACTTTGCTGAAGGAGGGCTGAGTGACATCAGGGCCCTACAGAGGATGAAACGGTGCACAGAGATAGGAGCAGAAGGCCGCCTTCTCTGTCAGCTTTTTCTTCAATCATCTCCCTGCCCCTTTTGCTGTATCTAACTTCCTCTCTGTCATCTACCATGTCCTAACTTCCTTATCGCTTTCCTTTCCTCTTCCCCTTATTTCCTCCCCCCTGTTATTTCTTCCCACAGTCTTATCTGTATCTTTAACACCTGGCTGCTTGGATGGCAAGCCCTATAAGAGATCTCTTTCTCTCTTCCATTTCCCCTCCTGGCTGCATTTCTCCATCTTCTCTGGCTTATACAAGGCCCGGGAATGGGAGCCCTGATGAGCCCCAGGTTGTGGTAATGAGCTTGCAGCTTTCATGTAGGGATAAAGCCGATGACTGGAGGGGGTGTTGTTGGTACTGGTGTTAGTGAAGTGGATATTACCTCCACGGGATTGTGGCTTGTAGGGTAAAAGAGTAGTGAATCAACTCCAGCCAAGTGTAGACCTGGAGATTCAAACAGTTCCCACGGAGTCAAGACTGTCCAAAGCCAGGCACAGATATAAACACACCACTGTCAAAGAAGGCAGCAAGCCAGGAAAGGCTGTGTAAGTTACAACATTCCAGTATTCCAGTAGTCCAATACATTATTCGAGAGACCTTTACTGATATTTACAGGCCAGAGATGTTCAGATGCCTCATGCAGGACAAAGGCTTAGGCCTGACAGTGGCAAACACACAAATCCTGGAACATTTTCTATTACTGCTCCTTGCTTGATTTCTGAGTGTGTCAACATTTCACGTCTAGAGAAACAAAATTGTGACAAAAGGATAAGTCTGAAGTCTGAAGTTCTTTGATTTGACTTTGCCCAGACGCAACATCACAAGTCCTTAAATCCTTAATGTGCAGCCCTTTAAATCCTTTCAAAATCAATTGTGTGTATGTCTGTGTGTGTGTCAGAGAGAGAGAAAGAGACTGAGCAGTTATGTTTCTATTAATCCGTAATGCCTAGCCACAGGCCATTACCACTCCTTCCCTGTGATACCTTCATTAGGCCCATAGGATGGCCTTACTTCTCTTTTGTAGATTAAGCCTATTTCCTGTCTTCAGCTAGTCATAGTTGCTCTGTATTAAAGTTGCAATTGATAATTGTTTTTATTATTTCTTTATTTAATATGTAGCATGTTGTTCTGTCCTTCAGGAAACAGTAAAGTGTTTCCAGGTCCAATATCCAATTTATAATGGTTTAAAAACAGAGAAAGGAAGCATTTTTTTAGTTAGTATGAATCAAACATTGTTACTGTGAGAGAGCAGAGGAGCTGTGCCCTGGTTCCACTTCATAAAGATGTTGTAAAAGAGAGAGGATCATTGAAGGTTAACAAAGAGCTTTCACATAAACAAGCTAACAAACTGGCAGCCAAAAGTCCTCTGCACATCCTAAACACTCATTTTACTCCATTTGTTTCCCGTCTGTCATTGCTGGCATGGCTCACTTAAGACTTTTTTAACCATTCATCCAGTAAATTGAAATATCTTTCATTGAAAATGTGTTTCTTTTGGGTTTGTTGATTGATTAAACTGGAATATCAATCCGATGACTGAAAGAGACCTCTTTCAGGAGAAATTTTACTTCCTGAAACTTTGGCTGGAGGTAACGGCAGAAACCCAGTCAAGCACTGATATACGATAAATTACACAGTGAAATCATTACAGCTTTGCGGCCTGCTTTCTGAATTGGTTTAAATCTTTCTCATTCCTTTGGCTTTTTATAGTATAGCTCTAAATAGTTTCTATGGAGACTGGATAAGAGCGTTCCTGTGCTGCAATTTGCCCCCTCGGCAGTCTCACCTTTATTCACCTTCACCTATGTTTCTGAATATAGAAAGCTGGAAAACAGCAGCACATCTGTGCTAGCACCCTCGCTGCTCAAAGGGCTGAAAAACACAGAGAACTGATAAAAAGGTTTATTTACATGGGTAAAGTTAGAATTTTGGAATGTCAGTCAGTTAAAGGACTCTGAGATTTATTATTAGAGTCTAACTGTTATCAGTCCTTCAAAAACACTGTACATATAAAATGGACTTAACGGCAATGGTGTCATCCACTGTGGTTTCTTCCGTTCTGTTTAGTCTTTTGGAAACACTCTCAAGTGCAGTCTCACTTTTGGTTTTAATTTTTAGCCTCAGAGGATGCTGCTGGTCCTAAGTTACCACGTGTAAAATAACAAAAATGTTTTTAATGTTTGAAATCAACGCAAGAGTCAGTGATGCACCGTTTCATTTTTTTAGCTTTAGGCCCAGTGTCTCCTCATATTGTGGGTGAATATTGAGCAAAGGTTTGCGTACCAACAAAAGTAAGAGATAGTTGTGAGAGTGAGTTGAGCAGAGTTGAAGGAAGATGTCCAGTGGGGTTAGAGAAGCACTGCCTTGTTTCCCAGGCAGGCACCCTCTTTGTGACATGGTTAAAGATGTGTCCTAACACCATTCCCATCACCCCTAGTCGCCTCCTCTCCCCACCTTGGCTCCCATCCCTCAATCCCACCCTCAGCCCCCGGAGAATAGCTTGCCCTTTGCTCACGCCATTCCGTCTCCTTGGTGCTCATTGTTCCCTGGTTGCTAGGCAATAGCTGGGGCCTCATTTTGTCACCTTGGATACAGGGGGGAGCCTGGGTATTCGTTATAGGGTCAGGGCTGACAGAGGTGACGTGAAGGTGTGTGCGTCTGTGCGCGACTACGTATGCACACGTTGTTGGCCATCAAAGTTTGTGTGTGGGTTCATGTGTGTTTGTGTGTGTGGGTGTGTTTGGTTAAGGGTCAGGCGTGACAGCGCAGATACAATAGGGTGGGGTGTGACCAATCCCTCCTTCACTATTTATTAGCCTATTCAATCACCCACTCCCCTGCTCAGAGCCAGGCTGGGCCAGGAGGCAACCAAGCTGTCCGTCAACAGCAAGGGGGAGGGGCAGCAAGTGGATCCCAGAAAACATAATTAATGTGTAAAACAAGAGCTGCTGCATTGCTCTAAAAGGGAAATTAAGGAAACAAGCAGCCACGGCGACTGCAATTAGGTAGCGCTGAATAGGCCGCTGTCTTTGAGTTGTCAGTACTGCTTCAGGCACTCAAACCTGCTCTCTCTTTCATCTCTCACCCTCTTCCACTCTCTTTCCCCCTCTCTCAGTCTTCCCTCTCTTCTAAACAATGTGTTTCTCCCATTCTGTAAAACACACAAGGAGTGGGAGAGCCTTTTTGTCAGTCGGCCTCCTGAGTGTCGATCCTCAATCGTTGAGCTAGCCGTGGCCGGCTGTCCTTGGAGAGCCCTGGAGTGGCTTTCACGAAGGTCCACTAAACACACACACATGCAAACCTATATTATTGTTGCCGGAGCTTTAGGACTCATCACGAGAGCACGAGTGGTGAAATGAGCAAATCAGGGAGGTGCTTTTTTTTTTTTAAAATGAACCCTTATTTAAATTATTCAGCTTTCTACATTTTTATCTTTATAGCGTGTATGACCTCGGAACTAATGGCAAACCTGTTCTTGAATTCATTAGAAAATATCATTAGAAAATCCTAAGCATTTAGATCATCAATCAACAAGTGTTTGGCTCTCAAATTTAGCTTCATTGTGGATGACTCACTCTCCATGTTCCACGTCTGTGAGTCATCTGTGTTTTATTTAACTTTTAGCACTTGCTACAGGCAAGCATTTCCTTTTTTTGTTCGTCTTTTGCATTCCCTTTATCTTTTGCTTTTGCATGAAATTGGATCAGAGCTGTCTGTTGGCAAGAATGCGAGTAGCGACAAACTAGCACCCAGAATGGATTTTGCAATGCACTGCAGAAAAGGTCTGTGGTTGCTGTGCAGAAAAAAAGTATTCCCTCTGGAATCTGTTTTTCTCCTGCTGCGTCTGCATGTGTGTGTTCCAAAACCAACCATGAAGCTAAAATCGTTGCAAATTACTAGCTAAATCGCTGCATTGTGTTCTCGACACTCATAATGAGTCAGAAGGAATGCAATGTCTTCACCTGAGCTGTAACTGATAGCAGGTATAAAGAGGATCTCACATGTCCATGCAGAAAAAATCGAAAGAAAAAGCCTGGCAGTGGAGAGGGCATACCTGCACTGCGAGGCAGGGTGTGTCTGGTCTCTCAGGGTTCACCGCTCCGACTAAACCACAGTGGTAATGCAGCGGAAAATGACTCCAGAACCTGGCATATAAACTTAGGATCACTGTGATATTGAGAGAGTCGCTCGTGCTTTTTCCAAGCCTCGTACAGTTTCCGGAAGACTCATTAAGGAATCATTAAGTGAGGGAGCTGAAAGGTTCATATTCATGAAATTCATCAAAACAAGTTAGTGAAAGCAGCCAATGCATTTATTTAGTCGGCCAGCTGAATTCATCCAATGGGCTGCATTGATGTAGTGTTGACCCCGAACCACAGCGTGCACTGTTGTCAGTATGGCTTTGTTGGTAGTGCGGTGACCTTTCTTTGTGCCCATGTTTGGGCCAGTAACCTTGCTTTGTGTTGCTGTGTGTATCAGGGTGTAGTGTGACTCCCCTTATCCATAAATCACTGTCAGATTCCAATGGTACGAAGCAAAGCCTTCATCTGAAGCTTGGATAATAGGGTTGTTGTGTGTGTGTGTGTGTGAGTGAGTGTGTGTGTGTGTTTGCGTACCCAGACATTCATGTGTGTGAAGCCTGTTGCCCTTCATTTACCAATCAATGCCATGCAGGGTTTATGAAAATTCAGTGAGTGTGAGATGAGCTTTTTTCTTCAGATGAATATTGCACGAAACGCAGCACTGGGTGACAAAACACTCCATCGATTTTAAAGAAGGAAGGAGGCAGTGATTGAGGGAGGGGGGGTGGAGAGACAAGGGTGAGGGAATGAGGTTGATCGCTGGTGCGTGATGGAATAAACTGCAGATTTTCTGTCGCCTCGTGTGCATGTGTGACTGTGTGTGTACGTCCCACACAGGGGTCTAATAAATAAATTATGTCTGAAATCAGAGCAGCTCTCCCTAGACCATCTCCACTTCATGAGAAGTGCTTGTTTACAACTCCACACAGACACAAATACACAATCTCATGCTACATACTGCTCGGCTACTGGAAGGGACCAATATACTGTTGCTCTCTCCAGGAACACGTCTGTCCTGTGAGCCTCTAAGTGTGTGTTCCCGCTCTCAGGCCTTCATCGCATTACTTTCTGAATTCCTTCCATGTTGAGGGTGAAGGGATGGGAAGCATTACTGGGCAGGCCAAAGCAAACACACACACACACACACACACACACACACACACACACACACAAACATGCATATAAACACCTACCTTATGAGACGGACTGGAGAGCATTAGTGAGCTCAACAAAGCAAACACGGTGATAAAAGAAGGATTTGGGCAAATTCTGATGAGAGGAAGCGGTGGGGCAGGGAGAGGATTTACCCCCAGTATTCTGCAGGCCGGGGCACGACAGAAGCCCTGAGTTTTGTAACCAAACAGTGTGTGGCACTGACTCATAGTTCCTGTGTTTGCTCTGCGGGATGTCCTAACATATCATTACTTCTCTTAGGAAAAGCAACCTTCTCAAGAGAGACGGCTGCCTACCTTCCAGACAAAACCTGACCTTTAACTTTCTCCCAGCAGTAAATGAACCGATGCTTTTCTAGATGAACTGCGAGTGTAAACGAGAGATGGTGTTGGAGTGCTCGTGGGTGTGAAGGAGAGGGCAGTCGATGCACAGATGATTCCCATGGTTTTATTGTTTTTGGGAGATTTTCATACATTCCCATTTCTAAGCAACTGAAGCAAAGGTCAAAATGGAGGAAGGAAGACGAGAACAACAGACTAGAATGAGATGGAGGGAGAGAGATGTGTTGATGGTAGGGGATACAGCTCTGGAATGCTGCAGTGGTTTTAATTACAGACAAAGGAATGGGCTTTTTAAATATTTAGAGTACAGATGATCTCTCTGGCTGCATATGTTTGTGTGTTTGAGGCTGTGTGTGTGTTTGTGCGCATGTTTATTCGGATATGTGTGTGTGTGGGGCATTACATGTGTGGCGCATGTAAAGATTTTTACACTGGATACCTTACTGACTCCCAGTCCCAAACCCAAACTAGGAGTAGATTAGCTTGTAAACTTCTGAGGATGGGTTTGCGTCTTCTCCCAGTTTTATACCAGCAATAAAGCACACCTAACAGTCTTTAAATGAACAAGCAGGTAGAGAAACATATGCTTTAGCATATAGTGACTAGCCTACCTAGCGTGGGCTTGTAAGTTCTGAAATTTTCCAGTCATAGGAAGTGAGACTGATGCAAATCTCTGTGTCTATGTTACAGCTCTTTATTTTGGCTCGACACAACCAGAAGGAAATAGGCACCACATTGTGGTGCTATTTAAAAGTTTCGCTGTACAACTATTGAGTCAAACTGTCCTGGCAGCAGCCGACTAAGTACGATACCCCGCTGATCACCCGAAACCCCCCCAAAACAACCCCTGATAAAATCATCAGTTAAAAAAAGAGAGAGAGAGAGAGAGATATCATTCATACATCAAAAAGTTTAACTACCTCAGCTTTTATATACCACTTAAACTAGCAGGCCATAAAAAAGTCCCCCAAAACACTAAAAATAAGCTCAGTGAAAGATAAAACTAAACACACAAGAGAGAGGTGATACCAAAGAAGTGGTTTCAAAGTGCTAAATCTTGACAGTGTGGGTTGTGCTGTTATAGACGAGCCTGAACTGCTCTCACGGATCTAGCTCTCTGGTCGGCTGCATTTGTCTGACTGACATTAGAGTGCTAAAACATACAAGAGCAGTAATCTCCTCATCATTAATTAGAGACCTGCAGGATGTAAAGACATGCGACTGCAGTCTGTGAGCACTAAACCCCATAGGAAGTCGGGACGCCGGAGTTAAATGGAGCTATATCCTCCTTGCTGCTCTTGTTAAATGAGCGCTATCACGAGAGAGCCTTCTCTCCTTTCGTTGGTGTATTATGTGTTTATTCAGAGCGATGCCAAGGCCAGTCTAGACTCCGAATGGTAAATAGGCTGTAATTTTGAGGCAGCGCAGCGTACTGCAGCTTCACATTGATCTGTCATTGACGAAGTTAATAAGCGTGGACATGAGGCACGAAGCCTCATACAAAGACATCAAAGTGTCGGTGCAGTGACTGGCCCGCTGTGAGAATGGCCTTCAGGCAGACACCCGGGGAGCCTCAAGCCCCTGGCTTCCCAGGAGGGGAGAAGAGTGGAGGGAGGGCAAGGAGGTGGTGAGGATCTTGGCACTATGTGTAAAAAGTGTCTATCTCTCTATCTTTTTTTTTCTCCTGTCTTCCCTCACACATAAGCACATGTTTTTTGGTACGTGTATGCCATGTGTTTGTGCTTCCATATGAGAGTACGGCAACCTTTGAGCAGCAGACAAGATTCTTTAACTCAGTTCTTTCTGCCTCTGCTCACCACCTGCTGCTTGGGAACCTGCTGGCTACTCACACATATGTATACACACACACATGCAAGAGCAAAAGTCTCGCTACTTGGTAACCTCCTGGCTATCTGCCTTTTCATTCATTTCTGTCAACAGCAAGTAAGAGAAGGGGAAAAGGCAAAATCCAAGAACAAATATTAGCCCGTGCAGACAAAGGCATTCCAGACAGGGTTTTCACCCTCATTTGCTCATCCTTAAAGTCCCATCGTCCTTCTTCCCTCCATCTCTCCAGCTCCCTCCCCCCAGCCCCTCCCCTAACGCTGCTCTGTCCTCCTAAGGTCTCTCATTTCAGCTTAGAGTGGGGCATCTTTGCTGTTATTATCAATTTTGCAGAAGTTTAGCAAAGCACAATTGCAAATATAGTGAAAAATAGTGAAATGTGCATGTTTTTCAAAATTGCTCATTGCTTACAATAACACAAATATCCAAAAATTCAACATAAGAATCTAGTAGAGTTGTCATTTAGAATTTGTTGTGGGTATCAAACTTAACCTTCAAGTAAACTTCTCTGCACTAATAACCAAGACAGAACTAAAAGTGTTGTTTTTCATCATGAAATTGTCTCCATTCTTTTTGTTTTTTTTTCTGTGTTTCACTCAAACATGCTTATATGCTTTCCCAGGCACTTTGTTCTGTAAATACAATCACTGAAAGCTGATACAGCCAGCTTAGAAATAGTTAATCCCTTAAAACAAGTCAGACAAAGACTTTGAGTGAGTGATTCATCGACTGCTCAGATTTTGGGGACATCTTCCCCTCACAGGCTATTATTTCCCAGCTTTTTAGTATTCCTCCTTCTCCTGTCCGTCATCGTTTTCCCTCCCCTGCCTCTACGGGTTCAAGATGTCATCCTCATCCTTGTCAGAGAAGTCTAATGGATTGGTCACGCTCAGGGCCCTCCCAGCCTGACTCATAGAGCTGGGCTAAAAGGTCATTGCTAGGGTGAGATAGGAGCTGCGGGATAACGACATCCGCTTGGATGTTCCCAACTTTTTGTGTGTGTGATTTCAACAGTTTTATGTGTGCAACATATTATTTTTTCAGTAATCACCTCTGTACCTTTGTGCTGGGTAGCTGGCAGGACAGTTTGCAATGAAAGCAGTCAAACAAACCAAAGAAAATAAAAAGCAAAAGTCAGGGCAAGCATACAAATATGTTCTTACAGACACTTATGCACACATTCCCTGTGTCTGGCATATTCATCACAGCCTCTCTGGGCCTCTAGTTCTTTTTAGAGGTCAGAGGTGAAAATGGCATGGGCGCCTACATAGAAGCAGAGTATACATGTGTGTGATGATCTATTGCCATCTCAAGAAACACAAACCAAATGTATGTCTGGCAGAAATAAAGGTAAGTGAACACGTGATATGTGGTTTTCAAGTTCTAAAGGGTCAGCGTCAATTTTCCTCCAAACAGTTTGTGGTCTTTCTTGTGGTTTTCTCGATAGTTGCGTGATTTTCTTTCAGTCACATCATTATTTTTTCCTGTGTCACATATATCGCGTCGAAGGATTGCAGCAGACATCATTAATGCAGAGCACATTTCCACTCTGCTGTTGCAAATTTCTTTTGTTCCCTCTTTGACCTGGGCGATATTATATTGCCAGCCTATTGTCTCCTGGCCTGCATCTTAATTATCCTTTGTTTGTCCTCCGCCACCTACTCCTCCTCCTCATCCTCGACTTCCTCCCTCTGATTTTTTTCTCCCTCTTTCTTTCCTGGGTGGTGAGTTTTAATTTCATGCCCCCTGCTCTGGCAGTTGGTCCTTTAGTGAGTGCCAGGCTGGCTTTGTAACACACAGCGTCCTCGGGGGCTAACAGTCTCTTTAACACACACACACACACACACCCACACACACACAAACACACAGCCACAAGTATTCATGCTCTCAGCCCCGGGCTATGTATCGGCATCCATGCAGAACTTATGGCAATAAAATGATCCCGAAGTTGCTTTCAAGAACACACAAAAACACAGGCTGCCAAAGACATGATTACACAAGCAAGCACAGTGGCATGTTAGTTCAGCTAGAGCAAATGGACTTGATTCAGTACTCACACATATGGAACAAAACGCCACTGTATTCCCACTTATCCATCATCACTGTCATTGTTTCAGTAATTTATCTGAAGGTATTGGCCTCATCTGGCTAGTGACAGCTTGCTAACTGTACTGGCATGCCTTCATTACTTCAGCAGATGACTCTCAGCCCTGGGGAGTAATCAGTCTTTATGCTAATGTTTGGGGTTGATGACGGATGTGCTTTAGCCTCCATTGTGTTTGACACTGTAAGAAAAAGGAAAAATTATTGTGGGGTTTTTTGTTTTTTTTTTTGGGTTTTCTTTTTTCATTTTGGAGATATATTTTGTGAGTATGTCTGCGTGCTGGAGTGCACGTTTGGCCCCTGTGGTAATAGCCCATGCCTACAGCTGCACCTCTGCAAAGGTTCATTAATCCTGAAAGCAGAGTCTGGCCTCATCTTTATCTCCTGAGCATTGCAGATCACATCTGCAGCTCCAGGCCGGTCACTCATTAATGAACACACCTCAAGGCCATATGCGATGGTTCGAAAATATTTTAAGAAATCCAAGCAGGGAATATCACATACCAAATGAATAAAAGAGGCAGGTAGGCTGTCAGACAGCAAGAGCGATGTGTTTTTCAGTTACGGTGGTGCTCTGGTCAATCTAAAAACCTCACTTGGAATAACTTTAGATCCACCGAAACGATTCACATTAACATGTGCCATAATTCTTTTGAAAACATGTCGAACAATTCATAGTAAATGATCCTATTCACAAGCTCGAATTGTTGTCTTTGTCTGTCACTGTCTGGTTGCAAAGTTTGCTTCACTCACTCACTCAGTTGTCTACGCTGTATGTGGGCTGTCAGTGTGGGAGGATGAGGGTATTCTGAAGGAGTGTGGAAGACAGGGTAAACATCCAGAGGAGTCTGTGATGTCCATTGTTTAGCTCTTTCTCTCAGGACGACTCCCACCCACTGCAGCACAGCTGGGACCATTTGCATTGTCCGCCCCTTCCACTGCCATCCCCAGCCATGCTCTTACAAGCAGAACACACACACACACACACACACACACACACACACACACACACACACACACACACTACTCTCAAGGCTTAGTCACAATTCCAGCTGGGTACCTTTTTGTCTCCTAGCAACCAGCACCTCTGCGGTTTCTGGCCTCGCACCTTTAGTTTGGACTGCGAACCCATCCCAACACAAGGATTACAAACACACTCACCAGATGTGGGTTTTGAGTTGCTGCCTGAGCAAAATTGAATCTGCAAAGTATTGGGCCGTTAGCTCTTGTGGAATGACTTTCTTTATGCGGTGAAGTTAATGAAGAACACTGATAGAAATGAAAATGAAAGCCCAGAGGCTTTGAGGCACTCTGACTGCAGTTTTAATCCCAGCTTTCCAAAGGGTGTTTGCAAAACCCCTTATGAGCCCAAGAAAAAAAAGGTCAGCATGAATTCAAACGGACATCAAAACAAACTGTTAATTGAACAAAATCACCTCAAGGATCAGTATAATTCAAAAGACACAGAAGAAGCTGTGAAGTTGAAAGCTGAATCAAAAGAGAAAGAAAAAACAACATCACATATATTTTACATTTAGTTTGATAGACTTTGTGCATCTGTGTGTGTGCATTGCTGATTTGTGACTACAGCCATTTGGGGTCCTGACTGCCTCATGTTATATTCATGAAAGATTTCCATAGTCTCAGAGAACCTGCAGTTATTTATTCATACCTCTATGAATACCTCTGCTGACCCCTGACACACACACACACACACACACACACACACACACACACACACACACACACACACACACACACACACACACACACACACGTGTGTCATAGAATGGAAATATCGCCTCCTCAGATCTCTTCATACACACACATACACAGAAACAGTGCTAGCTGACCAGTGGTTAACCTTTAGCTTTTTACTTATGTAATAAGATATCTGGGACAGGCAGTGCAGTCTGAGCAGAAGGAGATGGAAAGTCCCTGAGTAGCTCTGACCTGAAACTCACCCAGGTGTTATTGTGTTATATGTATCCAGTGTACTTATTCTGGGCATCTGTGCTGTATTACTTCATCGTTAGGGTAAATTAGGAGAATAAGTGTATGCTTTTGCCTCTAGATGTTTGAAAAGTTTTGTTTCTGGGTTTTTTCTAGTCAGAAAAGCAAACAGAAATGATGTCTACACACAGAGTGGGCCTATAGATTGTCTTGAGTAGGCCTTGCCATACCCATTTTACTCCTCAGATATGTAACAAACCATGGCTGCTGCACTGAGAGCTTTTTATTTTTCTCATCCAAATTTCTGATGCTGCTAGAGACTGATGACTGTGGAAACATTAAAAGAAATCCTCAGTTTTTCCTTTTTATTGGCAAACATCTTTCAGTAGTAAGAACTATACTTTAGTAAGAAAACCTTTATCGTGGGCATCTCTGAATGAAGTCATCATTATCAAGATGCAAGCCTGATGTTAGGACATTAGAACGCCTGTAACCAATAATTCTAACAACAACTCTACACTGGACGAACTTATTACCATGAATATTACCATGCACGACTCTGATTCCACCTTAAATTTGTGAAAATGTGTTGTGTACACTTGGTGATCTTGCCTTTGGCAAACCCCGAGTGCCTATGTTGTGTGCTTTGTGGATTACTCGGTGCAGAAACATCAGGATGAGACCCCTGACTTACTGCTGATTACATTGCTCTCTTGCTGCCTTAGGATATTTTGTGTATGGAAGTCAAAGCACCGTACATGTGTATGCCTTGGAGTGTGTGTTTGTGTGCATGTGAGTGTGTCCTCTTAAAGATAAGGTGATATACAGCATGCCCAGGGAGAACTGTTGACTTGATGTCAGCCACAATGCACCTGTCTCATACATCACGGTGAGCCAGAGTCTGCAGTCTTTATTGTTCCATCACTTCTCCTCTCCTCTGTGTTATGGAACAACCGCCTCCCACTCAGTGCCTGTTGTTCCCCTCAACATCATAATGTGTATTTAACGGCATGGGTTATATTTAAGTCAGTGCACACCTGCGAAATGTAACCATTTAAATAAGTAATACAAATATATTTAAAATGATTAAAAGTTTAGAGAAGTAACTGTGTAGCCATTAAGTAGCGAGATGGGTTAAATGTACAGCGTGCAGGTTTCCATTTTAATGAAGTCTGTTTAGACTCTGCGTCCTTGACTTTGTATATCTAGGCATGTACCTTTGGGCTGTTTTTAAGTTGAGCTTTCAGAGGGATTTGGAGGGAGAACAAGCACAACGTAAAGGTAGCTACTCTGCTCACCTTCCCTCTGGCTTAGTCCTCTCGTCTCCTTTTGCGATACTTTCCATGTGTGATGGCAACTGTAAATGCTTAAAGTAATGACTGGGAGATCTCACTCTCGATTTCAGTCACTCTAGAGAATAGACGAGGGTGTATACAAGTTCTTTAGAGAAATCCAGAGGAAACGAGGAGGTGATTTATGCAGGGGTTCAGTTTGGTCAGCATTCATCAAATCTACTCTCCTCTGGTTCATGCTTTTTTTTTTCTATTCTCAGTCTTCCGAAAATGTTATCGTCTTTGCATGGAGTCAATTAGACCTCTCGAAGCTTGCTGTTTTTGTGTTGATTGAAATAGCTCCTGAATGTGTATCTTTGTGACAGTCCTCTGATCTGGTATCAGCTGCCTGTGGTTAGGTGCGGTGGATCTGTCATCACAGTGGCTCAATAACACTGACCTCAGACCAGCGTTTCCAGGAAAAGCTGTCATCCGATCTTCGGGATCAGTTTTCCACTTTCTAGGTAGCCAGCCATCCACAAAGAGGCATCTTTAACTAGTTTAGCAAGACCACACAGTATGTGTGCGCGCACAGGCTTGTGTGTGTGATAAAGGGAGAGTGAGACCGGCCAACCGGATTGACTTTGTTGTTTTTCTAAATGGCTGTCTCCTTCCCTTTTTCTCCCACCCTGGCTCTGTGTAAAACATTAGTCCAATCTAGTAAAATGATTTCCAGGCTATTCTGAGAGATGGAGATGATTATTTCTGGCTTGGAGCGAGCCCGCTGGCTAATGCACAGATAGGTAATAGGAGTGATAATGGACCTGTTGAGAGGTGGTTCTACCTCACCCTCCTGGCTTTTCCTCTTTTCTTCTCACATTGTTCTCCTATTGTCCAGCAGGTAGACAGCATGATGGATGGAGACAGGGCTTGGCTGTGCCCCTGTGCAAAGCATCGCTATCGTACACCCCGCTGTCTGTTGATAGTGCCTGTAAGCGTTTGTCATGATCGATGCTGCTCAGCCCTGCTCCATCATTCAGCCTGACTGCCAATGAAAGGCTTGGACACACTCAGAAACTCAAGCAGACATAATGGTAGGGGGAAATTAGGGTGAATCTAGAGCTCTGACCAAGTATAGATTTTCTCCCTCGTTCTTGCTATAGAAACCCTTTAACTTGCTTCATGGGTGGCAGCAGAGCACGCAGCCACATGTGTGCGGTCATATGGGACTTTTAAGCCTGCAAATACACACAGACATCATGAATCATTTACAGTGAAAGAAGAGATGTGGATAACAGTTAAACTAGCTCTGTCTTGAGTCTCAGTGTGTGTGTGTCAGCCATCATGTGGACTTGATAAGTTCCACTGACATTGTGTTTTCTCTTGGTGGTTGTTGAGTTTTCCAGTCTGGGAGCGCTGTGTGTTTCTCATTGGTTGGTGAGCTGCAGATGATTAGAGCGGAGTCCATCCATGAAATCCCCTTTAGGTCCCATCGAAAAGAGACAGTTTGAGGAAGTGTGTCTATGTGTGTGTGTTGTGAGAGTGAGGGGAAGGAGAGAGACAGAGCGTGTTAGGCTAGCTCTATTTTTCAGCATCAGAATAAATCATAAACTCTCCCCAGATGCGTCCACAATGGCCTCCCTTTCCCCTCTTTCAGCATGTGCAGAAGTGCAAGACTTTAGAGGGTTAAAGTTATAAACAAGAAGGCTGCTATGACAGTCCAACTGGCCTGCTGGAAATGAGATAATGCTGCTCAATGACATATTTCCTGCAGTCCATATAAATAAATAGAGAAAGTGACACTGCGGAGGAAAGGGGGAAGTGATAGTAGCTCCAATCAATTATTTTCCCTGCCTGTTTGTACTAGTTTTAGTTGACATTAGCTTTCAAAGTAAAACAAAGACAACAAAGACAAACAGATGCCACTGAAATGTGCTGCATTCAGTATTAGTCCAGTATTTGTTTTTCATTGTGATTCTTTGTATGGCCTATATTTAGTCCAAGAAGAGAGAAAAAGAGTAGGGAAGCAAGACTTTCTCTCTTGGGTTTTTGTGTAAGAGTATTCCTAAAGCAGCCTCGTTATTCTTCTCTTTGTAAAAGAAGCGATTTTTTCCGTCGCTGCTTACCAGTCCTCCTCCCACTAAGCTCTCTCCTCCTTTCTCCACCACAAAGGGATGAGAGAGGCACCTTACACACCGAGCATGCTAGTGTACCACATCTGTGCGCGTGTGCATGATAATTTGTGTGAGCATGAATGAAAGATTTTAAGACGTTAAGACGGTGTTTTGACCTGCAGATGATAATGGTAATCACGATGATGATGATAGTGGTGGTGTCTGGCTCGCTCGTCCAGATTGCACTTACTCCTTTGCGGAGGCACGAAACACTGAGGTCAGACAGCAGGGAGAAAGTGAAGGGAGGCACAGCTAAGAGGCATGTTTATCATTTATTTTAGCCGGAAGGGAAGCAAGACGTGAAGGTGTGGAGAGAGCAGGATTGGGGGAGGGCGTGAGGGTGAGAAGGAAGGCAGAGACAGTCTTGGCCGCACACAGGAACACTCAGTCACTCTCAGTCACTCTCTCCGGGCCACACAAATTCACATGTTCATGCCTGTGTTTTTGGCGAGGGTCCAAAGGCCTTGCAGACTCGATCTATGTGCTTTCTCACCTCATTGTCTTTATGTTATCCCCCCACACACATACACCTTCACTCATTTTTGTTCTCTTTCAGCTCAACCAAAGACCTGTCTACACATACAGTACACAAAGCGTGTCAGCACATTAAAGTTTTTGTTTATGTCTTCAACACACAAGGCATGTTTGTTAAGCTCAAAATAGACTCATGACTCTTCAGACTTACCTTTCTTATATTTTGCTTTATTTTTGTGTGTTATGGCCTCTGAGTGCTGATAACTGTCAAAATGTAACCCTTTCAAACTTCAAGGTTCTTTTTCTTTTAATTAAACTTTTTAAAATCATAGTCACCTTTTGTGGCTTGCCTGCCACTTCCTTGTGTTGTTCCTGGGATTTTACCAGGTTAAGTCTCTGGTCCAAAAAAAGAGTATCGACATTAAAGTCACCTGCAAAATTTCCTTTTTGAATCCCAGGCCTTCACTTTGATTGCTAATAAACATTTAGGTAATTATGCCCTTGACAGAGGAATAAATGATATGTAGACATAAACAGTTTGTGTATGTTTGGCTTAGTTTCTCTATCTGAAAGCATTGCTCTCTATTTGCAGTTGTATCTTGACTCATTTGTTGGTACATTTCCACGTGCAATGACTTCTTTTTGAAGGCCCACAGTTTGTTTATGTGGCTGTTTATATGTGTGTCTACTTGTGGGTTTTTAACATGCAGGGAGGAAGAAAGTAGTTAGCATTTAGTGGCAGCACACTGCCATTCTTTTAACAGCTCTCACACACCTCATTAACTCTCTTAATGAGTAAGTAATCAGACACATTCCCCCTCTGTCTTTCTGTCTTTTTCTCCCTCTTTAAATGGTAGAATAAAATTAAGAGCATTTGGCAAGGGTAAACATTTTCTTATCATGTAATCTAGTCGAGCTCTTGAGAAAACAAACACCCGGCCTAAAATAAATGCACTTACACAGGGACCATAGAGGGAAGTCTTTTAGAGAGATACTCTATTTATAATCGCCATAAAATTTAATTAGTAATAAATGGATCAGGAGCTTCTTTTCATTGACTGTGATATTTTTAAAATAGGTTGAAATGTTTTCGTAGCTTGACTGTATAACTCTTTGTAAAAGAACAATGCAGGAAGAGGTGGACTGAAGAGAGAGTGATGAAATAAGGGTGAACGGCTGTGAAGCAGCAACAGGAAATCTTCATCCCTTTCTGCATTACTGAGTTGCTGCCCTGTGAAAAAAAAGATTTCTATCCAGTGCATTTAAGTGATTTTCTTTGCTTTTGAAATTTAAAAGAGCTATCACCCAAACAAATCTCATCTCTTGATGGGAAGTGGTCTACATTTACCCACACTTTCATACATGTGACAGCGTTTCGAAAATAGCTGGTTTTCCCCAAGTTATGCAGCAGTGAAAAGCAAACAAACAAATAAGATGTATTTATTTCATTGCATATTTTTGAGAATATCTCTTTCAAAAACAACCTGAGTTCACCTTGAGAATGTTTAAGAAAAAGTATACAGAAAAGTAAAGTGTTAATAGTGACCAGCAGCTGTAGAAGGCATCAATGAAGTCGACAGAGTGCACACATCTTCTTAAAAGGCAGTTGAAATTTCTCCTAAGGAAAAGCTTTAAAACTAACATCATAAATAGGATTTATCCTCCCATGTATCAAAGCTTTTGACAGCCAAATGTGGAGGCACAAAGTCGGAAACTAAGAAATCTTTCGTGTATGACAGAGGCAGTTATTTGTTTTCACATGTAAGCTCATGTGCAAATATGTCTATGTGTATAAAGGTCATTACGAGATATAAATTACGCCCACACCAAATATCCTGAAGCTTTGCAGGTGTCAGCCACGAAATGTGTATAAAAGCTGGACTGCCTTAAAAGTGAAGCCAGTGCAGATGTGCCTTAAACTTGCTTTCTTCCTCATCATGATCATAAGAGGGAAACTTCAGGGATTTCTGAAAGAGGCTCAACTTAATAGAAGTTTATGAGATATAACACTACTTCGCAATTGATTTAGTGCAACACTCTCTTGGTGAGTTATTGGTTTAAAAAGCTACCTTTAATACAGCATAATGTTCATTTGGGTAATTATGGTCCCCTACAGGGCGGTGCCTCCGTAGTGTAGTGGTTAACGCACTGGCTTAGCAAGCAAAAGGTTTCTGCTTCCATTCCAGACAGAGACACTAATTCCCTTTTGGGTTGTGTCAGCAAGAGCATCCAGTGTAAAACTCTGCCAAATCAAACATGACAAGGGATCAGCTCAAAGAAGCTTTCATGATCCCATATAGAGCAAAATAGATGAAATAAATCCGACTACCTCGTGATCATCAAGTTGCTACCATGTGAACATGTAGCTTCCTTGAGTTTTAGTCAAAAAATTTAAATGCAAAAGCTGAAATGCCTGAAACGTTATACTTTGTTTTTAATTAAGTGGCTGAACTGCTTCAGCATCCCTAGATATTCATTTTGCCGTCACAAACAATGATTAAAGAATTAAAAGGGTCACAGCGTGTCTTTACGCTGGCGTTTTGATCCGTATATTAACATGAAACCATAGTAGGTATGTGTATCATGAAGGTATGTACAGTGTTAGTGTAGTGTACTGAGATAGAGATCAGAGGTTAATGATGTGAATCAGACAGGAACCAGACATTACCTTCAGCGTGGAGCTAATCTTCAGACCAGGCGCCTTGAGCTATGTCTGATAACATAGCTAATTATTTCAGATATAGACTCTGCGGGGATTCTTGTAAACCAGCATATCAGTAGCTACGTTTATTATCAGAGCAATTTACACTGATTAAACAATAAGATTGTTTGAGGTCCTGAATAAGTGAAACCTTAAAAAGCTTGACCGCAGTATATTAGAGACTGTAGTTCATACAGCGAAGACACACCTGAAAACATGTGTGTTACCGCATCATTACGGCAACAATGGGAATGAACTGTGAGCAACGTCACCCAGAAAGAGCCAGGGGTACATTAATGAACTAACTGCCCACTTGCATGGTATGTAGTGCATTAAGGTAAATGTATACCAGGTCTTGGCTCTTTTGAACACTCACTCTTGTTCACTCAAGCGTTGGATCGCACACCTATGATGAAAAAAAGGCATGCTGCGTGCAGGAAATAAGGAAAGAAAAAGTTGTAGGTCTAACATTATTGCAGCAAGTCCCTCAGCCTTGGAGTAGAGGCTGAGGGACTGCCTCGGGATATTCTTCAACGCATTGTAATGAGTGCATGGAAGGAGTCTGGGCAGTGGCGACTGCTGCAAAGCTCTGGTGGTTTCTTCTACCCCGAACAGAGCTCTGCGAGTGTCATGAAGCCCGGAGGTTATAACCGCTTCTCCTTCGTCTCCTGACTTTATCTGCTCCTGCAATCCACTATCTGACTCTGAGGTTAGATAAGTCTGATGCAGTACACACATTTTAAAACATATGCGCTGGCCAGACACTCAAATCCAAGATGATTTCATGAAGAAACAAGGCACAAAGAAGATGGAAGTGGTTCCTTTGCCAAGATGATTTCTGAACTATCTCTGGGCTGCTGCACAAGTGATGCACTGTCGTGGTATTTGCTAAAAGGCTTTAACATTAGATTTACTGTCGCTAGATTTTGTGTCAAACACCATGGTGACCATTATCTCTATTTGTGGTGACTGTTGTCATATAATCATGTCTGTTTTTGAATGGATCAGTGCTTCCCTGAAATCAGCTCGACTGAAATCAACTAATCAGAGATGTCAAAGTTCTCAGCAGCAACACAGTTGGAGCCAAGCTTAGAAAATACCAGTGAGGGGCAACCACAGACTATGTAAAATACAGTATGGTCTCCCACAGAAATGTCCTGTTTGCCATTTTAGGAATGTGTAAATGCAGAAATGTCGAGTTGCTAAATTTAATATTGTTCTGGGTCCTGTAGGAGTTTAACCCGTCGATAAATCCTTATAGAATACAGAAGACTTCAGACTCCAAACCATGACCACTGTGATTATTGTGTTTGATGTGACAAAGGGAGAGAAAGAAACATGCAAAGGGACAAAAGCAGTATAAGTAAATGAGATTTTCTGGCACTATAGATAGCATCATTTATAGTTGTCATGGGTTTTTTTGAGGGGGGGGGTGCACATTGTCCCAGAATAGACTTATATTTTTTAAGTGACCTCCCACGACCTCAGCACCAAATCCAGTCAAACAGCACCATAATTGGTAGTCTATAGATCACTCTAACCAATTGTGTTTTAGCATGCTAGCAGGATTGACGAGTTCACCCTAGAGCTATCATTTTACTACTTACAAAAATGGGATTGTCCTCATATCATCAGAGCTTTCCATCCTTTTCTCATGCCTGTCCCCATATTTATGTCTTTCTTCCTCTCCCAGCACCTACTGCCTCCGGCATTTAATGCCGCCTGAGCACAGCAATTTGTTGAAATTTCCCATTGGAGCCTGGGAGTGAACACACACATACAACCACCACACAGAGAAAAGATATCCTCATATGTCCAGGGGCAAGAAGTCATTAACCAAATGTATGCAGAAGATCACAAAAGAGACATCTTTTGTGTGTTGGTGGTTTTCTTTTGTTGTAGAAAGGTGAAGAGAAGGTGAGGGGACTAATTAGTAATTAGAGTTCAGGTCCAGGTAGACCTCCTTTGATAAGCAGCACCAATTCAGCCCGGGTGCCAGACTGACTCAGCTTTCATTTCTTCACTCATGCTGTTTTGCCAAGAGAACAACAAAGGAGCTGGAGGGAGCACAACCGTTCTGGCTCTCATGTTTGCTAGTTAGGAGACACGAAGCCGGTTTGGTGTTTGGGATATGATCCTGCAAAATATGGCAGACTGACAGAATAGCTAGATTATTGTTGTGTAATTGCCTAAATTGCCTGCTAACTGTGATGCCCTATATCTCAATGAAAGCAGATGTTATGCAGATCTTCCGAGAAAATGTAACTCAGAAACCTCACAGGATAAAATTAGAATGTGCCACTAGATGGAATATTTATGTTCTGTCTGAACGCGAGCCAGCGACGTGTGTGTTTCATTTGCACATCTGTACGTGCTCGTCAGGTTTTTGTGTGTTCAGAATAGCAGCCATATAAAGGGCTGCTTACTTGTTCCCTTATCCGCTAAATAAAAGTGCCCCTAACACGGTCATTCCCATGCAACATCATTGTAATGCCGTCTTTTAATGGAACAAGACTGTAAACACGGGGCAAGACCCTACAAGTCAGAGTAGACTGCCACAATTCAATCTGACCTCAATATTTTATGCCATGGAATCAAACACACAAATTCCATTTTAATTGTGGTGTATTTGCAGTGGCCTGCATAGTACTCTTTTAATTTTTGCTGTACCGTAAAGAAACAACCACCCATTCATTAGATGGATTGAGCAACACAACCGCTGTAATGCGTTTTACTCCCCTCTTTTGTATCCTGCCGAAACAATGTCTGTGCGATATTCATTCCCGGGAACATTCTGGAAAGCATCACCCAGTGGGGACACTATGTGAGACTGTGTGTCTTGGGAACTCATTTTAGCATTACCCCATGGGGGTTTTAGCGTGGATATTTGTTGTGTGCATCAGAGGATTGCATGCTGTGGTGCGCATGAACATTAACTAAGCAGGAGTCATCAAAGTCTGATTCTGGTGTTGTGCCTTAGCCCTTCTGTGGGTGACCATAAGTGCTCTGTTTACATCTGTCCGGGCTGTGGGAGCCTTCCTTGCATGAGGCAGGAGCCTCTCTGGTATCAGCCAAGAGTTTCCCTGAGTAGAGTATGTACAGAAGATGGTTACATGCTTTCTGAGTCAGGTTAGCTCACAATTTAAACAATAGGCAAAATACTGTGACAATTAAAATAGGTCTTGTGCTTCAAATACTGCTTTTCTCTCTGTTCGGGTCGATTATCACACACACACACTCACACACACACACCAAATATTATATGGGAAAATAATGCTCTTTGTGCTACTGCGGGAACACCACCAACATCTCATTGGTCGCTGCCCAGCTGTCTGTCTGCCCAACTGTCTGTGAACTGGTGCCTCACACCAGTGCATGGTCAGGGCACAGTGAACAAATTATAGCCTGAGTGAACATTGAATAATACAGCCAACAACAAAAAAAATAACATCTTCATTATGAATGAGTTGGCCATGCAGTATCAGACCTAAGGGTGTTGGCAGAAGGAAAAAAAATGCCCATAGCGTTCCTGTTCTGCACCATTGAGTGTGTTAAAAGAAAGAGCTACACTGAATAGAGTTTGATTCCTGCTGCTAGCAAAGCATGCTTAAACACTAGAAGTGAAAGGTTCACAGAGGAAATTGCTGGAACATGTTAACATTGCTTCCGAAATTGAGTTATATTGAACACACATCCTCTCAAAGTAAAAAAAGACCAAACCAAAGCGATAATCGAGGATGGATTGTCTCTAACCGATGCCTTCTTATTGTGTCCGCAGAGATCTGAGCGAGAACTACATCCAGTCCATTCCCAGAAAAGCTTTCAGGGGAGCTACAGACATCAAGAACCTGTGAGTACCTCACTCTTTCCAGGGTAAATGTGCTCTGCCCTGCAATGTACAGTTATCTTCGTTATTAAATAAGGATTGGTCTATAGAAGCTTTAAAAAAGTTATGAGGTTATGATGAATGCAACCAAAAAGTCTAGCAACATCTGAAAGTAACCACATTTACAAACTGAAAAATACATGAAAACAGTTAAGTGATTAAAAGTCGCTTAAGGAAGTATAAAAATAACTGGTTAATTAGTTATTAACATGATTCTAACATTGCAGTTATGGCAAGTCAATGAAGAGTCAAGCAAGATTATACAGAATAAATTATTATATTACAAGCTACTGTAAATGAACATTTTCCAATATTTATCCAGTCGGGTTAATGGCCTTTGGTAACCGCAAAACATTATGTACATGTCGGTATGTGTAATTCCAGCAGACTGTGCATCACACTGATTAAGTAGACTAACTACCTCACACACGCTCACACACACACACACACACACACACACACACGCACACACACACACACAGAGCTCCCCAAAGGCGTCTTGTAGCAACACTGATTTGCATCTTCGCACGGACACATACTGTAGATTTATGAGGTGTATCGATGCAGATAAACAATTAGTGAAGTGCTACTCTTGGGGTTACAAGAGCTGAGATGACTAAACCAGTATTGATTTACCACAATCCATCAGTGTTCTGCTCACTGTACCCATGATTACAAATAGCCTATAGGGAGGCGGAAAGATTGTTTACTGTATGTGCCTCGTGTAACAAAGGCTCTCTCTTGTGTGTGATCTGCAGCCAGCTGGATAAAAACCACATCAGCTGCATAGAGGACGGAGCCTTCAGAGCTCTGAGAGGCTTGGAAGTGCTGTAAGTATCTGAAGTGATGCTATTCATCCAACCCAGCCCTCTATTGTTCCATTAAAGCACTTAGTTAAATTAAGACATTGTTTTGGCCTCGCTAATAAGCATAACTAACAAAGCACAGGCCTGGCTTATACCAAAATACCCCCCTGTGGGCCTCACGAGGGGGCCAGCATCATGGAGACCAAGCTCCATTAAGTCACAGTTGACAGCAGTGTTCCCTTCGATCACATTAACACCCCCCACCTGCCCACCACTTCACCTCCATCTACACATCACCCACTTCTGGGCAGGCCATCTGACATTTGGGGGTTCCTACCATTTTACAAAAAAAAAAAAAAAAGAATCCTATTCAAGTTAGCACTCAATCCTCCATGCATTGGTGACCATGCTTAGCAGTTTTTGAACATTCAATTAATCATCCCTTGTCTAAAGTGTCCAAGCGGTCTCTGTTAGAGCTCTCCACCTGAAACAATTTAGACTTACAGTTCAGGCAGGGGGACGAGGGCACTTTGACAGGCTTGCTATTTTGATAGTGAAAGGCTGTTTTGCATGTGTGTTTGTGTATGAAGGGTTTGAAAAAAGTGACAGCTGCTGTCATGACATGGAGGAAATAGTCGTAGGGTTGTCACAGTGGTACAAGCAGGGATAGGGGGTTGTTTTGATAGGATCTGTATTTATAGGTTTCGTGGGGGGAGGAGGACAGCTTGCGTTGAAAGGGGGTAGCAGGTTGAAATATTGCAAAGGGTTATTAGGCTGATTGAAATGACCCGATTCTCTTTCTGCAGCTGATGCCCAGAGTTCGATGAAAGTGGTGTGATCATGACTGTGAGCTTGCCTGTGCATATTTGCATGCATGAATGTCTGCATCTGCGAGGAATAAGGTGCTAGACTCCTGATAGGCCACGAGAAGAAAGAGAGACGGGGAGAGTTTCAAAGAGAACTGATTCCAAAAAGTTTACCGATGCTAAAATCTTGTTTTCTTTTTCACAGAACGCTGAACAACAACAACATCAGCAGCATCCCCGTCTCTAGCTTCAACCACATGCCCAAACTACGGACTTTGTAAGTCTCACAAATCCCACCACTTTTCTACTGATCCGGAGATATTTCCCATAAAAATAAAACAATATTCCACACACAAACAGGCAAAGCAGAGAAAGGGCTGAGTCCTGTGTGATTTCAATGGGAGTAGACAGGTTCTGTCATTCCAGTCAATGTTGGGTGGCAGCCATAACCACAGAGTACCACAGAAGGGTCTGTAGCAATGCCAGGGGCCATTATTCCCTCCATCTAAAGACAACAACTGGCCCAGATAGACACAAATAGCCCCACAAGTCTATTGTGTATTGTGCATTGTATGTGATTACTAAATCTGAAATTATGCGCAAATTAAAACAATTATGCCTGCTGAAACTCTGGACCGTGACTCCACTGCTCTTGCGGTGACATTTTAGGCTCCCAGTGGGGTAGTATTATATGGCTTTTCTGTTTGTGTGCACACCATGCGTCTGCACACATGGATTTGCGAGTTAACACACATGCTCCAGAGGTCCACCTCACCACGGCAAGAGTTATTCTGGACAGGCACAGCACTGCAGGAATGCAGTGTTTGGAGTAGGTTTAGAAAAGACCTCTTTAGTGTTCCTCTTTTTTAGAAAGTGTCATTTATAATCATCCGTGCAGCGTATCATTTGTGTTTTGCCACAGGGATTGGATGTGATGAGTTGTAGGAAAGAATAGACACGTTTTATGCTATTTATGTCTTCAGCTTGTGGTATTTTAGACAGAAAAGGAAAACTTCTTCAATCAATCAACTTTTCTTTTTTTTCCCCCTCTCATTTAACAGCCGTCTCCACTCGAACAATCTGAACTGTGACTGTCACCTGGCGTGGTTGGCCCAGTGGCTCAGGCAGAGGCCTACAATTGGCTTATTCACACAATGCACTGCCCCTCCTGAGCTCAGAGGACTTAATGTGGCAGAAGTACAGAAGCATGAATTCAGCTGCTCAGGTAAGATACATTTACAATAAACTTTTGACCAGCAAACAATGCATTTTATAAAAGTTTTTTTTGTGCAAAAGGCAGCAAACAAAATGGTTCTTTATGACAACGTCTCCCTGTGGAGTAAATCTTTTACGGTCCCCTGGTCACACTGACACAAAAACACAGGAAGTATCCTGTGTTTTTGTTTCAGTGTGTATTCACCTGGCAGCCACATGATAAGCTGGCAACCCCATGCTCTCTTCTGGCCTTTGCATGAGTGCCCACCTCTTGAGGAGCTGGCGCTGTTGCAAGGAAAATGCCCAGCGCACAGCTGGAGCGATGGCTGCCCCCATTGACAGTAGACCCTCTCTCCTCAATTTGTCATTATTTATAGCTTCTCACCTTCTAGCACAAGGATAACCGTGGCTTTGAAATCACTATTTCTTTTGCGGTGTGTGCGCATGTGTGTGCGTGCGCGTGCACGTGTGTGTGTGAGAGACAGAGAGAGCATGTGCATGTGGGTGTGTCATGCCGTGCATTGGGGTTATCATATCCGGACAATGGAAAAACAGCATGAGAACCTCCACTCCCCACAAGGCCATCTCACTTGCAACGCCAGCTGCGAGGGGTGTTTGTGTCTACGTTTGTGTGTGTGTGTACCTCTCTCTGTCTCTCTCTCTCCATGGGTTGTGATTTTTACGCAGCCATACGGCGTGACAGCACAGATCATTAACTATTCATCGCCCAGGGAAAGAGACTCAAAGCGTGGGAGTGTAACGATTCCAGATACGAAAGGGGAGCAGGGGGTGTCAGGGAAATTTGGTTTCTGATAGGACACTGATACAGAAAGTTGAGGTTTCGAATGATGGAGAGCTGTAGTTCATGTAGCATACATATAAGCTGCTGTTGTGTAAAAATACCTAAAAAAGTTAGGAGTGTTGTAGACAGACAAACATTGATTTTTTTTTTTTTTTGAGAGTGTCAATAGCTGATCGTTTTTGTCCCTGCTAACACCAGCAGGAAATCTGCCGCTACTATGTATTTGTGTGTGTAAGTACACAGTGATGCACACACACAAACACATACTAACAGTTTCTTCTTGAGAGGATGAGTGACCAGAAGTTGAACTCCCAGTGAAGGACTCATTAGGGACTGGCTCGCTGGCACATGCATATACACACATACTCCTGTTTTTTGTTTTTTTTTTAGTATTTTTGATGTTCAGCACTGTGTGGTTGTGCGTGTATTTAGTGTGAGCTGTGACCAGGCCAGGCCACCTGCGGGGGATTTGGGGCGGGGTGGCGCTGTGTTGGAAGAAAAGAAGATGGAGAAGCGAGGCGTGTTGCTGTTATGAGAGGCAGGAGAAGGAAAACGGGGTACAGTGTGTTATTCATCGATTCGAAATATGATGAAATTCTGCAGCACCCTGTGTTATGACTCACTTTCTTTCAGTCCCAGTTTTAGGCTGGAAAGCACCACTGTATTGTAAATTTTTGCCTGTAATGAGCAGAGTAACACATTTACTGCTTCGCTTTGAGGAAAAATATTTTTCCAGGCAATGATTTATCATCGGTCCCCTTTAAAAATGGGGTCATTCTTTAATAGTTTAAAAAAACATTGCTGTGTGCTGTATACCAATACTTAATGATTAAAAAAAATGGAAAAGCGGATTTAAAAAGTACTAAATCCAGGTGAAAATTGGATTTTAAACAACATTTGCAGAATAAACACTCCTTCTTTAACTTTCTAAATGCTTGAAGGGACTCCTGTGCAAAACCAGTCACTCATTTGCGTTATCTCACAAATTTCTGCAGTGAGATGCATTTTCTGTTCTCCAAACAATTTTGTTTCTTTCAAAAAGGTTTTTAGGTTTGAAATCTGGCTGAAAATCTTTTTTCCCCTTAGCTGTAGCCAATTACACAAGCGTCAGTTTCTGCTTTAGGATACAGTTACTCCCGTTTGTCTTAATGGGCTTTTCTGTGTGTTGTTTTATTCAAACCAAACATTACGCATAACTCCCTTGATCGTTTGCAGCAGATCAAACCCAAAGTTAAAAGGTTCTTGTGCCAACATCATGCTCTATATGACAAAAAATGGATGACTAATTCTACCGCATAACTGCTCTCACAATATAATACAAAAGTAAAAATATTGTGTTTGAGATGAATAATTAATAATAAATTGCTTCAGGGTTGAATACAATACAGCTCTTGTAGTGTGAAACAGGAATTACCCTATAAAAATGGGAAACTGCAGAGGAGACAAATGGAAAGAGGCCAGCGATGGAGGGGAGTTAAATATCAAGACTTGTGAGCACATGGACAGAAGCTAATGGCTTGCAGTGATAAAGAGGCTGAAAATGAGGATGTTAAAAGGGAGTATGAAAGTACAGGTGGAGCAGGGGAAAACTGCTGGAAGAAGGAAAGCAAATAAAAGAAGGGCAATGGGAAGGTAACTGGGTAGCAGAGAAGGCGAATTGGAGAGATAATGGGGGATAGGCAGGAAAAAAAAAACAGGGGAGGAGCAAACATCAAACAGCTTCACCTCAAGTGTACCTGTCACAGAGCTGTCATTGTTAAGGGCGCTCCAGCTGTGCTCTGCACTCCCCCTGATCCCAGGCCTGTCAGATATGCCATGTTGGATCAGAAGGGAGTTTTTCTCTGCCCTACACCTGATCCCAGATCTGTCAAACCTCTGCCGTCCTCTGATCACAGTGCCTCATATCGCATGTGCTGAGGGACTGTACCAGTGTCACACTCGCGATGATAATCGCTGACTTGATTCCCAGATGTGTCGAAGCATTCCGTCCCATCAGGTAATTGATTATGATTGACCAGATGTATGAAGTCTGACCTTAAACATGTCTTATTAGCTAAATGGTCCAAACGCTCGCGCCAGTAATTTTATGGTAAACCATAATGATTCTGGAGTTATGCTTTCTCTGTCACCGACTTTCACCATCACTCACTCTGTCTTCCTCTCGCTGAATGTCTACTCCCACTTGGCTCTCTCGCCAACATTTTTCCACACAAGCTGAGCGATAGATAGGAACGCGATCAAATATTCATGGTTTGAAACTTGGATTAGTAATGCTGTGTAAATGAGGCCATTTAAAAGTCTGTTTTATTCATTTTATCTGGGTTAGACTTGCGTACACACATCTTGTACGCACACACCAAACACGCTGTACTGCCAGCGCAAGCGCCTGCTCTTCACCACACTGTTGACAGTGCCATAGCTATTTGAACAGGTATCTAGAGACAGTATGACGGGTTGTGTGCTCTGTATGCAAATTAAAAAGTTGAAGCTTTTTAGAAGTGGAGAGGTGGGGGGTTGTAAAGCTGAATGTGCAGAATGGCATCAGTTCTTCCCAGAGAACGCAGACTCAGGAGGAATATTTGCGAAGAGATCAATGGATGTTATTGGGAGACCTTCAATTGCCACTCCAGCTCATTCAAGCGCTTTCTCTCCCCTACATCTACTTCGGCACTGCTTTGATATATAACCTAGTTTCTTACCCACTGATTCTAAAAGCTATGTAAGTCTTTTTCTTTTATTTGTTTTTCTCATCCCTAGGAATGCGTGTTCATTTGCAATTCAGCTTATAAAACAAAGGCTTGATGACTTGAGCAGCCGCATAAGAGTTTGAGCCTCAATTAGGAGCATGAGGGGCTTTATATCACCACAGAAAGATCTCCAGCAATTACATCCATTACATCTTGTTATCCTGAAACCAACAAATTCACCTGTGCTCACACACCTGTAGCAGCTCCACATTCCTCTCTTTTATGCATATCCTTCCCTCTGATTGTCTCTTCAGGACACCAGGAGTCTTCAAGCCCGCAGCCTTGCAGCACTGGTGGAGGCTCTTGTCCTGCCATGTGTACCTGCAGTAACAACATCGTGGACTGTAGAGGAAAAGGTCTGACTGCCATCCCAGCAAACCTGCCTGAGAGCATGGCTGAAATGTGAGCGCACTACTTCTTTCTTTATCAAACATGTGACAAAAAAAAGCTTTTACAAAAGAAAAAAAAGTCTTCAAATAAAAACCATCTGTGTCTGAAAAATAATAAGTGCAAAATCTGATACCGCCTGAAAACTTTAGAAATATACATTTTTCATGACTGCTGCACTGCAGCTATCACAAATGTCCATAATTCTTTACAGAGTGTTTTCATGGACGAGTGACTGACATGGAAAAGATTCATTATAAACTCCTCAAAAATTCTTAACATTCTTAATTTAATTCTCTTTGCATCAGTCAACGTTTTCTTTAATTGTAGGGGTTTCACAAGGCCGGGGGAGATATGAGCATGCTTGTTTTATGTACGCATGCTGTTCTGGGTTAGTTTTTTCAGCATGAATCACCTGGCAGGGCATTCATCATTTTGCTGTGCACTGAGAACGACACATACAGTCTTACGGTCGACTGTAGATTGAAACTGCATGCTCTTATCAGCTCAGATGGCTGTGAACCACATGCGAGTGCTTTACTAACATCCCTCCCTCAGTTTATCAGCCCTCCAACATCTGTCTGAGTATTAACTGTTTACGGCCCAGGATACTGTAATTCCTAGGAATGCATGGCTAAACTTTTCAAACGAGTCTTTTTTAGTTCTCTTTATCGGGCTTTCATGCCACTCGCAGAAATCTGCATGAAATGGCACTGCAACTTTGTGATTTATGCATGGTGAGAAAAAAAGGAGGATGAAGGGAGGAAGCCAGCGGTCGCATTGCATGTTCTTCCAAGGAGCATGTGTGTCGTTAGGAGGACACAGCAAGTTTCTAGGTCTCCTCCTCCCCATGGGGTCTGTTTATAAATACCCAGCTACCATGGAAGTCACAGATCCCATGTTCCCCAACAACCCTGACCCATTTCTAGTGCAGTGGCGTTCTGAATTTCCTAATTTGGACATGCTGGTCCACACTTCTTGTTCTTCTCTAATTAAATGACCACCCAAGAAATACAGAGACATTTCTAAAAGCTAGGCTTCAGGCATCTTGCATTTTTACTTTTGGGATATAATTAATTCAGCCTGATCTTTAGTCCTGGTCTACAAACTGTAAAACATGGAAAAATTGAGATGCAGTTTTGCAATGTTTTATGGTTTGTAGACCTCCTCAGCATGCCCTCCAGTTGTAATGTTCCACAAGTGGGATATCATACACACTAATATGATCTATGAGACTAATAACCAGTGAGCTGCACTAATGGGTGACCAGGGAAGCTTCTGAAGGATAGCTCTATCATGCACGTTTTATAGAGAGTGGAGTCTATCTGGATAGCAGATGGGTTAGGCCATGTTAAAACCTTCCCTGCCCTTCACATCTAATTGGTGCTTTACTGTGTTCTGCTAATAAACTCTACTATGCTCTGACTCATCTTTTGCAAGACCACAAAGGTAAATCACTCTGTTATATTATGCCTATTCTGTCCTGCCCACCAGGGCCTTACCTTACAGGTTTAATTCCCACAATTTTCTTTCCTGTACCTGTGTCTCCTCCTCTCTTCATTTTTTTTATCACTACATTTCACTCTGTCCTCCCTCCCTGTCTCCCCCCATTGCCGGATTTCAAGGAAACAAATCAACGCCGAATAACTAAAAAAGAGGGGGTTGAGGCGCTGGTCCGTTCTGTAACTTGGTGCAGCAGGTTTGATCTGTGCTTGAAGTTCATTATAAAATCAGTTGCAATTACAGCAAGGGCGGCTGCTAGATATCAAGGCTAGCCTAATACCTTGTTAATGAGGCCCTCTGTAACTCACGAACACACACGCATGCTGCTCTCATTATGTACAAATCGGAGGATTGCGAACCTCTCTGCCCCGTTTTACCCTAATGAATGCCAGTGTTGTGTTTATGGCTGCCGAGGATGTGAGCTGGTTTCTGGTCCTCTGTCTTGTGAAACCAGGCCCAGTTAGCCTGAACGCTACCACAACAGATTATTATGCGCCATAGTCCCCGTCTGCAATGAGTGAATGCTGCCATAAAATTCTCCCCCCTGCCTTTCATCCACACCGCTATGGCTCTGCCATCTACTTCTTACTCACGCACTCACTGGGTGAATACCCAAAGGCATAATGTGTTTCCCCTTAATGAAAACCATGCCCAGGCCCTAATGAAAAGGATGAAGAACATTGATTAGACTGATACAAACAAGAGAACACACACACACTCAGACACACATACAAATGTTGAGCCTGATAAATTGGATGCAAACCATTGATCGTCGGTCCACTGGCAACTCTGAGAGATTCTATCTTATTTTTTTCCTGTCTGCCAATTGGACGGAGTAGCTCCTGTGTTGATTGCAGGGATTAAGTCGCTTCCACATATTGATCTGGAAGGAGTGACAATGTGAGAGCTTAAAAGTTGTCAGGCAGGCAGTGTGTGTATATCCTTGTCTGGCTCAGAGAAACACACCGGGATACCACAGCATGTAGGCATGCTTATACACAGCAGACGTATACATACACATACAAACATCATGTAGAGTGCCAGACTGGTTTGGACCAGTCAGACAGACTGGTTGATGAGAGAAGGCGCTAAAGCCACTTGGCCCACCACTCTGCCGCATGGTGAGGGCAGAGGAACCACAGTGCTGTCACTCCTCTCTAAATCCACAGACTCGCTGGGACATTCAGACAAAAACAGACAGAGAGAGCATGTCCACCACAGGAATCTGTGGTCTGGAATCACTGCTATCCTGAGAATGTCAGTTGGATTTCTATATCTCTCCTTAAAGGCCACTCCTTTTGAAGGGGAAAGATTCTTGATTACCAAAAAAATAAAAAAAATAAAAAAATGTGGAAACCCCAAACTGTTAACTGTTGTGGCTAATGTCCCAACAAAACATTTACCCCCCATGGATAGAAATAAACATAGTCATGCAGAAGGCCTAAGAAGCATGTAGTAAATCTGAAATGCCTCTAACGGAGTAATTAAATCCTGTGGAAATGGTTGCACGCCAAGAAGTCACATACTTAAGAAGGTGATGGTTAAATCTATCAACAGCCATCCTTTGGCCAAAGAGTTTTGCAGATTTTAAAATATTTCTCATTTCCCTGCAGTGACAAATAGCATCTTAATGATTTTTAGATTCTGCCGTAACCGCCCGCCCACCGCAGGCCCATGCCTCATGGTCTGCAGCCAGTCCCTCTGCTGGGAGGCAGAATGGTAGACCAACCAGACAGGCTTGCAGCTGGCTCCCTCTGGGCCCTGCTAAGCCTTGGTAAGGACAGTTTTAAAAGCTGTGAACTGACCTGCAGATAAACAGCCCTCTGCCAGTTACACAAGGGAATTGGTCTGGGTCCCAAGTAGCCGTTTGAAACGCACATATGCATACCCGCTCTAATGGGATGTCTATTTCCCTGGGCACATCTGAGACTGATTAGAGTTGGTTACTGCTCTGTACTACATGCCCAAGTGTATGTTTGTCTGTGTATTAATTTCATTCTTTGACAGTTGTTTTATGGTAAGATTTTGTTTCCCGAGCGCTTTCCTTGTCAACTTTACTTCAGCAGCTCTTAGGCTCAGAGGAAAAAGTAAACTCAAAGAAGCAATATTTCACCCTGCTGCAAAGGTTTCAGTAGACACTTTGCAGACACCCTGAGGATAACAGCGAATTTAACAAGAACAAGTGAGATCATTATTGATCTCAGGATCTCATATGAGAACATAAGTGCTGGAAACTGTAAATGCTATCTCACAAAGAAATATGACTTTTAGTTTAAAAAAAAAAAGGCCTTAACACTCTCACACAAACCAAGACCGAGCATTTTCCCCTCCAGTCCTATTCCTCAGCACTTTAGCATTCACACTGTTTATTGGTTCTGATGATGTTATGACTCCAACATGCCTGGACCTATTACAGCTGGGGAATAGATCTCCACTAATATAATCAGGCCAATCACTAAGGGTCAGAGGTGATTACTCAACTCTGTTAACATGGAGAACTCTATTGTTTGTTTAAATAACACTATATCTTCTTCTCCTCTCCTCTCCACTTCTCTCCTCTCAGACGTCTGGAGCAGAATGGGATTAAGTCTGTTCCACCCGGAGCCTTCTCTCCCTACAAGAAACTGCGTAGGATGTAAGTACATCAGTACACTCACCCTCAGGGCTAAATAATACAGATGAGAACGAGAAGTTTAGGGCTGGAAAAAGAAGCGACAATTGGCGGTCTTCTCATTCCACATCCAGGGAGCATGAAGTATTTATTTTGTCTGTGCCTTAAGAACAAATTCTTGTTCTCAGACTAGTGGTGGCGTGGAAAGCAAGCACTCACATCCTACATGAGCGTAATAACAGCTCTCATTTTTCAGTGCTATATACTGGTATTCCCCTGGTTAGTGTTGTGTCCAGTCTGAGTGTGTGTGTTGTGTGCCTGCATGGGCAAACTGCAAACCACCGGCTGGGACGATGATGATGAGGGGACAGAGAGTGTGTTGGAATGAGGGCTGAGGCTTCGTTCTCTGAACAGTGACAGGCGGGCAGTTAAACACGGAGTGGTTTTTCACCCGTTGAGCCAGCTGTCCGGCCAACTAGCCAGCACACAACCAGGCAGCCAAACCCATACCTCCAACACCACCAGATCTGACTGACATAGCAGCGGGGAGATGGAGGAAACCGGAGGTCAGGGAGTTTTTCTGTCCTTCTTAAAGGAATTCTCACGGTTTTATCATCCAGCCCCGGGGACAGTTTGAAGTTCAGATGAGGTGAACAGAGAGCAGTAGACAGAGCAAAGCAGCTGCTGTCTTAATGTAGCTCCAAGGTAATCCCCAAAATATTTTATATTTTATACTAAAATTTATTAGTTTTTTTGTTTGAGGCTATACTATATATATTGGAAAAAATGTCAGCAATGACAAACCAGACTATCCGGTGTGTCCAATGTCTATGTTAAACTTGAATAAATCCCTTAAACTAAAAAGGCATTGCATTAACAGTAAGATTAGCAACAAGAAAAGTCATTATGTTTAACTGAATATTGTTACAACCATTTAAAGATATACATAGAAATTAAAGCAGGGGTTTTTGTTGAATTACAAATGCAACAAGTGCATAAAAACTTGAACCTTGTACAGAAATGCAACAAATGAAGCAACTTACATCCTATTCAAGCAACTAATCACTGAAGATTTAATGACAGAGTCATTCTCAAACAAATCAAATGCAGTTCAAAGCGATTCACAAGCACAAGAGACCCTACTCTAAGCTCAGACTTACAGGAAATTAATGGTACTTATATAGTGCTTTTCTACTCATGCACTTTGTACAACATAGCTCATTCAAACAAGCGAATGCGGTATGCATCTCTATAACTATACATTTGTACTCCACTGGACACAGCTTGATCTTCAGTATCTTGCCCAAGGATGCTAAAGATGGGAGAGTGGAGCACCCAACCACCAACCTTGCGATTAGCTGATGACCTGCTCTACCTCCTGAGTTACAGCCATCCCTATTTGTGGCATATTTATCTGATTTTTCTAGAGGTGCCAAACCCAATCTGAACGCCTCAAAAACAGAGACAAAATGTATCTAAATCAGTGGTCTTGATCTATTCTTCTTAACATACATGACCTGCTACTGCTGCTCATTCTGCTTTTAGCAACAACAATGCATGGTCACGTATCTTTGTTGACCCTAGAGGCTCTATTGATTCAGCTGGCTATATAGTCGTAATGGCTAGGCCAGTCCTATGTCCTACACCCTGAGCACACAGTATGCAGACAGCATCTATACATTATGATGAATGTCTCTTCAGATTCATCATATAATCTTAACCGGGCTTTCTGAAAAATGACTCACTCAGAGAGGTTCAATATTTAATTAAGAGGCAAAATCAGCTGAGTAAAAGTTTTTTAAAGGCTATTGTGCACTTGTCTGAGCGTTTGCTATTCGTGGTTTGTGCACCGCTTGTGCTGACCCTGCATGTCCTTTTCTTCCAGTAAATGTCAACCCCACACATTCTCTCTCACCTTGTCCCAGTTTGAATGACCTACACATGAACCATCCCTTTAGACAGGGATGCAGTAAGCGGCCTCACTCACCGCCACATGCGTAAACACGCTAGTGTCTGAGTTTACAGACACACACCAGTGCACATGTTGGCTCCTTTGCTGCGTTTTCATTTCCAGGAAACCTCAGTCCTTTGCAAAAAGACAAATGGCCACTTATTTAACTGTTACCCCCAAATGAGAAAATATCCCTCTTCTTCACCACATGATGATTTCCCTTCAAAGGTATCCAGTCGACTCGAGTTCAGTCCACATACTCCATTAACTCTGTCTCTCCATCTGTCTTTCTCCCTTTCTGTCCCACTGTTCCTCGTTTACTGTTGCATTTATTCACACAGACATGCACGCACATAAACACATAGACACACGGGCTTAGTGGTTATCCTGTGGGGAGAGGCCTGTGGATCCTATTAGCAACAGCTATGTTCAGAGGCAGTCTACCGTATTTCACTTTGGATTTTGGCCCTGCATCACATTTTTTTAATTTTTCTTTCTCTCACACACACACACACATGCACATGCACACATAGCAACGCAGCAGAAGAATGGTTGTTTGCCACTAATAATTAAAGTAAATGTTTTGATTGGCTCCAAGGCTCCCTTGAAGAGACGCACCATTAAATATGGGAGAAAGCTGGAAGTCATCCTCATCCAGCTCGCAGTACGTTTGCTTATATTTGATGCCAGCGAGAAGCAGGGGCCATGCATCCGCCCCACCTTCAAAGGAGTCAGGCTTTTCATAAAAAGAGGAAACTGGCCTTTTTCCCAAATTCTCAAATTCCTTGACTAATTTTAATGTGTTCTTCTCCAACACAGAGATCTGAGCAACAACCAGATCTCAGAGATAGCTCCTGATGCCTTCCAGGGGCTGCGGTCCCTCAACTCCTTGTAAGTAGCCCCGAGCTGAGCTTGTGCATGAGGAGCCAGTGGGCTGTCATATTCTGACTAAAGCGAGTCTGTGTTGTGATTTTGCAGAGTGCTGTATGGAAATAAGATCACCGACCTGCCTAAGGGGGTGTTTGACGGCCTCTATGCATTACAACTTCTGTAAGTGGATTACAAAGACATACACACACACAGACACACACACACACACACAAGACACTCTGCGGGCATATATTCAATACCAGGCACCCTGTACTCCTACTCAGTAAAGAAGTCATAACCTTCAAATAAACTTTGTTCCTATGCATAGTTTTCTAGATGGAATGTATAATGAATGAATACATAAAAAAATTCTGACAAGTTGCTTTTTCCTTCTTCCCTCCCTCCTTTTTTTCTACTTTTCTTTTCTTCCCCCTTCTCTCAGGTTGCTGAATGCCAATAAGATTCACTGCGTTCGTGCCAACGCCTTCCAGGACCTGCAGAATCTCTCGCTGCTATCGCTCTATGACAACAAGATCCAAACCCTCGCCAAGGGCACCTTCACTTCACTACGAGCAATACAGACCCTGTGAGTGAAACACACACACACTGAAACACACACACGCTGCTGTACACGCTCTGACATATGCTGATCCGTTACCATAAAACATGAGCCAACACAGTTGTTTACTTGCAAGTCTGTGTAATAACACAGGAATGGAATCACGAGGTAGAGAGGTGAGTAAATCTATCATCGTCACAAACACCCAGACACACGCACACACACACACACACACACACACACACACACACACACACACACAGCTTCTCCAGCTAGATAGAGATCAAAAGCAGCACATCTACCACACCCAGTCTTTCCATCACTGTTACGGAGACAACACCAATTCATTGAAATTAATGTCTCCTTTTTTCTGTCCTAAGCAACAAGGCAACACAAACACTGCTATCAATACAGACAGCAGACGGGCATCTAAAATATACAGCATAAGGTTTTCTCATTGTCATAGAAACACCTGTTGAGGTTGATAGTGGTGATGATGATGGTGCTATGGCTTGTCTCACCACACATACACACAAACTTAAAACAGCACTGTATTAAAGTGTCTCAAGCTTGTTTTTACACTTGCATTGAAAATACAGGATGGAAGTGCACAATGAGCGTTTCTACCAGTCTCTGGCATCCCCAGACTGGCTACGTAAGCTGGATGCTGCTCGAAGTTAACAACAAAATCAGCTATAGATTGTTTTTCCCGCTACAAAACACTACTCAGAGAGCGCTATTTAGTTCTATTATATGTCTTCCAAAGTGAACAAATGACACAGAAACGGTCTGGTTGGATAATAAATGTGTTTTTCAAGTCTTAATCTTAAATTATTGCTCAGGTATGTGTTTCTGTGGTTCCAGGTGAGAGTCTGTGCCCACACATGAACATCAGTTTTCATGTATTTATTCCCTTTCTTCTTCTGTCTTTTCCTCTCAACTTTTTTCCAGTCACCTGGCCCAGAACCCATTTATTTGCGACTGTAATCTGAAGTGGCTGGCCGACTACCTGCGCACCAACCCGATCGAGACGAGCGGCGCCCGCTGTGCCAGCCCACGGCGGCTCGCAAACAAACGCATCGGGCAAATAAAGAGCAAGAAGTTCCGCTGCTCTGGTAGGCCGGTGGCTCCGTGTCACTCTGCTGAAATTCATCCCTGCTGGTCTTCTCTATTTCTCAGACAGGCTTTGTTGTTTTTATGCCACTTGTCTCACGCTGCTCCTCGCTGACCTTCTGTCTTTCTCTCTGCTGGGAGTGACTTTTATCCCTCCATGATAGCGCATTCAATGAGCGATCAGTCCCGGCAGAAGGTTTTACTTTGCCTATCATTTGCTGTGCTGCTGCTACTCAATCAATATCTGCCCAGATGAACTTGGGGCCAAGGAGAGAGGGATTGTTTGCTTTTTCTCCACTTTCCCTGCATAATACCACATCGTGAGTCTGGTTTCACATTCAAACCGCAGTGAGCTGAGATCACCAGTCCAGGCTGGTGTTAGGGCTTAGAGTTTCTGCCTGTGCCCACCATTCCCCTGCCCTTTGCCAGTCATAGGCTCCCATCCCTACCAGCCGCTGTCTCCTCTTGCTCTCTTCATTGCTCACTACCCACCGGGCTCATGTTTCCTTCATGGCCCCTTATTCTCTCTCTCCTCTTCATGACACTAGCCAGACTCCATCATTCCCACTCCCTCCACTGTGTGCCCACCATTGTGTGTACACACTTTGCTACGCTGTCTGGCATTCTGACCTGCTGAGGTTTCACACTTCTTTATAGACTCATTTGTTTGACTCGATCTGGTGGAGAAGGGAGTCCATGTGTTTTTTCTCTTTGTTTTTACTTTCTTTTTTTTTTTCCTTTTTGACTTTTTCCTTCTTTCTCACCGTCTCCTTCTTTCCCCTCATGTCACCCTTCCTTAGCAACAGCCAAATATTTACCACCTTTTTACATTGTTACTAGTGTCTCCATATTGCCACACAGAGATAGTCCTAGGCTTCTCTGTTTAATTGTCATATACCTTAAATCATGTGTCGTCATATATAAACTTTATATATGACTGATATGAAGCATAGCAGTGCCAAAGCTATGCAGACCAGACTGGTCTCACTGACATCCGTCCCTCTTTCTTTTCTCCATCACAGCCAAAGAGCAGTACGTCATCCCAGGTGAGTGGCTTGTAAACCTTCACCCCTATCATTGTCGTTCTCTTTTCTCTAATTTTCCACCTGCAGCCATCTACCAGCATCACTTTTCCATTGCTTACTATTCATTTAAACAAAGTTCTCCACAAATTAAAGGAAAAAAAATTCAGTTTATTACAGCCCGGGCATTACTTTTGTATATTTGCAATCATTTCTAAAAATGCTATAATTGAGTCAGAAAGAACAGCAAGCATTCAGATGATCATGCTAGATATGAACATGCAGGTTAGCCAAACTCATGTGGAAGTCTTGTAGGAATCAGTGATTTGCCAATTAAAATTATGTAATTAACAGAAAACAATGCCAAATGTTTGGTGTGGGAAATGTCAATTTTTATGAAAAATCTGAATTTGATTTAGCAACATGCTCTGAAATATCAAAATAAGTCAGCACTTATAACTGTGTTGCATCACCTCTTTTGAAAATAGGCAGTAAGCATTTGGCAGTTGGAGACGGCAATCGCTGTCGGTTTAAAAGCAAAACGTTTCCCTCCTCTTTCCCGATCTACTATTTCTGCAGGTTATGGCCTCCTTTGTCATTATTCATAAAGCACATAATGTTTTACTGGTTGATAGATTTGGATAGCAGGGCAGGCAGTGTTGTGCGAAATTTGCTTTGGCATTGTCTTGCTGAAATAAGCAAGGCCTTTCCTTAAGAAGATATTGTCTGGACAACAGTTTTCCCTTCGCTGTTTCAAAAATAACAACCAAAAAAATAAACCTTGGCAATTTTAAAGTGACAAGTAAAATATGCCGTTTGTTGAGATACTTAAGATAAAAGTGCACACGAGAATACCTAATAGCGCCCAAGAGTTACTGCCCCTATGTGTGAATTTTAATGTGATATATATGTGTGAGAGCATCTGTTTCTTCTCAACTTTGTTTCCCTAACAGTCTCAGCAGATAGTCCAAAGGAAATGTGTCTTTGCTTTGGCATTAGCACAGACAGTCAGTCACAGAGAGGGACAGAAAAGGAGGCAGAGGGAGCGAGACAGAGGGGGAAAGAAAGTGTGTCCTTTCTATCAGTAAAAGCTAAAGAAAATAAAGCCCACCAGAGGACTGAGATTCCTATCGGCGGATGTTTCCGGACCTCTTAACAAGAGCACTTCCAAGAAAATAACCGGGAGGAGCAGTGATGTGTGTCAAAGTCTGCGTGTGTGTATGTGCGTGTGCCTTAGTGGGGTTGCATATGCTTGGGTGATTCATTGTCTACGCTTGTATATCTGTGTGTACGTGTGTGGAAATTAATGTGTCTTTGTGTGCTAAGTTGAGATAAAGCTTGCACTGGCTTAGAGAACAAATGGGAGTCCTATATAAGCAGAAAGAAGATCAAAGCGGAACGTGATTAATAAGAATTTAACCCTCTCCTGACTGATAACAATTAAAGCTTCCACAATGGAAACACACGTCCAAATCACTGATAGCATGGGAATTCAGTAACTTTGATAATGGGGGCCGAGTTGCAGAGATTTATGAGAACTTCTGCAACTCCAGCGATGAGTCACTTTGCACCTCAGAGAGGGAAAAACCTCATCCCTCTGCCCTCTATTTTCTCTGATTTCGTGTAAATCTGCTGACAGTAAAAGTGTCACCACCACGCACTTGTGACGATGACGATGACTCAGGCTCACGAAATCTCCCCTGGCTCCTCTACATCCTCGAGATCAAAGCTCTGTGCTGTATTTTCATTGCTTCCTCCATCGCAGGAAATGCCTTTTCCTGTGTCTGGCCTAGCGAGGGAAAAGTTCCTTAATGACCAGTATTACCGTGTCTGTCTGCACCCTCCGCTCCGCTGAGCCACTGAGAAGTGACACAGCTCCAGAAAAAATGTTTTTTGCACAGGCAACAAGAGGAAGTGGTTTCTGGGAAATTTTTTTTGTCACTGTCCAAAGGTATTCTAATAAAGTCAGCAATGAGGTTTTGGGATTAGGTCTTGTTTGGACAGATTTTTGATATTCAACTGTAGGATTTTGTCCTGGTTGTTTGAGGTTTTCCTGCTCATGACTGTGGTCTGGGTGCCCCGTGCGGTTCCACTGACGTCATCGCTAAACCTCAGGCAGAATGGTGCACTGATGTGAGCATGCAAAAGGGGAATGGGACACAAAACAAAGCTCTAAAACAAATTCCGGCTTTTTCCCTCTAAATGGAACATATACACACATACGCTCTAAATGCACATATAAATGCATACATACACACACACCGGGGCACAATAGACACTCACAGACAAACACACACTGTTCTAAGTAGCTCCCAGTGCTTTTTCATTATTGAGCAGCCATGATGTAACTTGAAGCACACTTTTTGGCACGTAACATCTATTCATAGACAGAGGAGGTGCAGGAAAACGTCCCACATTCCCCTCGCTGCCTCATTCTCGCTCTATCAGGACAGGCGTCTCTCTGCACGTCCGCCCCTCACCTTTCATTTCTCTTTCGTCTTTCTTCTTTTCTTCCTTTTGCATCTGTTTCCTCTCTCTCCTTTCCTTCAAATCCACCTGTCATTTCCTGTGCCTCTCTCGTCCTCCTTTCTTCCTTCATTCTCTGTCCCTTGGGTGATCTGCTTCAAGCTGGCTGTCCAAATCCTCTCTCTTTTCACCCCAATGCTCCATCACCTCTCTCTAAAGTAACTCACCCATTCATCTTCTCCTATCAATGGTAGGAGGGTTGCAGGATGCTCTATAGGGCACCTAAGGTACCCTAAAGTAGGGAAGTCTCCTCTTCGGTCACAACAGGACAAACTGCTGACACACAGCTGCTGAGGGGGCGCATGCGTGACTGCGAACATCATGGGATTGAAGGCACTTGTGCTGGTTTGGAAGAATGACTCGTGTTATATGTTGTGCCGTAACAATGTCTATTTTTTCTCCTTTTCAGGCACAGAGGACAGCCATCTGAACAATGCATGTAACAGTGATCCAGTCTGTCCTCCCAAGTGCCGCTGTGAGTCGAATGTTGTGGACTGCTCCAACCTTAAGCTCACCAAAATCCCCGAGCACATACCTGCATCCACCACCGAACTGTAAGCAAACAAGAAAAAAAAAGTATTTGAAGAATCTTTTGTGCGCTGAAGTTGTAGACGAATCAAATTTTAAAACTCACAGTGAATATCTAAAGAGAATTTGAATGGATTTTTCCGTCTGAATGATTAAACCTTTCAATCTTATTCCCACTAGCCGCCTTAACAACAATGAGATTACAACTCTAGAAGCAACTGGAGCTTTTAAGAACCTTTCCCAGCTGAAGAAAATGTAAGTAGAAATCCTCTTACCTTTCAGCAGTCACTCTCTAAAGAGTAAGTGCTGCTTTTAATTCTCCGACATGCTTTCTTTCTCCCCCCACAAACACACAGTAACCTCAGCAACAACAAGATCACAGAGATTGAGGATGGGGCATTTGAAGGCGCGTCCTCTGTCAATGAGCTTCACCTCACAGCCAATCAGATGGACTCGGTTCGAAGTGGGATGTTCCGTGGCCTTGAGGGACTGCGAATGTTGTGAGTCACAACCCCATACTTGTCCATATTTGGAAAAGTTTCTGATGTTTTTTTTTTTATTAATGTGTATTTCTTTTGTCATCAGGATGTTGAGAAACAACAAGATCAGCTGTATCCACAATGACAGCTTCACAGGGCTTCACAACGTCCGTCTGTTGTCTCTGTATGACAACCAGCTGACCACAATCACACCCGGAGCCTTCGACACCCTCCAGACTCTGTCCACTCTGTAAGATCCTGCCACACTCACACGCCTAGCTTTAATTTTAGGTTTTATTGCTCTCACTGTCAGGGCTCGTGTGCGGAGGCGAGGAAGGGATGACCCACATGCAGGACTCGTGGTGCAGAACGAGGTTTATTGAATATGTAGACAACAGATGATAGGATGGATGGCTGGCTGGCTGGACTTAGCGGACTGGTAGACTGGCTGGCTAACTGACTGACTGGACAGAACACATGACAGAAACAACATCATCAATGACCCGACACTGAATGGGTAGAACAGAGGGCTTAAATACACAGACTGGTGATAATGATGATAATGAGGGACCGGTGAGTACACAGCTGAACATAATGAACTAATGATAATGGGAAGAGGATTGAACATAATACACACAGACCAAGGCTAACACAATAAAACAGGAAGTGGAACAGGCAGTAGATAAACAGTGAGTGTGAACTGAAAACACTGGGTCACCGACCCAGGAACCCTGACAGGACCCCCCCCTTCAAAGGCCGGCACCCGACGGCCAAACGAAAAAGAACCAGAACAGGGCGGGCGGAGGGGGCCCAGGACGGAGGGACGGAGGCCACACAGAGACAGTTCGGGTGGGCGGCCACGTGGCCCGAGGCGAGACTGTTCCGGTGGACCGACCGTGCGGAAGGCAACGGCGGTGACGTGGACACAGTTCGGGAGGCCGGCAGTGCGGAAGGCAACGGCGGCCAGTCAGGCGAAGGCGAAGGCGGTCCGGAGGCCACCCAGGCGAAGGCGGTCCGGAGGCCGGCCGCGCGGAAGGCAACGGCGGCCACTCAGGCGAAGGCGGTCCGGAGGCCGGCCGCGCGGAAGGCAACGGCGGCCACTCAGGCGAAGGCGGTCCGGGGGCCGGCCGCGCGGAAGGCAGCGGCGGCTCTCCAGTTTTAGGTGTGCTGGCCACGGCCCGGTGGGCACAGGACCAGACGAGGCAGGATCAGGCGAAGCACAGGCCGGAGCTGCAGCAGGCGAAATAAAAGCCAAAGTCGAGGCCGGGCCAGACGAGGACGAAGGCTCCGAGGCCGGGCCAGACGAGGACGAAGGCTCCGAGGCCGGGCCAGACGAGGCAGAGGCAGGGTCTGAGGCCGGGCCAGACGAGGCAGAGGCAGGGTCTGAGGCCGGGCCAGACGAGGCAGAAGCAGAGCTAGGTGACAGCGAGCCATGAGGCTGGTGCGGTTCCCCTGAACCCCCAGTTGACGAAGAAGGTTGCCGGACGGGCTCCTCGGGCCCTCCAGCCGACGAGGCATGAGGCTGGTGCGGTTCTCCTGAACCCCCAGCTGACGAGGAAGGTTGCCGGACGGGCTCCTCGGGCCCTCCAGCTGACGAGGCACGAGGCTGGTGCGGTTCTCCTGAACCCCCAGCTGACGAGGAAGGTTGCCGGACGGGCTCCTCGGGCCCTCCAGCTGACGAGGCACGAGGCTGGTGCGGTTCTCCTGAACCCCCAGCTGACGAGGAAGGTTGCCGGACGGGCTCCTCGGGCCCTCCAGCTGACGAGGCACGAGGCTGGTGCGGTTCTCCTGAACCCCCAGCTGACGAGGAAGGTTGCCGGACGGGCTCCTCGGGCCCTCCAGCTGACGAGGCACGAGGCTGGTGCGGTTCTCCTGAACCCCCAGCTGACGAGGAAGGTTGCCGGACGGGCTCCTCGGGCCCTCCAGCTGACGAGGCATGAGGCTGGTGCGGTTCTCCTGAACCCCCAGCTGACGAGGAAGGTTGCCGGACGGGCTCCTCGGGCCCTCCAGCGAAAACGGTCTCAGAACCAGTGGGCACTGGAGCCCCTGGCACACACAGGACAGGGCTAGCGGGTGCGGAAACCCCTGGCTGAGGAGCGGCCGGGCCAGCGGGTGCGGAAACCCCTGGCTGGGCAGCAGGGTAGCTCACAGCAGGCTCTGGGTACTGAACAGGTTGGTGGACGGGCGACTGGACTACTGGTGGGTGGACGGGCGACTGGACTACTGGTGACTGGACAGGAGGCGACTGGGCTACTGGTGGGTGGACAGGAGGCGACTGGGCTACTGGTGGGTGGACAGGAGGCGACTGAGCTACGGGTGACTGGACAGGAGCGGACTGGAGAGCAGGTGAGTGAACTGACGGGGCTGGAAGCTGAACAGCAGGTGAGGCTGACGACGGAGCTGAGGTTGGTGTGGCTAATGGCTGGGCTACAGACTGAGCTAATGAGGGAGATAAAGCTACAGCCTGAGCTAGTAAGGCCGGTGCCTGAGCAGGGGACACTTCAGCCAGCCTAACCAGGGATAAAGCTAGTGCGTGAAAGGCTGGGTCAGGAGGTGGATGAAGTGGTGGACTGATTAGCTCTTCCGTGCCTCCAGAGCGTGAGGGCACTGGCTGGAGAGCCTCAGCTGAGTCTCTAGGGGGGTCAGGCTGGATCCTGGCCGTCCTCAGCCTAGGTGCTGGGACAGGCACGGGAGGTGGCTGGACACCAGTCACCCCCACTCGAGAAACCGAAGCGGGTGTGGCGGTAGACTGGGTCGCAGCTGCCCTCCTCCTGGGAGCTGGCACTGGTGTGGGGGTAGACTGACTGACGGGAGTGGAGATAATGACTGGGTGTGTGATGTTAGCAGGTTTATTGGGGATTGTTCTGGTTTTCCTGCCACCACTATTTACAGTCTTTGGGAGAGCAGAGCAGAACAAATCTTCCCAGTCCACAGAATCTTCCGGGAGGGAAACATCCCACGAATCAGAGATGGGGTTATTGTGCGTTTTGAGTGAATAATCAGATGGTGAGTGCGAAAAACAGTCACTGGAGCTCACCATCGGGAGTGGCTGAAAGTGGTCTGTTTTATGGCGGCGTGTGCGCCGATTTCTCCGGGAGGAGGAAGCGGGCGGGGTACACGTCCGAGCCTCTGGCACGGGAGCCTCTGTTGAGCCGAGGTGGAAGACGGAGCCGCTGTGCCGTGGCGAGGTTGAAGGTCCGGTGAATGAGGCAGGTGATGTGTGAGCGTGGAGCGGAGTGGCGAGAGAGGGAGCGGCCGAGGCGCGGCGTGAAACGTCCACTCTCCGCGGCAGATGCTCCGGTGCAGGTGAGGCAGCAGGTGGGGGAACGCGGCGTCTCCGAGGCCCGCCCAGAGCCAAGCGAGTGCCCTCGAAGACGCCTTAAGGTCCGAGTCCGCTGGGTCAAAAGCGTGTCTTCTTGGCACGGGTCGGGTCATTCTGTCAGGGCTCGTGTGCGGAGGCGAGGAAGGGATGACCCACATGCAGGACTCGTGGTGCAGAACGAGGTTTATTGAATATGTAGACAACAGATGATAGGATGGATGGCTGGCTGGCTGGCTGGACTTAGCGGACTGACTGACTGGACGGAACACACGACAGAAACAACATCATCAATGACCCGACACTGAATGGGTAGAACAGAGGGCTTAAATACACAGACTGGTGATAATGATGATAATGAGGGACCGGTGAGTACACAGCTGAACATAATGAACTAATGATAATGGGAAGAGGATTGAACATAATACACACAGACCAAGGCTAACACAATAAAACAGGAAGTGGAACAGGCAGTAGATAAACAGTGAGTGTGAACTGAAAACACTGGGTCACCGACCCAGGAACCCTGACACTCACAGTCTGTTTTATTCTCACTCTCTCCCAGTAACTTACTGGCCAACTCCTTCAACTGTGACTGTCGGCTGGCCTGGCTAGGTGATTGGCTGAGGAGCAGGAAGATTGTAACAGGTAACCCTCGCTGCCAGCGTCCTGCCTTCCTGAAGGAGATCCCGCTCCAGGATGTGGCTCTGCCTGACTTCCGCTGTGAGGAAGGTAGGCAGCTTTGAGTGCTTTACTTCATGTTATACCACAGCTCCCGTGTAAGTGGAGTTTTTTCCCTCCTTGAAAAGAGAAAAGCATCTTAAATAGGATATGTTAATCCTTCTCTGTGTTTGAAACTAACCTGGGTGTGACTGATGAAGATTTTAACCCATAGTATGTTATAAAGACGAGCTGTTTAAAGTTTCTGAGATAATCTCAAATAATGGCCACTGCTGTGTGAGTCTTTTGTTTACTGAATAGATTGATACTCAGCAGTTCCTAAGCTGCTGATCAATGAAATGCTGAGTGGAGCTATTGAGCTGTTTGCCTTATTGATCAGTCACCCTGTTTGCACCTGAATGATTGTTAGACCTGTCTTCAGGCTTTAGGCAGCTTCCATTCTTTGCCTTTGCTGGTCAATACTACATTAGCGAGTCTCCTTTCTCTTTCTGTCCTTTAATTTTTGTTTTTGTGCTTTTCACATCTTTTACTTCTTCCTTCTTTATTTTCTCAATGCCTTGTCAGGTTTAATTTATTGTGATGCTGTGCTGTCTTTCGGTTTGCTTTCTATTTTTACTCTATCTAAAGTTTGGGGGTTTTTTGGTCAGAAAAAACAGCTATTTTTTTGGCTTGTTTCCATTTACGTCTGCCCTCATGGTCATGTTTTCTTTGTCTTCCTCTCTCATATCTCTCTTCTTTTATCCCAGGCCAAGAGGAGACAAGCTGTGTGCCTCGGCCCCAGTGTCCCAGTGAATGTACATGCTTAGAGACCGTGGTGCGCTGCAGTAACAAGCACCTTCACACACTGCCCAAAGGCATCCCCAGGAATGTGACAGAACTGTGAGTTCTTTGGAATTAATTGCTCCAATTGCATTTATATTTATCAGGTATTATTTTCGCCTCATCTTTCCTTAAAAGCAAGGAAGATCATTAAAAAAAACGTAAAGTGGACTTTATGAGCCTCTAAAAAAGATAAGTGTTAACAGCAGGGGCAAAGAAAACACATCGCGTCACTTAGGGAATAGGAAAGGAGTCAATAAACCCTGTAGTTATTCTCTCAGACATTCTTCTTCTATGTTCCTCACAGCCTTCAGGGCTAGCACTGATGTCACTCTCACACTCAGAGCCAAGGATTAGTGTGTGTGTTTGTGTGTGTGCGTGAATATTTGTGTGAGGGCCAAAAGCCTGTCCACAGGAGCATAGGGGAGCAACAGGACATTTTAATGAGCAGTTTTCAATGGAAAGGGGAGGAAATGGAATAGGTCTGGAACTTTCCAATAATGCTTAAAGTGGTTCAGACCAACTCAGGCACACACACACACACACACACACACACACACACACACACACACACATACACACACGCTGTGCGAGCCTTAAGGCCTGTCATTGTCCCAGCAGGTGTGACCAGGTGTACCCCTCTGTTCTGGGCTTTCATCTTGTCATCTGGAGAGTTTGCTACTCCATCATTATCCCAAGTGTCCTCAGCACCGTCATTACCTATCATTACCACTGAACCCAAAGGCCTCCTAACTACCCACCTCCCCGCACCCACGCACCCTGTGCTTCCCACCCTGTGTACAGTCAAGAACAATAGCAGGAGCCTGCAGCTCTGCTCAGAAGGACCAGGCCCTAAATCAGCCATTTATCAAAGTGACACACCACTAGTAGGACTTTGTGTTGGTAATCAGGAGGGTGGTTGTGTGCCTTGTATACATCACTCACTTGCATAGCCCACATAAACACAAGGGTTTGTACATCACTTTAAAAGTGCTGGGTCACATTTAGGAATTGTTGTTAAACTGGAAAATCAGAAAAAAGCAAATTCACTGAAAGTAACACATTTGTCTTCTTTTCTTAGTCACTCTTTCACAGTAGAAGTGATTCTTAGCCCAGTATCTGTGTGAAATGGGACTACTTAAACAGCATGACTGTGGAATGCTTGCTATGCTTGACTTCTAGTCTTGACAAGCAACATTGTTTTAAAATCTTGTAAGCAGATATCCGTACATGAATATGCAGAATCTGACACCAGAAGCTTTCTGGTTTTCATTTGTAGACTGACTGAAGTTCTAACTTTTTTTAACAATCCTGTTTGAGCAGGCTGTGATGCAGTTAAATAGTGTGTAGAAGAGTAAAACAGGGATTGCACAGTAATCATCAGCTACTGATAATGATTTCTCTTTTATTCATTTTTTCACTATCCCAATATTCTGGTAGCCAACTGGTAGCCAACTGGTTACCAGAGCCATGAGTGGATCAGTTGAATCTTAGATTGAAAATACATTAAGAAACAGTGCTGGTAAATATTTTCAGTCTGCTGTAGCTGTTCTATCTTTCAATGATAGCGCCTGCTGGTTCATTACAAACCTATTTGTGTCTGTCTGTCCAGGTATCTAGATGGAAACCAGTTCAGTGTTGTTCCAAAGGAACTGTCTGCCTTCAAATACCTACAGCTGGTGTAAGTTTTTTGTCTGTGTACATCTTCAATTACAAGGTCTATATCCAGGATGTCAAACTTATATTACACCGTGGGCCACATACAGCTCACTTTGATGTTAAGCCTTTGTGTTTACCTGCACATTTAATCCCTGAGATATATTAATGCAATAAAATGAAGTGCAATTTCAAGTATGTCAGTTTTTCTACAACACAAAGAAATGTTGCTTAAGAATGATTCTTTGAGCCTAAAGTCTAAGAAACAGCTTTATAAAATTACAGCAAAAGATCTGGTAGCTCGTTGCCTAGACTGTTGTGTAATTATAAAACAGAAAGTTCTTGTTAATTCACAGAAAATATCCAGTTTATTATGTCTTTTTTCACAGAAAGAAAGACCTTTACTGTCATTTAATTGATTATCTATTGCTTAATTACTTTGGTGTAGTATAAAAAGGTGTGTGTGTGTGTGGGGGGGGGGGGGGGGTCTTTATCGGTTCTTACAGTCCAAAATTCATGCCAAAATTCTTGTTCCTAAGTCATCCAGTGGGCCAGATTGGAGTCTTTGCCGGGCCAATTCTGGCCTCCGGACCTTATGTTTGACACCCCTGGTGTTGATCAGTACAGTGAATGATTCCTTTTTTACGTTTCAGAGACCTGAGCAACAACAAGATAAACTCTCTGACCAACTCATCCTTCGCTAACATGAGTCAGCTTACCACTCTGTAAGTCTTAACCAGCCTTGACTGTCATTTTAATTTATCTGCAACTAGAAAAGTTTTGTTTTAATTCTACCTAAATGTGACACTTGTGACGATCTTACTTTGCAGAATTCTGAGCTATAACTCGCTGCGCTGTATCCCCAAAATGGCTTTCAGTGGACTGCACTCACTTCGACTGCTGTGAGTTCATTTTCATATTTCAGATGAATTGCATGCAGGTACTATTTGTGTTATATATGTGCTTTTTTTTTTTCAAATACAGAATGTATACTGCCTGTGCTATGAGAGTGTTTCACTTTTTTCTTCATGAAAAATCAAATGTTTCTTTGGTGTCACATCATTTCAGGACAGTGTTCATTCTGCTCACTGAGAACATTTGAAGTCATTTTGACAGAAGTGTTCTAAAACAAGACAGGACTTACTTTCAGGCTAAATGAGTTATTAAGGAGGATATTTTTGCAGCCTGCACTGACTACAGAGATGGTGCAAGCAGATGCTGAGAATGTTTGATTGACTCCAGAGGAATGAAACACAGTCTAAACAGTTATGACAGCTTATGAATACACACACAGACACACACAGACACACACAGACACACACATAAACTCCGACCTATTTTCTCTGTTTAGATGGCAGCTGTGGGGGGAAATAGCAGTGTTATTCCAGCTCCCACTCCTAACCACCTCTTCTTCAGACTTCTGCCCAGTCTGCTTGTTCACCTCCAAGTGCCCCGAGCTCATCACTGCTGCACCATCAGGGCCAAACACATGCTCCCACATCCCACTGTACAAAATCACCCTGACTCTGATTGCCGGAGAATGTTTGCCCCGCTAGCTGTAATGGTTTTGACTTTGCCTGTGGGCTTTTATGAAGTTATGAAGTCTTTGATTGTGCACTCTCAGTGACCATGGGCTCCCTGCGGATGAATTCGTCTGCTAAATAACTGAGATGTAGATCGTAAATGCATTCGACAGATAGATGACGAAATGAAACCAGTCTTTGGAAGCGCACAGCAGCTCGAAGCCTCAAGCTTTAACTCGAATGTACAGTTTACTTTTGCAACAGGAGAAACTGAGACCAGGCCCAGCAGCACTCCTTATGAGATTATGCGCGCACGCCAATGTCTATTTGTGTGTCTGCGTGTGTGTGTCTGTGTGCGCACTGATGCCCGTATATGCATAGTCTAAATGTTTGTCATCTACTGGCTTGGTGCCTGTTAGTATGTGTGTGGGAGTGCAGTTATCAGCCTTCCATGTGTGCTCATAGCAGGCACACTTTTTATTAGTGACAACAAAGCTTCAACAAAGCCTCTTTTTACGGTGGGATTCGACTAAAGCCCCCGATCATTACGAGACACAAAGCGTAAGAGCCCTTTTAGTGTAGAATGAGAGTGAAGCTCGGCCATCATTAGCTGATGCCGCCGTCGCTACGCCAGGCGTAGAGCTTTGATCTCTAATGAAGCTGTGTGTCCGTTATTTCTGCTGTTACTCACTCACGCCACCTTTACTTCTGAAATTCCCCTGAACAAGTATGCTAGACGCCATGTGAGGCCCTCCCTCAGTGCCACCAACACGTACACACACACCACACAGGCTCAGAACTATATACAATAACACACATATATACACACAGACTGTCTGGGCTACCTTATTGTCTTACTCAGACGGGAGTCCAAGTGAAGCAGAAAACTTTGATGTCTTTACTGCCCGTGTGATCAATCATAAGCCTCCCATTAAATGTCAATTGGAGCTGTGGCATTTCTTTCTTTGCTTAGAAATACAGTGGGGGGTGCAGCAAATCTCGAGCGACAATGAGCTCAGTTTAATAGTTTAAACTTTCAGACTCCACAAAAAGTTCAGAGTTCAAAGTTGGAAGCTTCATGGAAACCACAATGAGATGCCAAAAGCGCCGCGCTCATGTGCAGTCGCGCACGCCGAGGTGCCAGAGCCTTTATAAAGCTGCACCTTTGGCTTTACACAGCAGTAAAAGAGGAGAAGAATCATTAACGCTCACTTCTTCAAACAAACCAGGGGTCTGAGGCTGGCATGGATGTGGTGTGATTGCAAGCGGCACTGTGTGAGTGTGCACGCATGTGTGTGTGTGTGTGTGTGTGTTTGTATGGTGGTTGTGGTTTAAGCTGCAGATTAATACGCTTCTAATTGGCCTGCTGAGTATTAGGTGTGAGGTGAGTGAGCTGAGACAGCGCCAGGGTGTGGCCCGCAGGGGTTTGAGTAGCAACCTGTAAGAAATTAATGTGATATGAAAGAAAAGAGAAGGGAAAAAAACAATGAATGTAAAGCTTTCAACAAAAACAAAACAGACATGTGGCTCACAGAACCAGACTTCCCACACTCTGTGTAGACATAAGCCATCGAATTGTCAATCGGTTTCATTCTGGGAATCGGGCTGCAGATAAGCTGGCATAAGCAACGTGAATTGACAGAATGATATACAGCCGTAGCAAAGAAAAGTCAAAAAGAGAGAATGTTAGCAGGAGCGCAGATCAAGTTTCTTCCTGGAGACTCCATGGCTCCTTTTTTCCCATGAGATCTTTTCCTGACTGGCACACTGCTGCTGGCTTTACGCCCTCGGTATCCTCCAACTACCACAACCCACCTACGCGCTCTACACTAATAAGCATTCTCCATGGCACACAGGCCAATTAGCGTGTTGTCTCAGGCAGGTTACACTGTATATTTTTCCTCTAGTATTTAGTATTCTTACACTGACCAACTTCCCTCTCCGCATCCTTTCCTCTGACTCTTCCACAGTTTCACCGTGATTGACAAGTCCAACAAAGAAGGCAGTTTACTTTCAGAGTCTGTTTATACATCAGTTCTCTTCATCCAGGCATAGAGAGCAGATGTGTCATGTACTGTTATTGTGGACTGAGCTGTGGTAACATTAGCTTGCGGTCAGCTGAGGTTTAGAGGTGGTAATGACCTGACGGATTACAATGACCATCAATCATGTAGCCATTAAGCCATGTAGGCTTGTCAACCTTGGTAGCAGTAGCAGTCTGAGAACAAGGAAAATAACAGTAGATTCAAAATAATGCAAAAACACACCAGGATTAATATTAATGCATGTGCCCAAATATACAAGCACATAATTGTTCCTCGTTGTCTGCACACACACTTACACTGTCCTGCATGTGGTACAGCTCTCTTTAACCCCCCAACTCTATACCCCTGTTGGCCCTGCCAGCCAGACGCGCATAGAAACTTGACACCAGCCTTTTCCAGACGTACAGAGCCTCGTATCTTTGCCAGCTGCACATGGCTCTACCAGAAACACAAACCACCTCCCGCTCATTTAGAATGCCAAGACAACATTGCGCCATTGTTCCTGATATTTCTGGTTTCGGTTTGTTGGAAAGCAATCAACCCAGCACTGACAATTAATATACTGACTCTTTGGTTTACTTTGGAAAAAAATATAGCTTTACCATTTGGACACAGGAGCACCGTTATAAATACTGAAATGGGACCGTTCATTCAAATACTTGTCTTTTAAAAAAAAAAAAAATACTAGTGTGTTTTAACAAATCAAAAACGAGTTGATTTTCTGGCAGTTGACCAATCAGTAAATCTTCTTTTGAACTTTGTTCTAATAGTATGATTTTCTTTCTGTGCTCAGATGTCTTCATGTATTTTCTCTTTTTGTCCTCTCCTTCCCCTTCACCCTTAAGGTCTCTTCATGGCAATGAAATCTCAGAGCTTCCCGATGGCATCTTTAATGACGTGTCCTCACTTTCCCATTTGTAAGTAGTAACACACAACTGTATGGCCATTTCCAGAACCATTACCATCTGCATTTACCATGTTAAGTGTACATACATGTAGCTGCACACAAAAATGCATACACACACACACACAGAGGCACTGTCAGGTACAGGAGCCGTCTGCACACACAGCCAGAGTGTGGCTCACAGCGGGCTGTCTGTTGTCCTCTTTGGTCGGCTCTGCATGAGACGAGCCCTCCCTTAATCAGCCGCAGTCCTGCGGTTCAAGCAACACACAGACCCCTCTGCTCTCTCATCTCCCTGTGTGACATCTTTGAAGCACAAACATTCACTGACTTGCACACACATATCTTTCATGGTCTGTGGACTTCAGTGTTTATTTATTTGTCTGCAATTTTGTGTGAGTTGGGCGTCTGGCTGTGCATGGCTTTTGCCATCCAGCATAAATTCTCACATCATTTCGTGACAGTTGCTGATCAGTAGACATATCTGCCTATTAGATAGACTTATCGTGAATATGGAGCTACCAGGCAGGAGGGGAAGACCACGGAGGAGATAGGATGTAGTGAAGCGGGACATGCAGACGGGTCATGTGACAGAGGAGGAGGACAGGGTGAGATGCTAGATATAGGGTGAGATGCATCAAATGCGGCGACCCCCAAGGGAGCTGCCAAAAAAAGATGATGACGACAGATAGATCTGTCAATCTGTAGGTGTCCTCCAGTTTTGACACTGGAGCTCTGGCAGAAGGAAGCATAGGGAGAACTAAACAAAGACATTTCATGGAGAGCAGAGCAAGAGTCGAGGCTTCATGAAAATGGGGCGAAGTGAGGGATGGAGGGGAGCCATTGATCCACAGTCACAGTCAAGTGGCTTTCATGTAAGCAGATGTCAGGTGTCAGCTATTGGCTCGGCCTGAAAGATGAGCCTGTGTTCCGCAGTAATGGAACAGCATCGATTCAGGAGTGTTTGTGCATCCAGTGGGAGGACAGAGCGCCATTGATTCCTGACCACCATGACAGAAGCAGTTAAGAGTGCCTTCTGTTCACACCTTTGCCGTAATTGAACAGCCTTCCTCCTGATAATGCATGGCCCAAAGTGGCATTGAGCGTTAAACTTTAGAGCTGTTTTATTCTTAGGGAGGCTCTGATTTTTTTTGTCTAGGACATCAAGTTGATTTTTAAGTGAGTGTTACTTTATATGAGAATGTAGAGACACCTGCTGGTGACAGAGTGCACTACAGTGGGTAGACTTATACTGAAAGAGCCTAAATCACTGATTACTAATGACTGATCTCTGAATTTTCAGGGCAATCGGTGCCAATCCGCTGTACTGTGACTGTCACCTGCGCTGGCTGTCGGACTGGGTCAAGACTGGATACAAAGAGCCCGGCATCGCCCGCTGTGCTGGTCCTCAGGGCATGGAGGGCAAACTTCTGCTGACTACACCTGCAAAGAAATTTGAATGTTCAGGTGAGTTATTGTGTTCAGCGCAGGAATTTCATCTTAGATTGGTCACTTGTACCTGTAAAAAAAAAAAAATGAAATATAAGCTTTGGCATTTCCTCTAGGTGATGTGGACACGGCAGTGTTGGCCAAGTGTAACCCTTGTCTGTCAAGTCCGTGCCAGAACCATGGCATCTGCCACAGCGACCTGGTGGAGATCTACAGGTGCAGCTGTCCTCCGGGATTCAAGGTAACTACACAGTGCTACCACCTACCTGTGAAGACCAGTTGAGAGGTTACCGACGTGAGTAGCATCATTTTTGGCAGATCCCTTAGTCTGGCCTCTGTTTCAGGGAAAGAACTGCGAGACGGTTCTGAACGCCTGTGTGAGCAGCCCATGTGCCAATGGAGGAACCTGCCGAATGGATGCAAATCAAGAGGGACAGTACAGGTGAGGAAATCAGTGAAGGTAAGGAATGAAATCTTAATCAAAGACAGAACTTGATGAGATGGATTTGTTTGCTTTTACAGTTGCACATGTTCATTGGGCTTCGAGGGCCCGACTTGCGAAACCAATATCGATGACTGCGATGACAACGACTGCGAGAACGGAGCAACCTGCATCGACGGTGTCAACAACTACACCTGTTTTTGTCCCCCCTACTACACAGGTTAGTAGATGCAGCATAGTTAAGATCAAGAAACAGCTGCACAGTAACAAAATATCAGTTAAAAAGAAGGTTTTACGCTATGAAAAATATGATTATGCTCTGCGTTAACCACCTTCTCTAAAACCTTTGCCTTTTTGCAGGTGAAATGTGTGAAGAAATGGAAGATGTGTGTGCCCCCGGTCGGAGCCCCTGCCAACACGAGTCTACCTGCCTCATCACATCCTCTGGACCCAAGTATGTTTTACTCCCAGAAGCACCAGATCAATCAATTCTGAAGCTGTATGTTGGGAAATAGACGATTTATATTTTGTATTTTTGCATTGCAGGTGTGTGTGTTCTCCTGGTTATGTTGGTGATGACTGCAGTGTAGATTATAATGACTGCGAGGAGCATCGCTGTCAGAATGGAGCTCAGTGTGTGGACGAGCTAAATGGATATTCGTGCATCTGTCCTGAAGGATATAGGTGAGGAGAGGACAAGTGTGCCATTATTTTTGGCTTCTTAGTTTCTTCTGCTTTAATCAGATCACACTCCTAAAAATCCCCTCACTGTCTGTCTTCCTTTAGCGGTCAGTTATGCGAGGTTCCCCCATCTCTACTGTCACTGTGCGAGCGGGCCGACTGCCAGAACAACGCCCCATGTGTGGAGCGAGGTGGGCGCGCCCTCTGCCAGTGTCCTCCTGAGTTCGGAGGGCCACGCTGTGAGAAGCTGGTCAGCGTCAACTTCATCGACAGAGACTCCTACCTCTTGCTCTCTGACCTTAAGAACTGGCCTCAAGCTAACATCACACTACAAGTATGTGCAGTCATTTCTACCATTTCAGTGTGCTGCCACTGCCTTTCTGTGCTAAAGCCTGAATAACTCAAACACCCAATCCAAAAATGATCTCTCTGTAGGTATCAACAGCGGAGGACAATGGTATCCTGCTGTACAATGGAGACAATGACCATATGGCAGTGGAGCTCTATCAAGGTCATGTCAAGGTTAGCTATGACCCCGGCAGTCAGCCAGGACATGCCATATACAGGTAAGGTGCCACTGCTCGCTCAGTCCTGATGAGCACGTAGCATTTTGTGTTCACTTTGACTGTACTGTATATCTTCAATCTGTGTTTTCCTTTCCCAGTACTGAGACTATCAACGATGGTCAGTTCCACACAGTGGAACTGGTGACCTTTGACCAGATGGTGAACCTGTCCATTGACGGGGGTCTCCCTACCACAATGGACAGCTTTGGGGCAGTGCGGCCCATCAACGGGGAGGCTCCACTATATGTGGGGGGTAGGGGCCCTCTCCAGAACACACCTCCCTCCTCTGCAGGCACTCTTAACTACTACACTACTGTCAATCACCACCCCTCCCCCTTCGCTTTGTCACCACCCGAATCACTCCTTTCCCTCAACCCTTCAACCCTATCCTCTAGCCACTCCATCCCACCTTTAGTCATGACTGTGTTTGCTAGAAAAAATACAGATAAACCTCCTGAATACTAACACACACACATTTTTTTTTTAATCATGAAAAGGAAGCTCATAGAACACAATTCTCAAAAGTAAAGCTACGTTCAGCTTCTTCTGAACCAGGTAGCACTGCATTTAACAGAGGCTTACACCAGATGCCCTTCAGGCTGAAGTACAACCCGCAACCTTTCCCTTGCAAATGTGTTAACCACCACACAGCTGAAGGAACATCATTCTCAAAAATAATAGATCATAATTTAGAGTAAAAACACAATGCATCTCTCTATAGACTTCGTCCTTCAAGCACTTTTTTATAGTGTGTGAACTACGCCATCTAGTGTTAGAATCATAATCAAACTACCACACACAGTCTCGACTTCAGATTAGTTTTGTATTTGCATGCATTTTTTTCCCCATGGTGCACATGGTGTTCATTTGTATAATTTACATGTAATTTAGCCACTCTTGATAGAATCAGACTTTGAAACTGAAAAAATAAACCTTTAATGTTACACCTTAGATTTGTTGCATTTCAGCCCCCATTTGTGGGTTGATATCGGATCAGGAGTGGCTCAGACTTGGTGCTGTTTGTTTTTCCTGCTGTGATGTGCTGTGAAGTGCTGTTCTTCATTCATACAAACTACAGGAGACATTTTTTTCCATACCGCTCTCCCTTTTGTTGTCCCCCATTTCAAGGATGATGTGTCTTATAGTGCAAATGTAAAAAAATCAAAATTAGTTTAAAAAACTCCAACAAAAAACAGTTGTATATACTAATCTGAGAAGTGGTTTACACACTGCTGGGACACACATGCTTGAAAATATCAGTCTCCATTACACTCATACCAGCCCTGTGTTAGATGTCTGTGCGTGTGACTCAGTATGCACGTCCTTGTATATAACCATCCTTTCTCTCGTTCCTTCCTCCAGGCATGCCGGTGGACGTGCACTCGGGCACTTTCCGTCTCTGGCAGATCCAGAATAGCTCCAGTTTCCATGGCTGTATCCAGAACCTGTACATAAACAACGAGCTTCAGGACTTCACCAAGACCCAGATGAAGCCTGGCGTGGTACCGGGCTGCGAGCCCTGCAAGAAGATCTACTGTGTACATGGCATATGCCAACCTGATGGGGTCCAAGGACCCGTTTGCCACTGCCAGCCAGGCTGGAGCGGGGCGCACTGTGACCAGCCTGCTAACAACCCCTGCCAGGGCAGCAAGTATGTCAGCAAATGGAATAGCTTAGTGTGGATCAAGTTTTTAAACTTTATATTTATATTTATTGAGTTTATTGCCTCTTAAATAGGTGTGTCCATGGAAAATGCATCCCTCTGGATTCTCAGTCATACCGCTGTGAGTGTGCAGAGGGTTACCGCGGAGCCCTGTGTAACCAACAAGGGGAGCTGTTTAACCCCTGCCGTCACTTGTCCTGCAAACATGGTCGCTGCCAGATCTCAGACACAGGAGATGCATACTGTCACTGTGAAAGTGGCTATACCGGAGAACTTTGTGATGCAGGTGGGTTTTGTGCATGTTAGTCTGTAGTGATAAAGAAAAAAAAGACTTTAAAACAAGTCATATTAAAAACTTTTTTCTCCATTGTTTTTTATTTAGAGATTGAGTGCAGAGGGGAACCTGTGCGAGACTTCTACCAGGTCCAGCGGGGATACGCTATCTGCCAGACGACACGCATGGTCTCTTGGGTGGAGTGCACTGGAGCCTGCGACACAGGGGCCTGCTGCGCCAGTCAGAGGATGAAACGTCGGAAATACACCTTCGAATGCAGCGATGGGACCACCTTCAGCGAGGAGGTGGAAAAGACCATCAAGTGCGGTTGCGTGGGCTGCATGTAGCACAGTTCACTCCCGTTCCCTGCTGCTGCTGACGAGCAGAAGATGGAAAGAAAGAAAGGAAGTAAAGAAAGGAAAGAGAAGACAGTAGGAAAGTGAGGGAGAGAAAGAGAGAGATATTAAAGAATATATATAAAACCTCTATCTATATATTATGGACAACAGTGTTTGTAAAATAGTATATTTCCTCCCCTTCTAAGGGTGTTTGACCTACAGTAAAACAGAGAAACCAACATCACGGGCAACAACGTAGGTGCGACAACAGCAGCAAACCATTGTTTCAACCCGAGTCACCCAGTGTGAATTCCCCATCCATCTCTGAGGCCTCTGACAGCCCAGCCACCATCTACCATCTTTACTTTGTGGAGGCAGAGAGAACAGTGGGGTCTGGCCTGGGAAAAGCAGAAGGCTAAGAGGAGAGCTGGACAATTTTGACTTGGCAAAGCTGTTTTGAGTTGAGCTTGGCTGGGTTGCCTGGACTGGGCTGGACATGGTTTGAGTTGAGTTGAAGTTGTTGTTGGTTTGGTGTAGCAGTTTCTCTGCCAGGATACAGTCATCCATCCACACACGCACACGTAGAAGTGAACAGCAAGGAAGAAATCGTACGATTAAGAGCGGCGCAGACGCCGTGGCTTCGAGGCTAGGGTGGTCTAGTGTCACAGTTGATTTCTGTGAGGTACCGTAACAGAAACTCCATTAAAAAAAGAAATAAACAAGAGACTGCGCTGACTAGCAGCACTGAAAACAGCAGTCAAGGCACGTCTCTGAAGTACATAATCACACATGCATGGCATACACACATTTTCTGCACAGTCTAAACGCCACACGGGAAGGCTTGTGCCAAACTATTCCAATCAGAGAACCCATCCGGTGCTGACAGTGCCCAGTGCTTATCAGCCCCCAGCATGAATTGCCTCAGGGTTAGGATGATTTGCATAATCCCACCCCCAACCTACTCCACCCCAGTGAGTAGGAGGCCAATCAGTCCTGCTCCTTTTGATGCCTGCAGTATTAAACTTGTGCAAACTGTTGCATGTTTGGAGAAGTTTGCTAACAAATATGTAGAGCTTCTTAATATCCTTATAAATGTACAAAACAAAAACGTTGCAGAATCATGCTCTGTTTTATTTTTTATTTTGTTTTGTTTCATTTCTCATAATTTGTTTTTGTTATATTTTTGTGTCATGATGTAACCTAACTCCTTTAGCTGCCCCATCCCTCCCCTACAACCCTTTATATAGAAATGCCTAACAGATTCTAATATATATATATTTGTATTTCATTTTGGTATAGTATTTTTCTATGTTAAAGAGTAAGTCTGTTTCCTGAAGCTTTGGGACTGGTGGAAAGGCGTTCATTTGGTTCCCTAGGTGTTTTTTGTTTTTTTAATTTGTTGTATCTCACATGCTCCAAAAGGTGATTAATTACATTTAATTGGCCAAAAAAAAATGCAGCAGCTGGTTGGCCTTTTTGTATAGAAGGCAGTATTGGTCTAGAAATATGTTTAATATTGTATATGTTGTCTTCCATGTGAATATTACATTAATTCATTGAGAGTCTGTGCTTGTTTTTATTTATTTTATCTAATGGCGTTTTCCTGTAGAAAGTGAAGATCAAAAATGTCAAAAAGATTTAAAAAGGTAACTAAAAAAATTAATTACGTAAAAAACTGTATTTGTAACAACACTTCATAGCAGTGTTTGACCTTCCTCTCTGGCTTAGACATTCCTGGTTTGCTTGCAGGGGCCGGAGAGTTCAGAGCTGAGATTAAGAGATGTCCCCCACCTCAAATTTCCCTTGAAATTAACACATCACACTTAAAAGACTTCTGATTGTTTCCGTGTTCATTTGGATTGAAGTGCTCGAGTTGCATTTCTGTCATTTGAATTTGTGAGCTGGTGGGTTTTGTTTTGTTTGTTTTTTAAATTTTTTTTTTTTTTTTTTTTTAAATTAGTCAAGCTCAACTGATCATAAGCTGCTGTCAAGCCAGAAGGAACAGGATGAAGTTGCCTCTGTGGACAATGATCATGTTATCAAGGTGTGTCATCCAAGATTGCTTTGAAAAGGCAACTGTGTGTGAAGCATTACATGCCTACTACTGACAGATAAGTAAACGAGAACGGTCTGGACATTTTCAGTATCTGTCAGTTTTAAGTGGTAATCCATACGAAAAAAAACCAACAAAAAAAAAAAAGAAAGCAATGGTGCCAATTACAGTGAACGTCATACCTGAATGTATAAATGTGTATAGATAAATACGACCTATGCTTATTCATGAAGTGGTAACTTTTAGCTGTTATTTAGTTTCCAATGTAAGATATAGAAATCACATCCTGTCGAATAAGTGACAGTCCATCGGGATGGCGTTAAGGTGTTGTTCTCTCTGCAGATCGGGATTGTGTTTGATCCGTTTTGCTGATCTAACTGTTAAAGTCTCTTTATAGTGTGAAAGGCTGCAGATCTCAGCTCATACAGCGTTGCATCACGGAGCTCCTATTCATATTGCTACCCATGTTAACTTTGTTTTACATGCTGTCGCTGTGATCCCAGTGGTGTACAAAAACATTAAAGATCCCATAAAGGATACTGATGAACAGTCACTGTAATACTTAGGCTGTGTGCCTCGTAAAGGTGCGCGTTTAGTCAAATGTGACTTTCTTTCCATGTCTCCTTTCCTTCCTCTGCACTAATCTGTACTGGACTGGTGCATTCAACTTCCTGGTAGACATCTTAGTGGTGCTTGTGCTATATTGAGATGTAATTCAGTTACTGGTCACATGACCAGAAACACAGTTTTCTTCCATCCTATGAACTATATACATAAATGTTATTGTGAACAACACAATGTCTCTGTTGTATTGAAATGGTGCAAAAACTAAGAAATATCCCTGTCTGGGTTCTGTCTGTTTGCGTTTATGTTACAGGACTGATGGTGGGATTGAACTGAAAACTCAATAATGCTGAATGTATGTATTGCCACCGACAAAATGTTTACCAAAACTCCACTCTTTTCATTAATTAAACTTAAATGTGTGTGCTTTTAAAAATTGTCTCCATCATTTCCTTCTTTTACTTGGCAAATCTTACAAGTTTGTATTTGAAACAGTGACACTTTTTAAAAAAAAAAAAATCACACACTTTTGCCTCTGTACAACACCACAATTTTCAATTCCAGGTTTTGAAATTGCATTTGGCAGCACTTCACTGGAATTCTCAATATGACTTCCAAAGGGATGTTGATGCAAGAAGGGGGAGACTGTTTTTTTTTCCCCAATGGCAGCAAAAGTATTGTTCTCTCATGGCCAAATCACTAACCTTAACTCAATCAAACACAACATGCTTTCAGTTACTCAAGACATAAGTGAAAGCTGAGAGGTCCCCACGAACAAGCAGAAGCTGATGTGGCTGCAAAAAAGGCCTTGACGGACTATCTCAAGGATGGAAACATTCCTGAAGTCCATGAGTTCCAGACTTCAGGAAGTCACTGACTGCAAAGATTTCCATCAAACTTACATTAAAAATTACATCAGTTTGTCCAAATAATTTTGAGCCTGTGAGAATGGGGGACTAAATAAAAATATAAAAAAAATAATTCCTAAACAGTTAATACTATACTTTCGTTAAACCATTTGAGCTGCAAGCCTGTAGATTCACATCTATTTTGTGTGACTTCAAATCCAGTGTGGTGGTGTACAGGGGCAAAATGATTTGGGTTTTTTTTTTTTAAATAAAAATACTTCTGGACCTGATGATATAATTCCCAATGACTTGGAAACATATTTTATTTATTTATAACTCATCTGTTGTTTTGGGTTAGCAACCCTAAAGCTGATGAAATGGACAGTGATTTTACTTCAGTGCATTTGCACCACACAAAAGCTATGGCTGATGCCGAAAAGAGAACAGGAAGTTGCCGATTTGATTTTATGCCTTGTTTGCAGGTGTAGGCTCTACTTGGCAGAACTTTGTTTTTTAAAGATTTGGTAGTAACCAATTACTGACTTACTAAGGTGGCGTGTCCTTCAATTGGAAAAGGGACCTAACTGCATATCACCAAAAAGGGTAAATAAATTAACTACTTCGTATCACACAGGTTATAGTGCCTTCACTGTTTTCTACACTGACAAAGGTCATGGAGGCCAACTGTTTACCAATCGGTCCAACAGCACAGTGGGAGCTTCCTGTGGGCATTGGGGCTATTGCCCTTTGGCCGTATGGCAGGTCCCATTTATGTAAAATGCCATCAATACTGTGTTAACTACAAAGTTGAAAAATTTACCATCAGGGGGAAGCATCCAAGGTCCTAAAGTGCCACAACTGTATTTCAGATTTTCTCACAGCTTTTGAATAATTGCTATTTTTGTTTCAGTGGCTTTCAAGTTGTTATTTTACTTTACTAAAATAATTGTATTTAGTTTAGTTAACTACACTAACCATAACCATACTGTCAAGTTCACGTGAATATTCAGGATGCTGACTGTGTGATGATTTGTGAATATTTTTAAAATACTGATAATACACAGTTCAGTGCCCCCCCAGCCCCGAAATTCATTTCACTTTCATGTACTTGTGTGAGCACCTCCGTTGAGGCTGTAATAAAGCAACACTGGTACAACAAAAAAACAACATGCATAAAATTCAAACATCTTTATATCAACTCCAGCAAAAATACAAAGTTCTTAACATAAAGATGTATCATTCTTGGGATTACCACAAATAAAGCAGGTATTTCTTTCTAATATACAAAATGAAAATCTTTAAATAGCAACTGTAAAGAATAAACATGTTCAAGTCTGGTATTTGGTGGGCTGTTTTACATTTGCTAAATCCATTAGCCTAAATGGAGTTCTTAAATAACAATAAAAACATGGTAGACCTGTTTTGCATTTACAGATGATTTATCCTCTTAAAGAAAATGATCATAATCATTATTATAATAATAAAACTGTGCTAAAATGGTATTTTTTCCTTTGACAATACACTAATGTAAGTTACTATGACGGAAGTAAACAAACGTCACATTATGAGAACATCTAACTGTCAGTGAAAATAAAACAAAGAAATGGAAAAAAAGAGACCATAAAAAGTAAAACTGCCAAACACCTGGATGCACAACTCAGAAAGGGACTAAAGCAACCCCAAATATTTTAGATCCAGCTTGCGAAACACGATTAATGCAACGGTCCGTTACCGTTTCATACATACTTACCAATAAATACACAAACTGTTCAGGCCTTTGTTTGGAGGAATTTTGACGAATAAGCTAGAATTCCCAAATCATCTCCCATAGTTTACAGCTTTTAGTTAACTCTCAAACGGGATTTAGGGGCATAAATATTAATGGGAGGTTTCATGGCTGCATTGTGAAACGGTCTAAGCATTAACAAGAATAACCACATGCAGACGCAGGTAAAATACTCAAAAGTCACCAGAATGTGCAGGTAACACTGGGTGCAATTGTCAAAAGTGACCGTGGAGGTACATAGTGACGAAACCTCAAAAAACATAAAAAAAAAAAAAAAGCTACAAACTTTTGTCATGACACATATATAACACGCATGTCTCTTAACAATTCAGATCTCAACATCTAATACAACTATAATAAGAATAATTTTATGTTAATGCTGTGGGAAAATGGGCACAAAATAAATCTCAGGTGGAAGATGAGTACGAAAATCTGAACGCCTAAATCAACGTGAGAATTTGCAGATGAAGTGTGAGGCACATACTGTGCGGAACGGAAACAGTTTGCACACACTGTGTGTAGCAAATTAATGCTGACTGCCTCTCTGGGAACTGAAAGCTGTTACAAGCAGAGGACAGGAGATTTCACATTTAGCAACACATTCTATTACATTACACTTCATAAATAAGGCACCTGGTCACAGCAGTCACATATTCACGCTGTTGTGATTTGAACACAGGCTGGAGATACAAACTGCCAACTTACATAGGAAGCTTAAACGCAGTGCATGCTATCATCTAAAACGATAATTATATACAAAAACAGCAAAGGGGGAAAAAAAGGGAACAAAAGGACTGTGAACAAATTCTTATGCATCCCAGTTTGATGCTTGTTCTCCTAACTCTGAAAACATTTGTTAGGCTGTTGTCATCTCCAGCCGTGTCAAGAGCGCTGAAACATGAAGCCAAACGGCTACAACTGCCAGACATCACGCTGGACTGGTGTTCAGTCCTAAAAACAAACAGAAATCTGAACAATACGTCACATTTGCATTTTCACACTGACTGATAAACAAATTTCCAAATGTGTTTCTTCTTCACATTTACCTACTGCAAAAGGTATTCTCTGAAGAGTTTGGTGAGTACACAAAATAGACTGGGTTTGGTCCTTCGGAGTATATTCCAGATAAAAGATAATAAAGAGGCAAATCTTCTAAATAAAGATGATCTCTCTGTCTCAATCTTATTTTGAGAGTGATGTCCTTGTGCGCTTCGCTGGGGTGTCTGCAAGCTTCAGAGCCCTCTTGGTTGCCAGTTTTGTTGCACTGCGTGGACTTCTTTTTACCGGAGACTTTAAAGCTCCGCTTCTCGTCAGTGTAGGTTCATCAGTTTTCCTAACTGATCTGGGAGATGCATGCTGTGTTGTCGAGGACTTCGTGGCCCTCTTTGAAACATGACTGGGGCTCCCGCTCGGAGGGAGAGCAGCCTCCATTTTTCTCTGGGATCTTGTTAGCACCTGGTCAGGTGAGGTTGGCACCTTGACATCCGTGCTCTGCTGTGGGGTTTCAGCAGCATTCTCTGCATCTTTGATCTCAGTAGGTGTACTCTGTGACGACTCCTTCGACTGGATTTTTGCAGAACTTGCTTCAGTGTGCCTTTTGTTGTCCGCTTTGCCTTTAGGTGTGTCGACAGGGTTATGTTCGGCTATTTTAGGAGACCCAAGTCTCTGAGAACATCTCTTAGGCAACTCCTTTTTACTTGTATCTCTTGAAGCTCTACCACTGCTCTGAGCCCTCACAGCTTTATATTTTACAGTTTGCTTTGATTTTTTGTTAGCCAATATTTTTCGCCTCTCCATTTTCGCCGATGACTCTTTCATTCGTTTGCTGACAGGTAATGCGGATTTTTGTGCCTTAAGAGACTGCTTCAGATTTGACTTGGAGGACGACTTTGTGGTGGCAAGTCTTTTAATCTTGCTGGTTTTTAATATTTTGGATGCCTTTTTCAGTCTACTAGTAGTTTGCTGAACCTGCATCTTCTCTCTAATATTAGAATATTTCCTCAGGATCCTTGCGCTAGCTGGATTCTTTGATTTTCCAGAGGATTTCTGGGATTCACTTATCTGAGCAGAAGCTTTGGCAGAGGAGTACTTTGTCAAATTCTGAGAACTACTGGAGAGATCTCCTCTCTCTTTCCCTTTGACTGCATTTGCTTCTTGCTCCAGTGCTCTAGCAATCAGCTTCTGACTCCTGGGGTTGCTCTTTACAGGAGAGGCAATGGCAAACTTTTTCAAATGCTTCTTTAAGCGCTCTGCCTGTACGCTTGGAAATACACCCTGAGACGTCCCTGCCGCACTTGACGAGTTGTGGAAGCACAGCTGACTTTCTGACGGAAGACGTGTGGTCACCTTCTTCACGATGACAAGAGATTTTGTTTCCGTTGATTCAAGGAACCAGCGACAAATGTTGGAGAGATTAAAACCTTTCATAAAAAGCATTTGGACTGGCGAGTATTTCTGATGCTCTGCAGATTTTGGTTTTCGTGCCCTGCGCTTACTTTTCCATATAGCTGCCTGCCGGTCTGCTTTGTTTTTGTATTTTGCTGCTGGCTGACCCTCCTTATCCATTTGCACCCAACCTTTTTGCATTTTATCATATTTAATATTCAGATTTGTAATTAGCTGTTGGCTTTCTTCTGCAGTCAAAGTCTCAAAGAATTTGTTAGTCGTTTGTTTTGGGGGCTCATGCCTAGGAGTAATGATAGGGCCGTGTGAACTGTGGGACACGGATGCAACAGACCCAGAGGGGGACCTCACCTGAGCTTTAGTTATTCTTTCTGGCATTATTCTGACAGGAGAAGCTACATCGTTTTGTCTTGGGGCTACAATATAAGCACTAGTAGAGGGGACAGGGATCAGTCTTTGTGATCTTAGTGCTAATTTTTTGTTGTCCACTTGTGGCAACTGAGTAACAGACTGCAAGGCTATTTCACCCTTAGTGGTCTCATCACTCCTTAATGGCATTCTTCTTTCTGTTACAGATGAATCATTATCTTCTACTGACCCGTCTTCTAAAGCTGCTACATTTGGCTGCACGGCAACATTGCTTGCTTCTGTGTTCTTTTGAAGAACCCGTTTACTTCTTAATGGCATAATCTGTGTTTGCAATTCGGCCTTTACGGGACTTGATACCTCACCGCTAAGTTGCACTTTCTTACTGTCATCTGCTACAACCTTGGCAGATCTTAGTTTCTGTCTGGCCTGCAGTCTTTGCTCTTCAACATTCGTCTCCATTTCTTCAGATGGAGTTTCTACTGGTTCAGTATTTTCAGTGTTTAATTCCACAGTTTCAGTTACTGTGTTTGGTTGAGACAGTTCAGAGGTTGGAGGATCACAGGACTCGTTTAGAGGAGATGCAGGAACAGCAAGTGGACAAGGAAGAGGGAGGGAAAGAAGCTGCTCAGGGGGTGCTTCTGGAGATGAAATGGGAGTGGCAGGATTTGAAATAGAATTCGATACTGGAGTTTCAGGTGGCTTCTGGTTTGCAGATCTAAGCTGACGTTTGGGCTCAGGGTTTTGAGGATCATCGGTAGGCTGATCATCTTTTAGGACTTTCTTTTGTTTCTGGATTTGTTTAGGCTTTGAATTTGGGCTTGACTGTGTGTCAGGGGGGGGTTCTGTCACCTGCTCAATGACAGCAGTCTCAATTGAGTCTTTAGGTATGCGTGTGTCAGGTAACGGCTTCTTCATATTCTTTTCATTAGCGGTAGAGACAATAGTTACCTCAAAACTATTGTTGGATGTATTCTGACTCGATTTTGCTGCAGCTTTACAAGGTGATGTGGCGTTACCTGGTCTACGACGCAATTTCCTGTCAGAGGCAGATACGGGTCTTCCATTAACATGACCCACTATCACCAATTCTGTCTGCTTCAGCAGCTTTGATACTGGAGGTTTGCTACCTTTTTTCCTACGCCAAGGTGGCAACTCCTTCAAGAGTGTGTCAAGTGACTTTGAGGATACATCATAGTCACTATCATTATCATTTTCTATCTCTAAAGGCGTAACACTTTCAACTACTTCAGGTGTTTCGATTTCTGTCTCTTTCGTCATCATCTCCTCTACTGAAACTGTGGTATTAGCGCTATCTGTCCCTTCGCAGTTCTCATTGTGTATTCGTGTCTCTAGCTGAAGTTCCTGAGGTTGCTCATCTGGCATTATTTCCTTTTTACCTTCGTCAACTTTATTCAATGTGATGCTATTCTGCTGGGGAACGGGTTCACTACTGTGCAGTTCATCTGATGAAATCTGGGACTCTGGTTCTTCTATGGTATTTTTCTCTAATGGCTCAAGGGCTGTTTCTGCCACTGTTTCCTCTGTACTTTCATGCATTTCCTCTTGAGGCTCTGGGTCAGTTTCTTTTATTGCTTCATTTGTAGCGTGATCAACACTTTCATCACTTCCTGTAGTCATCCCTACATCTGCAACTGCATCCTGTTCTACTTCTGTGTCTTTAACGGTTTCTTGGCTCTCTGTTGGGGTCCTTAATGGAGATGAAGGACTAGACTGTCCCTTGTTCTGACACTGATCTGTCTGACTAGTTTCAACTATAATATCTACTCTACTGGCTGCTACCTCTATGATATCCTCTGTGCCTGGTATCACACTATCATCTGTCTCCTGTGTAGGCATTTGTTGATTTATTTTCTCCGTGCATGATCCAACAAAAGGCATATCCACAGGTGGCACACCTTCAGGCTTTGAAAGTATTTGCTTTGGAGTGACCAATGGTGTGAGCTTTGGCATTGGATTAGGACAGTTACCCTTTCCAGCCAAAGTACGAACAGTTTTTAACTCCCAGATTTCATCTGGCCCCAACCACAAATGTCCTCTGGTGCTTTTTCTGGCATTTCGACGTGGTACCATGCTGTGCCGCGGCTCCTTAACACACTCTGTAATTGATTTGTCAATAAAAACAATGTCACAGTGGCCAAGATCAGGGTCAACTATTCCTTTAGATGGAGAGTCCTTGGTCCAATGATCAGAGGACGACCTGATGGTCTTCCTGGCCGTCCGCACAGAGTCTGAAGAACTGTTGACGGGAAACAGTTTTGCTGGTGTATCTTTGGGGTGTCCAATAGTTACCCTCTGCCTAGCTTCATGTGTGTGGCTACCCTGATTATGTCTTTTTACAGAAGAGCTCAGTCTGGCAGTCTGAGTCTCTGTTCTGGTGGATGAATCAGAGTTCTGTCTCTCCTCCAAAGTGTCAGAGTGAGTAGAAACAGTGGGACTGAGCACACACAGCTTCTTACCAGCAGCATCATTAGAGGTCATAATTTTGATCTTAAGAGGTGCATGATCACCATGACGGTTCTCTGCATCTACTGGATGAGCAATGGGGGTCACCAAAGCCTGGTTACTCCCTGACCCAGGGCTGCGAAGATCCGAAACAGTGCTAGGGGTTATAGACGATTTCAGCGGCACAGCATTTTCTGGAACATTTTTCATTGCACAACTGCCTGGGACTTCTGGCTTGGAAGTGACTTCACTGGGAAATCTTATCTCGGGGTGTGACTTCTCAGGAGTCACTGCACTGGATTTTGCAGTGGAACAAGAAGTTCCCTTGACACCAGAGGTACAGTTAGAGGCTTTATGTGTACTGGAGGATGCAAGTGCTTTGATCTCCGTCTGTAGAAAACCTATGGCATCTACTATCTGTCTCTGATGGTGGGGGCAGAGCTTGGCCATGAACTGTTCCAGAGTGGAGGTGGACTGCAGGTCTTTAGCCTTTGCGAGATGGCGGTCTGGAGACTCACTGGGAGGAAAAGAAGAAGGAAACATTAAATTCTCCATCAATCTTAGACAACACTGGTTCATTTTTTTGACTGATACGAGCTCTGCAGATAAGTGAGTTTTCATCTTTAGTAGTTAAAAAAACCTGGAAGCAGATTTATGTTTGTGTGAAATAATATACACGTTTATATTTTTTTTATTCATATTTATTTATTAGAAGAATAAGTGATACTGTTTAGAAGCAAATCATTTGTCCAGTGAACTTGACCAATTACAGCCATTATTTTTTTAGTTTTTTATATTTTACATTAAGAAAAAAAAATCATACATGCACAAGACATTAAGTAATGGTAGCCCATTTGGTTAAACCATGTCGAAAACATATTAGTTATAATACCAACTACATTAGGGGCAAAAATCAAATATATCAGACTTGTCAAGTTTATATGTCAAGTTTTGTTTTGTTTTAAATGACAAATGCTCAAGTTACCTTTCACAATATAAAACAAACCAATGAAAGAAAAATCAAACATAACTAAAGATATTAAAAAAATACGTTACTCTAATACCAAAATTTTATTTATGCCAATGCAAATCAAAAAATTAATAATTGTGCCAAACGAGTATCGCTCTTTATTTCTAAGTTACATTTATGTAATAGATCTATTACAAAATCCCGATACCTTACTACATTAAGAGCCTTTAAATCATAACATTATGCCAAAAATATATCTGCGACTATGAAAAGTTGTTTTCTTTGCTTAACAAAAAAAAAAAAGATCTTTCAGAAGCTGCACTTTGGGTCTTTAAACAAGAAAACATTGCATTCTGCATTCATGAGGTGATATGCTACAAAGCTATGCTGAGCAACAAAAAAAGACCAACAGTTTTGTGGGAGCAGCAGATTCTGCCAAGTAAAAGATCAACAAGTCAGAAATAAATGAAGTTGTGCTAAATTATATTTTGTCTGAAAATAAACTATAAATCATATTTACACACAACTTTAGCTAATACTACATTGCCAAGCAACACTGGACAACATTTTTTCATTTTGACATCACAAACATGAATTTTTCATGTCTTTTGTTCAAGTTGGAACAACTATTGCCACAGCAAGCTAAGGCTGCATAACAAATCAGGTTTGCTATGCCCGTCCTCTGTGTTAGAAGCTACATAAAAAGGAACAAAGTGAAATTTCATGGATCAAACCGGTTATTATATACTAGCAGTAAACTGCACTACAAGCATGAGCAAGACAACATAATGGTGACTTTGTTTTTTTTAATGAATTTCAGCTTTATATCACAAAAGTTTATTGTATACTCTCTAAAATGAGGGTGTGAAGGCTATAATGAATGTTCAGCAAGCAGAAAGACTATTAGGACGTTTCTGGGCTTATTCTTGAATCCCTGATATTCATTGTGTAGTGTAGTAGTCAAAGATGGAAAGCTGTACTGCAGGATTTTTGGCTCTAACCATGAAGCTATTTGTACAGCATGTCAAATATCTCAAAAGTAAATTTTAGAGCTTTAAAAATACATTTTAGAGATTAAATAAAAATAACCAACTAGAACCTGATGATTTTTTTGCTAAGCTCGTCAACTTCACATCCCTCCCTGCAAAGCCTAAGCAGTAAAGTGGAGTACCTGAATAACTACTGGTGAGAGTTTCATCCCTGAGGGTTTTTCCACTCTGTTTCTCTGATCATTGCTACAAAACCAAGTACTTTTTCTTCAAGTAGTCAATCTAACAAGCACAAGCAAACCAAACTACATACCAGCTCACAATATTTCACAAGCAGAAAATTGTGGATGAGTAAACTCATTCACAAAGTTTACACACTGTATACAATAGGAGGATAAATAATCTCAAAATTACGATCTGCTATACAAGGGCATTTATAACATCCTTAACCACTGACCAGATTTTTAACTGGTCAAGAAATATTTTAGGCTCAAAGAGAATCTACTTCTTACAGTGATTACTTGACATTAAACACACCAACACCCCATTGTTTGTATTCAATAAAACAACCCCAAAAGATAAACTTCACCATACAGAACAAAATCCCCAAATGACAAATATGATTTAGTCCAATCATGCAAAAATACACCCAGTGCCATTCATTTATATGCTATTAAAGTGACATAAAATGTACAAGATCTGTACATATTTGTATGGATAAGGATACTCCGCAATCAGCTGAAGAGTCTCAACATTTAAGCTTGTAGAGCGACTTCAGTCCTCACATGCAAAACTTTGCCCATAATAAATTAGTACAGTCTTGCTCCGCAGCTATCTCTTATAACAGTTAGATAAACCTTTTAAGATATATACACACAGGCTTATTATTATTTTAAGAAGCATTGAGATTAATTAAAGCTGTTTACATTCTCAATTTAAGTGTTAACGTTACATTTTAATAAAAAAAAAAAAGCTTAATAAATACTAAACCGACAATATAATAAAATTTGGAAGGTATCTAAGAAGAAGTAGGTTCTAACCCATTTTAGCAACATAGTTCCTTCAACGCAGAGGAAATGTATCATGTCACGACCAGAATAAGTTCCCTAAACTGTTCCATACCCAAAAAAAAGTATAGACAGAAATATTTATATATAGTTTAACTTTTATACTTATATCAATATGATTACCACTCTGCTTTAAATCATTTGCCTTTACACAAAGAAATTTACAGTATAGTGTTGTGTGCATGAGATTGCTACATAAAACAGCTTTGAGAACAGTGATAGTGGTGATATTGGCTTTCCAGATGAGGTAGTCAACCACTGGATTTGCTACAACAGAATGTAAGGAGCAATCAATAAATGATCAATAAACCCAAAAGCGCTTTTATGACTTTAGTATATCAACTTAAATGCATTAGACAATAAAGTTTTATATTTCAGCAATGCCTGAGGATTGTCAGTGCAAAAATAATTTTATTACTGAAATCAAATCAGTGATTAGATTTAGTTGTATATGTACATCTGTAATTGAAGCAACTACTGGGTATTATGTTGTAAACCATGGTAAGCGATTCAGATGTATTACATGTTTGTTTTTTAAATCTGGGGTTAATATCCTTGAACCATAAAAACACTTATTAAATAATAGCTAAAGGTGGAGAATAAACAGAGGATTACTATATTATAATTATAGTTACAGTAGAGTTGTTACAGTGGTATAAATACAAATGTGCAAGGCCCTGAACTACATCTGTGTAGTGTAAGTTTCTGTAATATGACAGCAAATATGATTAAAACCCAGTAAATCTTTAAAAACAAAAAACAAACAAAGACTCATTACCAAACCTTGCTAGACCTGTATGGAAACCTGACAGAAATAATGGGTCATGAGCCCATAATGTTTAGCATCCTGAGCTGTAATCAATAATGCACAAGGAGGTGTCCTGATCAAACTAATGGGCAAGGCTGGGTCAAAAACCAGGCAAAAATTCAATGAAAATAGCAACATGAAAAAGGCATTCTGTAGAGGTTTTTAAATGCAGCCCTTTCCGCATGGTAACAGCACTTTAAGTATTTGTTATTTTTAATGAAATGGCATCATCGTGAATTTTAGTGAAGCAGCTAACAGCTGCTTCTACTGTCAACCCGCTACCCTACATAGTCAGTTTCAAGAAAGGAAAATTGCTGGTGGTTGTAGTTTTGTTGTTGTCCAAATATAAACACATTTTTGGTACACTATCATCTAATCAATTGGGGGAAAAAAAAAAAAAAAAAACCCACACATCCCAGTATGTGTGCACTCATGTGCAAATGTACAATCTATTCACAGAAGCCATAACGGTAACAAGAAAAAAAGCCTAACCTACCATTTTACATTCAATTAATGAATACAGCCAATCAATGTATTTTTTCATTGAATTTTTGCCATGGCAACTTGAAAACAGGGTAAGCATGGACTGAGGCATGGTTGTAACCACATTAGCCAATCTGGATTGTTTACAACTGTTAACAAGTTACAGTTATGATCCTCACTATAGAATGACAGAAAAAAATATTATTTTATTATCTCTCATGGGTGTATGTGTATATTATAGGTATGCAGTATTTTTATGACAAAAGATAGCAGAAAGGTTTGTATCACATCTCACGATAGAATACCTGAAGTTTGAAGAAAGAGGAAAAAACCAACCAAAAAACCCCCAAAACATTGGAAAAAAAAATCACATAGAAATGTAATGCTCTGCAGGCTTACACTAGCACTGAAATACTACAGATTACTGAAAATAAGGTTGTTAAGACGAGAGAAGGACACACACTCATCAGTATGACATCCTGAATGTTACCATTAAAAAGGCTTATTTGGGTATTCAATCCTTTTCTATTACAGGTGATTTCTTCGGCAATGATTTAGCTGAGGTATGTAGCTGAGGTATAACTGTTTGTCTAGATGTGTGTGTAGTAATGCATTATTTTAAACATAACCTGAGTGTGTAGAAGGCAATGGAAACTATTGCCAACCATATGGCAGAGTAAAATGTACAGAACTAAGTAGAAGTAGTGGAAAAAAACCACTGTGCTTGTGAGGATGAGCGAAATTAGGATGTTTTAAAAGGCAGATAAAGTCCAGAATGACATTATGCTATATTCCATATCTTATACATTTATATAAATAATAGGTTAGTATGCGGCCATACTTCCCGCTGTCTGTTTCCAACGATATCTGTAAACTTTGAGACTTTTAGTCATTCCATGCATTAATTTACTTCATATGTTTTCACCCAAACTACAGGCTCTGCATACTTGGAACTATTTCATTTGAACATGACCAATATTAAGAGAGAACACTATGGGGCGCCACATCCTTGTACAAGCTTCAGTTTGGCTCTGTAAAGAACAGAGCAAGGAGTGAATTTTTAAAGCTTAATTTGAATCAATAACTAAAACTTAATTACCAGCATGCTATTGTATTTCAATAATTCTAAAATAAAAAGCATGCCCTCCAAGCCACAACATACACTACTGGGAGACACTTGTGTGTTTACGCCCTATGCAAACATTTTTAATGTAATAAGTGCTAAATTTAGTGATAAAAATTAAATAAGTTAATAATAAATAGAACTATTAGAGATGCAATAAAGACGGGTATTGCCACGGTCTGGCAAACACAATGATTAAAAAGGACACCGCAGTTAGTATGTTATGGATGCGTCACTCGTTTGATAAGAGGCTGCCGTCACGAAAATCAGTCCCATTCTCTTCAGAAGCACTCTCTTTTTTGTCATAAAGACTGTGCTGGGAATTTTGGAGATCCTTTTGTTTGGGGGACAGTGAAACGCTGGGTTCTTCCACCTGGCTTATCAGCTTCATTTTCTTTTTCGGAGGATTTTTTAAGGTCCCCAGACGTTCTTTAACTTTGTATTCCAGGGTGCTGTGCGGGATGCCATAAATCGATTGTGCTTTAGAAACACTCATTTTCCCACCCATCACCACCACAATGGCCTCTTCTAGCAGGTCTGTGTTGTACTGTCGATATCGCCCTCGTTTCTTCCTAGGCTGCTTGTTACTTAGGTCTGACTCTGAATCCATTGGATAGTTCCCCCCCAAAGCTTGGCAGTCAGAGGTAAAACTCCAGTATTCCTTCTCCGAACCTGAGCTATTTAAACCTCTGTTGCTGCTGGTGGTGGTTTTCTGGATCTGCCTGGGTAGAATGGAACAAAGCTTCTTACCCAGGCCATTCTCATAAAGTGAACCTGAATAGTCAGTGGACACGGAGTCCCATGACGAATCTATTCCTGTAGCCAAAACTCGGACCTGGGGAATCTTTAGGTCAAAGGACGGTGAATGAGACAGAGAAAGGCTTTGGTCTCTGCAGGCCTGCTGGAGGTTTCCTTTCTCACAGGCAAGTGACTTTGTCAAAAGTCCAGCAGCTTCCAACAACCTTGGTATATCTTTAAGGTGCTCACTAGCTTCATTTCTGGTTTTGAGCTTCAGCAGGGCTCCCAAATGAGTTTTGGAATTCCAGGAACCGGAAGCATTTCTGAAAACGTCATTGGGGCTGCAGCTTTGGTTATGGCTGAGGGGTGACTCTGGGTCGCTTTCCAGATCGGGTTCCTCTTTGATGCGCAGTGAGTATGCAAGAGACGAAGAAGGCTTATAACAGGTGGAGTGGCCGAAATTCTCCCTCCTCCTCCCATCCTGTAGGCTCCTCATAAACAGCCCGACATGCCCGTCCGCTCTCAAGGATCGCCTGATTGGATGGAAGGAAATTGGGTGTAAGCAGAGCTTGCACAGTGCCCTTTTCTCTTTACTAAGGGAGGATGGGGTGGGGAGGGGAGGATGTTGGCCACTCCTTTATTATATGACCTTGCTTTGGTAACATCACTCGAACAACTTTGTGAATGTGTGTATGGCTTTTGAAAAACAAAAACAAAAAACAAAAAACAAAACCCCAAAAAGACTCAAGTTAAACTTTTTTTTTTTTTTTTTTTTAAATATGCTTGATGTAATAGCTGTTGTTTTTTTATTTTTTCATAAAACATAAGGGAAAAAAGAAAAAAGAAAGGGCAAAGAAACAATGAAAATAAAAAACAAAGAAGATGCATTTAGTAAAATACACTGAAGACTTGGCATTTCTGTGGCTCAAAAAGCTTGCCCAGGAGAATGGACTATTTGTAACTGCAGTAAGGGAGTCTGATGTAGATGTAGATGTAGATGCAGGGCGCAAGATCTATGACATACAAAGTAACTAATGCACCAAAAACTCTTGACAGTTTATGCGTGACGTTACCACTGAACAAGCACAGCAATAAAAGAGTAAGCCAGCAAAGGGTTCTTGCAATCTATCAAACTCAAGCTCTAGGTTGCAAAAAACAAAACAACTGCAAATTATTATTCTTAATTATTCAATTAATCAAGTTATATTGTTCCCCACCCCCCAAAAAAAGAAATCAGTTGCAGAGCTCTCAGCAGTTTCCACAGCCTGACACTGCTGGGGTGCAAAAACAAAACAAAAAGAGCGGGGGTGGGGTCCTTTGATTTGGAGTTTCACAATTTGTACATCTTAAATGGAAGATAGAGTAAGCCACATCCAAGAATATGTTTCAAGTTCATGTACAATATTAAAACAACTCATGTTATAGGTGCTTGGGCAATGCCATAGATAATTATTAAATATTTAAATTACTGATCAATCATTCTCATTTTACTTGACAGAAAGAATTAAGTCCCTGAAATTCTTCTTTAGTTCATCAGTGGGACTTTCCCCTATAAATACTGTTTAGTATAACCTATAACATTCAGTCCGCATTATCTTTTATTCTGAAAAACACAAATAAACAAACAAAAAAAAAACCCAAAACAGTTTCATGTGGGTTTACGCATTATGCAATCTGCTACAGTGGTTTATCGCTGTATATAGACGCAAGAATATCAGCAATGCTTCGAGTCATGTAGTAAACTACATTTACCATAAGGCCTGCCTGTATCTTGCCAGAAATTAATTAAAGAAAACCAAGAAAAGTCAAGCTAGTAAATTACTTCTAAACCGCATTTACTCACTACGTAACAAACTGCTGCTGATAAAAGGAACCCGTCTTAGTACCGCAGAAAAGAGAGAAAGAAACTGTTCTTACCCCTTCAGCATGGTTGTGGCCGGAGAAAGACAGGGACTATTGGCAGGCAGGCTGCTGCTATAGCTTTTCTTTTTGATAGATAAATCAAGAACTCCATCTAATTTTAAAAATGGAAAGAAAAGAAATGTAGATTCAATGTTAAGTTCTGACCACAATCCAGCCAGTGCACCAGCTCAGTACTTAATAAACTACTCTGTGGTAGATGTGTTTCACACTACCTTGCTCACTGGGCTCAGCCACGGGCTTCTTGATGGTGAGGTCCAGAGGTGCATCCTGATCAGCCATTAGAAGCTTGCTTAGGACGGGGTTCTGGTTGTGTGCTGGCCCAGTCAGTGTGGCAGCAGGGCTTGTAGCAGGAGGAACTCCTGAGAGCAAAGGTGGGGTCGACAGGCTTTGGTCAGAGTGAGGCTGGGAATCTGAGCAACTGACCTGAGGGGAGCTGGTTTTTGAGGTATATTCAGCAGCAAACTGTCTGATCATTTTCTGAAGAATCTCTCGAGCCACTACTGGAATTTGTGGGTCTGAGAAATTTGGCACATCTAGGAAGAAAAACAGAGATAAATACTTTTCAGTCAGCATTCCTTTAATAAGTCATCAGTCATGGTTAATGAACATGCAACAAACATCCAAACTATGTTCGAAGGATACTGTAACAGTAAGGAAAAAACTCTTATTTATAGCCTTGAAATAAAAAAATAAAAATAAATAAAATAAAATAAAATAATGATTTAAAAAAAACAGACGTTATAAACTAAGAGCAGAAGCAGTGTGAGTGAACACACACACACATTCACAGAAAAGCCTATTAAGGGATGGATAACGTGCACCACTGTGTTTACAGGCAGGTTCCCTGTGTTATGCTTTTGGTGTAATAACAATGAAAAACACTGATTTACCCACTCAGAACTAAACCTCTGAGACTCACCTTTTCTGCAGAGGACTGCATTGAGAAATTCCTCAGCCTGTTTCTCTAGTCTGCTGATTGTGATTTGATCTTTACCCAGTAGAGGTTTCGATGTATCTTCCAGCCCCTTGTTGTTTAAGTCAATTAAGTGTTCCTGTCAAATTGGAAAACTGTTAAATTGGTGACCTTCAGGCATTCAACAAATTAATTAGCCCAACAACTGTAGGGAAACATGATGGATTACAGATGTGACTAAAACTAAACAAGCCATAGCAGACTACTAACGTTTATCCATCATCTAAGCCAGCGTTTGAAAGAATAAAGGCAACAGATTTAAGTCTGCGTTTAGGTTTCCGAACTATGAAAATCTGGAAATCAAAACGTAAAAGGAAGGAAGAAAGAAAGAAAACAGAACTCTTACTTTGACTTTGTCTCTTCTCAGACAGCAAAAGGGACAGTTTTCATCAAATGACCAATCAGACACTGCTACAGGCTCAAAGTCTGCAGGAAAAAAATATCAATAAAAAAAACAATGACAATCAACACAACATGACAAAAATCATGGTTCTTTCACTTTTCTAACCAACTAAGCAATATAATCTTACCAAGTCAACATTGGACAATATTTGTTTAAAATCCCCCCCACCCTCCATTTTTTTTATATAAATATCTGCAGCGAATAACACTGGTTTGGAGTCTTAAGATTAGCAACCATAATCACAACCATAATTTAACAAAAAAATATACTAAAAAAACTCTAAATTATACACACAGGTTAAAGACAACAAAAGACAACAAAACCTCAGAGGGTTTGATTTAAAGCTAAATAGCAAGTGCAAGGAGGGACAACATGCAACAATGTACAGTCACAGGTTGGGTAACAAACTACAAAAAACTGGGCATGTGCAAACAGCTCAGTCACAACTGCCACTGGTGTTCGTCTCTCCTACTCAACTAAGTAGATGAAAACAGGGGAGTGACTGTGGCAGGAAAGTAATGCCATGACGTTGTTGGGTTTTTTTTTCTTTTTCAAAGAAAGAACAATGCCAAAAAGGGAAATTAAATTTGCAAATAAAAAAGTGTCAGATGCTACGGTTGAGCTTACATATGTGTATTAAATACAATCCAAAAAAAAACTATCTGAACCTATCAAAAAACGAATACATACCCAGTGGGAAAAACAAATAATACAGTATTTGGGTTCTGCTCTACCAATGCGATCTAATTTTAAACAAAAGTAACTTAAATACCTACCGGTACATATAAAATATATAGCATTCTGTTTTGCCTGTCGGTATTATTATCAACATTCAGTTATCATTTTCTTTATCCATGAGTAAAGTGCTTCATTAGAAATAGTTCTTTTCAAACCTACAATGTTCCATTTTCATGTTTAAATCTCACATTCATTTGTGCACAACCCAAAAACAAAGCTCTAAACAGAACCGCATGAATAAAATGAAGTAGTGGGCCATCATGAATATGTGCTGATTTGCTTTAGAGAGACTGACAAAAATCAGGAACTCATTTAATCAGTTCAGTTGAATTTTAAGCAGCAACTGCTACTGCACAATGTCTACTCACTACACAACCCAAATAATGCTTATTATTGTCTCACTAACGTCATACACTGTAGGGCACTGGAGACTTTTACACTGGCTACATCCCATCCAAAACACATACTTTGTAGGGCACTGGAGACTTTTACACTGGCTACATCCCATCCAAAACACATACTTTGTAAAGACATAAGCCATTTTTTTCCCCCTGCAGGCGGTGACAGTGTCTCGTTTTTAGTGAATGTGTACCAGATGGTACAATGCAGTAGCACTGTCATAATAAGAAGACAACAGATTACACTGAAACCACAAAACTGTTGTTCATACACTTGCATGATTGTGGTCAATAAAGACACTTACCCTTAAATGATTTCAGGTCCTCTACCAGCGCTGAACCAAAAAGACCTTCGAGAATGCTCTCAAAACCTGAAGAAACACATGAAGTTCAATAAATATATTTGTTATCAGCAGTAATAACATGACGTGTGTACAACTTCACTCACAGTAAAGTGTTTGTGCTAAAGTCAAAAACATAGGAAGTTCAAAATGAGTCTTAAAACGATGCAAAAAGGTAAGTTTACCTAAAAATAATAACAACATCAACAACAACAATAATAATAACATAATAATAATGATAAAGTTTGAACCCATTTAATTAATTTACGAGCCAATGTTGATTTTATTTGTAGCTAATGCTGATACAATTGTGATTTTGTTGTTTTTTTTCTTTGTTTGGATTTTTTGTCAGTCTCTGTTTGTGTCAAAAATTAAAAACGAAATTTAAAAAAAGAAAACTATATTGCGATAAAATAGACAAATATTAGCAACTGCCATTGACTGATGTTATTTTATGTGAAAGTAGTTTACTGGCACTCAGCAAGCAAAATTTCACATATGAATACAATGGATAAATCAAATTAACAAATGAAGTGTGTCCTAATGAGATGTTATGTTTCTGCCGAATAATAAATGCCTTGATTTTGCTTCTCTTTTCTTTTTCAACTTGACAACTGCTCCGTTTTACTCTCTTCTAACACACATCCTCTTGCCTTGCAGGTTTTTACTTCATCAGTAAATACTAGCCCTCCATCCTGTTGCCAAGCAACTAAGGCACCTACAGAGTTGAGAATGACTGTATGGTGTTAACATCAAAAAGAAACAGCCAGTAACAAGATTGCTAAGTAATTCTGTCAAAGTACCCTATAGATTGATGGAGATGATGAATTCAAACAAAAACTAATCTTCACAGTCCTCTAAATGACTGTTTACAGTTCAGGGACTCGGTGGGATACAGCTATATATGTTGCAAAGACCGTTTCTGAGATCTAATGTGTTATGCTACATAAATCATAAGAGAGCACCAACACAATATGAAATGTCTTCTTACTGCTGCAGGGTCAGATTAACCAATCCAAAACCACTACATGCGTTAAATCAACCACTAAAGAGGTCGCACAGAACATCTGTCAGCTGAACTGGATTTTGAATGAGAGTGCACCATTCCAAATGTGCCAGCCACTTTAAGGCCAAAAGTACTGACTCAAACCACTGTGACAAAAACATACATCACATAACACATGGCCACAAAAACATAAATCGGTACCACTGAAAGCCTAAAAATTATTGTGCCTGCATGAAATGAGCATCAATCAAGTTAAATCAGCCAAATTGATTAAACTGATCTGACAACACATCATAGCAAAAGCATACTAACACTTCATCTTCACACATGAGCAGAGAAATTGGTGATAAAATTATCAGCCCTTACCATCCACTCTCTTCCAAATCTCACAGTGAATTGAATAAAAGCTGTCATCTGTTAAAATGCCTTACACTGCTTCCCTGCAAATAACCCACCCACTTTTCAGCAGAGCCAAACATAAAGAGAGGGGAGGATGAAGTAGTGAAGCAAAGCGTTGCCTATAGCTGCAGCATGATTCTGTTTCTGGGTTAGTGCACAGGACTTCAGCTGAAGCTATCCAATCGTATTTCTGAAATATTTCAGAGGCACGAGGAGAAAAGTAGGTCATCCACTTTCGTTTGACAGTGCAGCATGATGACATCAAACTACTTTTTAGGAATACCGTTTAGAGCATTTAAAAATGTGTCACACTCTAAACTATGACTTTGGGGCAATATTATAGTGTTATAGTAGCAAAGCAAACCAGTACAGTAGCTGGTGAAAACACACCCACCCGCAAGCTTCTTTAAAACCAAACCATTTTGGGACCGGCAAGGCAACGTGAGAAGAGCAGGGATAAAATATTGATAAGAGTGCAGAATTGTCATGCAAGCCCTAAAAAATAAATGAGCTTGTAAACATTTAAAAAAAATTGGCTCCAGTTAAAATGCCTAATAAGCAGCAGGAAAACACCAACAAGCCAATGTCTTGTGTAGCCACAGTTAAACTTACCAACATGCAAAAAAAACGAAACAAAAAAACCCCAGAAACTTTATCGTAACCTGCACTTAACTAGTTTGCATTAATGTGAAGGATTTGCTGCATGTGCATTTCCCATCTGAAGGGACATCCACCAATGCAATAACACCAGACAGCCAAGCCCTTATTTATTTGTGCAATCTTCTGTCTCTCCCCCCCCCCCTTTTTTTATTACTGTAAATACATACTGCAGCTTGCCTCAAATAACTAGCTGAGTGAAGGCACCACTTAATTGATTAGATATGCTGCAATGAAAAATGAAATGAGAACAGCAATTTTTAGAATAAAATAAGACTTTGGTTTCTTGACTCTAACATTAAAGACATTGAAAATAGAATAAAAGAAAATTGCACTAAGAAATTAAAATGGTGTAACTATTACCATTATAATGCACATTAAATAGATGTTAAATAGCTGATGTATTAATGTGTAAAAACAAAGCTGTAAATTGCAACCATGCTTTATGGAGTGGTTTAATGAGCTTTATTAAGACGTTCAGTTCAACGCAGCTGTTCCCACATTACTCCAATAACTGGGAATCATTATTAAGACATTTCTTTTTTTAATTGCAGTGAAGTGTATTTCAGATTTTTTTTTAAATAAAGTAAGAATCTTTAACCTGAGTTATGATTATGCATATGCACCTGAAAAACCTTCCATTTACAATGGGGCACCTCTGTAAGTGATTGGCTTTCAAAGACTTTCCATGCAGGAAACCCACAGAAACAAAAAAAAAGATATTTCACCTAGCCAATATTACCCACAGAGGTTTACCATGAAACTCTGTAGGTATTTTCGTGGAGCTTATGCAGGCTGACGGTGAGCAGCAACTCTGTTCAATCTGCTTTAGCCTTCTTCTGACCTACATCTGTAGCCAATCAGGGACCAAAAGATTTGGAGTGTGTGACACCATGTCCTTCCCAAAGCATTTAGAAAAAGAAATCCCACAGATTTAGGATCAACTTAACCCTACTAAATCCTAACTTTAACCTGCGGTGTACTTTACTGATGCATGATTTGAAAAAAAGAAAAGAAAAAAGAAAAGAGGAGTCCTTCCTGCATACCTCAGGCAATTTCCTTTAAGGGGCCTATGCACAAAAGCAGTGAGCAAACCCCTTGTTATTTTTGCACCACACTGTAAGTGCACAACACCACGCATGCTCATAACAATGTAGTTAATTCAGTAATGTAATATACATTAACCTGACGCAAATCTATGAGTCACTTAATACTCAAAAATTCTAGCTTATTATAAACATGTGACCCAAACACAAGTGCATTATGAGAGCATTAAGCATATGCGAGTGCATTAAGCACAAACCACTGCTGCCTAAACCCCTCTGTACTATAAGGCAAAGGGAAAGTGACAGCAGGAAGCTACTACACACAGAACGAGGCTCCATACGTAACTAAACTGTGTATTTGTAGTGAAATCTTGTTTTGTATAATAACCCTAATGTTGTATAGTTCAAGTTAATCTTACAATACTAACATATCTCATGTGAGCTGCTGGTTAAAGATGTTTCAATTTTAATCTTTCAAGAAATACTGTATTTTGATCGATTACGCGACACTGTACAACAGTACAGAACCATTGCTTCCAGTTAGCTACAAAAAATGTGTTAGAGCCTCAAAATCAGTTTAATTCTATTTAGAGTGCTTCTTTAAAGGAAATCCCAACTCAAGATGTTCTACACATTATCTCAGAAGGGGTGTCTCCAAACTCATAGAAGAGGTTCAAATTGTTATGAAGCCAACATAAACCTTGCAAAAGCCATCATTTTTGGCCACAACCTCAGACTACTGATTCACTTTCCAAGAGACATAATCATTCAGGCCCCACACATTTCACTACATCCCCAATTGTATGATAAGGAAAATTCAAGAAACTAATCAGTAGGTGATCATGTTAAAAACAACTTCCTCTATCTAACAAGAACAGCCCATGCAGGTAACATGAATGAAATACTATCAGGAAACAAATGCCCTTTATTGTGTACACTGCAGTGACCTAATATCTCTGGGAGAACAAACAACTGCAATCTTTAAACGTGACGCACTAAGCACTGATGCAGTTGAAAACCTCCATATGCAGCTAATTGGTCTGCAGAAAACAGCCTATCACGATATAATGAAGCACTTGCTATTTGATGAGTTCATGCAGACCACACTTCAGCAGAATTATTGGGATAATACTAAAAGTCTTATCTATCCTTCGTGACTTAAACTTAATCAGCTGCATTACTGATAAATGCTTCAGCTATTATCATTTCATAGAAATAATGTGCTGTTCCTTGATTTTCTTTGGTGTAACCGCTATTAGGCCTGCTATTATAGCTGCAAGACGTTATCTGTAACATGTCTACTACCAGTGCATTTATCAGTAATACAGTTGATGAAGATGACATTTTTTTAGTTGGAATTTATATTTTAAGTGGGAAACATCAGTTTTACTAACAGAAAAAGTTTGGGAATACTACATGATCAACAACTGACTGTCAATCTTTCATCTTTGAACAACTCATATTTTGAGATTACAAGAATCCTCAGATTGATGCTCATGAGAACATAATTTTCCATATGATGATCTGAAACCCAAGTCTGCCCACTACACAGAGGCCGAGCTTTTAATCTAACAAAATCAATGTCACCAAAATATGATTCTGTTCATCTGGACGTAGCGTTTTCAGTGGGAGAAACTTTTCGTCACTCACCCAAGTGACTTCTTCAGTATCAGCTGACTGCAGGTTTCCCCAATCTTATAAACAGTATTTGCGCTGGGAGGTCAGTTCCCTCATTATAATTATTTATGATGAAGGAACTGACCTCACAGCCCATTGTTCCTTCAGTGGTGCTAGTTTCAGTCATTATGCAAATGTGCTGTTTATAAGACTGGGGAAACCTGCAGTCAGTGGAGACTGAAGAAGTCACTTGGATGAGAGACGAAACATTTCTCCCACTGAAAACGCTACGTCCAGATGAACAGAATCAACTTTTGGGGGGATTTACTTACCTGGATGATTGAGCAATGCTCAATCTGATGCATGCATCAGAATCAAAGTCATTTACCCTCACTTTGCAACCCACAAAAAAAGCAGCTCGCTGTAGGTCAACAGATAAGCTTAAAAGTTACAAGGGCATGAGTAAAAGCAGCGTTTGAAACCTGACTTGGCCACTATGGATTTTGTTCATAACAAGCAATATGCTGTAGCTGGATCAGGCAATGAGTTGGCAGCTTTGGACAACTACAGCAAGGGAAAGAAAAAAAAAATACTATGAATACTTAATATGATATGATGCAAACTGACATTCAAATGGTGTAATGCTGCACAAAGCATGACTTTGAATAACAAATATGAGATGCACAAATGCCCGAGCACACAGGCAAGCCCACACTCAAAAGGCAGTCACAGAGGCTGTTGGTCATGTCTTGCAAAATGCTACGAAAAATCAGCCAGTTCTTTTTGCAAATTAGGAAGATTTAGGCCAACAGAGTGGGCATGCTAGAGCAGAAAACAGGCCATACCCAAGTTGCACTATAAACAAGACAATATGCCTGATGTCAATATTGATTTGTTTGTTATTTGTTTGAGCAAATCTTTCAACCCACTCACCCAAGTGTCAAAGGCAAACATGAATAACTAACATTCCAGGCATTTTTGAATGTTAGCTGGTGTGGTTGAAGTCCAATTTTCTCCAAATCCAGACAGAACACGCATTTTCAGCCACACAGTTTGCATCTGGAGGCTGATGGACCCATGAACACATATATAGGCAAACATACTGACAATTGTTGCCGCTGTTCTATGGGACAATTGTGCTTGTCTCTGCCCTGCAGTTTTAGTCCTCACATTAAATACACAAAGACAAAATGTCCATTTCAGCAACAGCAGGGTGGTGGCGTGCAGCTCTCTCCACCAAAAAGTCAAACAAAAGTATGTCCTTGTTGTCTTGGACAGAATATGCCATTCTACAGCTAGCAGACTGATGCTGTTGTCATGCACTTGCAGCTTTACTTATAGCCTAAACACAAGGGACATTTGTCAATCATAAAGGAGGGACTGAATAACCAAACAGTCCTGGCTTTGCAGCTAGTCAGAAAGCTACTATTCTCTCTCCAATTTCTTAGCAATGACTAAAACGGCGCTCACCTAGCACTGCAGCTGGAATAAGTTTATTCATTCCACATATTATACATTTTAGTGTTATAACCAATAGTTCATGTTAAGGTTTAGCATTTAAAACAGACAGCATCATATGCCTAAAACAGCTAAACCTTTACAGGTTTTGCTGGTCTGTGATAATAGCTTTTCTTCTCTTCCTAATAATGTAATCAGAATTTAACCAACTGCTAAATAAGCCAACAGCAGAGAATATATGACAATCCAAACTCTAGAATTCCTAAATAACAGGAAAACTTAAAACATTAGCTTTTATGCACACACACACTACTGTGCATGGGTTGCTTAGTCATTATACGTCTCAGCATGATCTATACATAGCAGCCACATAACAAGAAATTAATTTAATGTGACATTTTGAGAACATGAGAAGTAGGGTCCTGAGATTTAAAATAGTCTGTGTATTCTATGTCAAGTCTTTGTTTTCAAATCTGTTTACAATTGTGCCAAAAAGGGAGCTCACAACCTACAGTAATATCTAAGTATGAGTTATAGTATAGTTCTATCCAGCCAAAAACAGCCCGTGCTGTATTCTTGTCAGAATATGCGTAAAACATTTCTAATGTGTCCTTACATGAAGTAAGAAAAAAAAAAATACATGTTGATTTGACGATAACAACCGGGTTCACTGAGCAACTCAGTGATTCTCATCTGATCAATCTGTGACAGTGAAATGTCCACACTGGCTGTTGCTATGTTACCGAGTCACATGGATTTAAATGGACTCAAATGGAGTCTCCTTCTTTTACTTCAAGCCACTCGGTCAAACAGTGTAAAACTACTAATAAAAACACCGGCCACCTATCATTATGTGTGGGAAACAATAATTAGATGGTGATGTAGAAAAGGAGGAACCAGGTAACTTCATACTGCCCACAGAGGACTTTAGAACCGGACACCACAGTTAACCCCTGTGCACACCAATCATTTGTCATTTGTACAGAAACTGAAGCATTTTGTTTGGTTGATCTACTCTGGATGTATTTGCACCGTGCTAGGCACATGCCTTGTGCAGCTTTTCAAGTTGCGTCTGTTCTTACAGGCTATTTTATCACTAAGAATGTAGCGTTTATCTGTTTTGTGTGCATTACAAAAAAAACCTAGCAAGTATAAAGCCATGAAACCTGATAGAGAGGTTTAAAATGGCTCATTCAGCACCCCTACAGTTTAAATGTAAAGTTTAAATGTACCTGTATGACAAGGATCAGGGTGAAATCCCAGGCTAAGTGAGTTTGTGAAATATTTTGTGTGTGATTGTTTTCTTGTTTGTTTGAGCACAAACACCGTGTTTGGCTGCAGGATATTAGTGACAGGTAACACACTGCACACAGACTAGTGAGGATATGTAGCTGAACTCATGTGCATAGTTTATATACTTCAACTAAGCCGTGGTTGTCTCAACTCCTAACTGAATTAAGGTGCTATGCTTCCATGTTTATCTTAAAGGGGTATAATGTTTACCATGTTCACTACTGGACGGAAAAATCAGGGGTCCCACCCTCCACCCCGGGACGATACACACAATGCAATGGACGCGAAACCTAGAGCCAACAACTGCTTTTGTAATTACCTGTTTTAACGTCAAATGTTGGAGAAGTTTATATCGTCGAAAAGGGAAACAGATTCTGCATTGGGGTCTCCGCCACTTCCTCCATTCACTAATGCGAATCCTCGAGTAGCAATTTGAGAGGCAAGTAGGCTAAATGTTGACTGAAAACATCACCTCAAGGGTATATGTCGCCCTCCCCCATCCAACATACAGTATCAACAACAACGGGAAGACGTATTTTAGAAAACGACTGCTTTTGGCCGACACACAGAGACACTCCCTTTAAGCAGGGCGCCCTTTAAACAAACTAACGTAACGCCACTACATACCTAAAGTCTGCAGTCGACGCATTATGGACGATAAAAACACCAATTGGACCCAACAAGTAATGCAACATTGTCGCAAACTGCGACATTTAACTAACGAGTCCTGCTGGCTGCCGTGTGAAGGAAACAGTTGAGGACAAAAAGTCGCTGGGAGAAGCCCCGAGTGAGTGCGGTAATAGATGGTTATTTACACCGATAAAGGTCAAACAGAAGTGAAATTCAAGCCGTGCAATTGTGTGCCGTGCAACAAGCATTATCCTTACCTACACATTGAATGAGTTTGTGTGGCCACGAGTCAAGTTCCTTCCGAATGCTGTATCTGTCGATTGTGCATTGCTGCCTTTTACACAGGCTCGCCATTTTCTATAAGCCTTCCTTCTGGCGGCAGCACTACGGAAGCAGGAAGGGCTGCGTGAACGCGCACGCACCCTGCGTCAAAGGCGAAATCGCTCTCAGTATGCAAAACTGATAGTCTGATTAAATCAGTCTGTTAATCAGTAACTAACTAAATAAATGCAATTAAGTAATCTATAATATTTGTATTACCCATGTAATGACTTTTTAAAATAGTTTCTATTTTAAAGCGTGCTTTTCCTTGATAGACTACATTTTACATTTTAATTTAAATGCTGCTATTTCTATTTTTTTATTTTTTTTATTTAGCGCTTAAAGCTCAGTAACTATACTAGAATCATGAATTACTTACAAGGCAAAAGGGTGTCAGGTTTAGTAAGCAAGAATGTAAGTAATTGACAAAAAGTTACATTGACATTGAAGCCAACCACCTTTATCAGTTTTTAAGTTTTCCTCTCTCCACCAGAGTCTAACTTAGCTATATTAGAGAAAAATAGCTTCATGGCAATAGTTCATGATTAGCTACAAAATTTCTTATATTGATCATTCTCAAAGAAGGAATCCTAATGACAGCTGTCAGGTTACAAATAAAGAGCATTGCCAGGTGAAATACTGTAGCATTTTTCTGTTGTATTTTATTTTCTATATAGTTTTGTTTTAATTAATTTTTTTATCACTGTTCTCTCGACGTCATTTAATACCATCTTTGACTGGAGTACAGAGCGCTTATAGGGATCATTTTGTGAGGAAGAAGAGTTCATTTATATGAACATGCTCAGAGTCTGAAGCAGAAAGTCTGGGTTTACAAAGAAAGTTGAGAACCATCATTGTGATAGCCCTTATATCTGACTAACTTTCATGATTTTGTCAAGCCACCTAATGCAAAGAAAGCCAAAGTGTGTATAACTGCCTTTACAGTACATGTAAGTACATCCCTGAGGTCTTACAGTTAGGTAAATACAAGTTTAACTTGAACAAAAACACATGGCATTTTAAACTATAGCATTATTTATGTAAACCAAAATGAAATTTGGCTTACATAAATAAGGTATTACATAAATAGGTATTCTGTTTTCTGTGTTCTTGTAGTAGTTCCGGATCTAACAGCAGATTACAATCAGGTATCAAAACATTTATGCATTTTTTTGCAACCCCTTATTGAATACAATTTGCTTTGGAATTACAGCTGAGCTTTGTTGGTAATGTTAGTAGGATGCAGCTGTACATACAGTGGGATGCAAACGTTTGGGCAACCTTCTTAATAGTTTTCCTGTATAACTCGTTGGTTGTTACAATAAAAAAATGTCAGTTAAATATATCATATAGGAGGCACACACAGCGATATTTGAGATGTGAAATGAAGTTTATTGGATTTACAGAAAATGTGCAATAATTGTTTAAACAAAATCAGGCAGGTGCATAAATTTGGGCACTGTCGTCATTTTGTTGATTCCAAAACCTTTAGAACTAATTATTGGAACTCAAATTGGCTTGGTAAGCTCAGTGACCCCTGACCTACATACACAGGTGAATCCAATAATGAGAAAGAGTATCTAGGGGGGTCAATTGTAAGTTTCCCTCCTCTTTTAATTTTCTCTGAAGAATAGCAACATGGGGGTCTCAAAACAACTCTCAAATGACCTGAAGACAACGATTGTTCACGATCATGGTTCAGGGGAAGGATACAGAAAGCTGTCTCAGAGAATTAAGCTGTCTGTTTCCACAGTTAGGAACACATTGAGAAAATGGAAGACCACAGGCTCAGTTCGAGTTAAGGCTCGAAGTGGCAGACCAAGAAAAATCTCGGATAGACGGAAGCGATGAATGGTGGGGAACAGTCAGAGTCAACCAGCACCAAAGACCTACAACATCATCTTGCAGCAGATGGAGTCACTGTGCATCTTTCAACCATTCGGCGCACTTTACACAAGGAGATGCTGTATGTGAGAGTGATGCAGAGGAAGCCTTTTCTCCGCCCTCAGCATAAACAGAGTAGCTTGAGGTACGCTAAAGCACATTTGGACAAGCCAGCTTCATTCTGGAATAAGGTGCTGTGGACTTATCAAACTAAAAATTGAGTTATTTGGGCATAACAAGGGGCGTTATGCATGGACGAAAAAGAACACAGCATTCCAAGAAAAACACCTGCGACCTACAGTAAAATATGGTGGTGGTTCCATCATGCTGTGGGGCTGTGTGGCCAGTGCAGGGACTGGGAATCTTGTCAAAGTTGAGGGACACATGGATTCCATTCAGTATCAGCAGATTCTGGAGACCAATGTCCATGAATCAGTGACAAAGCTGAAGCTGCGCCGGGGCTGGATCTTTCAACAAGACAACGACTCGAAACACTGCTCAAAATCCACTAAGGCATTCATGCAGAGGAACAAGTACAACGTTCTGGAATGGCCATCTCAGTCCCCAGACCTGAATATTATTTAAAATCTATGGTGTGAGTTAAATGGAATGGTCCAAAATACCTTCAACCACAATCCAGACTGTCATTGGAACCTACAGAAAGCATTTAGAGGCTGTAACTTCTGCAAAAGGTGAACTACTAAATATTGATTTCATTTCTTTTTTTGTGGTGCCCAAATTTATGCACCTGCCTGATTTTGAAAAAACTTAATTTCACTTCCCAAATATCACTGTCTGTGTCTCCTATATGATATATTTAACTGACTTTTTTTAATTTATTGTAACAACCAACGATTTATACAGGAAAATGATGACTATTAACAAGGTTGCCCAAACTTTTGCATCCCACTGTATAAAACACGTTTCCCTAGAGGATCTATATGACACTGAATGCTATAAATTTTATAAAAGATGTGAAAAAGTGACACTTCCACATGATTTTTAAACAAAACTTAAGCCACTCCTGAACCAGGTTATATGTTTTGCATAAGTTGCCATGATAATTTAGCCCAGTAAAAAGAGAGAACCACTTTCATGACACTGAAAATTCTGACTTTAAGCTCAACATAGCTCACTAACCCACTGCTTCACAGCAGATGTTTACTATGTCCTGATAAAACCCTTAGAATTGAACAAATGTGTGTTTACTTTTTACCACGACTATATATCAGCTCTCTTATCATAATGGGTTGCCACAGAGGGTAGCTCTGCATTTTTGATGTTTCAGATTTCAATTTGACCAGTGTTTGCATTGGTCACTCTGTCGGGGACACCCATTCAACTGCTTGTTAACACAGATGTCTAATGAGCTAATCACATGGAAGCAACTCAATGCGTTTAAGTATGTAGACATGGTCAAGATGACCTCCTGTAGTTCAAACTGATCAGTGGTGAAGAAAAGTGATTTACTACCCTTAATACCAGTTAAACATTATTTAAACACCACAGCCCACCTCTGTATTGCTCATGACCATATCCACTTCTTTATTGTATTAGTCTTTTGACTGTTGCTTCCAGCAGGATAGTGCACCATGTCACAAAGCTCAAATAATTGCAAACTGGTTCCTTGACAATGAGTCACTGCACTGAGCACAAATGGCTTCTACAGGCACCAGCTCTCAATCCAGAGCGCCCCTGGGATGGCAGATTCACTGCCATAGACTGCCAGATTCATCATAGATGAGCAACCAACAATTCTGCAGTAACTGTGTGAGGTTATCATGTCAATATAGACCCAGGTCTCCAGCACCTTGTTAAATTACGTGCCATGAAGAATTGTTGTGAAGTCAGTTGTGAAGGCAAAAGGGAGTGCAGCCCAGTAGTATTAAATAAAGTGACTAGGTTATTATTAAGAAAACCTCTGCAATATACATCAGTAGGCTACCATGAGCTAGGACAGGGAGTTTGGCCATCTAACTAAAATAAAATCCCGACATCTTAATCAGATTTTTAAAAATAGTAAGAATTTAGTAGTATTAGTAGTAATAGCATGTTTGGTCCTATATAAAACACAGCATTGGCCAACAATAATGACAAAAATAATTAAACAGCTTCAGAAAAATGCCCAGCATCATTCTATGATAAATATGTCTGCCACTGTCTGTAACCTGCAGCACACTATGCCAACGGCGTTGTAATGCTACGTTCACGTGATGCCGGAATTATTAAACCTTAGCGGAAGGGTGGCCACCAACAAAAAGTCGACAACTATAAAACATTTGATAGCAACCAAATAGGGTTTAAAAAATAAAACATGGGAATTTCCCACCTTATAATTCAACGTGCAAACAAATGAATCCAAAAGAATGACGATTTTAGCATTTTTTCCAAAGCGTGTCTGGGACAACTGCTTCGATCAAGCTTACGAGGAGGACCTGAATGCGACAAACGTCTCTCAGCCGGTGTTTTCATATTTTTACGCCCCTCCGCTCTTGCACGGTGGTTTCCATGCTTCAGAGACGACAAACGTAGTCTGCAGGTAAATTATAGCGTTAACGGGTGTGCAGCCTTTCCCCCCTTGTAGATGAGATATAGGTTACATCAGATCTACCTAGGCTTTGTCATTAAAAGCGACAGCCTTTTCAGCAACATGTTATGTAAGTGAAAACTGCACTGCTCAGAACATATTGGCAACCTAAGTTGGATATTTCCAACAACGTTTCAGTGTTGGTGTGATCAATTATTTATTCGTTTGACATCACGGATGAAATTACACCTCACTCTCATTGTACATTGTACACATTATCATTTATTTCTTTTAAAGGAAGAGCGTCATTAACCATTAAATAGCAATCATCTTTGGTGTATGTCTGCATCCATGCTACAGTAACGCTTCCAGGGTCTGAACCTTTGTAAAAGGCGTTCCTCACAACTGGGCATACCCCAGCGTCACCGCTACCAGCATGCACTGTATTATAATCAGAGTTGTGCTTTTGCAGCTATGGGATCAGATGTGACTTGCCTTTGCCTTTTTATAAAGCCTTTTTGATTATTAGCCTTCATTTTGGGGTGCATCAAATAGCTCCCCTCCCCCGTGTGCTATTTAATTATAGGAAGCGTATGAAGTTAAAATAATCCCCTACTATTTAAAGAAATTGGAAAGCTTTCTAAGGCTTTAAGGTCTAGAGGTTGTAATAGAAGCTAGATAATGCATTTATTTGTCTTTCTTTACTAAATATGACTGATTAAAGAAAAAGATCATCATAGTAAGGTAATCCTTTAAAGACTATTAGAAGCATTCTGCTTTCATCACGTCTGCTTTATGACTGAGGTCTCCAACCCTACAGTATATATGTGTACCAAAGAGGAAATTACTTTCCTGTTCCATAGACAGAGGGACTAATAATCCCAAAAGGAATTTCTATTCATAAGTACATGTGTGTGCATTTTTAACTCAGTCAAAGAGTGACTCAGAGTGTGTTTGTGTGCTGACAGGAAAACCATGACTCTGACCAGAGGATCTTTCACCTATGCTAGTGGGGAAGAGTACCACGGCGAGTGGAAAGAAGGCAAGACAATCCCACTTTTCAGTTTTAAAGAAAGCTTAAAGGATGTCCAGACATGATTATGTTAATACAAGGGAGACAGGCTGTCACTTGTAGCTATGGTAGTGTGTTTAGAATATGTCTCCAAGGTGTTGTTGCTTTAGCTATCAGCTTTTAAGTTTTTCTGCTGCTTTTTCACTAATCTTTAGTCCAGCTCTGGTAACTGACCATTTTCAGAGGAATGGTCTTTTTTCTTTTTCTTTTTATTAATCCACTGAACAGGTGAAAAAAAAAAACATTTTAAATTGGATCATTAGGCACTTTATTACTAGCCATCTGTTACAAAAACGCAATTTCTTCCCATTTCTTTAGTTGAATCTACAAAAAATACCAAAGATATACTTTTTTAATCCACCATGCAGTGCCATCTAGAAAGCATCTGATTGGGAAGGGCTTCATTTTTTAGCATGACAATGATCACAAGCACACTGGAAGTGCAGTAAAAGCATACCTGGATAGAAGAACACACATTGAAGCACTGTTACTTATGGATTTGCCCCCCCAGAGCTTGTACCTCAACATTATTAAAGCAATGTGGGATAATTTTGACAGAGAACAGAACAAAAGGTAGCCGACCCGGCGACCCCCAAAGAAGAACTTTGAAAGGCCTGGAGAGATATTTTGCTCTCTTAGGAAAGAAAGCTTGTCTAAGAGAGTTCAGGTTGTGTTGGGCACAGCAAATACTAACTTTCAAGCTTTTTAGACCTGTATATTTCCTTGCATGTTTCCAGATATTTCAATAACTTTTAAATAATTTTAGTAAATTATAAAGCATCAGCTAAAGCAGCATCCATTAGATAAGGTAATAAGTAAGCTGCCTCACTGAGCTTGATGTTCACCCATCTGTGCTGGATGTTTAACTTCAGAGTACACATAACAGAGAGCTTTGTAAGTGAGTTGTATTTACATAAATAATGTTATTACAGGGAAATAGCAGGAAAGTACCAAAGGCAGGGTTATCATAAAGCTGTGGGGAAAACATCTTTGTCCAAATTTTCACCTGTCTAAAATATCACAGGATGCTTGCTCTGTTTTAAATCTCTCTAACACACATACAGTGATGCTACATTTAGTGACATGCAAGCTCAAGCTATTTAGTCAAATCCCAATTAGCAAGCACTGGTAACCCAAGACAAGCAGCGACTGAGTTGCTAGCTCTGGCTTTGTCTGGATTAGACTTTGGACCTGTTTTGGAAATCTTAGTGTCCTCTGTCAGCTGCTTCTGAGAAACTAAGCCAATATGCTAGGAATAAGACAATCCCAGAGTAATTTTCTCTTGTCATTTGGTTTGTTAAGATTTTCAGCTGCTTTTACATAAAAACAACACAACTTAACCTATTGTATTCAACAAATTTTGCTCTACCTGCATTTTCAGTGTGGCTTTCGTGGATTAAACCAGTTGCAGGTGTGTGCCCTCTGATGTGATTATAAGCTTCAGTAGTGGATCACAGGCTTCTAGGAGGGGAGTGCAAGTACATTCCTTGACTGTTTTCACAATCTGGATCCCAAAGTAGAAATCCCTGCTAAAAATCTGCTGGATTAGACTGCTGTAATTCTGAGTGCACAGGAGGCAGATGGGACAGTAGTAAACCTTTCTCTGAGCAAGGGTGGAGGGGTATTTAAATCCAGGCACGTACTAACTCATGTGACATGAGAAGCACCTCTACGGTAAAAGTGAATTTAAATCCCTCGGCCACACTGTAAGTTCAAACGGTAGGCTCGGTTTTCCATCAGTATGTTGCAATTTGTTATGTAGGAATAAACCACAACAGACCTGGTGGTTGATTTTAATTAGATTCCTCACAAGTGAATGGTATCTTCTGTTTGAAGTTACTGCCATTGCTCACTTTGATGTTGTGGAACTTTCCAGGTCGGAGACATGGTGATGGCCAGCTCAAGTTTCAGGATGGAACCTGTTACAGCGGTCAGTTTGAGAATGGACTCTTCCATGGTTCTGGTGTACTGCTTTTTACAGATGGATCCAGGTGTGTGAACAAAAAGAGTGGAAACAACAAGAGAACAAATTTTGTACTTGATTAAAAAATAAACTCATGCTTTACTTTCACCATTTCAGATACGAAGGCGAATTTGCACACGGAAAATTTCATGGCACGGGTGTCTTCAGTCGATATGACGGCATGAAGTTTGAAGGGGAATTCAAAGATGGGCGTGTTGAAGGCTATGGTAAGAGTTTTACAGCACTGGAACAGCCTGTCCATCAGGATGTCAGTATTCTCTCTCTGTGATAGCGTCTTAGCGTCCTCTGTCTGTCCCTCCAGGGCTACTGACTTTCCCAGATGGAACTCATGGTGTTCCACGAAATGAAGGCTTGTTTCAAAACCACAAGCTGCTGAAGAGAGAAAAGTGTCCAGGAGTGGTGCAGCGTGCGCAGGCTTCAGCCTCCAATGCTCACAGCCTGGCGCTTTGACAACCCTGAAGGACACAATCGCACTCAGGGTTCCAACACCATCCGAAAGGGCGTCAGGGATTGTACTTGAATATGTTTCCCCAGCTCTTCTCTCAATGTCTTCATCTCTTCTTTTACCATGACTTTTTTTCTTGTTATGCATGATCCTTGCTCTGCTTCAACAGAGGCTTGGAATCCACATGCAAATTGACCAAATAATGACTTTCTGGAAGACTGACATGAAATATGAAGACCATAAAGCACACCTTTAACTTCAAGTTATGAATACAGTGAATGCTGCTGTTCCGGTGTTCTGAACATCGTCTTTTTGTCTTTCCTACAGAATACTTAGCCTTCTTTTATCAAACCATCAAAATTGAGACATCTGGTTCTTTAAAAAGTTTGTAAATTAATTCTATAGGTGGAATTAATTCACCTTAAAAAGGTGCAAGCTATTACAAGAAAGTGAAACCTTTTGAATTTTTAACTAGTGGTGCCACTAGCAGTGCTTTTATAAGTGGGTCCGCTTTTGTTCTTCACATTCACATGCACAAGGACGTGCTTGCATGTGCAAGAGCATGGCAGCAACATGATTCCCATTCATGACAGCATGCCCACGAAGCCAGTCACAAAGACCGAGGGCTAAAACAAAGATCTAAACAATGCACCATTTCAAATAGTTTTTAATTGGCTTTGTAAAGGTGTTATGAGCAAGGAAAAGCATTCAACAAGTTTGACGGGTGGAAAAAGACACACACACAGCGCTGACGAAACCAGGTGAATGTAAATGATTCTGAGAACACTCCAATGGCCAAACCCTCAACTGAAAATCCTGCTGCTAACTTTACAAAAAAAGGGATCCATTTTTCCACTTTCCCCCTTTTGAAAATCAGTATTCACGTTTGCCTTAAAGACATTTTTGTGCAAGAGTGTAGTTCAAGGTTGTCTGATTTAAAAAAAACAAAAACAAAAGACGCACAACGCCCTCTCTTTCCCTTCTTGACGCCTTTGCTCCGAGACATATCGCTAAGCTGGTGCTGAGGATTTAGCTCCCATCAACGCGTCACATTTACAGTGGAAATCACAACTAAATGCACTCAATTATGGACCTAAATCTTAAACAAGGCAGCAAATTGAATGATTAATAAATCAGATATCTATTTCACTTTATAACGTGTGTAGTCCTTTTGTGATATGTATAGATAGTCATCGTCTGTGACTGTGTTTGGTTCGACCTCTGGAATGAATTGTTGGTCAGGTGGAAAATTGTACTACTGCATTATTTAACACAGTGTAGTTAAAGAACGTGTTAAGAATTTATTATTAACCTTTATAGCTGATCACAGCCGACCTGTGACTTCTGATTATTTCCGTGTACTTGAACAGTTAATAGGCCTTAAAAAGCATTTGTTGAGATGGTTTGTCTAGGGTTGCCTACACAGCGCTTCAACCAAAGACAGACAGAAGATACAGCTACTGAACTCCAGAACAGTCAAGTGTCATGTTTTCCTGAACAATAAAGAGCAATCATTAAGAACAAATTGCAGATTAAACAGGGAATTGAAATCAGATTCTGCTTTAAATATGTCTGATGTTTCGAGCATGGTTTAACACATTTACAGGCATTCACTGCTGTTATCGAATATAAAGAAAATCAATTCACAATCTTGCATTGTTGCTTTGAACGCCCCTTTGGAATGGCAGCACGGTGGAAAGTACAATCACAAAGACAGCAGTACAGTGAATGCATTAGTACCACTTTATAAAACACACTTTAAGGGTTGAACTGTGTGAAAACAGTGTAATATGCTGCAGATCTCGTAGAGGGTTTTCTTTTTCTTTTCCATTAGACACAACACTTCCTCAAGCCTTCTTTGCTTCCACACTTCTGCCTGAGTGAAACTGGATACACTCGAATCACACATCCTTTTCCAAATGGAAACAAATGGTGCTTTAAAAGTGTGCCTGCCCAGATTTTCACTTGCCTGGAAAACATCGTTTCGGTTCTTAGGTTTTTGTTCAGTAACGATTTAATGTTGCTTTGAGTGCTCTCAGAGAAAACTGTTGCACAATATCCTGTAACGTTCCTGGAATAAGTCTCACAGAGGTGGCAACCAGTGGATGTGTTTAATAAAGATCTTTTTGCTGAAAGCGAAACGTGTTTTTCATTGAGTGTCACAGTATTTGAATTGAACAAAGAAACAGGAAACGCTTTAGTTTTTATTTCATAGCTTCTCAGGGATTCTAACGTAGAGGGTAAATTATGGGAGAGATGTTTGCATTTCACTCACAAACAGGTTCCACTGGATTTCGGTTCCACCATAGCAACAACACAGAGGGAAAACCTCCAGCTTCCCCATCCCCCTCTTTCTCGCTGTACATCATTCCAGCCCTAACTCGCAACAAAGCAGCATGCAACTCACAAAGAGCTGAGAACATTAAACCTCAAAAAGTAAAACAATCACTTTTCTAAAACTTTCATTTGATATACACAGATTAGCAAAAGCCGTGCTAAGATTGGGTCGACAAAATAAAACTATAACACTTGCACACGGTGTGAATAACCTTCTATTGTTTGTGGTATGTTTTCCCCAGTGTCCCTGACAGTTACACAGCATTGCTTTTAACAGGAAACGTGTCTGTGTGTGATAGTTTATCTGATGCACTGCCTACAAGAAGCACAGTGATACATGAAAAAACAACATTTTACACCAGCACTGTGAGAAATACAGCAGTACCACAATATTTGTTTAGGAAGCTGTGCTGGCTATTTTTAGAATATGCTACTGTACTTAAAAGACTACAGTATAAGCAGAGCAGCAAATTGTTTCCCCAGCGTGTATGACAAATGTCCCTCAGGAACATTTGAGCCTCTGATGATAGAAGGAAAATATGTTGCTGAGCTCCTGCTGAATCTCTGACTTTAGCGGGAGGCATACCCATCATCTCTGCTGCTGCCAGCTGGCGTCTCAAACACAGGGCTAATGCGTTCTCTGGCCTGGCCCACTGGCTCAATAAAAGAAGGACCTCTAATGTATATTCAAAAACAACTTTTACACAGTCCCCATCTCTGTCAGCTTTATTTAACTTTCAAAAGCATCCCAAATCAGATGTGAAATATTCAGAGTGTTCGTAACAATATTAAGCACTTTTAAACCTCGTTTCAAAATCCCGAGGCTGCCTTTGTTTTTTTCACTTGTGAGTTGTTTTCTTACTGTTTTAAATAAGCAGATACTTTTTAATATTAATGTTAATTCCCAACTGATATTTTCAGACTGATTTAGAGGTTTTACAGTAACGTCCTGGAAACGCAGATGCAAATATCATTTACACAGCACTACATAGAAGTACAGAATATATTTATATAGAGAGAACCTGAGGCAGATGCTCATAGAAAGTGATATAGAAAGAATATACAAAATAAGTCAAGGGTGGATCGTCAACCAGGTGGATTTTAGCTCACTGAGAGCCTCAACAATCCCAGGATATCTGCTGGCTTTAAGTTCAATGCGGCAGAACTGTAACCACTCAGTTGCAATGTAAACTGAGGTGATCCTTGCACAGATGCACAGCTTTGTGCTGCACTGTTCACTCCTCCCCTGAGTTGTTAGAAGGCGACAGTACTCCCACCTTCCTTAGTTTCTCAAGCCTCTGCAGGGTCTCCACGATGTCAAACTGCCATTGTTTTACCTGCTGCACTGCTGTCAGTCCTTCCTGTAATCACACTGTCACTTTGTTACCACTGAGGTATGTAGCATGCAGAGTGTTGAGATGTGAGCAAAAACCATGTTAGCGTTTAATATGCAGGCAGTAAATATGCTTTAAAATAGTGGCAATAAAGTGTAATAACAAATATAATGCTTAGATTTAAAAATCCTAGTGGTTTGTGTGTGTAAGGCGGTGGAGGCCTGGTCCCTTTAGTTTGCAAATTAGCAAAAGTTAAAGAGATGAATAGGTGTGACACTGGCATGAAACTGAACGTGACACTTGTGATTATGTCATATGCACCACAGTGTTAATATCTTAGCATGAAGACAGGAAACTGCAAGTACTGTTCAAAGAAAACAGAAGCACATCTAAAGATCACACCTTACATCTTGCTCATTTAAAAAAACAACTCAACCAAAAAACAATGCACCAGTCTGACAGTTTATGAGGTGCTGCTGAACTACATTTCTTGACTTGGATCAAAACTGCCTTTTGTATGAATCAAAAATCAAACTGTCATCATTGTCTCACTTTATTATGAGATAACCAAACTAGCATTGTATTTGCACATATGGAAATCAAAACCGTCCTGTGAACCAGGTTCTTTACATTTTCACACCCATGCTAACCTGCACACTAATGAGAATTAAAGATGGAAAAAAAAACAACTCACATGATTTTTTATTTTTGTGTCAGCTCCTGCAACTATGAGCAGCTTCACTATCTTGTATCTGTTGAGATGCACTGCATCATGCAGGGCTGTGTCACCTTCCTAAAACCAGGTTTTAAAAAAAGCATTTTTGTTAATGACTTAAATAAACTGTAGAGGTCATGAAGCACAGAAGTGGAGCGGAGTTGCCACCTACCCTGTCCCTGGAGTTGATTAAGGCCCCACAAGACAGCAGGTATTCCACAATGGAGGTGTGGCCTGTTCTCGTGGCAACATGCAGAGGTGTGCTATGCAACTGCAGTACAGACAATGATATAATCTGAGATTGTGGGAATGTGTGCAAACTCGTATTCAATTAGAGGCTGACTGTGGTCTGGTGCAAATGCAGAGCCCACTAAAATTCACATTTACCTTATCTCTAACATTAAGATCAGCCCCGTGGCTCTTCAGGACTTCGACAACCGTCAGGTTTCCCCCTCTGCAGGCCCAGTGTATGGCCCTAGAGCCCAGCTGAAACACAGTAGGAGCCACCACCCCCCATCCCACCCCCCCAATCCCATCCCATTAGTAGTGCAGGCATCAGGTCACTAGAACCAGGAGCTTTAGTTTGAGAAGATAATCTCACTCAATCCCATCATCATCTTTACAAACCTACAGCGTGCACACACGTCTTACTTGATCTTTTAAGTTGATATCAGCTCCTTTTCCTAAAAGCATTTGGACAACTGGAGCATGTCCTTCCAGGCAGGCGCGGTGGAGTGCTGTCCTCTTCAGCTGGCAAATGTAAATATATTATTAGCTGAGATTTTAGCATGCTATATTTTATTCATGTTTTACTGTGATGCAGGGAGAGCCCTACCTCATCGTGGGCATTTGGGTTCCCACCATCTTCCAGATACCTGTCTATGATATCCAGTTTGCACTCACTGGCTGCGTTCATGAATTCTGCAGTATCCACAGGTTCTGTCTGTCCACACAGACACACACAGAGGAGCAGGAGAGGCAGAGGTTCACTTTATACATCTTTGACATGAAGACACAGCTTCTGAAAATCATTCTCACCACTTGCATTTCCACAGACAGCCTGGGCATGAATGTTTTTTTGGTCTTCTTTTTTCTTTTGCCCAGCTCTGAGTTATCCTGTTCTGCACTCAGGTCCAAACTCTCGCCGCACAGGTCCAACGAGATTCTTCCCGTTCTCTCATCTACCTGCAAAATGACGGGAACAATAACAAACACAGTTTGAAAACCTAGATCAGCGAGGGAATGTTGGCTTTGGAAGCAGCGGTGCCAAGCAAGCTATGGGGTGTTGAGAGCCGGGAATGACAGTGTTAATGTCAAAACAAATTCACAGCATAGTGCAAACCAGGCTTGGCCATAGCAATAGAAACATTTCAGATAAAATGCCTCTCATGTGCTGTTCATAGTCACATTTTTGTATTAGTTATCAGATTTAATGTCAAACAAGCACGACACCTGCAACACTTACTCATATGTTTTTAATTTTTCTCATTAAGAACTTTTTGGAATTTTGATATTGTGATAACAACAGAAAAATATACTATATAGTCTGTGCTGGCAGAGAGAGAAAGGGGGTGTCAAACAATTATCATTTTAGGAGTCAACAGGAGAATGACTGCAAAAGCCACAGCAGGAATAAAGCTTTTACCTACCTGGGTTTTCTCTTCTTGTCCTGTCTCATGGTCCATCACACCGGCCCACTGTGCAACGTTTTCCATCCCTGGGGTAAAATATGCAAAAATGCAATAATAATATAGTAATATCGAACAACTAAATGTTCAATAATCTAAAATATAATAGAATAAAACTGTCAGATCATACAGCTTATAGAGAAGTGCTGTTGGGCACAGTGGCTTGATGGCTTCAGTGACTTCAGTGACTTCATGGTGGGACATTGTGTTACTCCGACAAACAGGTGTGTGTGTACTTTGCCGTGTACTTGCCAGACCTACATTCTCGCTCACTCTCTTCCTCTGTCATGCCCACAAACACACAACCCCCCAAAACACACACACACACACACACACACACACACACACACACACACACACACACACACACACACACACACACACACACACACACACAAAGAAAAAGACCCTTTAGGCATGTCCTACACAGAGGGTATATTCACTGCATAAGCTCCTGGGTTTACTCCCTCCTGTAGCTGCCACAGTATGCCCTTCTCTTTTACTTCAATATTCCTTTCATAAACATGCTGGTTTGAGGGATTATGCTATTTATAAAGGTTTGATCACTGTCAAGTGATATCTCGATTGGTCACTCAGTCTGTTATTTTGTTTGGTTAATTTTGATAAACTGCATCCAGAATTGCAGGTAGGACCAGTGTGCACTGGGGGAGGGTCTTTAGTTGTTTTCACCTGAGAGAGTCAGGCAGCCGATAGATAAATCAGCAAAGGGCATGGATTTTGTAAATCAACTGCCTTTGTCTGCATACAGTACATGACACAGGGCTGTTTGATAACGGGTTGTGCGGCAGCTACACAAACACTTCTCCTTTTTAGTGCTTAAAACCTTTTAGGTGTACTTCAGTGTTGTATTTACCATGTCTGACACTTCCCCCCTTTCACGTGATGTGTTTGTGCAGATTTTAATTGTATAGACACACACACTCACTTGGTCCCACTCAGTCAGAAATGTTTGCAAATGAGTGACATGTTAATGTTTAACCAGTGACTCTGAAGGAAGTGACAGAGTTCAGACAGATAGGAAGCAGCAGCAGCCATTTTAGCAGAACATAACAATAGATGTTGTTATGTTCTTCTCCTCTCCTCTCACCCATGGAGCTCAGGCAAGGACACAGTTAACAATCAGCTTGTCTTTTATCATCCTGGCTGTGAGTACCGTTGCTTATATTACCCAAATTGATGTTGATCTTGGCTTTTTACTGTGTAAAAACCATTTTAAAAGAGTGTAAGCTCACATTTTTCTGTTAAATTTACTCTAATGTCTATAATTACAGAGGTTTGTATCTGCCATAGAAAGAGTTTAGTTCATGATGTTGCTGTTATAAAGTGGAGATTATGTTCACTGCCGTGAGTTCAGCACTGTGTGTGTTTCAGGTGAAAGTACGAGCACCATGGTAACGCTGAATCGCTTGAGTGTAGCAGACCTGGACGACAGCTCTCAGCAGCTGCCTGAGGCCGCAGACGCGGCAACCCCAAGACCAGCCTTTCACAGGAAGAAAGTGGTCCCAAAGACTGACTCCAGAGATGTTTTTCTCAACAGGTGCAGCACATCTGTAGTACTGCATTTCCTTTGTGGGATATTATCTGTGCTATTTATAACTAACACTATATTTTATTGCATTAAAAAAAAACAATCTGCTGTAAAGAGAGGAGAACCTTTTCTTTAGCCTGATGCTGCTGATCGGATGTTATTTGGCTATTCTGATTCCTGCTTATCTCCCCGCGGACAAGGTGGCAGCTATCAAAGACGACTATCAACAACCCAAAGATATGGTACAGATGCATCTTTGTACATCTTGGCAAGTATTTGAGATGGTTTCTTTCCCTTTCTTTTAGCTTAAATGTTTTTCCCTCTGTTCAGGCCGTACTAAATCGGTCAGCCTCTCTGCTGGCAGGACCTTGTCTGCCTCGCTGGTGTCTAAACCACCTCAAGCACCTGTCTTGTCCTGTTGGCCTCCAAGACATCCCCGTGTTTGTACAGCAGGAGAGGCGTGAGCCATGGAGTCTGTCTCCTCCTCTTGGGTTTCAGGGCATCGAACAGCATCTCGCTGTAGCGCTCGCCACTCTGCCTCAACCTGGCCTGCCTCCATCATTGAAGAGAGAAGGCAGCTGCACGCGATGCGTGGTGGTGGGTAGTGGAGGGATTCTTCATGGGAGCCATCTTGGATCACATATAGATCAGTATGACATCATTATCAGGTATGCATTCCTGTGTCAAGTGGACACCAAAGACAGACTGTGGCGCCTATTTTTAAACTGTTGTGATGGTCGTCATCTCACAGGCTCCATCTGTGTTACCAGGCTGAATAATGCTCCGGTGCATGGCTTTGAGAGAGATGTTGGTTCGAGGACAACCATCCGCCTGACGTACCCAGAGGGAGCACCTCACTCCTCAAACGAGTACAGAAAGACTAGCATATTTGCTGTGGTGGTCTTTAAGAGCCTCGATTTAGACTGGCTTACTTCTGTGATCACCAAACAACCTCTGGTAAGGCCACATCACAAGATCCTCCACTGCACACGGAAAGGGCATATTGCACACACAAGCATCACAGAAAGTCATGTAGCAATGGCACTATACTATACATATACACCCTATATCTCCTTTTATTTTTATTTTTCAATAGAGCTTCTGGTCCAAAATGTGGTTCTGGAAGGAAGTTGTGGATCATATCCCCCTGACACCAGAGAGCTTCAAGATCGTCCACCCAGAGATTATTCACAAGATGGGCCAAGTTATAGAGAAATATGAACTGAACCAGAGAAATGTGAGTTTCTATGAATGAATAATCTGTGGACATTAATGACTGTGCAAATAACAAAATTACTTTCACTTAAAATCATAAACTCACAGCCGTTAGGAGGGCTTTTGCTATTATGCTGAAACGGGACTGAACTTATGTTGCAAACTACGTCACAGGTCGTTTTTTTTTCCTCCCCAAGAACATATTACCAACAATTGGTGCTACTGGAGTGGTGATGGCTTTGCAGATGTGCGACCAGGTGAGCCTGGCTGGGTTTGGGTATGACATGCAGCACCCCGAGGCCAGGCTTCATTATTATGAGGCCATACGCATGGACACAATGAAGTCTCAAGTAAGTTTAGCTTAATGATCAAAGCAGTGGCAAGGAGGCGTCTGAGCTTCATGCTTCGACTCATTTTTCTCCCTATGATTATATCCAGGTGGTGCATGATGTAACTGCTGAAAAACTCTTCTTGAAGGACCTGGTGGCTGCAGGAGTAGTGACTGACCTAACAGGAGGGGTATGAGTCAAAGATTGGTGATATACAGAACTGAAGAACCCTACACACTGCAGACTGATTCTAAAATGCTCACAGCATCATGTGGTTAACTGATTGCTGAGCACATTTAACTTCAAGTGACGGTAGAGGCTAATTTTTCTCATTACAATTCAATGAACATGTTAAATCACTGGATCCTGTTCTGTAATTGTGATAGGAGAAGCTAAATTGTGCTACCACACAGAAACGTGATGGTCTGGGTTCACACTGTACTATTTCAACTGAGTTTACAACAATTTAATAAACATAAAACATAAGAATGTGAGACTACTGATTGTTTTTTCTCAAAAATTATTTCTCGTTTATTAAGACAGACAAACCATAATTACTATTACTATCTTTCCTTCATACATCTTATTACGCTGCCATTAGTAAAGGCAAAAAAAGGGACAATAGCTGCATTTCTTAAAAACAAACCAAAAAACAAACCAAAAATCAGCCACAAATTTTAAAAAGAAAAAAAAAATCTCAGTAAAATGATACAAATATTTAGATTAATAATAAATAAGAAATAAGTCAAATACATATTTTTAAGAACATATTAAAATACCCAAAAATTAGGAAGTGGAACATGCTTCATAAAAGACGAGGTGTGTACAGCGCACAGTGGGGTTTGATTTATCTAATCAGAAATCAAAGTGCTTTCAATAAATAATTTTGGGTCTTAGGATTTTAAACACAATACAAAAATACACTGACAATGAAACAGATGCAGAACACAACATGTAAAATAAGAGTTGTTTTTTTTGTTCTTGGCTACTCTGACCCACTGTGAGAGTGTGGGTCTGTCTACAGCAGTGGGTTGCGTGAGGGCTCCCATAATTTGCTTGCCAGCTGCCTGCAGTGCTGGAGGATGATCTCAGTGGGGATGACTCCCAGGTGAACTGTTAGGAGCTCGTAGCATTTCACTGTCTCGCCCGGGTGATTCTTACTATAGTACCGCAGCAGCTTCCTGCAACATGCATCGCTTTGTTTAGTCAGGAGAACGAATTAAAGAAAATATTTCTATCACACCAGGCTGGTTACCTGTAGTAATTCTGAGCAAGCATCCCGATAGGGGCGGAGTCATCGGGCATGATGGGTATGTCTTTTGCCTCCAACTTGAAGCCCTGATTGAAGAGGTATACAAATTGAATTATAGGCTTTTTTGCTGTTTCAGGCTGTTAAATTTGTTTTTATGGATAACAGAACAAAGTACAGCAGTGACTTACAGTTTCATTTTCAAACCAGAGAAAGTAGCAGAAGTAGAAATCTCCATCACGTAATGTTAGAGTGGAGTAACCCTTCTGAAGATAGTGCCGTGTTGTGCTGACCAGGCTCCACATCTTCAGTATGGATTAGAAAAAAGAAATGACAAAAATATGCATACTGTGATTATCCACACGCTGTCTTATGCACAGCCCAATGTACGATGAACATGAGGCTACAGACAGCTGGCCTAATTTATCACAACACTAGGAAAGAGTCGACACATAAACTCACCACCACACATGAAACAAAACTATCTGTACATGTTTGACTTCCAAGAAGTCAGACTTTGTCGTTTTTTGAGTAATAGGTCTCCAGGCTTTCTGAAGGTCTTTCAAAGCTTTTCTTTGATATTGCCTGCCTTTTCACCAATTTTCAGTCCAGTCCTTGCACCTGACCATTTGCAGAGTGATATAAAAAAGGCACCTACCACAAAAGAAGAATTAATGTTGTGTCTAGACGTAACAGAAAACTTAGCAAAAGGCTTACTTCAAATTCCTTACTACCTTTGGCACTTTGTTACTAGCAGCCTGTTCCACAAACACACAGTTTGCTGACATTTCTTTAGTTGAGTCTAGGAAAAATGCCAAAGATGACATAGCTTGATAGACATAAAATTGTATTTTTGAACCAACAATGTGATTCCCAAAAAGCTATTAGCTGAAAACTTGTCATATCCTTAAAAATGTAACTGAAAACTGAACAAGTGAAGGCCAAAAAAGAAATGGCAGGCCTAAAACCCAGCAGATGAACAGAAAATGGAAAACATTCCTGCAAAGACCTGACACAGCAACTGAGAAATGCATCTGACCATTAGGTCTACTGTTCATTGAAGAGAGAAATTGACTGAAGTAGGGCAACAGATCTTATCGAGTGAGAAATTCAAATTTGACATTTTTTGTTCAAATAATCATCAATATGTACAGAGATGAGACGAGTAGAACAGTCGAGTGTCTACAGTTAGCTACAGCTACTCTATTTCCATCTATGTTTGGACACATTCCAATAAATCAATTTACCCATTTCCCATTTCCCCAGCAAAATAGAAAGAAATGACGAGGGGGCTATTGACTTCTATACTTTACCCCAAAACAAATAAGATGTAGTTCTAGTTTTAGTGACCTTGTTTTTGATATACTGAGCCACTGGTCCCTTCCCCAGCTCAGACGTGGTCCGCTCTGTGATGCTGAGTGATGGCGCTATCATTTGTCCGCTTGATCGGTCCACACAGATAAAGTGGACGAGGCCTGGGAAATCCTCCAGGTAAGTGAGATTAATCAGTTAAGATTAATACGCTCAGCATAACAATGGGTTTGTTTTTTGGGTTTTTTAAGTGTATGTATGTTGTTAAAAACCATAAAAATACAAAATATTCTTTTACAAATATTACAAATTCTGCTTTGTAGAAAACAATTGCAGAGAAATTAGACAAAACAGGACATCACAGAGTTGCTGCACTGAGAGGATATGAGACCATGGTGATGTTCCTCTTGCTTTTCACTAACAGGAAGTCCTTCCAGTCCATCAGCTGCTCCCTTAGAGAGTGAGACAAAGATAGGAAGACAAAGAGGATACAGACAAAACAATGAAGGACGAGGTTGCACAGTGTCAAAATAAAAAAATGAAGTCAAGTTGGCAAGCCTAAAATATAACAACGAAAATAGTAGCTGACAGACACTCACTGCACCATGGTCTGGGCCCGCTCTCGCAGGCCAGGGGAGAGATGACGAGGAGTGTCGTCTGGTCCAGAGTCAGACAGAAAACACTGTCGGTATATGCCACACAGTTGGGTCTTCATGTTCTTGCACCACAGGATAAGACTGCAACATAAACAGACATTTAAAGCCTCACAGGGTCATCAAACTGTCTTGCTGTCATTTGGCCAGCAGAGGGCAGTAAGAGACTTACTCTCTGCTGAACCCAGGCCCTCCTCTGGAGAAGGCCCGGTTTTTGAATTCGGTCCAGACATTTTGCAACTGTGAGGACTGGTTAGAAGAAGAAAAGACAAAAAAAGAAGAAAAAGATTTGATTGGATCATGTGCAAACATTCTGTGTTTCTGTGATAACAAATGAGGATTAAAGTCAGTTTTTTGACTTGGGTGTTTGTGGCAAAGGCAGACGAGTGCTGAGGAAGTGTAGAAGAATACAGCCACTCAACGCAAAAGCACAACAACACACAAAAACAAACCTGTATCCCATTCAGTGCCAGGGTTTTAAGGAATTTATCCAGCTTGCTGCGCACTTCATGCATAGGCTGGCCTCTTGTGGAACCTCCTTGGCCTTCATTTAAGCGCTTCTCCAGTTTGGCAAAGGCTTCCCAAAATGTATACACAGACATGGCTACTCCACTGTGTGGAAACTGACACAGATGACACAGATAAATATGAAAAAAAATGAACTGTTTAAACAACTGAGCAAAAATATATTTAGATGCTGTGAACACTTCATGGCACAGAGGTTAAATAGATGTATCTCCAAATAAGTCAAAAAGACTCCCCCTACTGGCCACAAACAACAATATGTCTGTGCGCACATACTGTAAACAAGCAAATTACTGCACATATAGACTGTACGCGACTTCATATGGAGTCACTAATACACACATTGTTTGCTTGTTGGTATTCACAAACCTTAGTTAGCAGAACTAGTGTGATGCCAGGCCACAGTTTGAGACAGTACATGGAGTGAGGCATCATGGGATAGAGGCCATCTTTTTGCGAGACCTCTAAGAAGACTTTGTGAGGGGTTGCTGGATCAGGTGGATAAACTTCTAGAGTACTCAAGCTGTCCTCTGCCATCTGAATACAGTGTGTTTCACATTGTGTCAGGGTAACACACAAACAGAAAGCTGTTTACTTTGTTTACAAATGTATTCTCACCTGGATGTCTGGGTCTACAAACTCAAACACAGGAGTGCTTCCCCTCACTGGCTTTTCTGGTGATGTGAAAAATAAAGAAACAAATGACAAAGAACATGCTCTGCACACTTAACATGACTTAATCTGGTCACAGATACAGTTTGAGAAGTAGGAATCTGCATTTTGTATCTACTCGGTTTTATCCTTGTCTGTTAAAATCTGTTTGATGATCTGAACACAAAAGCTCTACTCAACAACCCACCTGAACTGCTTGAGTCTTTGTCTGTAGGTGAGGGCTCTGGGGTGTAAAAACTTTCATGGCCAGAACCAGATGTACTATCAATATCCTTCAGGCAAAGTGCACAGAAAGAGAGAATAAACACTCAGTAACAACATGCTTTGTCGGTGCTGTTTGAGAGGCTGTCACCACTTTGTACCTCTGGACTTGGGTCATCCACATCCACGTTGCTAGGATACATATTCTGTGCCATGATGATGAGGGCCAGGAGGTCTGAGGTGCTGAGTATACTTGCATTGCGACTAGAAAGAAATAGATGGTTGTAGCCATTACCATGTTGAATTGTAAAAAGTAAAAAAGGTAGGTATGAGTATATGAACTGTAAGTACAGGTGATATACGAGGAAGGGTGTAAGCTATAAAAATAATGTGACAGGTTTATAGAAACATCTGTACCTGGAGTAGAAAGCGAGCAGTTTGGTGTGAACCAGGATGAAGGCATGCAGCACCTCCTCTCCTCCTCTCTCTACGCTGCTGTTGATCTGCTGAACCAAACGGCGCTCCAGGAATTCGATGCACTGCTCACACAGTGTGGGGTGGATCAGCCTCTCCACCGCCTAACAGAGTGATGATGGTGATTTTTAAATAAGATTTTAAAGAGATTTTTTTTTTTTTTTAAAAAGAAAGAAAAAGTCTATTTTCTAATCTGTACTAAGTGAGAAAGAACCACACCTCCACTAAGAAGCTCTGATCATTCTCTCGGAGGTGGCTGTAGGTCTCCAGCAGACTCTGGAGATGCTTCCACAGTCTCAGCCTTTGCTCCGTGTCCCGGGCGCGCAGTCTGGTGACGAGCAACATATGCTCATACTAAACCTCATGCTGTATTAAAAGCCAATGATAAACAGACAAAATGTCTTACTCTTTCCTGAGGAGGTTCCCACTGAGGGTCACCATGCCAAACAAAACTTCAATCATCTTATTCATCACGTAGATTTTCCTCCTTAGATCCTCCTCCTTTTCCTCGCCGTCTCCATTCACAGCAATGTACAGGCACTCATCAAACTGTAGACACAAAATACCCTAATAAATGTGGTTTTGCCCCAAGCGAATGAATGAGCTGGAAAATAAAGTGAAGGCGGTTGTCTTCTGCTCTTTGATTTCTCTAAGCGATAAAGGGTTTACACAAGAAAGAGCTAAAAGGCTGCTGACGCTGAGTGGACCTGAAACATGTCAAGTGCTTGGACTCGATAACTGCATCATGCGCGGCAGGAGGATAAAGCCTTAACAAGACTCACATGATAAAACATGCTGCTTCACAGAGACAAAGGCCTGCATTTAGGTGCTGTTGCTGAAGCCTGATTGCTTTACAGATCAGAAATCTTCAAACAAGGTCAAGAGAAATTAGAGTCATAGCACAATTTTTAGATAACTTAGGAACTTGTGCAGGGGGATGAAGACAGTTTTTTCTGTGTATGGCGGGTGCTACCTGGTGTAGTACGTAGATGTGGTTGTTTTCTGTCGTGAAAGATGTGTAGCTGTCAGCCTCTGTCACCATGGTGCTGAAGGAGATGATGATGGGAGCAAACAGAGTGCTGATGCTGTCCTCAAAGGCCGGAAACTGGGAGAGAAAAAAAGCAAACGATCAACTGATTTTAACACGTACAGGAAACAAGTTCAAAAGCACATGCAGAGTGTCTGCTGAATACAGCTTTCTTCAACTTTACCTCGTGGCCTTCCTCTTGAGACGCTCCATACTGTTTCTGGATATTCTGCTGAAATTCCAAGTCAGTCCAGTAGAAGAGCATTTCAGCACTCTCACTTGCTATCAGCAAGCACTTCATCTGGACTACAGATGCGTTCCTGTCCTTTTTTAATGCGGTGTCCTATTTTACTCCAACTTCTCCACACGCATTAGGCTGTAAAAAAAAATAATGTTAAAAGTACTGAGGTGAAAGACATAAAACAGAGTCCGGGGAGGAATTTTGTGAAGCACAAAGGACTGACTTGATACTATTCACACAGCTAAGGCATGCCCAAAAGGAAGATGTTAAAATCTTGAAACACGATTAAACAGTCCTCAGATTTCCATTTTATTGTTCCAGCATTTAGAGCACAAGTTTGAAAAATCTAAAAAAAGAAAAAAAAAGAAAAAGAAAGATCACATCATTTTTTCATAAGTATTGATCTGAAAGCATGTCTGTGTAAGCATGCATTTATATTTGATTAGCTTACAGAAGCAGTTCTCAGTTTACAGGACTGGCCTCCTGATGGGGCTTAAAGCCACTGCAGGTAGGTGTGGACAACCAGGTGGCAAGAATATAGAGCAGAATGAATGATATATTCTTATATTGTTGATGACTGTAATAGAAAATGTTGGAGAACTAGTGACTTATGAAAAGGTTGCCAAATAGACCCTGACTGATATATTGGTGGGGCCGATATTAGCCATTAGCAAGTATATCGATGTCGGCATTGTAATACCCGAAACACCCTTCAACCATGGTGCGTTTCCCATTACAGAAAACTTGATCAGGTAGTAGCATGTGTGTGAATAAAGAAGGCATTGTCAATGCAAAAGCCATCATCAAGTGAAAAATCTTAGTTAATGGAGCTTCAATACCACAATTCAATGTGGAAATAGTTAAATAAAGAGCAAAGCCTCCGTTTTAACACAGAGGAATATGAAGCTAGTCAGTCTGGGTCATGACGCTTATTTTGAAAAACAGGACTGTTTCATGGGGCTGAAAAAAAATCCACCCATATATCAGATTTTTAAATAAACAAATATTGCTATTTGTATCGACCTAAAAATCCTATATTATTAGGAAATAGGGATACTTGTTTAAAAAAAATCATTATAGATTATAGGTACAGAAATTAATGACACTTGTATCTCTGTAGCATCTTTGGTATAAAGATCACGACTAGCTCAGTGACACTGAGTCATTGTAACAGTATTATTATTGTGAATACATTTGCCACAGGAGTAACCGAAAGCAAGGAAATAAGCCTTCTCCTAGGCTCTGTTGCTTCCTGGCCTAAAGTAGGTAGACTCTGATAGTATATTAATGACGATATTCAGGCTCAGAGGCAGGAAAAAAGTAAGATCGGGAGCATAAATACCAAAATGTCCACCCTTGTTCACAAAGGTCCTTCTCCTCAACAAAAGATTTAAATAATGTTTGTAATTGTGGTGAGAGCAACACAGTGAGTGTACAGATGGGGTAACGACAGCTTTGAAACAGAAAGGATCCTTAGGGGCTCAGATCTTTGAAACATAACAAACAATCTTTTCTTCTCTTTCTTTTTATGTTTTGGCTGGTTTTTGTACATCTAACGCATATTTAATTAATATCTCATGATAGCCAGTTGGGCAAAAGTTGTGAGAAAGGCAGAAAAATCTGATTTGCAAATCTTTTGCAAACCCATAGACTAAAAACGTGCAGTCAGAAACACCTGATGTAACCATGAGCAGCTTCTCTTTTTTCATGGAGCTCCGATCCGTGCATTCACATCCCGCGTTTTACTAAAAGCCTTCCCTCTTTTACAAAACTTTTAACTTCCTCCATACACAGTCTGCTGATCCACAAACGTAGTGACCAAAGTTACAACTCGTATCACCGCAAATCACTCACACTTTTCTGCGCCGGATAACTCCAGCATCCCAGTCCAGTGTCTCCGTTGTCCTATCAATCAGCCCTCCTCAGTTTTCCGGGCCGTTTGGGGACGTTTTCATAGCGGGTTACAGTTTCAACCCAAGCTGCCTTCTTCCTTCCGCGCTGCAGCGCGACACCAGCGTTCAGTCATGTGACTTCAGGCAGGAAGTTTGCTGGTGTGAAAAGAGCTGGAGCTGTCAAACTATCGAGGAGAAGCGCTCGTCAGACTGCTGCTGTTAAGGAGCTCGTGTTAAGTGGAAGCTCCTCGAAGTGGATTACCCCTCGGGGAGCCCGATGATCAGTGAGGCAGGAAAAAGTCATGTGCTGGTGCATAAAGTGGCCCACATGACTAGGAGAGCTATGCTGTATAATAGCTGGTATTTGTGGCATGCAGCTGCATGATTGAGACTGAGATTAGTAGCGTACTCGTGCCCGCTTTCTTGGTTTGACATTTAGTGCAAATCTGTTTGCCTGTTGTAGTAAAGCTTCGGGATTTGTATGGAAGCTACTCAGAAAATGGCAAATCTTTGACGTGTACAGAGGAAAAAATATTGAAATTAATTAATTGGATGTATTATATTGTAGTGGTGGTGGTGGGGGAGTCACAGTGTTTGGCAAATGTATGAAAGTTTATTTATGTGATTAATACTGCAAAAGGCCTGGTGTTCATTCCAAGTCAGACTTTCGCATTTGGGAGCTGTTGCTGTCCACCAAATGGAATCCTAGGAGGAGTGAGTGCAAGAGAAACAGGTAGTTGTACTGCAAAATCAGAACAGTTCCACCAGAGAGCGAGTGGTGCTGAAATCAAAGATGTTTGCTACATTCAGAGGGAAAAAGAAAACACTGAGCAGCATTAAAAACCAACCCCCCCCTAAAAAAAAAAAAAAACCTAACCCGTTCTGGACACCCATGCAAGACAACATTGTTGGATGATAGCAGGATGCTTTCCATGGTAAAGAGAAAGGCTTTTACAATATCTACCCAGTTTAAGAACACTCCCCAGCTTCCCTTTCAGTTCATTCACTAGAATGTGCAAATCAGAGATCAGCCTAGAAAAGCCAGATTAGGCTTTTCATACCTAAAAAGCTATTCAACATTTCATCTGGATAGACAGATAAACGTGTACATGTACAAAGCCCTTGTAGAACCAAGTCTTGCCACTTGACAGCCATCCTGAAATATCTAAAAGCACTTATTTAGACACTTATTTTGAAGCGTTGTCACTAAAGTTTTCTTTAATTTAAGTGGTCACTTTGGTGTCACAGTTGCATGTATGAAGTCACCCGTAAAAACATATTTATAAAAAAAAAAAAATCTAAAAAGAGTGCTGTTATTGCCCAAAATGTTTTAAGACTTTTCTTAAAACATTTTTGAAGGTCAGGAAGTGGAATATTGACCATTTTAAGCTGCATTTTGCTACCTGAAGTCAAAATTAAAGCCCGGAGACCCCAGAAACAAACAACAACTTAAAAAGGCAAAGTCTCATAAAAAATATAGATTCCACAATGCACACAGTCACAAAACGTTTTTATCTAAGTAGCTTTATATTTCATATTATGTTACGAGACTTCAAAGTGTAGGGGTTTGCAACCAAAAGACCCCCAGTTCAATCCCTGGAGGAGACAGAAATAATTTTGGTGTTTTGTCAGGAAGGACAGTCAATATAAAACCTGTCACATGAAAAAATGTGGAGCTTTTTATTTAATATTATATTAATTTGCCAAATTGCTCATGAGTCCCTAAAAACCAGGGACTGGGTATCAAAATTCTGTTCTTCAAAGGTTATTGAGGAAACCTTAAAAACTTTTGAATTAAACCAAAAGTCTGCATTTTTGAATCTCATCCTTCTATAGCGGTAATGTGACATGTTTTGATAAATGGCTAAAATAACAAGCTATATACATGGACCTTACTCTGCATGCTGAGCAAAGATTTTAGGAGGTGGCCTGCTGGCTTGGGTGGCACTCCCACAAAAGCATGTTTCTCAGGTTAATTGGTGATTCTAAATTGGTCATAGGCATGAATATGAGCATGAATGGTTGTTTGTCTCTCTGTGTTAGCCCTGCGATACACTGGTGACTTGTCCAGGGTGTACCCAGCGTCTCACCCAATGACAGCTGGCATAAGTTTGAGGCTCCCTGTGACCTGGAATTGGAGAAGTGGAAGAAAGTGAAGAGAAGGTGGGCATAACTTAAGAGGGAAATGGAATTTAAAAATACAAAGTGCTAGAACAACTTTAAGAACTATGTCAATCTCAATTGCAGGAGTTAAATTATGGAACAGTCTAACAGAAGAAATAAAAGACAGTAAAAACATAAAACAGTTTAAAGTAAAATATAAAAACATAATTTTAAATAAGTATAAGAATGAAGAAAACGGGGTTAACCCAGGACGGTAATGTTGCTGGTAATGGTGTTGTGGTTCTTTTTGGGGGTTTTTTGGTTTTGGTTTGTTTGTTTTTCCATAACTTGTGTATCTGCAAATATACACATTCTGTATTTTTCATATGAAAGAAACTATACTGTGGTGGGGCTTGCTAATTTCTTGTTTTTGATTTATGTATGTTTTGTTTTGTTTTACTTTTGTTTCATATGTTGTTTGTTTAATTTAAGACTAAAAAAAAAATTAAATGAATGAGAGGTAAAACTTGAGGGGGTAGGGACAAATAAGTAAATACTTCTGCCTACTCCTTTTCAAACAAATAATGGAATGATATTTTGTAATGATTGTGAAGGCACATGTTTGAAATAAAAATGAACTGAACTGAAAGTCAATGGAATGATGGATGAACAGATTAATGTTCTAATTGGTCCAAAACTGATTCCGAAGCATGAAAACACAGTGAACATCCACCCATTTATCACAGTAGGCACAAAAAGTCCTGGGACAGACAATTTGTTGTCTTAATCTTTAGATCAGGTTTTCACTCATGCAGGAGCGTCACAGTTACCACAGAATTGACATTTACTAGATCTTAGTGCCAGTAAGAATAAAGACGAATAGACCTATAGCGTGACCGAGTGTTTTTAACAAACATTTTCCAAAAAAGGAAAGGCATCTTTTCTGGACTGAGTTAATTTTACAGGCCACTGGGCCAGTTTGACTTTGGGGCCAATGCCATTGGGTCAGTGTGAGAAACTGTTCTTACAGAGACTGTAGGAACAGCTTAGATCTGCACAAGAACAGTTTCAAGTTCTTGGAGGTGCTTTGAACAACCTGGAAAACCTAGGCTGAATGCAAAGTTGGTTTCACGAAATGTTGACTTGTGTATTCTGTTCGATCCATATTGTACGACCTAAAAAACTAAATGGTTATATTTATGAAAGCATGTTGATTTTTTGGTGCCTAAAACCTTTGCAGTAAACAACATATTACACACATCTTCCATATAAAAACATATTCAACAAATATCATTATGTTTTTCAGAGAAAAGTCTTCAGCAAATCTGTGTTATATCATAATATTCGGCACTGTTTGTATGCTTGGCTGCTGAGTGGAGCAAAGAACCATAGTAGGATAAATATTTATGTTTTATTAACCTTGCTTAGCTCAAAATGGTTCAAAATGCCAAGACTTCAATGTTGCGGGCCAAAATCTAATCTGGTCCATCAGTTTTCTAGGTATCCGGCATCCACAGAAGTCTTACTTAAGCTGTATCCTGTATATACAGAGTAAACATCTAGAAATCCTCAGTGTTTGCTAACAGGGCAAGAGGGCCTTGCATGTCTCAAAATGGATCATGGAGTATAAACAGTGTTAGGTGGGCCTGGGTAGCAGTTACCTCGGCTAAGGAGAGACTGTCACGCAGAAGTGGCTGGACACCATACAGTCCTCCTAAACCACAACAGAATTTGATTTTGTCAGAGGATTTGATGTTCAGCCGTTATTGTCACAAAGCACGGGTTTATATGAACCAGAGTTTGCCAAACAAAACCATTTCAACCCATTCAGGTTGATAAGATCCTGTTCTGAGTCTTAGGAAGTTCACTAAGTTCACTGTTCCCATTGCCTCGGTCAATTATTGCTTAACCATTACTTTCAGGGCAGAGGTACTGCGGGTAGTTAACAAATTCAACATGCTTTTCATCAGAAAGGCATGCAGTTTTATTTTCTGATCCATATCAACAGGTAGCTGATGTAAGAATATTTCTAACCCGCACTGGCAACTGAGATTTAAAGCAATTTTCTGGAGCGTGCTGCCCAATTTAATTGACTTATCTTATTCAACTTTAGTACGTCTGCTCTCTCTCTGACTTTACTTTGAAAATAAAGCATGTTTTTATCTAACCCTGTATATATATGTGTAGCCAACACAGTATAATGAATAAAATTTCCTCTTCAAAGATCCCAGATGAAATGGGCCAGGTGTTAACGAGTCTGGTTTGATTCTTACATGTCAACAATGTCGGGCTGTTTAAAATAAACCACATGTGAAAGGAGGCTGTTCCTGAAGTTCATTTCTCAGACCAAACATTTCTGCTCCTTACATGAAAGCAAGAAGCTATTTCGCATGAATGGCACAAAATCTAATTCAAGGTATATGCTTTGGATCAGGCTCTTGAAGGGGTGCCAGTGGTAACGACTCCGTGTCAGGAAAGATCAAATTTGCTCAGTGGAGTTTTTCTTGTGTAGGAGAACCCGAAGGAACCTAGATGACGGGCATTTAACCATGGTCCTTTATTTCCCTTCTATACGAGTCTACCAAGCAGATTCCAGTTGTCTATGCATCAGCGCACACTAAGCCAAGTCTGGGTCAAGCTGAGGTCTGGACTTTTAGTTCATCCTGGCTTCATGTTTCCCATCAGCAGCTGCCTCATGCAGTGACAAGACAGCACTCTTCCCGCTACAAAGACTTGCTCCAGCTGCTTCCACAACTGGGCCACAGAGTCTAACAGTCTGTGTGTGTGTATAAAGAGCTGATTGAGTGAGTGCACAAACGATGGTAAACTTTAATACCGTGCCTTTGTATTGGGATCACAGTACAAGGGCATTTCTGCTTTGCTTTGTGCTCTTGTGCAAGTATAAATCATATCTTCCGATCTCTTTGTTTCTTTTTTCTATTGGTTACCATGTGCTCCTGCAGATCTCCGTCATGTCCCGAGAACCGCTGTGGAGTCTGGTTTCAGTGCACTTTCACATGATGGGACTTAGCTGTTTGTGCAGACGTAAAACTTCCTCCCAAATCCCCTCGTTAATGCTATAATGAATTTACAGTCAAAGGTTATGGAGTCTGACCTGTAGACAAACTAACATCTGAGTAGGATTACATTCTTTGTTTTAGTGTAGTCTGTGGTGAATTGCTCATTTTTACAAAAGAAAATAAAGAAAGCTTTCAAGATCTTGGGTATTTTTAGGTCTTTATTATTCATGTAAACTTTTTTTTTTTTACCAAAAAATAATATAGGCACACTTTACATATATAAAATAATGCTCTCCAAATGAAATATGAACATCTCCACATTAACTATAAACACATTCAGAGGATAATTATTTTTTATATTTTACATGTTTAGACACTTAACCTGCACTTGCTTATCACTGTTCTTAATGGTGTCAGTTTAAAGCTCAAAAGGCGTCATGACTAGCTCTCTCGAGGGGACATTTTCACTGACCGCGGTCTTACTTTTCAGCATAAGTTAGTCAAAATATTTTGAAGTAAAATGCAGATGACAGTCTGTAAACCATCGCAAGATAGTTGGATTTGTGTGTTGGTTCCCCCCCCCCCTTTTAATTAGACCCACCACCATGTGTGTGTTTATTTTTTTAAAATCAATGTCAGTTGGTCACCCTGTTACTGAATGAGTACATTCCTACAGGTTCTTTTTTGTTCTTTTGCACAGATTTTGCTTTAAAATTGGGGCATTAGTACAACTCTTATATAATAGAAATATAAAGACAAAGCAATATAAATTAGTTGTATACTGAATATAAGTAAACATATCAAGCTTAAAACACTTTATCACTCTTTTTTATGTACAATACATAATCTAATAATATGACAGTGAACCTGTACAATATGTACTGTAAAATATATATATATATATATATATATAGTATATTTAGTACAAAAGAAACCTAGCAGCATTAAAGGATTAAAAACAAAAGATCAAGAAAAGAAAAGAGTAAGAAGTGCTAAAATGTACCTGAAAAAAATCTGTATTTGATTTTTTTTTTAATCTATAGTCTGATTTAGCTGTGGATCCAGGTGATGTGAATGATGGGTTCACATTATCTATCTGCGCATCACAGCAAAACAGCTAGTGACACATCCTGTCTATTATATCCTGCAGTTAAACTGAAGTGCGCACAAAGATCCTCAAAGCATGCACACAAAAAAGAATGAGGGGAAAAAAGAGATTTGCAATTTTCAGCCATTTGATATGGCAGAGGAAAACAAAGTGTGGTTTGAGCGGCACCCTCAACAGACACATCAGTAGCTTTATCAATAAAACACATGCATACACAAACATACACAGACAGCATGGGGTCAAGAAGAAACACACCATGGTATGTTTTCTCTCTGTGAAAAGGATCAAGTCATACTGAAAGTGATTTGTGTAAATCTCCTCATTCTGTAGGTCAAAGATTAGAAATAGAGGCTGTAAATAAAATTTCAAAAGTCTAAACTCTCTAACACATGGTTAAAAAATTTGTGTTTTTTTATTTTATTTCTGCAACTGCAGTCTTGTAGCATTTGAGGAACTGCTGGTAAAAAGCAATTGGAAGTTTTCAGTGCGTGTGTGTCTTGACTTAGAAAGCCTGGGTTTGTTTTTTTAATCTGCTTGATCATTTAAATATATATCAGTGCGGACGGAAGCTTGTTATCCAGAGAATTGTTTTGTCTGTAAGAGTACTTGAGCATTTTGTAAAACTTCTCACAAAGTGGTATTCTAGTCTTTAAAATCTGAGTAAAACTGGTGTTGGTGGTGTGGTATCAGATGACACTTCATGGGGATAAAGGATCAATGTTATCTCCGACAGGCGTAAGCATTAATATTTTTGATAACATAAAAACCTATAGTCATGGGAGGCATAGCTATTGTCCGTCCCGCCCTCAATGTCTTGGGCTTCAGCTCTGGGAATGTCTCATTGTTCATCATGACCAGCTTTTCCCCATTCAACTGGACATGTCTGCAAAGAGAAGAAGAAATACGGTGTGTTAACTCAGTGAGTTACAACATGCTTAAGTCACATAATCAAATTTACCGACCGTCTTATATTCCAAGTCTTCTTCCCCTGCCTTCTGACAAATAAAACTGGTAGGCCATGGTAAGACTTTATCAACAAAAGACTCGGGATCTTCATTATTTCATGGGCCTTGTATCTTGCCTATCATTCTGCCAGCAGGGGGTGCTGTTGTCACATTATTGTAATTAAAACAACTGCAAAGTGTGAAAACTGACATGTTGAGTGGAAAATACCAAGAGCAAACCCAAGTTTATTTCTCTGTTAACATTTTGGGTCATCTGTATTCCCTAATATTTGGCTTTAGCTGCATTTACTGCAGCTGCTCACTGTGATAAAAGTCATAAGGCTACAAAAACCAATATGCTCCTCATATATATGAAACAATTTTCTAAGACACTCTGTTAAAGTGTTATATTGTAATGATTTAGGTTGTCACATTCATCAAAATAACCCCTGCTACATCTTCATCTACTGTAAAACCTATTAATATTTATTTTTTCTTTTTTTAAGACTCCTGACTAGGCATGATCATAGAAATCTACTTACGTGAACAAATCCAATTTTACAAAGTCAAACACCAGTTTCATTAAACCAAATAACAGTCAGTTTGAGTATGACCTTTGCTTTTTTAATTCACAGTGGTTCTCTTTATCCATACAGGACACAATATGCTAATTATTATTAATGTAAATGCAGTCTGTCCACACTATTTTCTATCTACGTTTCCCCTGAGATTGTAATGTTCACAATAATAAAGGAATAAAGGGCAGTGGTTTGAAGACTTTTACATGAACATTGAATTCAAGAAAAGATCAAATAAAATGATGTTCACTAATGAGAAGTTGTAATTCAAACCGGACTGCTCAAAGCCTTTCTTCACATACATGGGTCTGAAAACTTAAAAAGTTCCACTACTCAAACGAATTTATAGACATCTGGTGTTGCTAAATTCATCATAAAAATCTCCCTGCACTCCATGTGGTAAATGAAAGCACTTTAGGCCAGGCACATCGTTAGCTTGCTCTCCTATTAATTGCCTTGCGATCCTGTTCTAACACCTAAAACATCCTCCATCATTACACTGTTATTGAAGGATCATGCTTGAGCTTTCATTAAGGCCGCATATGGGTATCATATAACAAAAAGACAGACACGCACACACACAGTCTTAGGTCATTAGACTGTTATTTCAGGATTTGTGTCTTAAGTCTGAGTCCGAATAACAGGCCAGGGGATTAAGGGAGAGAGTTAAAGACTGAAACCATAAAGTTTTTATTTTAAGAGACATTTTAAGGAAATGGGAATTATATTACCTTGTTACATAAAGTGAAATATATTGTAGCTAAATGGAATGTATATAAAATGAAAAATCGATTGCTAAAACATCTGTTGTAGGCTATAAAAACAAACTCAAAAAAGGACATGAAAACACACTAAAACTTTGCAAAGGACTGTGCTCTCTGAAAATTTCCTTCAATAATTAAGGTGGCAAATTAAAGCAGTGCAATGACAATGACCATCTGAACAAACTTAAGTTTTATTTTTCAGTTAGCTTTAATTGTTACACATTATTCTTTATGAGAATACTTGTCTTCACCTAACTCTAATCCAGATAAAGACAGGAAAAGGTAATTGCATTTGAGTGTACATTTGCATGTTTTGCGGTGTGGCACTCACTCAGCATGCTGGCTCCATATAAATTATACACTGTGGTCATAAAAGTAAATTGAGTCACTGCAGCTCTTTGAAGTTTTGATGTTTAACACCCTATTAAGTTTGGAGGCATAAACTTGTTTATAAAATTATAATTTTCCTATTCTCCATTTCAGTGTTTTTCCTGACATTTGCACATTTCCTTTTACAAACCAAGGTTTACTCAAGCAGTGTACAAATAATCAGCATTTTATTCTTTTCTTTTTGTTTTATATGAGCAATAACTGTCACATTTCTCTTTTTTGAGCGACATAAATAAATAGAAAAGAACTGTTTCACATAGAAAACAATTACCTAAAGCACGTGTGCATGTTTAAGTTTATATCTGCACATGTGTAAGAGACTAGAGATACTAACTTGGCTCGCAGTCCATCATTGCCATAGGGCTGCAGTAGGTACTGATGGACAGTCTTGTTCCGTAACGTTCCAGCCAATTTGATTTTCTTCCTCGATCGATGCAGGTTGATGATGTAGATCGTTATGGATCCTCTGACATAGTTATGACTAGTGTCACAAAGAAAAAGATGGACACTGCCTCATTAATTTTCTTTTACATTTAGAAAAAAAAGATCAGGGCACAACAGAAAACGTCGCCTCTCCACATCTGTTAATGGGGATTCATTATATATTACATTGCCATGTTGAATAAAATTCTCTATAATTAAAGATGACTACAAAGAGAAGAAAGTCTTTGATATTTGCATCCCATATAGTAATGGAATAAAACCACGACTCCTTGATCTAATCTGGATCAAAAGGCTTTCGGAAAATTAATAAAGAAAGATAAAGCCGGCTAAAAAAAGGAAATTCCTTTACATAGCAAGTTACTTTTTATTATAGCCTAAAACCCATCATCTACTATATATTTAGCATCAACATATTAAACTGCATTTCATTTTTGAAGCCTTTATCATTCCATTAAAGTCTATCTAATACAGAAATCTGCTTCTCTTATACAATATCCAGTATTGAAACCTGCCGCTGTCTGGCCCAGGGTCAAATGAGGGGTGTGAACACAAAGGGCAACACTTCTTGAGTTACACAGACAACAGTCTTTGAGTCCCTCTCCTTAGAGCAAAACACCGGGGACACAATTTGATAGGAATACTGGTCAAAGGTAAATAACTCAGTGAGACAGATAAGACAAACATGATAAAATCTAATAAGAGCCCATATATGAGGACAAAGACAACACAGCTCTAGTGAATACCACATGTCAGCCTTGGTGTTCACCGTCTGGTAGACATCGCTCCCAGTTACCACCTCCTAAATCTCATATCTTCAAAGCAATATTGGATTTTGGTTTTATGTTTACCTTTGTTTTTTGTGCACAGGTTTAGCAATTTCAGTAACCCGGCAGGACTGTTAATGTTTAATATATCTACCAGGAGATATAGTCCCGTACTCCTACTGGGAACACATTATATCTGGCTCTGTGTTAAACTCCTACAGCCTTGTTTCTCAGAAATGTGGACCATGGTTCAGATGGTTAGATGGAGTAGGAGATAATAACCTTTTAGACCTTTAAAATGATGAGGTTCTTAAAGATCCAAACCAGGAACATAAACATGTGTTGATGCTGTTTGATGTTGGAGCATCGCTGGAAAGTGAAAAAAAATGCCATTCAAACCACTAAAAGGGGTAAAAGGGCAGTGGAAGTCATATTTAATCTGCAAAGACTGCTTGGACACATTTATATTCTTTGCTCTCTAATACAATTTAGTCAAACCACCAAGACTACAATGGTTTGCCTACTTAAGGGCTGACTGTGTAAAACCACAAAGTAGCAGAAATAATGGCAACTGAAGTGGCTTTGGATTTGAGACAGACTGCTTTAGTGCTTCACTGTCTGAACATATGAGTCTAGGGCTGATTGGTATCTTGAGTGGAGCTCAGTGACTCCACATGCCGAGGGCATTTCTCTACTCCTAAATTTACAATACATACCAAGAGACTGAGTGAGTACACTTGTTGAAAACTATTTAGAATATCTGCATGAGTGTCACTAGAACTCACGCTTCTGTAGTATTTCTTGCACATTTATCAACCACCTATCTTTGCCGTGCTCCGATATTTTTCTAAGAGATGCTCCACCTGTAAATGAGCACCGTCTAGAGTATGGCCGTAAGTCTACCCTAGTGCTGACAGCCACTGGCCTGGGTTAAATGATAACCTTGAACAGGCCATGGTGGCACTCTTTATCTCCTCGCGGCACAGACTGCCTTATTGTCCCTCCCCCTCAAATATCCCCCTCCAGCCAATCTGACATGGGATAAAGGTCTGTGCACACCTTTCAGCAGCCCTTTGACGACAGGGAGACAGAACCCACACACCTGATAAGTGATACCCGTTAAGTTTTAGTCTCTGAGCTGTGAATGAGCGGGTGTCTATGGTCTGCTTATTTATGGGAAGCCAAATGGTGGAGTTAGGGATTTTGTTCTTCCTCACCAGACACCAGCCTCAGGTGTTTGTGAGAGGCAAGAGGGGGCGTTCTTTAAACTACAGTCATCTGTTTTCTGTCTGACATTCCTGAAAGTATTGCTAGACTTTACTAAAAGTCTATGAGCATTCAGCAGCAAAACTGGAACAGGTTACAAACTAATCCAAGGTAGTTAAGCACGTACTTTTGATAGCTGGTACAGTGGGCATAGATACGTAGTTTGTCTCGTATGACTCGTCCTGGTTGCGGCTTCCTCTGCAGTCCAGCCACTCGCACAGCTAAAACCTTGGGACCAACCAGACGTCTAAACACCAGAGAAAACCAGTAATCCTGTAAATGAAATATCATCACACACACACACACACACACACACACACACACACACACACACACACACACACACACACACACACACACACACACACACAAAGAGACAACAATTTGCATTATTTTTATGATTGCATTAGTTAATTGATTCTCATTGTAACTTTTCAAGACAGGGTTCCAGTAGTGACAGTTGAAAGACACCAGTAAAAAGCAATAGGTGTGGAGAAGACGTTTTACATGCAAAATAAAAGAAAACAACATTTCATTTAAAAAAAAAAAAAAAAGAGAGAGAAACTCTGGATTCCCCTCAAACAGAACAGCTCCAAAATCTCTATTGTTTTTAATCGAGACATGAAATGTCCCGGTGATTGTAGAAACAGATTTGGTTTCGCAAGCTGTGAGAGTTAAGTATGTGTCGTAAGTGGCTAATGTGTGTAAAGAGAGATGTGGTGCACAAAAACATCAAGTCTGAATACTGGACTTCTAGTTGGAGCGCACTGTCACATGACACACGTCACATTGTATTTAACAACCGCTGACTCGTTTAGATTTGACACTTCTTAAATATGACATTTTTACAAAATATTATCCTCTATCATGAATTGCTGTATTCATTATGATTGTTGAGTGGCCCACCATACTAAGTTAAACTCTATAGACTATAGGGACTCAACACCTCTTCAAGACACCCAGAACAACATGTGCTCCTCAGGAAGTTCCCATGCAATCCTGCATATGGCAACATTTAAGGGCTTCTTTTTTCCACTCAGACTTTAACTTAATTTGCTGCCAAGGCATCGAAAAAGCACAGCACAGTATAGAACAGTATAGTGGTGGCCACGGCCAGAGGGACGGATGAATGAATGTATGATCCATGATTATTACACAAAGAATAAGACAAAGAGCAGTGACGAGTCTTGGGTTTCATTTATTCCAAACTTGTTGCTTTGTTTTTAAATTTCAAAAACACATGTAACAAAAAACACCAATAAACCGATAGAATTTAATCTGTGGCTGTGATGACCACAGCAATGATTAGTGATTGTTAATGTGGAATATTTTAGAGAAATATCTGTTGAGGTTCTAGATCTCCAGCTGTGTAACTGTTTCCTTCTTATCCTATTGCTCGCCATCGTCTTTTTCATCCCTTTCCGTGTCTTTTTTAAATTTAATTTTGTATTTTTGCACCTTACTTTCCCCCCTTGGATAGATATACAGACAAACGTCAACTGCTGGAACAACCATTACTTCAAGAACTGGTAACATGCCAATATAAATAAAATAAAAACACCAGACACCAAACAAATTTCAGCTGCTCAGAGGTAACAAAGGATGATAACAATTAAACCTTTATGGTTAGCTAATACGGACAAATTAGATTCAGCCCATTGCATCATCAACCTGCTTTTGAAAATTCTTTCTTCTTTAACGGTGAGCAAAAATCTCCTTACTTAGTGCCAGTCAGACAGAGTTCTGTTTAAAGAATGGATCTCAGACAAAATCAGCCATCTCTTTAATTTAGGCGTTTACTGCTTACTTCTAAAGGGGATGGCTGACACATGTGGAGTCAAAACAACACAAAACAGGAAAGAGAAGCATGATTGGGAAAGAAGAGTATGCTTTAAAAAAAAAAAGTAGGAAGGGGAGGGGAGAAAAGTGTGGAAAAAAGATGAGGCAGTTGAGCCATTCAGTGGGCTGGGGGCTTTCACTAGATTCTACCAATGGTGGAGTCATCCTATTGGGGATGGGGCCAGGTCATAAATTTCCCATGCAGTGGACAGGTTGGCGCTGCAGTGAATTCTCTCAGCAGGTAGGCTGGTGCAGCCTTCAGACATCCAGCCATGTTAAAAGCATTGTGATCTTAGCGGGAGATCCCCATTCCCAGAAAAATAATGGAGACAAAGAGGGAGGAAAAAATGAAGCAATCTTTATTGTTTAATATCTTATAGGTGAAGTGAGGTTAAAGTAAGTGCATGCCCGCTAGTGAGATCTAATGAGGGAATTTCTGAAAAATGTTTTGCAGATGTAATTAGTTCATGAGCCCAATAACATTAGCAGCTAATAATGTATTTTGGAGCTCCCAGTACACATTAGACTACCTATTTCTAAGTAAAGCAAAATGAAAAGAAAAAGAATATAAGTCCTAAATAATAACAAATGTTTGATAAATGCCAAGACTCCATCATTTTTTCCTTTATTGTTGGAAGAATGAGTTACTGTCATTAATATAATCTTCTCACCCTACACTGCCTCTGCTTTATATAAACCCATTTTTATTAACTGAATAAATCTTTTTTATGAACTTGACACGTGGTACCATTTTATCACTTCTTGACATTTCAGGATTTTTTTTAACAAAATGAGATTAGCTAAAAAGCGAGACAATGCTACAAAGCACCCTTTTAAAAAGAATTTAATTAGAGGGTTTAATAAGAAACAAACATCGGGACTGCAGAGGTATACCTCTTACACGTGTTAATATAATTCCCCCCTCATATTCTAATAATGCACAACCAAGTGACTAACAATGAAACAATAATACGTTTTTTAGGTTTTTTTTTATTTTTTAGACCAAACCACCGGGGAACTTGGCATTGGGCAGTCTCATTCCACACAGGTTTGCAGGCTATTTGACTAACATGCCTGTGCATCAGATTCTCAGGTTGCAGATCTCTCACCGGCAGACTGTCCCACACAGAGAAGCACAAAGTTATGATGGGGGTTGAGGGGAGCAGTGACACTGTCCTGTGCTACTGATAAAGGGCTAAGGTTACATGGCATTTTGCCCCCGCGTCTAACTACTCATCACCACTAAACACCTTTCATCTCAGCTAATAGCTCCCACGGGAAAGAGTAAGAGGTGCCATCAACGCACCAAGTCTAATAAGGGAAAACTCTTCCATAGTTGTCCGGTCAGATCTTGGCCATTTTGATTGCGGCACTAAGAAAGTGAACAGACATTTTAATCTTTTTTGAAATAAAATAAAGAAGCTTACAGGTAGAGGGTTAAAATTCTGGTCCACAAGATGTGTGTATCCATAGTCAAAGAATGAGTGACGCAACACAACATCAATGCCATTCAGTGCAGCCATACCCAGTGTGTTCATCCACCTGCAATATGTGAAAAATATGTGATACATGAGAAATAGTCAATATTTTATTAGGAATAAATACTTTAAACTAGAAAATATGAAAGATTTTTTAATTGTGGCTTCCAATGTTTTAAGCAAAGGTAGTATGATGATAACAATACTTACAGAAAGCCAGCAGCATACGTGTCAGAGAGATTGCTGATGCCGCTTGCCCATGCTGGCCCAAGTCCACCAAGCCACACCTTCTTACCTGGAGTATGTGTGTTCACAACCTGCGATGAGTCATTGAAAAGAAAATTATCAACAAATTTGGATTTCACATTTTAGGCTTAAGAATCAGTGCAACCTTTTCCATCTAAAATTATCTGAGGGCCATCCATCCAACTCACGGTTGGGCTCGGCTGGAGATTATGCCAGCTAACATTGAACAAGAGGTGGGATAAGCAGCATCCCTAGTCCATCTGAGGAGCATTACAATCCTAAATTCTTAACTTTATAAACTTTAATGATGAAGAGGAACCTTTGTTTTGTTATGCTAAATGACTGCATTTTACTGTCTCTGTAAACGAGTGAGACGTCGTGAGAGTTTGCAACAAAATACTTCTAGCAATACAAAGAGAACAATAATAAATATAATAATAATAACAACAAATCGGAAAGACATAAACGTGACCTTATTGTTTGAGTGGTGGTACACAGAGGAATCCCACTCCTTTTTCCTGTTAAGTTTTATTTCTTGGTAGTGATTGCTTATTTTCCCTGATCATCTTTCAACTCACCCAGTTTTGATAATATTACGAATTGGCAGCCATAACCATCTTACCCTAAGGGCTTACTTTTGTGGTTTGCACATGTGGCCTCTTCAGCAAACCCGCCCCAAAACTATCTCAGGTCTGGATGATCCAGAATTTTGCAAACTCATTAGAAATGCAAATATATGTCCGGTCATATAGTTTGTATTTACACTACAGGTATAGAACTCCAGAGTTTAAGGAGTCATTACAGGCATCCCCATTTTATCAAGAATACAATATATATGCATATGACTGGGATTATTTATAGTCAAAGTTTAAGTAAAACTTAAGTACCTTGGTCACTTTACTGATCTGCTCTGCAAGTGTGTCCAAAAGTCGAGTTTTTAGGAAGTCCTCTGCTTTGTTTATTCTGCCATCCATGTAATAACTGTAATGAAAATGCAAAACAAACAGAGTGAAAATATATGCAAATTTATATAAATTTGATATCCTTGATTTGATATCCATCCATCCATCCGCTTATGTTCAGTCTAACCTTGCAACGATGAACTTTAGACTGTAAAGGTTTTACAGCAGCTTTGATAAACAGGCACTGACATACTCAATTATATTTCAGTGCAGTGATAATCCAATTTTACTGAGATTGCATAATGGATGGCTTGGAAGCATGGACATTTCAGACAGACTGAATAATAAAGACATCAATCTGCATGTGTGTGAGAAAAGGATAAAAAACAAAAAGACATGAGAGAAAAAGAGTGTTTAGGCAGCATGAAGAGAAGAATTTATTTATTAGAGCCAAAGTCCTGCTGAACAAAACCCTGTGGGAAAACAAAAATCCCCTCCAACATACTCTCTAAACGAGGGAAAGTCAGTGATAATAGCTACACTGTCTAGTGCATATTCAGGTGCCATAAAAAGGCTTTTTCCCCCACTATTTTATTTGATGAGTGAGTTGCAAAGTTAGCGCGGTGAACACGTAAATATGTCTGTTACATTCAACTGTTAAAACGACTTAACACTAAACCAATCTGTGGCAGGTAAACTTCCTTGTATTTTGTTGTTGTCCTAGAGTTTTTAATCTGGTGCCTGTGGCAAGACGCATGACGTTAGGAATGCATTTTATATCAACCAGTAATGACCAGCTAACCAGAAAGCTTAAGACAACAGTAATTGTCATGACAAAGAAGGCTACAGCCTTTATCTCCTCCTGGCACAGCTTCTGTAAGGTCTGGCTTTTCCTTATTGGGAGATGTGTATCATAAAACTACCTTGATCGTGTTTGTGTAATTACTCTCACTGCCAGAGGGGGGAGACAACAGTTGTACACTCAATCAATCAATTAATTAGTCAGTACACTGTGATTGGCTCTCCAAGGTCGAGTTATTTCAGAAACAGCATTTCTATGAACAAAGAACTGCCTTGCTCAGTTATATTGTCAAAAGTATCCCAGAGTCCTATATATTAAAATTTTCCATATTTAGCTTGAGTGTTTCATTATCCAGCCGACTGCTTCAGTAAATAGTTATGATTTATTTTTAAAAGACAGCAGCAAGTGTTCACCTCTTACATGCTATCCTCTGGGTATTGTTATAAATTAAAAATGAAAATATTCAGGGTGATCAATGGTATAATGGTGAAAAGAAATTACAACTATTAAGCCCAGTGATGTCATTAAATATCATCCTTTGCACAAACATCAGAAAACGAAGCATGCATAGCAGGTGGAATAATGTAGATGTGTCCTTTTCTAAATTTTTAAAAGCAGCACATGTTATAAGATATAGCCAAATTTCTAGAAAGATGGAAGTAAAAAATATTTTATGTAAAATTGTTTTTTCTTCTTCTCCTCAATCAATTTTTAATAGACACACTTAGGTCTCTTGGAGAATGCTAGTTAGTATATTTCTTAATCAAAATTTCAAAATAAATGGGGACAACATAAGTAAGAATGGTACTGTAAATACTATGAAAGTAGAGTATTAGACCATATAATCATAACAACTAAGGGCTCATAAATTCAAAAACTATGTTAGAACCTCTACTGAACCTTTTTGGAAAGGTCTACAGAAATGACAGATGTGCCAACAAAACTGCTGAGAACAGAGCTGAATTTAGTTTATGTGGGGTGAAGCAGTGTTGCAATCTGAGCTTAACCTTGTTGAAATTTTCCTCATAGCACTGGAGAAGTCCCAAGCTCCTGGCCTCAAACTGTAAACAATGCACGGATTAAGTCATAGCCTTACACAAATTATTTGGCTATCCTGTCATCTTTTCTGAGAGCTTACAATAATTCTTCAGTCTAGATCTAAGGGAAGAAATTCCAGTTCATATATGGAAACAGAATAAGACAGCACAAATTCTATCTACATCTTACACTACAAATTACCATTAGGGTTAATTTTGCTTAGAGTATATACAAGCATCCAGTAAAAAAGCAACACTAGCCTTTAAGATAAACACTCAACTTGGTGGTTCATTAGTGCAGGAACACACACACACACACACACACACACACACACACACACACACACACACACACACACACACACACACACACACACACAAAATTATGCAAACAATGCTCAAGTATTTTGACCAAAAACTTTGAATTAGTATTCAGGTCCAAGCTCCTCAAACAAAACCACAAAATTTTCCTTTGTTCATTCAATGTTTGGCATACTACTTTGGGCTAAACGTTCCAAAATTCACTAAAATGCAAAAATTTACAACACAGGAACTGAATGTTTTTAGACAAAGATCTACTTGCTCAGCTTGTTCTCCACCGCTCTCTCCAAGTGCCAGCACCACATCAAAGACAGCTCACTTACAAAGGTATCTAGCACTCCACTAACACCAAAATATGGCACAGATGTAATCAGTTCAGACAAGGATGGACAGAAGCAGAGGTGCAACTGCATCAGTACCACAGTTTGAAAACTATTTAGCTGAAATGGTACATTTATTTATTTATTTATAGATAAATCATTTTGATTTGTAATGATCACAGAAGATACTTTTAGAAGACTGTTACTAATTTTTGCACTCGTGGAATTTTTTGCTAATGGTTTTTTAAAAGCCCTAAACTATAAACAATGTAGAACAACTTACTTTTAATAACTGCATGTGAGGCACCGAAAATTGTCCATCTGGTGTAGCAAGAGATTTTGGGAGTAAGCAGAGGGGTAGCAAAATAAGAAAAGGATGTGTTCCTTGAATGTGGACCATCAGGTTATCATTAGATCAATCATAATTACGTAACGGCTGAAGAATATGTAGCATCCCTTAGGATTTCACAAGTAAATTTACAGCCCCTTTGTGATTTTCACCTTTAACATCTATTTCTCCCCCTTTACATAAGCTATAAATAAGAACTGATACCACTGCCATTCTGACAGGAAACAAGAAACCTCTGGCTGTAACATGTTAGCCTGGCTTGTAAAAAGCAGCACTGCTGAAATAGTGAAACTAACTAACATATATATTTGAAAAAAAAAATGTTTCTAATGCACTTTAAGGCCACAATGATTAAATCAAGAAGGGCTCATTTGAAAGGAGAGGTTTGTCAAAGTGCGCCTTTCATTATTAGAGCATTTAACTGAGGGAGCTTGCTTGTTTGCTTCACACCCAGATGTCCACACCACTGGAGCAATTAGTCTCAGATGTGCTTTGCTCAGGGGCAACTAAACAGCAACTTCAAAAATTGTAAATCTGTCTTGTTGACTTTTCTTGGTCAAATTTAAACCTGGCACCATGTCCTCACACACTTTAAGCTAATTTAAATCTCTCACCAAGAAGCAGCCCCTGTTGGTAAGGCAGTTCACTATACATAAGGCTGGAGAGCCTTGGTGTAGCAAAGTGATTAAAGTTTGTCGAAAACCACAAATGTCAACCACATGGCATGGCTTGAGGATAAGTCAGGGAATCGGCATTAACATCCATCTTCTCAGGAGTATAAATGTTTCACTGAAATCTATAAAAACCTATCGATATAATGCAAGTCAGATTTTGACTGAAATACTGATAGATCACAGTTACCTTAAAAACCAATCAACAGGAATTCCCCCAAAAATGTGTTCTGTTAATTTCAGGATAGATGTCAGTGTTATTGTTAATTTAAATGTAATTTGTTTTAAAACAATATATTTATTGAGATGATTTATATGTCTTATTTTAGTTTAGTGTGAGCTCAGTGTGAAGCCCATTCTTTACTCCCTGTTTTATTAAGTGCACATACATTACTGTCCCCCCACTACACACTGACAAGAGGTAAAATTAAGTTAGCAATACTTGAGTTAACAGGTCAACAAGCTCTTTCCACTATCTCACAGATGCACACACAGACATAGAAAAACATACAAACTATACATCATGAAACATCCACTTTACAAAACACTATATGGACAAAAGCACTGGGCCACCTACACTTTACACCTACATGAGCTGCATGGCCACATAAACCTATGCCATGAAGTTCATGATGCAAAATTGCTCTGCTGGTGTTAATACCAGAGGAGGTTAGGAACTCTTTCGTGCACTATGAGCCTCAGCACTCAATGACCCTGCTCTATAACTTTACGTGGTCTGCCACTTCATAGCTGAGTTGCTGTGGTTCCTAAATGCTTCCACTTTGCAATATTTCCACTTAGTCTTGATGGCAGAAAATGTAGGAGGGAAAGGAGGAAGAGACTTCACAAACTAACTTGTATCAAAGGTGGGGGATTCAGTGTGCTCTTTAGGATGAGGCACTTTTTAAAATATGTTTGTAAAGGCAGATTGCTTGCCTAAGGGCTTGGTTTTATACACCTGTGGCAATTGAACTGAAAACACCTGAATTCAAAGATTACTTTTGTTGATACAGTTCAACACAAAATTCCTAACCTTAGTGTGCACCATCTGGTAGTGTAATATTAACCTACTCCTAATCTAAACTAAGCCTACAGTAGCTCAAACCTGTCTTTGCTGTAAAATGTAATGATTCGCGAAAATTGACCTAAAGTTATATGTGCCTTGTCAGGCTAAAAAAGGGAGGTGCTTTTAAAAGTGCCCAAGAGAGGAAAAAGCACCATTTTCAGCTTGATTTAAAAAAAATAAAATTTCCCAACATCCACAAAACTTGTTAAAGCAACCACTACTGGGATGTTAGGCCCTCAAAACAGGTCCTGACATTTGGATAGGTTTTTTTGTTTAGTGTAGTTCATTTTTATTCACCTCTAATGTATTAATGGAGATGTTTTATCATCACAAACCTTGGATAAAATATATATCTGGTTTTAGGGTTAAAGCACCATGACAGAAAAAAAAAAAGACATCCAGGCCTCTAAAATGAAAGAAAACTTAATACTGAACTGCAGAAAGAAATGTGAATACAGAGAAGACAGAGACAAAATCAGGGAGTTTAATAGAGAACGACTACACATACTGATCATGTCTTGCTGGTGAATCCAAACATGGATAAGCATTAACTGAGACAAGATGCTGCAAATGTCAAACTACAATGTTGTGAGAAAATGTCATAATATAATGCAAACCACATATCGTTGTTTCAAGATTTGGAGGTACACAAATATTTCACATCATAACCAACACGTTTCATCACCACAAGTGCCGACCGGACACCTCCGACTGTAAGCCACAGACAGACGTATACTAACAAATTCACAACACTTTCCAAACAGGTTTAAATCGAGTGCTTTTTTCCTACCAAGCACGTCTGACTCAAAACAACTTGAGACAGCTGCACTAGAGTAAAACCTATGTCGTAGACGTGTTAATGAGTGGTCTCTACTTTTATTAGGTTGGCTTCTTTTGTAGAGGTCAGAGTTTCTGTCACGCAGCCTGGTTAGACTGGAATCTGGATCTCTTGTGTAAAACGGGCTAATTGACAAAGGGAGTGAGCCAGAGCATATGGTTTGATTTTAACAGTGTGGGTGGTGTTTTTCCAAGCCTTACTGACAGCCCTTCCACCTTCTGTTTCATCTAATTTCTCCTAATTAGACCTGACCTTCACCTTAATGACCACTCACTCAGACACAAAGGGTTTGTCTTAGTTTACACTCAATGTGCCTTTTTGTACATATTTTACATGTGGGTGTAAAAAGATACAGATAAAACATTGGGGAAAAAGATCAAACCAGTGATACATTTGTATGCATTCCTACAGTATGTGCAACAGACAAATGGCAGGTGTTACTAATTTAACACACACACTGTCTCTTAGACTCCTTTTCCTGTTGTTCCACTTGCAGGATAAACACGGTTTGGTGAATATGCATTAGTCTCTCTTGGTAACTGTGCTGACAAATTTGCAATATTGGTACAAAAACACAGTGTGGCCTCTGCTGTTAGATATATGGTTTTGAATTACTCTCTTTCAGAAGAACGTAGGTTAATTCTGCGTTTTTCTGTAGATGAAATAATAAAAAAGGGTAAAAATGAAAGGGTAAAATACCTACTGTTGCCACGTAACTGCATCTACAACAGAGCCAGCATTCTTCATGAACCTGAAAGAAAACACAAATGTCATTAACTGATTCGTTGTATTTTGTCTTCAATATATGACAACCTATGTCTTCCTTACACAATTACAATATGGCTATATGAATATTACAACATTTTACCCATTTAACTGTTAGTGCTCAGTTTATTTAACAAAAATATTTTTAATTCAAGTGCACATATGTCACCTTCACTTTATCTCAAGAAGAAAACAAAATCTATCTAGGTGACAAAAGCCATAATTCACTAAAACTCTTTGCCAACTGTCATAAAATGTGTTGCAGTGTTCATTCTTTTAGCAGGTAAGCAATTGGTAATTAATTAGACTTCAGGATTAAAGGCAAATTTCTGAAAATCAATCAAGACAAATTATAAATATAAGAAAAGTGTAATTTAACAGCTGAGAGCTCCTTAAAAAGACAGCAAATGGTGTGTATGCATTATGCAGATTTCCTGTCATTTTAAAATATGTGTATGCAGCAGTCTAGATTTCGCTCATAAAAATGAGTTCTTTCATAGTTATATAGCTTACATAGCATAATTACATGGTTTGACAGTCACTGTTGGGTCCATATATTTTTGTGATGCTTTGCCAAACCCTTGCTGCAGCTGTCTTCAGTTACTGTTCCTTCATGGCTCTTTCTACCTCTGGTTTTGTCTGCAAGTGAAATGCAGCTCTATTGCAAAAACAAAGCCAATGTGGAATATTCCACTTCCTGATCTTTCAAAACCTTTTTACAGATTTAGGTAACTCTCCATCTGTACTGTGATGTGCTAAAGAATTACCTTTGGGAATGAGGCTAAACACAGACTGCAATACTTTATACTTCTGACATCATTCATCTGCTTTTGTCACATCACCAGCAAACTACACTGAAAGTCATGCTTGTCCATGCATTACACTGCCTTCACTCTTCACCCAAGAGATGTAGTATGCTTCAGATTAAAAGGTAGCTCTTGGTCACATCTGCCTACATAAGACTGAGCTGGTAGTGTAGAACCTCTATTTTCACTTGTCTTGTCAAAAGTCTTTTATTAGGGTAGATTTTTGTAGTGATTTTATTTAATCATGGAAAGGATCCTGTGATCATCTACGACTTATCTTCCACAGTGTCCATGAATTTCTATGTTGTCTAGCTCAACAGTGCACTCTATCCTCCAAATGAACAAAATTGTTGAGCAGGTCAGTTCTAACTATTTATTTTTTTACTGTTTAAGGTTGGTTCCACTTATTTTTCATTTGCAATTTCTGCTCATTTGAAGAGACAATAACAGCCTCCAAGTCCAAAATGGAATGAACACCAGAACTGTTTAGTATACAGGGAGTGCAGAATTATTAGGCAAATGAGTATTTTGTCCACATCATCCTCTTCATGCATGTTGTCTTACTCCAAGCTGTATAGGCTCGAAAGCCTACTACCAATTAAGCATATTAGGTGATGTGCATCTCTGTAATGAGAAGGGGTGTGGTCTAATGACATCAACACCCTATATCAGGTGTGCATAATTATTAGGCAACGTCCTTTCCTTTGGCAAAATGGGTCAAAAGAAGGACTTGACAGGCTCAGAAAAGTCAAAAATAGTGAGATATCTTGCAGAGGGATGCAGCAGTCTCAAAATTGCAAAGCTTCTGAAGCGTGATCATCGAACAATCAAGCGTTTCATTCAAAATAGTCAACAGGGTCGCAAGAACCGTGTGGAAAAACCAAGGCGCAAAATAACTGCCCATGAACTGAGAAAAGTCAAGCGTGCAGCTGCCAAGATGCCACTTGCCACCAGTTTGGCCATATTTCAGAGCTGCAACATCACTGGAGTGCCCAAAAGCACAAAGTGTGCAATACTCAGAGACATGGCCAAGGTAAGAAAGGCTGAAAGACGACCACCACTGAACAAGACACACAAGCTGAAACATCAAGACTGGGCCAAGAAATATCTCAAGACTGGTTTTTCTAAGGTTTTATGGACTGATGAAATGAGAGTGAGTCTTGATGGGCCAGATGGATGGGCCCGTGGCTGGATTGGTAAAGGGCAGAGAGCTCCAGTCCGACTCAGACGCCAGCAAGGTGGAGGTGGAGTACTGGTTTGGGCTGGTATCATCAAAGATGAGCTTGTGGGGCCTTTTCGGGTTGAGGATGGAGTCAAGCTCAACTCCCAGTCCTACTGCCAGTTTCTGGAAGACACCTTCTTCAAGCAGTGGTACAGGAAGAAGTCTGCATCCTTCAAGAAAAACATGATTTTCATGCAGGACAATGCTCCATCACACGCGTCCAAGTACTCCACAGCGTGGCTGGCAAGAAAGGGTATAAAAGAAGAAAAACTAATGACATGGCCTCCTTGTTCACCTGATCTGAACCCCATTGAGAACCTGTGATCCATCATCAAATGTGAGATTTACAAGGAGGGAAAACAGTACACCTCTCTGAACAGTGTCTGGGAGGCTGTGGTTGCTGCTGCACGCAATGTTGATGGTGAACAGATCAAAACACTGACAGAATCCATGGATGGCAGGCTTTTGAGTGTCCTTGCAAAGAAAGGTGGCTATATTGGTCGCTGATTTGTTTTTGTTTTGTTTTTGAATGTCAGAAATGTATATTTGTGAATGTGGAGATGTTATATTGGTTTCACTGGTAAAAATAAATAATTGAAATGGGTATATATTTGTTTTTTGTTAAGTTGCCTAATAATTATGCACAGTAATAGTCACCTGCACACACAGATATCCCCCTAAAATAGCTAAAACTAAAAACAAACTAAAAACTACTTCCAAAAACATTCAGCTTTGATATTAATGAGTTTTTTGGGTTCATTGAGAACATGGTTGTTGTTCAATAATAAAATTATTCCTCAAAAACACAACTTGCCTAATACTTCTGCACTCCCTGTATAAAGATATGCTACACCTATCCATAAGACATATAATAAAATAATTAAATAAGAAGGACAATTAAATTGAACCCTCTGAAAATATTTTGAGTCCCTCAAAAGTGAATGCAATATTTCTGTTCAATCCCTTAAGCACACCCTTTCACGACATATTCAGTCTAACATTGAATTTGAAAATAAACAAATGTAAGTATCATGGCAAATCTGCAAACTACTAGTTTTATTATTATTATTTTTAACTAATTAGAGTTGCTGATTCTATAGCTTGAGGATTTGATTTGTTAATTTTCAGTTTAATTGTTATCAATAAAAGGAAAATCATCTGAGAGCAGAATCATCCTGTACACAAACACCGTGCAAACACAGAGTCGCCTCTTTGCATCTGTGTATGTTTCCTGATCTACCTGACCCAAATCGCTCCATATTTGGCTGTAACAGCTTGTCAGACATGCCAAAATGTGCGTCTCTAAACATCATGTCACAGAAACACAACTTTCACTGGGCTGGCTTGTTTAGTCTGTGCAGCTCAGATATTTGGACTCTTGAGCTGCTCAGCATCTAATTAATCTTATTTCCTGAGAGCAGCAGAGTAGTTGGGCTGTCAAACACATGAGCAACCCCCTCGTAACAGTGTCAAACACACAAGAATCGTCGTGTCGTTAAATGCGACACCCATGACCCATGGGTACTCCGGCTCTCGACTCTTCATCTTCTCAATCGTCCTCCTCTTCTCACTACTCATCTTCTATGTCCTCCCTTTGTTCTGATAACACTGCTCATTAATCAGTCTGACTATTACAGTACACATACACACGTGAGCAAAAAAATACACCTTTTTGCTTCTGACTAAATCTGAACTGTCAGTGCTCAGTGAGATAAAAGGCAGCTCCTAACGGTTTCACTGATTTAAGTAGTTCAAGTACATAGTGGAGACAGATCCATACCAAATTATTCTTTTTCCATAGTCTTCCAACTACCTGTCAAAATGTGTGCGGCTGCCGAGAGGCTAACATATATTGAGACATTAAACTGTTCCTGTGAATTTAAGTACACATGTGCTTATATACTTGTGCATGTGAAAACATTTTAACACATAAACATATTCAATTTACTTTATAGATGGTATTTTGGTTAAATGACATGCTGACCCCATTTATTCAACAAATTAAAACCAGAACTATATATCCCACCTCCATCACTTCTAATTGTCTTATTAGCTCTGTAATAAATCTCCTAAACCTCTTGTGACAGATTAGTGGACCGCAGAATATAGCTTCCTTTCAGCCACACAAAATAGATGTTAAGTTTTCATGGTTGCTGCGCAGGAGCACGTCTAACATCTGCATTTATTCACCAAAATCTATCAGACATTGCAAAATGTTCCCAACATTGTCATGTTTATGACTGTGTGTATCTGACCAGTTGCTTTTACATATACAAAAGTCTAAGTGGAAGCTAAAAGGGAACAAAGCGTTCTCCATTGCTGCCCCCAGTTTATGGAATAAATGCCTGTGCACTTTAGACAGTCACCTCCACAGCCCATTTTTAAAACACATTTATACTCTCTGGCCTTCGACCGGGCATTATACATTGATCTTACTTGCCTTTGTTTTATTATGGGAGCTTGTTTGTGTTTTTATTCTATTCTAGTTGTTTTTAACGGTCCTGCATTTATTCACTTTTGGTTGCAGCACGTTGTATTTGCTGTGGTCGTTTTTAAATTGCTTTATAAATATTGCACACTGAATGTCTGAATAAAGTAATTAAACTTTAGATTGACTTGATAAGGGCCCCACGTAACATCTTAAAACATGAAGATGTTACGTAAAATATCTGTCAAGTTATCAACATCTAAATGATCATAACAACATTTTTCTATATATTACTAGCTTTTTATACACCACCCTTGTGAGTTTAATATAGAGTCCGACAATTTTATTATTTGGGTGATTTTGGCCTATCATAGATATATATAATGAATATATTATCCCCTGTGCACCACAACGAAGCTTTTCACGTTTTTGCTTGAGGTAACGTACATATGGTGTCGTTTGTTTGTCCACCAGTGCAATTTCAACCTTGTGGTTTACAGTTCTCTCTCAATGTCTGCAACAGAACCATGGCCACTTGGTTTCTTTGTGCTAAACTTCAAACTGGATTGCCAAAAAAACATAGTGGAAAATCTAAAAAAAATAAATACATTTTATATGTATATATTTATTGGTTGGATAGTGTATGCATTTCCAAAATTCCAGTATTAGTCAGGCTAATTTAAAACAATCAATCAAATTATTATATACTGCTCATAAAGTCAAAAACAAAGGGCAAAAAGTAATTTTGATAGTACTAAATTATTTTATTATCCAGTGGAAAAAAAGCAAACATTGCACCATAAGGTCACACTTTATTTGTATTGTCCAACACTGACAGAGTTGTGTATATACCTCCATGTTTGACTTTCACCCTTTGTTTGTTGTACTGGGCCAGTGATGCATTCATTTTAGTCAAGTTTGTTTCCATTTCAACAGACAGAAAAGCTCACAAAGGCGTTACTTTTTTGGAAATAATGATTTTGTTTGAGGAATACTGTCAGCTGTTTGGTTGACAGAACTAAGGATAAATTTCTTGTCTAAAATGAATTTCAACAAACTAAGACTTGTAGTAATACCCAAAGAAGCCTACATACCTGTGAGAGGCAATCTGGGGTTCGTTATTTGTAATGCAGCAAGGTCAAATTATGCTTTTAAAAAAGTTTTTGTCTTGGTTAACAATCACTATTGTTATCTATTAGATTATCCAAATTAAAGTTATGCACAAACGTTTCCAAATCATTAGTGAAAAGAGGAGAATGTGTTATTCTCTGATGGCACTGATTTGCTATTTGTATCCAAAGTGCATTTTGTAAATCACCAACTTGATCAACTGCAAGCCTTAAACTAATTTTGAATTAAGATTAGGTTAAGTTGAAGACAGCCAATTACATGCTCACTGCCAGTGGAAAAGTGGTTTGTGGAAGAACAAGATGGGGAGGTTTTTTTTTTTGTTTTGTTTTTTTAAATCTTTTGTCATTGAAGTTTTGAATTTCTAAGGATCACAACAAATTATGTTTCTTTTGCCTAAATTCAAGGGTTTGTTTCAGTGAGCCACACTTTGTAAAATATACTTGGACAGACTTCATTGAACTGATGAATTGATAAAGACAATACAAAATGAGTCAGCGCCTTAAAGGAGGTATTACTTTTCCGTTTTGTGCTCCATATTCACATCATGATCTTACGTTGCCCGTGAATTGTTAATGTTCTGATTTTCATCTGCCAGATAATTACAGCTTGTGAATGCAAGATAGATAAACCGTGGGGCTACAATATTGTGTGGCTACAATACAACTTGTCCAAAAACAACACAGTAATTTTCAGTGAAACAGAGTCCGAACAATTTAATCTTGCTTTCAGTCAACTTGAATAAAATTTTGGCCAGCTAAAGAAAGTATGTCTGAAAACCTTTTTGTTTTCCAAAGATTATAGTAATCTGTATCAAATGCTGGTGAATAATACTACACAATGACACTGTGACAATGTCTTGGTTAGTCTTTTGTTGTAAAGGTTTGGCTACCAAGTGTAACAATGCAACCTTTGCAGAGGACAGGCTGCAGTTGAAAGAGGGCGGTTAGATAAGCGACCAGAGTCAATCCAAAGCTGCTGCAGCTTCTGGGTGAGACAAGCAGGTGGGACGTTGCGCCATCACGTTATCAATCAGATGACACTTTATTTATGCTGACATGGTATAACTGAAGCTGAGACCCTAAAACCTGCAGAGTGGGAATCCATAAACACTGAATACAACTACAGAGTGTGAGTGTGTGTGTGTGCGTGCGTAAAACTTTTACTGAGCTTTACTGTGTTTAATGCATAAACTACTGCAGCATACTTTCCGCTACCTTCCCCCTTTCTTTTCCAGCAGGACAGCCTAAGAAGGAGTGTAATCCTGGCCAATCCCTGTTTTACTTGGTGACTCACCCATCCAGCAGCAGAATGGCGTTCTTCCGGGGTCGTCCTGCGTTGGGGCCAAAGAGGTGAGCTCGGTGGTAGAAGCGCACAGACTGCAGCAGGGTACGTAGTTTGGTGTAGTCCTGAGCCAACTGGGTGCTGTTGACCGCACGACCCACCATGCTGCGGTACGCATTGGGCTCTGGAAAGAGAAGACACAGTAGACTGAGGAAGATAAGAGTTTATACAAGCAGCATTGGGAAGATGACAAAGAATGATGTTGTTGTTGTAGTCTGATCCTGCTCTTAGAATATCCAACAGCCAGTAGAAAAAAAGGATAATTGGCCAATTCACAGTAATACAGACAGATGGACATTGCTTCAAGGGAATAGCCAAAGCACACAGGGTGGCCTTGCAGAATCAGTACGCCTAGGAGAGTGAAGCATTTTTACAAAAGGAGAAAGACTGAACTTTTGCAGACTCATTGTTGATTAACAACTTCACTGAAGATTTTTCTGTACCAGGCTGTTTCATCCTAAAAACATAGGCTGCTAACATGTCTGCTTTATTAGTGTATGTTGATATGCTGTTTATGAGAACTATGAAATGATTAACTGCACATTTTAAAAGATAACCTTTAATTCATCATATAAATGTCCTCTATATCTTGTGCTACCTCAGCAATTTACTTGAAATTATTTCCTTTGTTGCAGTCACATATAAAGTTATTAGACATATGCTGCTACTCTTAGGCTTAGGCTGAAAAAAAGGGTGATAATAAGTTTTTAATGTGAGGGTATTTTTAGATTTTCAGAAAATTAAAAGAAAAAAATAGTTTACCCCTATGCGAACCCTTGGATTAACCCTTTAACTGCTACTGAACTTAAAAATCCTTCATTAAATCTGCAACAGTTTACTTTAGTTCTGTAACAAATTTGTATTACAAGTGACAATACAAGCATGAACTGTTATACTGCATTTAGTTTATACTTCGAATTTAATTTACTGCACTCAACCAGAGAGAATAATGATATGATTTTGGCAATAAAAACTATACAGTATGTTACCTTTAAAACGCTTTCTTTTCCTTTTACTCCTCTAAATATTTTAAATAGTATCAAAACTGCAGATATGATTGTAAGTCATGTGTTTTATTAGACAGTTTGAAGTATGTTGCTGTACTGACCATTGCCCAGCTCCCAGGAGATGTTGTATTTCTTCCCAGCGCTGTACTTCAGGAGGCTGAGGGTGGAGGAGGTGTTCCAGGAGTTGTCTGGATTTCTGTGTAGTGCGTTGAGCCCCAGGATCAGGTGCAGGCCAGCACAGTCGGCAAAGTTGTACAGTTTGTCTAAAGACCTGGCTGGGAAAAACCCACAAAGCAGTTGTAACTTTGATTCTTTTTACGCGTATGGAATCATATGACCACATGAACATGATAGAAAACATGTGTAACTCATGGATTCCCTGATTCACATGCCCTCTGTTTCTATATGTTTATGTATACAGTAGCCCTTAAACCATATCTGTGGTGCTTTCTGCACCACAACTATGTATGTTTGCAACCGGCTACATTTTCTTTTCATTAAAAAAAAAAGAAGAAGATGGAAAGGTGTTGACATTATGTAACATTATGCACTTTTATTATACTTATTTTAAAGTCAGCTTTATCAAAACATACCTTCAGACTTGGAGGGAAACAAAATTGGAGCAGTATAGGTTTGTGTCACGTGTATACTACTGTATTTACACTGTGAGTACTATGAAACCTGCTTAAAAACTTAAGATAATTAATCAGTTATGATAAAAACAAATCCAAAATGAGAATTCCAATAATTAATTGTTTTTACATTAGCTACTGAACAATATCTAAGCTGGTTCTGCTCAGTTCTTTGCGGATCAACTGATCAGTTTATTCGCATAGTGAAAATAGAAGTAAATCAACCAGAAATAGAGCCCAGCTTTGAGGAATGTTTATCTTGTCTGTGGCGTAGGTAACATTGTTGTGATTAACTGTGTACAAAGTTGCTTCCACCACTTCAGCTTTCAAACTAAACCATTCAAACAACCAAAGAGGACAACATTCCTTAGCCATACTGTGTAAGTACTCTGTAAGATGTACTTGAATAAACTGACTGCACGTGGTGCAGGATATACCTGGAATGTATTCTGCAACCAGTTCTGAATTTCGTGTGTTCATTTTTACACACGGCAGCAGAGTTTCTTCCTTCAGCAACATTCAGTGAGAAGAATGCAGACAGACTGATTTTCCCATCATGGACTCCTGTGGTGATGCGCTCCTCAAAGCATCAGGCACAGGATTGTTCTGTTCTGTTCTGCAGCTGACTGCTCACTCATGTTTATGTCTGCTGTCTTCATTATTCTCCCTATGCAGTAGAGGATAAGGCCAACTGCAGATGTTGGCATACAGTGAGAGTGCCAAAAGTGTTTGTTTATATTTTAATGTGTGACTGTAGGCTGCTCCTGGATATCTTAGGCTCTTGTTTTGAAATTTAATCTGTTTGAATTCATTCCATTAATGTAAATATTACCCTGAACTCTAACCCTTACTTCCTAGGTTCAACAGGGACCAGATGAAGACTGTGCAGGTCTGGTTCCTGCTAGAATTTGCTCTCAGCTCTGGATTTGGCACCACCTGAGTTTGCCAAATGATAGCTTTGTCCAAAGTGGAATGAAGACAAATGCAGAGCAGACTCGTGTGCATGTAAAAGGTTTGGATACGTGTCATGCCAATAAAAGGCATAGTATTTAAAAATGGATACAACTAGCTTCAACAGAGGACACATTTAAATAGTGAGTAATGCTTATTAAGTTATATCTGAACTCAAATGTGTTTGTGTATTCAGCATTTACTCCAACCCTTTATTTCTAGTAGAGCACTGGCTATGTATAATCCAAAGAGCAAATAGAGAGAACAGAAAGATTGCTTGTTGCACCTGGCATTAATCTGCTCTCTGCTAATAGCAGGACAAAGCCTGAAAAGCAAAAAATGTTTGCAGCAACAATAGCTTTATTCCACAAAGCTCTTTTGGGGAGTGTATATCTCCTGGGTAAACTCCCCGTTCTCTGTCTCATTAATAACTATCAATAATGTTATTATCATAACTGCTATTATTGTAACTTCTTCCCTTTGTGGTTGGAATCAGAGTGGCGTCTGTTTGCAGCAGCAGAGTTGAGGGCAACTGGACAGAGAAAGTAGGGCCAGATGTGGCTGTCAAGATGAGTGATTCCAGGCCTTTCCTCACCTGATATCTGAGCAGAAGGCAACCAGCCTTACTGCAAGACACAGCTAGCAGGCCTGCAAACACATCATAAAAGCATCATGAGATGTATCAAGCTACTAAAAATACTGTTTCTCTGCTGGCTGATCTAAGAGCAGTGTGTAAAATAAGAGTCTATGTGTGCATGTCAGGCTGGTTACTGCTAAATCTTTATACCGAGTCTAGGTCTTAAGCTTATGAAACACACGTATCTGTTGTCGTATAAGCTGAAGGTGCTAAAAGATATTTTGCACTCAGTAATTTTAAACATAAATTTTGCTTTTCACCTAGACTATTAGATAAATAATTGCATGTTTGACAGCATACTCATCTAACGGATCTATTATACAGACTTTATAAATGCATATTTATTTATATGCATACTATGATTCCAGCTTATCAAATGAAAGGATCTGTCATTTCTCCTGTAAGTTAAATGAACAGGGAAAATAAACATGCCCCCCCCCAAATATCTGAAGAAATCAACTTGGTACCTGCAAAGGTATGACCTCTATCATTATCAGAATTTTTGGACATATTTTTGATTTTGGTTAAATAACTAGTAATCGAAATGATTAGTTGCAGCTCTAGCAGTCTTAGCACTGTATTTATACTTATTGTAAAGAAGAGTTGAAATTAAGGCTGACCTAGACCCATTTTGTGTGTCCGATTATGGGTAAAAAAGAAATATATAAAATATATAAAATTCTGTTGATAAGGTCTCCTTTTTAAAATAAAAGCAATCCCCTGTTAGCCCATTGGTGAGCAGTTGTTGGAGTCTCTTTTTCACACTGACAGCAGCTTGTAAAGAACATACATTACAGCATAGCCCAGCATAGCAAAGCTCTTGCTTATCATCTAGGAGGTGGAGATCATGTGTTTTCTTAAAAGCAGAAACAGGTATATTTGCTATCCTGATGTCAGAAAATCTGCGACTTACTGGGGCAAACTTGACCCCCATACATAAAGCTATGCAGACACTAAAAAGCCTTTAAGATACAAGTCAGTGATCTTGGTCAGACAAAATGAAGGCACTGTAAATTAATCTATTTCATCTGTTATAGCTCACCATCACATCTGTGTGATGCTAGAGCACAAATGCTCCAGGATTCAATGAACTCCAGAGACATACTGTGGTTGGAATTCTGAAGGGAATACCAGAACTTACTATTTCTGGATAATCACTCACAAACTTAGACACAGATAATCAATAAAGCAAACATTAAATTGTCTTTTCTGTTCATCCCAATTACATTTAATAATATCTCTGAAGCACTTATCATTATTCAGCTTTCAGTTTTTAAGAAAACTAAATCCTTCAGAAACAGGTCTTACATTGTAATGTGGTTTAAAACAGGTCTCAAAATTCTCAATTACACACAAAACAATGAAAGCCTGTCTAAGAGGTCAGACTTTACTGTACTCAGCTACAATCTTCTCTTTTATCTTACAAACAGTCCAGCCAGAAACAAGCAGAACAAACCCCAGAAAGCCGTGTGTGCACGGGTGTGCATTTGCTTATATGTGTGATTCTGCTGGCGTGCCTTTGTGTGTTTGTGTGTAGCGGAAAGAGTGGAGTCTGGATATTGTCAAGCTGTCTATCTGATAGAAAAGCCGGCTCTGTGAAGCAGAGCGGCCGGCAGCATCAGTCAGCGATATGCCTCATTTCTGCAGTTCTGCATATTCCTTCAAACACTGAGGTACACATATGTCTATTTGCACCAGGCCTCTATGCACTCACACAGTGTTTACTGGTTTACATACCACCCACATGAGCAGACACCCATTTAAAGTTTCCAATGAAATCCCACTCTTTTCTAGCACTGTGCTTTCACTAGGTTACTGTAGCTGACAGGACAGGTGTATTTTTACATGAAAGTTGTTGCTATTACAGCTTGGATTTGTTTCACTTTTGAGCTGCTAGATTCGCCTTCGTTATATCACACAGCCTCACTAAAATTTCATAAAAGTTATGAAAAACAGATTGAGACGAGGATCACACAACAGAGCTTAAAAAAGCAAGGGACGGCATAAATATAAAAACCTAAAATTTGAACTTAAAACATGAAGCACCATCAGGATTTCTTTTAAATCACAGAGATACTATATTAAGACTATATTTTTATTATCAGTGAACAACCACATTTAACTGAGAGTATACATTACACAAAAACATTGCAACCATTCCAGACTACTCTGCAACATATGTTTTTGTGTACTGGGAGGAAAGTGAATGCAGGCTACAGATATGCAGACAGAACAAGTAGCCTTTCCTGCCTAAAATGTGAGGGATCATTTGGAATTTAGTTTCAGTGATTTATGAAAACATTTCTTGCTTTGAGCATCAAAAACAGAGTATATCCATGCATTCTCCACCATTTATGCCTTGGGAGACAAAAATACCAAGCACAGCAGAAATTAGTTTTCTGTTTTCATTAGATATTTAATTCAATACCGAAACAAAGTTGCCAACACAATTTACAACTACTAGTTGAATGGAAATCAGTCTGGAGTGGGTGTGTGCACACATTCACACACACAAATTTGAAACCCAAAATGTAACCATACCCTATTCTTAATGCCTTCACCTTTAAAATGTTATGATTTATGCCATAGGACTTGGCTTTTGTGCTCATTAGGATGACATGTCTGCATAATTTGACTGTGTAAACAGACCTAGGTCCCCACAACATGAGTAATACCCGGACCGCTCACAGAAAAAAAGACTGCAGCTGAGTTCTGGCTTGCTTTAAAAGTCAAATCAAAACTGAATCCTCAAGAGACATGTGCAGACAGGGTAGAAGGCTGTTTAGAGAAATTAATTGTGAGTCTTTTTTCCTGTTTATGGACACAATATGTTTTCCATAGATGCACATGTGGCAGTCAAGTTTCCAGAGTTCTTGAAAAGTGTCCACACTGCTAATGAAGATGATCTAAAATGAATTCTAAAACTTTTTATGTTATTTTTCTTTCCTCTAATGATTTAATAACTTTGTAGATGTAGGTGGAAAAGAGAGTTATGCATGAAATAAAATCACACTGAGCACACTGCCGCCCTGTAGGTGCTTGTAATTTTCTCTGTCAGCTGTAAAAACTCACAGCGCACTGGCTTAAAGTTTGCAGTGAAACGCACACTGTAAACTCAATGGGGAAAAGATGGTGGAAATGGCTATTCTGAAACAATACATCCATCAAATTATTGTTAACATGCTGGAGAAAATTGTTGATGACAGTTTATGAGGCTTTACCAGATGGATTAAAATTAATCTAACATTTATACTTACACACAACACGTGCGGTTACAACATGCAAGATGATGTCATGAAAGATTTGGAATTAAACTGCCCAAATATCCAGGAAAACTCAAGCTCAGTGCATTTATCATTGCCACCTCCATTATGGCTACAATTTCCAGCAGCTCCAGTGGTTCATCTCTGCCTTCTGTTTCTCATTGGTCGGGTCATCCACTAACCAGATCCTCTCGAGCTGCAGAGCAAGACCGTGTGACTGAAGCAAGATCATCTGAAGACTGATATATCCAATTATTTCAACAGCTAGTCAAATGCTCAAGAGCAGCTATCGATCAAACCGCAGTTTAACAATTCATCCATATCGGTGAAACCCAGACCAGTATACTGTTACGGTCGCTGTGCACAAAGATGTTAAAAGAGGTGTTTTGCTATGTTCGCGTGGTATATCTATGACTTACCCTGACGCTAGCTTGACACTGAATGTTATGGTTGCGCAGAGGGAAAATGTGGTTCTAATATACTGCGAGCCTGTGCTGCTCCACCAGCATGTTGCACAGAACCCAACGCCTCCATGTTTACACAAACACACATCTCCACATGGACTCTCCTTTCATACAGGGGGGCTCCACTTCAGCAAAACCATTCAGGTCAAACCACTTTTGTATTTTGGAAGAATGCAAGATATGTGGTGGGCACCTGTTTTCAATTCTGTTAGTAGAGGGGGACTGATATGTGTGTGCGTCCATATGTGTTGAAACCAGAATGTGAGAGAGAGATTATCTCAATCTGTGAATTTGCTCTGACTAGACTTGTGTGTGGCCCCCTTCTGTGAACCCAGTGTAAAGAGATGCAGAGCAGCTCGACAGGACTGCTGAGTAAGATGAGTGGTATGTTAACATACGCTGTTCTTGATGTAAAGTACAACAACTCTGTGCTCCTGTGTGTGTGTGTGTGTGTGTGTGTGTGTGTGTGTGTGTGTGTGCAAGCACTATTTTCCCTTGTGTTCCAAACAAGGCAAGAGGATGCAGCATATAACAAATGAAAGGCAGTGAAATGGACAAAATGACATCAAGTGTCTTTTATTGGCTTTGGGCCATGTAACTCAAACCACTTGTTGGGGGGAAAGGGTGTGGTTGTGTTTGGGGTGTGAGTGGTTTTCACATCTGTTTGGCAATGGCCGCTGTCTATCACTCCCTAATGGGAAAAGCACGCTTGTTAGATACTAATGACCTCATTGGCTTGTAAAGATACAAGGTGTGCGCAAGGAGTGAATTCCCAGGAGAGAAACATCACCATGTCTGTTGTATTTGTATGTACTGTGGAGCTACCTATAAACCACTACCAAACACAACCAAAGCACGAAGTAATACAGCAGCCATTATCATTAGCCAAAATTGTTGTGAATGATTCTTTTATTACAAACTGACAGACTGTTTAGTAACTTGTGAATCGAACTGAGGGTTCATCGCTGTCTAAGGCAAACAGTTGTCTTCATAACAAGATGATTAAGATGGCCAATCTGCAGCTTCTTTGCAATGTGCAACCAATTCTAATATTTGAACACCCAGCATTTACATTCAAAGCGACACCACAAAGTCAAATTCGATGAAGTTACTCTTCTAATATTATTGTATTACAGACAGGAAGTAATAGAAATAAAAGGGTTTTTTGATAAGCAAAAGAAATGCTTCTTGATGGACAGGCTAGTATTGCCAGTTGGCAGGGTGCTGAGACAAAATATAAACTAACTTGCATAACTGTCTAGGGATGGATAGTATTTTGTTAGCAGTCATACTGAAGAATAAGACCTACACCATGTTTGCTGCAAAACGATCTTCATCAGGTCAAGGTCCAACACAAGACATGTGTTCAGACTTGTAAGCATTAGAAGTTATTAGAGTTATTATGAGATTAATGTGGGGACTTGTTTGGAGTCTGAGACAGAGAAAGGAGGACATTCTGACCCAAAAAAAAAGAAGATTCAATTACATGAAAGTAATATATACATATGGTCTGACACTTTTGTTCTGTTTGCACCATATGTCCGTACACTTCATGTAAAGGAAAAACTTTAAAGCTTTTTACATGAAAATATGTATATTGTTGCTTTTATACTGTAGGATATAAAACTGCATTTTTACCATGTAACATATTTTACACTTCATAAACTGTTTACTTTTTTTGGCCAATGCAGGGCAGTTAAGCAAAGGGTGTGACAGTTTCACTACCAAAGATTAGTAACGCTGTCACCTACATAGAGGGTTGTTGTAAAGCTTCCGCCTCTTATCTGGTTAGCCATCTCATCTCACACACCTCTGCTGATGCTGTAATTAAGCACTGAATGCTCTGTAGTTGTAGAGAAACAAAACTCCTCCACATACATAGGCTGGAATGAATGAGAGACTAGCCCAGGGCTTTACTGCCCTGAATCATCAAAGAGCTTGAACCTAAAATATTTTCAGGAGTCCTTTAAACACCCCACCTGCTTAGGATTCAGACACAGTGGCTATCTTCACAAGTTTTTAACAAATGCTTCTTTTAACACCTTCACCATCATATTCAAAAATTATACCACTGGCAAAGGGCAACAATGTGTTGGGGCATAATGGACATCTGCTACATTCCAGTTCAAAAAGGGTATCTTTGACCCCAGGCAGTGTGATGAATGAGGGTTATGAAGACCAGATCCCAAGCGGGCAGCAATGCAAACACACAGTATTCCAGACTCCCTTTCACTGCTAGAATAATCACCATAATCACAGCAATCATCTTCCACTCTCAAACTATATCCACACACATTACTTATGCTTCACTTAAACTGGAGGTTCTTCAGCTGAACGTGCAGAGCCAGATTAAACAGTTACTGAATCACCATCTTGCATAACAACTTTTATAGGTAATTATACATTTATAATATCAGATGCTGGGAAAAGACAGAAAATGTTTATAAAAATGCTACTACGTAATGTGCAGACCATACCGACTACATAAGCCATTTGTTATTTTGCAATTCAAATCTAATCACTTATAACTGCACTAATTAAATATAATTGACTGAATGATGGAATAACATTTTAGAAATGTATGTATTATTTTCATAATAATTCTCGGATAATACCTGAACCAATACTTTGCCAGTGAGTTCAAGCCAGAGAAAAAAATCCTACAGGTCTCTTAAGATGATAAAATCATCATATTTTCAGGTTTAAAAAAAATGATACATTATGAAATTAGAAGATAAAAATTTGAAGATTAGAAGACAAAAGTGCACAATTGCTAATTTAGCACAGTATAAAACACTAAAAAAAATGTTTCAAGGTTTTAAATTTACATTCAAGGAGACCTTTTATGGGTTTTTTTCATATCTATTATATTCTTCTGGAATGTCATGGAATAACTTTAGTCACAAAAACCAAAACCTATATATGTTATGTTGGCTCTCTACACAGGAACTCAGTTCTTTCTGTCTAAAACAGGCAGTTTTAGCTTTAAATCTTGTGGTCACTACTTAACGTGAAAAGATCTAACACTGCTATTTAGCAAACCTAAAATAAGCCCCTCAAATGTCTGTTTGGTAGATATTGTTCTCAGTGCCTGCTTATTGTGTGACATATAGGTCAAAAGCTGTATATACTTGTGCAACATAGAATGGAATCACTGCAAAGTCCTTTTCTACAGCTTGCACTTGGATGTCTGCAGCTTTAATCATGGACCTCTACCTTCAAAGCAAAGCAAACAGTCCAACTTCTGTGTCAGACTGACTCAAAATCACAATGAGGATCATCAGTGGTGATGAAAGCTGAGGTTTTTTTGACATTCATAGGTTTGTGCACTGAGAATTTGTTACTCACGATCAGCATCTAAGCATGCAGTTGTACTGGTATCTGATGGAAGAGATTTGCTGCAAATCACCTCAACAATGGTGCGTGTTATTGTACAAAACTGTCCTTTACCACAAAATTTAATTTAAGTTGAAGGATCAGAGTTTTAACACCGTGGAGGAGATCCAGCACGTTGCAGATCAACACAGTTCTTGATCTAAAAACAAGCAGCAGTCCTGGAAGCGATCGTTCCATTCACGTGGCCATAATGGAGATAGCAGTGAATTTTATAAAAGGTGAGAGTTTGCTTTTTATGACTAACGTGGATAACATAAACCTTCGATCGCACCTTGTTCGAATAACATTAAATGTCTGGTTTGGAAATGCATGATAAGACGTCAGTTCTACAGCAAGCTTTAAAATGACATCATCATCAGATTTCTCCAGCAAAACAACCTTCAGTCCCATGAGATTTTTACAGCACCTAGTATGACAGAGATGATATTCCTGCCAGATTTTCAAGGAAATAAACACAGAAACATTTTCCAACTAATCACCTTAACAAATCACATCATCAAAAGTCCTCTCAAACCATCCTCTCAACAGTCTTGTGCTCTGGCTAAGTTTCATGATGTTGTCTGCTGAGAACCTAATGCTATAACAAATTGAGCCTATTCTTCATCTGAAAACATTTTTTACTCCATTTGCTTTCCATCTACACAAGGACTTATTGGCAGAGGCTAGAATGCAAGTGAGATTTTGATTTGTTTTATTATTATGTTTTGGTCAATTAGTCTGTTGAGATGTTTGCGGTTTAGAAAAATGACATTCTTCTTTAGTGCTCTAACACTTGTGGCGGTACTTTTAACCGATGCAAAAACCATATTGTATGCTAAAATATTTGAATTCAATCACACATATTTTTCCAGTTTTACAAATAAATACCATTTCATTTACACCCAGTGTAGGAAACCTCAAAAATACATTGCTGTGTCAAAATATTACTGCAAGTTCATCCATCAGAATAAACATTTTTAGCATTAGTGATTTGATTTGCACCATTTACCAGAATATCCTTTAGAAAGCAGTCCAAGTAATGTCTGCTCACCAGTAATGCTGATGTACTGAATTTATTTTAGGATTTACTTTTTCCCCTCAAATCTTGATCCTAGATTATTTAACCATTAGAAACAGTGTATGACATTAACCCCATGAGGGACAAGTGGCAGAGTCATGCTAAGAAGTAGTTAAAACAAATAATTAATACATAATTAGGATTTTATAAGCATTGTTTTTTTGTACCTGCTTACAGTTGACAGTAATGTGCTCTGTACATTTTTCAGATCCTAAACATATTTTTAGTAACATAATTACATTTATATTATAAAACACAAACGGAAATATGACTGAACTATAACTATATGATAAAATCGAAATCTTTACCAAGTGTGTAGAAGGACTATGCTTGTACATGCCATGCAGTTTAGACAGCTTACAGTGTCTTTTTCAACGTTTCAGTAAAGGTTGCCAGTAAAGAGAAGATGCTCAACATCTGGTGGGACTAAGATGTTTACATTAGAACTTCAAAAATGTTTCATGTTGGGGGATAAGAAAATCAGGAGATTTTAGAAGATAAAAAGGCAATGTGTCTTGTAATATCTTCAGTATTTACTCTTAAACACTGGAGACAGCTGTCCTTCATTTGCTTAAAACAAAAACAAACATCTAACATCACCTGAATCCGCTGGATCATTTTTAACATAAATATGCACTGAGACGTTGGCTTAAAATTTTTACCGCTGACACAAGTTAGACTAAAAGCAATCAATTTTTGATATTTCTATAATTGACGTGTACTTATTTTGTATACACATACATATGATGAGTGAAAAATTTAAACTCAAGGCAAATCTAAAAAAGCATCAAAAGATGCCAGTTGCTTAACATTATAGCAGAATCAGCTACGGCTTTGCTTCAGTGTTGAGATTCTAATGTTGCGATGAATGCACAGGAGTCTTGGCTCAGCTCAGTTCCCATGTCTCTTCTAGACCTACAGTAAAGGAGTTTGAAGGCAGCAGACTTCAGCAGGGGTAGCCTAAGTAATGCAGAGCCAGGCTATTAGTGTTGTGAGTAGGGCATGCTGGCTCAATCAAACCCTGGGTTCCCTACTCTGCCAGTGGACAGACCAGGCCAAGCCAAACATCTGCTCCTGGTTAGAGGTGTCGGCTCCTGCCATTCACAGCAAAAGTTCAAAACCTCAGGGAAAGATTTCACTTGGCCTCTTCTTGCCTGGGCCACTGCAAGCAGTCCTGTACTCTCCCTAAGGGAATGCAGGTCTGAGGAACGTACCACGAAAATTCAATTCCAGTTTTCCTTTCCGTGCTTCGCTCCTTTGACCGAGGCAAATTTCATTACACACTTATGGACTTATAAAATTCCTTTAATAACAAAGTGCATTGTCCCACAGACCAGGGTTCCTTTAAAGCCAAATCGCACCAGAGCAAAAGGGCTTTGAGGCCAACCATCTATAAGAACTGAGATGCTTTAATGCATGAAACACACTCTACTCCAATTTTTTTCCCATCCTTTTCTTTCTATTTTCCTTCTATTTCTTTACAACACATAAACAGTTGTATAATATGGTTAAGACATAAAATAAATAAGTTAAGTGGGTTGCACTGCTTAAGTGATGAAAGGCCATAAAATATCTTACATATTTCCTCTGTCATCTTGTAACAATCAATCAGCTGGCATCTAATAAAATCTCCAAATAAAAACCCAAAGCACCAAATTACTGGATACTTAAGCCAATTAACAAAAACAGAAACAAAGAGAGACTCTGGAAAATGAGAAAGAAAACAATTTGGTCACACATCTAACATTATGCCTCTATTACTCTTCTAATGAGCCAAAAAACTTTACGGAGGTGACTGATTTTAAGTTGAAGCCAAACAGCTATCTGTTGTTGGTCTCAGTAAAAGTAGGTTACCATCCTAACATTCAAGCATAAACTGGCTTCCATATGTGTCCGTCCAAGTTCCTAATGTTTTCTTTTTTAGAGATTTACAAACAAACAAAATACAGGCTCTGATAGTGATGTGGGTTCTGACTTTAAGACTTAGACTCAAGGCTCTATCTGATCAAAACACACAGCCCACCGTGCTTCTCTCACTTCAGTTTACAACATTTTTCAAGTGTAAACAAAAACCCACACTGTAATCCATTACTCCCTAAAGCTGCTCAGTGATCAGAATCTTTCACAATAAACAGAAATGAAAACAAGCAACAAAAAAAAGGAAAAAAGGGGAAAAAATACAAAGAGACGATTCCCCTGTGAAGTCGGTTTCCTTGTAAGACTTTTTAGCAATTTCCTGCAACTCTGGATTATGTTGTTTGAGCACTGGATTTGTTTGTTTTTTTTGGGATAAAGTCTATGAATCGTTGCTGTGGAAGGTAGCTGGGCACCTGCAGTTTTAATCTTTCTAGAGGACACGATACTCAGCTTTTGTCTGGATTTTCATTATAGAGATCTGAAGGAAGGAAACAACTAATGTTGTTTATAGGTAACTATATCGACACAGAGCATGATTTGACATACTTGAGCCACTTTCTTTGTAAGTTAGAGATGTACTTGATGCATACTCATGTTATATATCTACAGACTGTATTTAAAAGATGGATATGTCTCAGGGTCTGAAAAGTGAAGCAAATGTGCTTTAAACCTGCAGCATTACTAAAGGACGTGGCGTGCACTCGCACTGTTAAAAAACGTAAGTCGAATTCATCAGAAGTCCAAGAAAAATGACCCCATTAGTTACTTAGGGCCAGATTTACTGAGGAATTAGTGTATTTCAAATGCAAAAAAAAGACATGCTTTCTTTTACGTTAAATATTAGCAAAATTAGCAGTAAACTGCATGTTGCAAGCATTAATAAATCAGTTTTCAATACTGATTTATTATTTGCATGTTCCCACCTCCTTCATTCAATGTTGTTACTGTGTTATCTTTCTATTTAAAAAAAACAAACCAAAAAAAACCCCCATCAAACCCAGTTTATGCTGGTACAATTTAGTTTAAAGCCTTCTTCAGTACAGCATGATTTTTTTTCTTTTTAATTAGGCCTTTTAGACAAAAATGGGGTCTGATTTGATTAGTGGATGTGCTATAATAGACAAATCTCCATCTTACTGCAAATCCTGGACTTGTCAGTCCATATTTCAAAATGTTCAAGTTGGTGTTTCAGAACAGTATTTTTACCAGCCACCAGGTGAAGTTATCCATATTATACATACAGTTTATGGTTGGTTGCACATCAGAACTTCAAGATAATAGATGTGTGAAAAGATAACTCCCAGACTGAATAATGCATGTATGTCATGCATGTCCTGAGCTTTTTAATGCAGAAATATTGCTTTAAGAACAGCAGGATTTGCATAGTTCAGAGGCAGCTGTTAACAATGAACTGATATGACTCTGTAACAAATCAATGAGTCCCAGTAAAGTAGCAGGTATATTTGAGGATGTTGCCTCAACACAGTAATTCTTTCTTTGAATTCTCACACTGAGGTACAAATTTATAATGGAGGAATTGCATTATACTGCTGTTTGTCATTTGAGTTATGTGTTGGAAAACAACTTACAATTTACTGAGCCAATACTGAAGCCACTTAAAAAAAATCTGGCATCAATCTTCACTTTGCTACATCACTTGAATTATTTATTAAATATATGAGATCATTTTGGGATATGTGGGTCAGTGAGTAGATGGAAGAGGACAATAATATATATTGTTAAGTAATGGGTTTCATAATCAAGAATATTATGCATTTTTTTCATTTGTTTTGTTTTGTTTTTTGTTTTACAAATAACAGGGTCTTCAGACACCACCTCAAAAACAATATATTTACACATAAAAATTTAGGAAGTAGCTTCTTTACACATCCCTCTAAGGCACCTAGATGTCCTCTTTTTATGTCCAGGTCAAAGGTCATGGACAGCCAGCAGCAAGGCCCCTGAAGCAGATAGAACTTGCCCTTTATTTCCTAACCACTTCAACAAGGAGACACATACTTTCTCAATTATGGTGTTTCCCCTCCTTTCTTAGTGATAACAAGTTTTTTTTAATAGTTTTCTAAAGGCAACTGTGATTTCTTTTAAGCTATGAAAATAGAAGTACATCAGAAACAATATAATATGGTATTTTTATAAACATGCCAAAAAAAAATCATTATAAAAATTGACTGTCCTGATTTCCATCCATCAGTGGTAACAAGAAATTGACACAAGCTAGTGGGTTGTGAAAGATTTTTGGAAACACCCTAGTTATTAAAGATGTTTTTGGAAGGGTGCTTTGAAGATGTTATTTGTGCTCTGAGGCTGTTGGGAAATCTAACACTTGTGAAGCTACTGATCCCTGAACATTTACAGGTTTGCTCAACCTTGAAGGCACAGTTTACACCACAGGTGTTGGCTTGTGCGATGGATCTTAAGTGCTGGGCCTGGCTGAGATGGTAAAAGATTGTTCTAGAGAAAAACTGGAGGTCTCACATGAGTTGAAATGTTTTATTCATCTTCAAGTTTTGCTCTCTTTTTGCTCTTTATACTTCCGTTTTGATCAGTCTGTTGGTTCACTTCTCACTCTATTCATTCCCCATTTTCCCCCCCTTCTCTCTGCTCTCTTATTCTTCACTCATGCTCTTGTTTTCTCATTTTGAGAGTTGAGGGCTGTGCTGTGAATCTCCAACTCAGCAGGACACCATGGAGTGATAGATGGCCTCTGACAAGGTCCAACACAATCCAACATATGCTCCAAATGAAAAAAAAGGAACAGAATTAAACAGGGTCCACAAGTGGCCAAAGAAAAACATGCCAAACATGTATGAAAGCAACGTTTTTTTGAGGGGGGATGGGGTTTAGTGCACGATGACACAATAAGTTGAATATCCCCAGTGTTAAAGTATGAACACAAAGTATGAACCAAAGAGAGGAAAGAAACAATTTATCCAACAGGAATAATGTGAATGATTATGGTTAGAAAATATTGGGTGCAAATCACATTAAACTAGAGGAAGAACGTCAGTCTGAAAAGGTGGTAAGCAGTCTCATCCATATTCTGCAACTGTGCATATATATTATATATCTAAAGTTACATTTACCACTGCAACTAAGTATTACAGAAACGTTAAGCAGAATGTAGGAGGAAAAAAATAATATTAAAATTATTCAGGTAAAACATATGAAAATATTTTATTTTAATTTCTTAATATAAAAATGTAATATAAAAGAACAGTGTTTATGTACTCATGCTAAAATTGACTCAACTCCTTAGATACGTACTGATGACGGCTCAGCCCCGCAAAACTGTATTCTCTCGCTACAAGAAATAGCAGACACTTTCCTGGAGCACACACACGCATGTAGCAATGTTGCCAACATTTGTGCGATGCTAATGAGTGTGTTAAATTCCAGGGTAAGTAGTTGAGAGAAGAAACATTAGCGTAACATTCTTAAACACCAAGTCAAATCACCTCTCTAAACAGCAGTTACAGCTTTTTAGCCCCTTACCAGACCCTATTTCCAGTGCAAACTGTACACACAATGAATACATATGGACAGGCACACACACAAACACACACACAGGGTAATCTCATAAATAACGGATGACAGCCTAAGAGTCAAATTAAGGAAATAAAATGTGTCTCACTGGTAATGAAGGAGGCATGTTTTCTGCCTCGGGATAACAACTTCATCTGGACCCATACACACACTTACAGTCTGTATAAACACACACACACACACGGAGACCTAGACACACATATATTCAAGAGGTACCAGCATTCCAGCAACAGAGCCATCCCACTGGTACAAGCTTGCTCAAAGCAGTCAAGAACACAGTGCCATGATTTGAAATTTGACACAAAACGTATGTTTTCTAGAGCTCTGAAGAAAAATGTGGAGGTTGGATGTCATGCCAAACAATCACGGGAGAGGAAGGACTGCTTTCAAACATTTCCCATGCATCAGGCTATTAAAATGACATTCGTTTGCAGGTTGCTGGCACTTGTCTCGGGGCATATTGCAAACACATGGAATTACATGTTATGTCCATCCATGATTTAAACACTGGGTATTCTTTCGATCAAGGAAAAACAGACACTTCTGGATCTGTGTAGGCCATGTGGAAAGAGTAAGGAAAAAAAGTAGGCTATATGGCAATCAAACGTTTGTCACGCTGAGATTACATCACTGGTGATAATTGTAAACTGACATGTAAGAATGAGAAAAAAGCACTTTATAAATTCAGCCAAACACACATAAAAAAAAGGTCACACAAATTCACATGTAGTCATGTTCTGACTGAGCTCCTTTGTCTATAGATAATTCACTACTTTGAGTTATGCTGTAAATGGCTCTGTGTGTGAAACTGGTTGCAGTGACGTGCCGCAGGGTTTAAGTCTGGATCCAAATCTTTTCAGTGTGCACATGAACATGAATAATCTAGTGATGCAAGTTATTTAGAGAATGGTTGTTATTACAGATACACTTAAAATGAACATGACTTTAAACACATCTGCGCTAAGATGATACACATGGTGACCGAGAGGACAAATGCAATGAAGTAAATCCCTGAAAGCCACAAAATATATATAAAAAAAACTACAAAGAAGGTTATGGTTCTGAACAAAAACCCAAAAGAAAAGAGCATGTCTTGTTTCAAAAGATATAAAAGCAGATGGGATACATTTTAAGCCAATAGGTAAACTAAAGTGCAGAAAATTTGCTCAAGGTGTGCAAGTAATGAAGACATTAATAATTTTACTACTCACTTTAAATTTATGGTGTGTTTTTTTGACACATGGATCCCTTTTGTAACTATAAATCCTGTTTTTGTTAACTGGTTTTCAGGCAGGTCATTGTCAGAAAAATATTGACTTTTCAAATCAAGTGTGTGCCCAGATTTCAGCGTGTGGATACCAACAGTACTGTCCCCAGTCTGGTTCTAATGCGCTTTCATAAGTGTGTGTATTGCATCTAATGTAATACTGCAAAAAAACAACAAAAAAAACCAAAAAAACAAAACAAAAAAACTACTATGTAAAACCTAAGACCGGAAAACAATTCTGAATTTCAAACAGAATTTAACGCTAATTTGGAAAAGCTTATTTTGGGTATTATCATAATAGGCTTTGTCCAGTTTGCAGTTACTGCTTGAATTGGCAGAACACAAAACAGTCCAATTTAAATATTTCTTCTTTGCAATAAATAAAAAGTTTAAAAATGCAAAATAATTTAATTAAAATTTGTGAAATTACTATTGCAAAACCTCTTCAACACAAACTCCATATAAGACAGCAGTAATTTTGCTTCACCTAAGTGTGAGTGCAGTTTGAAGGCAGAAAAATACTTAAAACTCACACTTCACGTATCTGTGAAAAGAAATGCTATGCTTCTGACTCCCTTAAGCTATTGGCAGGACAACACAGCAGGGTTCTAGCATCGCTTCTTTTAATAGTACAATAAAGTAAACAGCTGGGCAATACGTTGCATGAAAAAATATGCACACAACCTTTAATGTTTTTTCAACTACCTCCACTCTGTCCAAGAACCGCAATAGCTGCTCATATCTAATAATATCATTATGGATATATACAAATCAAAGCAGATTATATTCACTCTCCTGCTGACATGGCAACTGGCTGCACTGTAGTGTTACCGTGTGAAACTTGGCAGGGGAAACTCTCATAAATCTGTATTCAGCAGTGAGCTAAAGATGGTCCGGGTACTGAAGCAGCTGCAACACCAAAAACCAAATCCATTACAGTTCACGCAAAGTGTGAACATACTAACTGAGGCAATTTTAAACAAAAAGATGAGGAAGCCGTTGGAGAAACACTTCTGGTCACTCACGAAAGAGTTTAAAGCATACGATTAAGAAGAGGAGTGATAAAGGTCTGGGAGAAGATGGTGAGCAGAACAAATACAAAGAATAGAGCATGTTTCCCAGTGCTGCGAGAAAATGTGTTTTGATTTTTTAAAAAGAGAAAGTTATAACTAGAGGCTATAGACAGCTGTGCCAGTTTGTTTTGATGAAAACATTTTCAAGCCATTCACAGATGTTCAGTGAATTCCCCGTTCTGTTCCTAATGTTTGTCTTTCCAGATTTTTAACATATTCCTGTATGTTAGTGTCTCATTACGCTTTCTGTCAAGAATTTCATTTCAGTTTTCACAGTTGTACTGCACACAGGATAGGAGTTTTTCGCACAAAAAATCCGATTTGATATCTGAGCTGGGGTGAAATATTTCAATATGTGTTTACACATTTGATGTGCAGTTTTACATCAAGTGTGTACACAAAAGTACAGCTGGTTTCACAAGCTAGAGTGCAGCAGTGTGTACAGTATTAATGAAAACAGTCAAACGTAATAATCAAAGTTTGCATGTCCAGCCCTGTTCATATTTTCTAGCAGGCTTAGAAAGGCTATCCACTAACTCTGTGGAACATTTGAGATATGCATACAGTGAAATTCTCCTCTATTCTCCCATATGTTGCAACTCAGAATCTGAACACTGACTAAGTCACTGAAACATACAGTCGTTGACAAAAAACCCTTCAGTTTTACATGTAGACTTCATGTTTAGGTAGAATTGTACACACGCCAAACAAACTACGTGGCCAAGATTTCATTTAAGCACAATGACCTTTATCAAGTGCACAAGAACATTTGTTGCAAAGAATACATTACATAAACATTAACATATTTCACTTTTCTGTCATTCTTCTCATGTTTCCTGGGGAGCTATGCATCTTTCTGTTAGCGGTTTCTAGCCTTGATTGTGCCAACTTACAGAGAGAGGCTCATGGTATTAGTGTCTGATCTACTCTCAGTAATGTTTGCGTATACCTAACAACTGATTAAATCCCATAAACATTCATGTCACTTAATACTGCGAGTGTGAGATCAGACTAAGAAACAGAGAAAGAGTAGAGGCTAAATTGTGACGTCAGGCTCCAAACCATCTGCTAGATCATGAAGCCAACATTTGACTCATCTTACATTAAAATAATATTCTTAAGTGTGTCATCTCAAACCAAAATTTGATCAAGTGAAGTGGTCATCTTTGTCTCACTATACTCAATTAAAATAAATTCATCTCTATGTACCATCACATAATGACTCCTCTTTGCAATAGTTTGTGCAGGGGACACTACTAATTTAAAGTCCTAATAACTTTACTCCTTCTGCAGTGATCTTCATTCTTGGCTTCTCCAACAAGCAACAGCTGGCTTTAGCAAGGACCACAAAACTGCCAGTTATCTTGGAGTTTGACATCTTGCCTTTATGAGGAAATCAACTGCTAATCAACTGCCATATTTCATCAAGATACTTCCTCCCCCAATGATATAACTATTCACGCATGTAAACATAAAATAACCAACCAAATAATACTATTACCTCAGTGTCTGGGTAGGGCTGCATTGAATATGACAAATATTGATTTTATGCAGTTTTTGCAAAAGGTATAAGAAATCATATCATAATATTCATATTCAGTATTGCCTAAAGACAGACTCTGCTTTTTAAATTTTAACAGCAAAGGACAGTGTAGCTTTTTGTATCTCTGTCACCATATATATATATATATATATATATATATATATATATATATATATATATATATATATATATATATATATATATATATATTAGTGTAGGCACAATGCAGTTTCTTCCCATTGGTGCAGCTGTTTTCAGCTAGAACTATAAAAACACTGATTAGATGAGTTCTTTTTGCATTTAATGTCAAAGAAAACATTTCAAGATCATTGATACTTTTAAAGTAAAGTAGAAAACTTTCCATTCACTCTCCTGCAAGCAGCTGCAGACCTCATTACTGACAATGTCCTCCTCTTCACTCTTGCTTCTCAGATTTCTCTGTTTTTGGAAGATTTTCTTCTGGTTCCTATTCACAAATACTGATCTTCCAGTTTTATATGACAAGAATAACACAGTATAGGAATTCCTAAATTGAATTGTGTCTATCCTTTGAGTATTCAATACATGAACGAGGTTTTCAATGTCCCAAGTTGAACGAACTGGTCGCTTCATTCAGTGTAAAACATGCCTATCCTCATGTGAAATCAGAATAGCTAAACTAACAGTAAATATAAGAGAGGTGTTGTGTTATGAAGAAAAGGAAACTGATAGAGTTAGAGAAGAAAAAGTAAAGCAAAAAAAGAGAAAAAGGTCCAGGAAGTGATCCTTGATGGAGGAATATTCTCCTGCAGAGAGACATGAAATGACGCTCGCCATGACCTTGTCTAAGGTCATGGTAATTTCTCAACTTCATACCCCAGCTGAATGTGTCTGCGCATGTAAACTCAGAGTGGCCCCATTACTGATAGCTCTAACAAGCCTAGGCCAAAGGTCAGACAGTGGTGAGTGGAAAAGGATGGAGAGAGACTGTTAAAGGTCTTTAAAACACCACCTGCCTTTACACACACACACACACACACACACACACAAACACACAGATCTTGACTAATTGTTACCAGACCATATTTAAACACATCCTTAGTGCCTCTGAACCCCTGTTTCTCTCCAGCACAGAGATGAAGTTTCTGCACAGATTGGACTTTACACACAAACATGTTCACACTTTCAGGACTTTTTCAGTGTCATCAGCGTGCATTCTGGTGACTTATTTCTCAACTAATGGTTGCTCAGTTCCACATTTTTTGTTTTTGCACCTTTAAAAGAAACCAATAGCCTCACCAATTTCCTTAATAGATTCAAATAATTGCTTTTAGCTTAGCCTGTGTTTGGAAAAATTAGATGTTTTTGTGAAAAGACTTTCGCTAAATTAAGTGCAGTCTGATAAGAAATGTGGCACCTGCGTAAAACTAGCATTACCCTATGGGTCTCCAAACTGAGGTTTTACCATTTAAAAGGACATGATTCTCCATGAGTCCCAAACACTTAAAATGTCTCAAATCTAGGAAAATAACAATTAGTTCATATTCACAAAAGGTTAAATGTATCAATATTTTAAGATTATACTTCATCAACTTGCTTCAGCAAATTTAAAAACAGTTTGAAAACAGTATTTACAGGATAAAATAACATATCTTTTAGTCATTGAGACAAGCTGTTGCCTCTCCTCTATGCTGCAGCTGCTGCTGCTAACATCCTCTTTGTGACAGGAAGCAGCAGGGTTTATGGGAAATGTGGTCTTAATTTTGAGCAACATTAGCACTATACTACATGTAAGACTGGGACTAGGTGTCCTGATCATGTTTTTTTAAGATTATGGCTATTTCTTTTTCAAGAAACAGCAACTCAGACAATATCAGAATGATAATGCAAATGATGTCAATGCATCACAACAACATTGTGTGTGTAATAAGTATTTGTTGAGATTTGAACTGCAGAACTGGATACTCCAACACTATTTTCTGCTGATCTTACAGTTTCGCACAGTAGTCATGTTATATGCTTTTCTGAAATTATACAAGTTGCATGTCTCAACAAGCTTGGCCATAACATCCACATTACTAGTTGCTCGTACTGTGTCTTTAAATTTGTATTCATATGAGCACCATATGACAACAATGCAAGAAAATATAATTACGTAATTGCTACCAGCATGTTTGATCAACAATAGATCTGGCTGTTAAAAAAAAGACAAAGAAACAAACCCCCCAAAAAACTTCAAACTCTCATGCACAGTAGATGTCCAAAAATGCTGGAACTCTGTGTAAAATCTTCAGTTCCTGCAGTGATACAATGAAATACTGCAAGGCCATGGGGTTTTTTTTTTTGCACAGTCAACAGATCAGTATTAATGATAGGGTGCTACAGTAAATAACTCCTGACCTGAACTTGTGAACTGACCCCACACCGGAGCAGGTACAAATTCTTCTTCTGTGTATTTGCCTACTGTGATAAATGCGATATGTCTGTGTTTTCACTGTTGCACTTGAGACTATTTGAAAATATGCAGCTGATGTATGGTCTTCATATCTGCCTCTATCACTCACACAGCAACACACAGAGGGTCTGTCCCAGGGAAGTAGTACAGTCTGAATACATGAAAAATACTCTGTAGACCAACTCATGCAAGGCTTTTTTGTTCTCTGCATGTTATGACCAAAATATTAGTGGCACATTCAACGGGGTTCAATTAACGTATATTTGGATTCTTTACATAATTTATCAATGACTTTAAGATTTGCATGGCCAAATATTTTTAATGTCTCCAGACAGAGAACACGTGGTCATGTACATCACTGTATCTAATGATTCCCTTCAACTCAGGTCCCTGCTAATTCCCAAGTCCAACATTACTTTTCCAAAAGAACTTACAGGTTTTGAAACTCTTTTTTGGGTGGTTCAGATTTTGGTATAAAAATCCCACCAACCCAAAACACAATTCCAACCCACTGACTTTTCAACATGCTAACGAAGATAAAAAGGGCGTGCATAAGACTTAACCTTCCTAGTAATCAACTACAATTTTATTTTGAATCCAAAGTCCCCTGAAACCAAACAAACAGCATGAATTAATTATTGCTGACAGATGCAGCCAATTTATTACCAAGTCCAAGTCTGTGGACTTTTCTGAGCAGTACAATACTTTTAAAACATAAATCCAATATTTTACTTTTGCCTCTGTTACTATCCTCTCCTGCAGCTTCTTATTTCCATCCCAATCAATCACAAAGGAAAACAGATAAGAAATGCAGCCCACCCAACATCAAGACGTCAGAGTTCCTTCTGCGGTCAGGTTGAGTTAACTGTAACCAGCGAAAATGTCAGTGCTCTGTTTACTTGCCTGCTTCTGCACCCCTATATCCATCCTTACATTCCTCCTTTACAAATTACATTTGTCATTCTGAAAGCTGATGGTTTACACTGGTGTGCTTTGAACCTCATGTGAGTGCACATGCATGTGTATGAACAAACTGCAGACAATACGCCAGGATATGAATAAGTGCCAAAAAAGGCCTATTTTGTGCGTGCGTGCGTGCGTGTGCGTGTGTGTGTGTGTGTGATCTCCTACCTGTTATTGTAATGTTGCTGTAGATGTTAGACAGCTGCTCTTTTAGCAGAACAAGCTGGGTGGTGGCTGCCTTCTCCCTCTGCAGCTCCAGCATTATATCAGGATGGCTGGCCAGTTTGCAGCCCTTCTGCTTGTCCAGTGCAATGTCACTGCGCACAATATCTGAAAACCAGAATGAATGGAAAAAATTATTATTTTATTAATATTTTTGCCATAGAGAAACCTATGTTGCAATTTTTCACCCCAAACTAATTGTACATATCTTTTTTTATTTTATTTTAAAATTGTAATTTAACACTGAAACCAGAAGGCTGCGGCAGTTTAACACACTGCCAAAGCCAGAACATAAAGTTATATCTGTAACCCAGTCTGTTACTATTCAAAGAAACACACGTGTTTTATTGATATCTAGCAAGACTAAGTATATAGACCACCTCCTTACATCGCCATTTACATCCTCAGTTGTGACTTTTTTTTATAACACACATTTATCTAAAATGAATACAGTCTAGTGCTCTGCCTTTATCATGTGTCTAACATGAAGTGTGCGATCAAACTATTTAAATAAAATTAATCCAAGTTAATTTTTAAAGTGTACACATTAGGGATGCGTTAAACTGTAGTCCACTGGGTTATACTAAGACGTGTTTCTAATATTTTTTCAACACACTTTAGTGAAGCCATATAAAAATATCTAGCCAAATATCTGCCGTTTTTTAATTTTTATTTATTTATGTTTTTTTTGTTTTTTATTTATGAAAAACAGAATATTTGGCTCTGCGGACCACGGCGAAAAGCCGCCATTGTGACATGAAATGTTAGGTAAACACAGGTGTTTCCAACAACTTTAATGAAGGTTTTGTGCTTTTAAGGTCTGAATCATAATTAAGATGATAACACCTGTGTTCATGTCATAACGTCCTGCTGTGAAAAAGGCATAACCATACTATAGGATCGATATATTAAAAACAGTTGTAGCGGCTAGTAAAATTATTTGTTTTCTAACTTTTCTTTTAAACTTCTGTTTCTCTCGTCTTCGCTTTCGTTTTAGCTACGAGTCCTTAAACTGGCAGCGTAGCACAGCGTTTTATGAAGAAATAGGCAACCCTAGCTTCAGAGGATTTAACATTCCCTCAAAGAAATGGGGACTGACATGAGAGCAAACATTTAATCATCTTCTAAAAGTCGGTCTAAAATAAATACTGGGGCCAGAGAGAGAGGAGAAAATGTCATGTCTAATCACCGTCCTCGTAGTTTTTCAGATAGTAGTCTGGTCCCGGCCCTCTGAACTTGGCGAGGTTCTTCTGGTTGTTGAACTGCAGGAAGTCTGTTCGCTTTCCACCAAAGCGCAGAAACGCGGGCGACAGGCCTCGCGCCAGGGTCACGAGCCGCTTGGAGCTGCGGATATGGGACAAAAAGAAAACACTTCAGCAACTGGGTGGTTTTTACAGACTAGACTCACACGTTAAAACTGCTAACCTGTGTACATTTATAACGAGGGATATATTTGTTAAAGTCAGTAAAAAGTCGTCGTTCTCTGTGATCGTCCTGTCTCCCGTTCTTCAGTTCCGTTTACTTCAGACCATCCAGCTATTAAACAGATTAGCTACAGAAGAAATTGGATTTTCCCGTAACTGCTAATTTGCTGCAGGTCTATCATAAAACTTTTTCCCCTCGTCTGCAGACCCACGACGCATTTGGCAGCCACTACAGCAGGTAGTACAAGGCCATAAGCTGATGAACAAAGGATTAAAACGACACACACACATGCTTTGTGTAGTTGACGAACAATTCTATCCTCAATATTTTAAAAATATTTTTCCCAACTAACTTGCTGTTTCTTTACCTATTTTCTTTCATACACTCAAGCTGCCTTTTACTTATTCATGTTCTTTATTCACGTGAAATAGAGGCCGATCAAAAGGAGCGTGTAGTCCATACAAAGCTATTCAAGCTAAGTTCATATTTAGTGAGTATGAAGTTTTCATTTTTTTAAAAACTAATTCATAGTATAGAGAGAGACTTCTACTTTGCTCGATTGTCAGTCTAAACCACATAATCCAGTTCAATTATGAAAAATGCGGAAACGGCCCACGAGTCTTACTGAATTTTTAATTTTGGTTGATCACACATATGAATCCTCGTCATTTCAATGTAAGGGTAACAAACAACAATACGAACTACAATAATAATAAATATAAAAATCAAAGTTGGAACAGTGGTTAGGTGACACGTAGAAGTGTAACGGCTATGTGAATAAAATATCAAATGTTGTCATATATTTACTGTAAAATAATAACCGAGAATGGGCCACGCGCGGATTAAGATGTGCTCATTCTTTGTCACTGAGTGATTTCCAGTTTATATAAGAAGCTGTACCGAATAACATTATCTGGCATTACTCAATACATGTCATAGCGGGCCAGAGACTTCTTAGGGTATTGTCAGTGTGTTTAGTTTAAACACACTTTAAAGTTATTATTGAAAGTCTGGGTTTTAATAATGCTGCGCTTCATTAGCCAAAATATTGTGACAGTGGCGCGGGTCGTGGTCTCAGTCTGTGCTTTCCTCCAACTGTTCAGAGAAATACTCAGGGTGAAAAGTCAGCAGTAAATAAATAGTTACCCTTCATTATTAAAAAAAAAAATGCAACATAGCTGCCATTGGAACCAGTCGATCTGTTCTTTTAGTTATTTTCAGAAGGTGAAAAGTAGATTGGCTAACTTATGAAAGTGACATTTTGCATTTTAGATTTAGATAGACATTAGATCATTTTTATCAAATCTTGATGCAACAGTGCACACTGTAGACTATAACAGCTGCAACCTAAATGGACAGTTTTTGAAGGAATCGTCCACTCTCAGTGTAGTCTTTTTTAAAGTTAAACTTTGCGAACCTCAGTCAGAATCAGTATGGAGAACTGGACTGCTTGGTTCCCGGAGTGAGAAGGAAACGTGCTGGATCGATCCATGACAACTCAGACAACGTGGCTGCGTGCGTAATGAATAAAATAACCTCCAAATATTTTAGAGGAGGGCACCCATATAGATCGATGTAGACGACAAGCAGGAAAGGGTTCTTTTGTACCTCAGAAAGTCCAGCCATCCGTCTCTGATGATCGAGGGGTCCAGTTGGAGAGAGAGGAAGTTTTCGTTGAGGACTCTGATTGAACTGCGGGTGTTGACATCCAGGAGAACCAGCGTCCTCTCCAAGAAGCCTTGGCGCTTCCCAGCGACTGCAGGTCTCTGATACGTAGAGGAGGACGAGAGCACCGACTGCACCATCAAAATAAGCAACGATGCCAGCCACAGGGAGGGCCATGGGAATACGCGCGGACAGGATTTGGGCATCTTCTTGGTTTGGAGAGCAGGGGGATCAGTGTGCGCAAAGAAGCTTAAAGGTGGAAAGAAATCAAGCACTAAACAAACTCTGCTTCCGAGGAGTTCGATGGCGGTTCTATACCTCGGTCTCATCGATCTGGATCTGTCTTCCTGTCTAGCTGTCTCACCCCCTCCGCCCCTGCCCCCCGCCCCTCCGAGTATTTCTGGGAGCTGCACGCAAGAGCGCACGCCCCGAGCCAGCCTTTCCCGTTGTGAGAGCAAGAACTGGTAGGAGGAGAGAAGACAGTACCGCCCCTCTAAGGTTCTCCGAGGTATGAGGACAGACTACTCGAAAGTCTTCCCAGTTCACAAGTATAAGAATTTAGTCTTACGAACTATGATTGCAGTTTTTTTTCCTAAACACCGAATACAGAGGTTATTGTTTTCTGAAGAAACTGACATTAATCGTTGTTTCTTAAAACGCTGTTATAATGGTAAAATCAAAATCAGATTTTGTAGAAAACTCGAGTTCAGTCCAGTAATTAAGGTATACTCAAATACCAACAAGTAAGAAAAGTACACATTTAGAACCGATTAAGTCCTTTGGGCGAGGATAAAAGGCTTTTTTCCTTAAAAATGATAAGCCATGGCGGCTGGTCCTTTCGGAAAGATAATAATCAATCATTTAAAAAAAAAAAAGCTGAAGAAAAGCAAAACTTGGATTAAATGTATGCAATACTGTCATATGAAAAAAATAATTTTAGAATAACCATATTGATAGCGCAATGGGAGACTGTATAAAGATCTTCCAGAAGTTGTGCTTAGACTCACCTAAATTCAGGCTGACCGTACGCAGGCCTCTAATCGCCTGGCCAAACTGAAAATCTCAGTTGTCCATCATAAGAAATTATTACAGCAGAGACGTTTTACGTCGTATTTCTTAAACTAAACGTTCCAGCAAAAAGTCGAAAATATTAAAAGTAAAAGAATCTCGAGGCTGTTGTTCAAAAAAACAAAAATTCAGCTTCAAAACAAAAACAGATCTTTTCAGCAGCATAACTCATGATCATTGCAAAGGCTCTGCTTTCTTGACAAATAGATTATTGATTGCACATTTTAGAGATGGCACTTGGAGATGCCAGTCTGGATATTTGGCCTCTTTTCAGAAGCATTCAAAACCAGTTTGGGATGTAAGTCTTCGCACATGGAACTTACCTATAAATTCTTTATATGGCTTTAGTCCAGATGTTCTTGGGATACTTGTGAGCAAGCACACACCAACCAAAGTGCAGGCTACTGCGCTTCCCCCCATCCGCTTATTTCTTTTTTTCCAGGGCGCAATGCGCCAAGCTCTCCTCAGGCGATTGTCGTTTAAGGTCACTGCTGTCTCACAGATGAGCAACGAAGTACTTAAGAGAAAAAATGCACAAAGTTAAGCTCAATTTAATCGTTTCTTTCCGGTATACAACACCTACTCACGAATCCACGAAGCCACAACACAGAATCATCCAAGCAGTCAGGCTTTAGGTTTAGGGACACAAAAGTTCCCCACAAAGCAGATTAAAAGATTTTATTTGGTACAAAGTGGGCTGATATTTCTTAGTGTCGCTCACGAGTGTCAGAAACTCTGACGTAACGTTCTCCGTGGGGTGGTAGCCTGTTTTCTCCGGCCTGTTAGAAGAAGCAGACCCACGGTCAACAAGAGCAGCAGAAAAGCACAAAGTCTGATTTTCCGCATTTCTTCATATTGTCAGTTGGCGCAGATAACATCATAATTAACATGCGCTTTCAATTCAACCACAGTTTTAGTTTTCAGTGGAAAAATATTTAACATTTTTATAATTAGATCTCAAATGCGTTTTGGGACATCTATCTCACCCTTGAGGATATTTTATTCTAAAAGAAGGAAAACGGAACCTTTAGCCTATCGAAACAGCACTATCATATAATATTCTAAGAGGAAATGGCATGGATAATGAGGATGAGTACGCAGGAAATTTTTGTCTATTATATTTTCTCTTTGCTGTTGTTTTAGTGAATGTTAAACTCCTTTACGGCCTACCGATCGACTGTACTGCTGAAATTTGAAAACGGTTTGGTTTGTTGTTTTTGGATTTGAAACTCAAATTTAAACCAAACAAAACAGCACGGTGACTTTTTACACTCTCAGCTTCTCCACGGGCCGGTATAAAAAGAAGTGAAAAATGCACAAGTTATATATAAAGTTATGTTGTTAACTCTAAGCTGTCAGTGGAAGAAGAAAAACTTTCTAGGAAAATATTAAATCAGTTAAACATATTCAGTGAGGGAAAATAGTCTGCTACTATTACAATAGACTAGTTCTTCGATCAAATCTAACCTACTCTAATTTCGTATTTAATAATTTGAAGGGAGAGTTTAATCATGATGTGCGGTAATGTTCTCGTTGCTTCTTTTGAATGTAAACTTTACAATAGTTTGTTCAGGAAATGATTCGCAGCTTTAATTAAACTGAGTATTTTTCTGTCTGTTTTGTGTTTAATGTTAAAGACACTGCTGCTGTATAAAAATCAAGATCTGTTGCTGCAATCATGGGAAATTATTGCTTTGTGAGGGGAAAAAAAATTACTGACCGCAGCAGAAAAGCAGCACGAGTTATATCATTCATCCAGCAGGGTGTTTGAATAAAAGAATAGAGCATAGAGACGTTTAAAAACTTTCTAAGCAGAATTAGGTTTAGACAAATACACTGAATCATCAGAGCATTTTCGGCGACTTTTGTTGGGCGGACTCAATGGCCTCCAATGCGTTTATTTTGATCGATCGTGAAAAATATCTCATGTAAAACATATATGGTCGACATATTCATACATCAGCATAATCCTTAACGATGCGAATTTTTTTATACGCATATATTTTTTGGTTTTGTTTGGCAAACTATTTAATGTGTAATTTTATCAGGAAAATTCTCTGTCATTCTAGGATGACAGTTGGAGTGACAGTTTTATAACTTGTTTTGCTGTTTTTTGTCGTCTGAGTAAAGTGTAGCAATGACTGTTTGCCCTTTGCGCCTTCAGTTTTCTGCATCGTAAATCCCACAAACCGGTCACCGAACTGAGATGCGTTAGATCTGAACCAGCTGATCACTGAACTGTACATAATAATAATAATAATAATAATAATAATAATAATAATAATAATAATAATAATAATAATAATAATAAAAATAATAATGGTAGTAATAATAATTATAATGATAGTAATAATAATAATGATCTGTGGGACTTGATTGTAATTATTTATTTGCAACTTAGTTTGTTTTTACAAAAAATACCAAACGAACAAACAAGAACAATCCTCTTCATGTCAACATTTAAACGTCATGAAAGTCAGTAAAACGTTGTTCCTTGTCATATAATCTTTAAACAGAGGCTAATATTTCCAAAGCGTATAGAAGTTAAAAGTGATATCTATAATATATACATATATATTTACATATATATGAAATGTGTGAGTGTTCTTTTAAAGTAGATTTAGATACAGCGACACTTTGTTTTAATTTGTTAAGGGATGCGGTTACTGAAACACAAACTATTATAACAGAGATTTTAGAAACACATTACATTTATGTGTTTATCCTGAAAGGCAACAAAACACCGAAAACAGGTGGCGATGCTGCCATCTAGTGGGGAGTTTAAAATTGTAAATGAAAAAATTACTAAAAATAATAATGAAGTCTGAGCTCTGCACTAACGCACAAACTGGCACACAACACAACGCAGCATTTCTTTCTATTCATTTGCTTACTTGATACACATCCCAGTTTTTCTCATTTAGTTTCTTTTTTGTATTCAGCTTGTATATCTCTACTATTTAGCAAGTAAATATCTTCCTCTGGCGTAGCTGTAGGGGCTCTATCGCATGAATCATAAATGATTGGGCATTTCCTGCTTTCTATTTATAGAAATCAGCAGAAAGCAAATAAGCGAGGCTTACGTCAGGATTTGTCATTTATATTTAAGGTGCCAGCTCACAAACACACACTTGAATTCCTCTCTCTCTCTCTCTCTCTCTCTCTCTCTCTCTCTCTCTCTCTCTCTCTCTCTCCATGTTACCCAGCTGCTCCATCCATCCCATCCGCAAACCACGTGACCCAGTTCTCCCGTGTCCTTCAGCGGCTCATTCAGCATGATGGCTGCGGATGCTGCGGATGCTCTCTGCAGCATCCTGCATCCGCGCCGGCTCTCCCTCCTCTTTCTTACCGTCACCATCTCCTCCCTGCCGGCCAAGACAACGGCGCTGCTCGGCGTCCGGCCTGAAGACACCCAGAGCGGAGAACTGTCCGTGCAGGACGGGATACTGAGGGCTATCGAGGGGACCCGCTTCATGCTGAGGGTTTACTACTCCGCTTCTCCAGGTACCGAAAATCCCAACAGCCTGAACATCAGCGGCAGACCGGACGCAGCACCTGCCGCCCCGTGGATCGCGTTTATAGAAGAACCAGGTGGGGACAGTGGAGATGCAGAAAGTCCGCTTCTGTCCAGGGGGAATCCATGCGAAGAGGAGAATGCCCGGAGCTCAGACATCGAGCTGCTGGGTTCCTTCAGATCCACCTCAAGTCATAACTCAGTCTTAGTGGAGCTGCTCGCCAAAGACCTGCGCAGAGACGAGGTGATCAAATACTACTCCATGTGCGCGTTCGATGGAGTGAAATGGGAGCACTTGAGCACCAAAGACTTCTGGTTGGCGGTGGTGGAGAGACCTCCAGAGGCAGATGCTTGGCTGCAGGCAGGAGTCTCTGTGCTCTTGTTGGGGCTGTCTGCTCTGTGCAGCGGGCTGAATATTAGCATGCTGTCTCTGGACCCGGTCGAGTTGCGGGTCCTGCAGAACAGCGGCACAGAGAAAGAACAGAAATACGCGCGAAAAATAGAGTCAGTGCGTAAACATGGCAACTACATCCTTTGCACTGTGGTGCTGGGTAACGTGCTTACAAACACGTGTTTTGTGGTGTGGATGTGCCAGATCTTAGGAATGACCGCTCTCTCCACTGCCTCATGCACTTTGGGGATATTTTTTATTGGCGAGATTTTACCTCACTCGGTGGCATCCAGGCACAGTCTCGCCATCGCATCCAAGACCCTGTGCGCGACCCGCCTGTTGATGCTGATATTTTTCCCCATCGCCTACCCGGTCTCCAAGATTCTGGACATTATGCTGCACCAAGAGATCAGCAACTTTTACACGAGGGAGAAACTGGTGGCCATGCTGCGTGTCACAGACCCCTACCACGACCTGGTCAAAGAGGAGCTCAACATTATCCAGGGAGCCCTGGAGCTTAGGACCAAGACCGTAGAGGATGTGCTGACACCGCTGTCAGACTGTTACATGCTGTCCTCAGATGCTGCGCTGGACTTCTGCACCATGTCGGATGTGATGCAGAGCGGTTTCACACGCATCCCTGTTTATGAGAACGAAAGGTCCAACATTGTAGACATCCTTTTTGTCAAAGATTTAGCCTTTGTGGATCCTGACGATTGCACTCCTTTGAAAACAATTACTCAGTTTTACAAGCATCCCATGCACTGCGTCTTCAGTGACACCAAGCTGGACGTGATGCTGGAGGAATTTAAGAGAGGTAACTCACTTCACTTTAAATCATATCAGAGGTTTGGTCTCTGCAGTCTTCATATCTCCCTGTGTGTCCTGTCTAGGACCTCTACACAACTTATGAGTAAGAAGTCAGCTGAGCATGTGAGGCGCCATATGTTTTAAAGCAACCTCCCACCAGTTAGGAGTTAAATGTTCTTTGAAGTGACTGTGCACTTAAGAACTACATTTTCAGTCCAGAAGTCAATGTATACATCAGCCCATTGGCTCAAAGTGGGCCTGCCAGTAAAGCCCTTTGATCCCCAGAGCAGTGAGAGACATATGTGAAATCTGATACTGTGTCACACAGTGTGTTTGGTTCAGCTAGAGTTTAGAGGCTACCATAATAGGGTTATCTTAAGAATTTATGTGATGAGAGAGATTTAAGTCGCCTTCCCATGACAACACTGTGAACTTCATCTGGCCCCAGGCTCGGTACCCATTTCTATGCAAGTATCAGTTATCGGCTCCTCACTTAAAATGCTTGAAATGCTAAACTGTATCAAAAAAGGAATTTTGCACGATTTGCCTACACCAGAATTCATCTTTCTCTCTTCTCTGATAGCCATCTTTGCTGATAAGTGAATTGACAGCATTGCCGCACATGCAGTGATAACATCAGTTTACTATAGAGGAAAAGTGCATTGCCTCTCTTTAGGGACTATGTTCAGTCTTGATAACATTAAATATGATTCAGATTTAGCGCTCAGTAGCAAAAACCTCTGACTCCTCGACTGAAAGTGTCACATTGTAAAATAAAGACACACTGCCACAGCTGTTATGCAAGGAAATCTGTTTTATAGACAAAGAAAGGGCAATACATGTCTGCTGAATGCAGCTGGCCTTGGCAAGATAATGAATTATGTTGCCACTTACAGTTCAGGAGGTCCACTACACTTCACCTTGCCTGGGATTATGAAATATAGCTTTGGTCTGGCACAAGTGATCCATGAGCTCACACTTGACCCACATGTGTGTCAGCATCGCTTGTGTGTCTCTCTTGGGTGTGAAGCCTGGTTTCACCTTTAAATTATTTGTGCACACTTAATTGTCAGCCCACTGTGACTTTGAAGTTCCTTCCACTCTGTAGGTCATCGCCAACCAACCCTGCAGAGCAACCATGAAAAATTCAGCTCCAACCTTTCCCTTCCTCTCTCACCTCCCTCCGACTTTGCTTTCATGGCTAAAAGCCTCCTGCTGGTCAGGAAGCCTGGCTGGAAGCTGTGATGATGTCTCACTGAGATGGTTGGTGGGCAGAGGTGAGGTCTGTGTTAGAGTAAAGAATGGAAATGTCACCAGGAAGATACTATCGTCTGCAAACATACTGTTGAATGGAGAACTTAGCCATGCAGACAGTTAGCATTTTTCAGTTTTTCAGGCCTCATAAACATTCAAGTTGAAATAGAAAGATTCTCCAGTCTCAGCTACAATTATCTTTTTTATTTTTTAAAGTTGTTTGGTAAAAAGGTGACAGAGCAAGTGAAAAGATAATGCAATCAAACAAGCAAAAATCTATCAGACAAATATAAGTCTTTCCAAAATCGATAGCAAAGAAGCTGCTTTTCTTGTGGATGTTCATGCTGAAAAAAAACCCCCTTTATGATTGCACAGCAACTCAAAAATGCTTTCTACAGTGTTCTTTAGAGGCATGTTTTTCTTTGTCAGCCATCAACAAAGAGAATACTTAATGACCACAACCTCAGACAATTCAACACGAGATACAAAATTCTGCAAACATCTAAAATAAAAAAGATGGAATGCACTTTACAAAAACATACAAAAGGAAGGCCGGGGGAGTCGTGGAAAGCAAATCCTAAGGATTGTTGAAATAAACATCAGGCTCTATCCAAATGAAAGAGGAAATACCAGAGAATAAAAAGAAACAGTTCATGAGTCAAAGCATACCACCTCATATGTCAAGCATAGTGGTATTGCTCTTATGGCTTGGGTGTGTATGGCTGCCAAATGAACAGGCACGCTGGCTTTTATTTATAACTGTCTATTTATTCATTCTGCTGGTGAAGGGCCAGGATAAGTAGCCTGCTCACTCTGAATCATACGCATCAAAACTCTCAGGGTGAATTTTTATCATGCAACAGGACGGTTATTCTAAACACATGACAACAAAGAAATTTTCAGGGTGAAGAGGTGGGATATCCTTAGCTACCAATAAGCAGAATCAACTGATTCCTGAAGACCAGAATAAAAATAGTAAGACTTCACAATGAGTATGGCTCGTTTGAAGATGGCTGCAGTAAAATCCTGGAAAGCTTTACCATGGCACCTTCTTGTGTTTGTGGGTCAGAGCCTTCAGGCTGCAAAAGATTTTAAATATGACAATTATTATGTTATCGTTCATATTATTTGTGAACATCCAACCCTTGGAAAGTACACTATAAGAGGATTACATTCCCAAACAGTTGCTCGTATATTGATGCAAGCCTGCTCAATGTAAAGCATTTGGCAATCAAATTGACTGAGCTGATGTACGAAACCTGAACAGAGCAGACTTCCATTTATACATTTAGGCTTTTGCAGCCAGTGTTTTATGCTGCTGTAAATATTAGATTTTTATTAGGAAAAGGCAAGGTTATTATTCTTATATTATTCTTAAGTAATAGTAGCAGCACCCCTATAAAAACACTGCATTATAAATTTTACTAGAATGCATTAAAGATAATAGGTTTTTCCTTTTAATATTGCTTTTGGTTGAACTCTAAACAACATTATATAGATTTATAATACATTTATCATGTGTGTGTGTATATATATATATATATACACACACACACACACACACAAAGTAAAGACTTGTATCTAAAAACAGAACCGAATAGATTCAATTACACATATTTTGGAAAATAAGCCACTTTAATACAGCATCATCCCTGCAACGACTCAATAGAGTGAATGTCACAAGAAGTCAACGCCGCAACTACACTACAAAAAATAGGCTCAGACTCAATTAACAAACCACAGAAGGTAGACACAGTTTAAACCAACTGTTTTCATAAGCTGTTTGTGCACCAGTGTAGAGGAAAATTACTGCTCCGGAGACATAAAATGAAATATTTTATTCCAGATCTCATTTTGGCTTTAATGCTGTGGTTAAATAAGCAGATAGAAATAGGTACAAACATGCACAATCTAAAACACAGTTTTCTAACATAGACTGACGGAGCCACAGAAAGTGGTAGAGGAGAAACGTTTTGCAAAAGGGACAACCATGGAGGACCCAGTTTTGCTCCGGGCATGTGTGTCTGCGTGTGTGAGTAAGTGTGCGTCATTCTGCAAGAGTATTATGTAACATATGAATGATGTAATGCGGTGCCCAGGCACATCAGCAGCTGAGAGCAAATCCGTCGCTGACTCACCTGAGCTCTGCAGAGACATAGACCTGAGTGAGTGCAACCTCACCATCTCAGTCAATCCCTCACAACCCAGAGGTTCATGTTTGGATATGAGTGCCAGTCAGTCAATCAGATTTTTTTTTTCTCTTGTTGCAGTGGATTAAAGCATTTGATCCATTTTATCCCTTGGCGGTGATCCCCTAAATCGGCCCATCTTATTTGAGCCACAGATTTTATTCAAAGTGAGGCTGGAGACTTTTTCATGTGTCTGTTGGAACCTGTGGTCTAGTGACATCATTTTGGTTAGGTAACTTATTTGGTCACCAGACTAACTCGTGTTGATGAAAGCAGAACAGACTGATGAGTTCAGCATATTTCAACATATCTGATTTTTAAGTGAGTGGAACAGAAAATAATGATAATAAAAAAAAATATCAATATAGAGCAACTTGTTTGTGTTGATAATTTTTTTTTTTTTAACTTTTCTGTCCTTGTATGTTCAAGTTTGGTTGCGGCGTTGACTTCTTGTCACATTCGCTCTATCGAGTTGTTGCAAGGATGATGCTGGCGAGCTACGTCATTGTGTCCGACAGGCTTGTCGCGTTCAGCTAAACACAGTCGCAGTGAGCCCTCGGTTTGCTCATGGATGTGTACAGATGTGCTGTGGGTGTGTGTACGTGTGGGCATGAGTGTTTACCGAGGCGGCAGCAGCATGGGCAGTTTATTCAGCAGATGCAGGCATCCCCAGACTGATTGTGTAATCTCTGTGTTTACGTAAGGAAGCCAAGTCTTCCAACTGTCAAAGTGTCTGGAGACTAATCCCCCAATGTCCACTTTCTTTTTGTCTGAGAACACAAACAAGGGCAAGTCTGGCATTGAAGTCATTTTCAATTTAACCTCTGGGATAGATCCCTCAGGTTTTTAGTTGGTGAATTAATGCTGATTTTCATCTTGACTGCACAGAGCCAGTTGGAGGCTGTTGACTGGAGTTATTTTTATCTGCTCACTTTGCCTCTCAGCACATTGCACGAGCAGTTTTTAGCCCGAGCTCCCATTTTGAAAACATTCTAACCTGTCCTCTTCTCTTTTCTGATGACTGCAGGAAAGTCCCACCTCGCAGTGGTGCAGCGGGTGAACAGCGAAGGCGAGGGAGACCCCTTCTATGAAGTGATGGGCATCGTCACCCTTGAGGACGTTATAGAGGAGATCATCAAGTCTGAGATTGTGGATGAGACAGATCTGTACAGTATGTATAAACATAGTGTTTATGAAGCTCTGCATCAGGGCTATCTTATTGCTTCCAGCTCCCCTACTGAGAAGATTTTCGCTTAATTTATTGCAGCAGCTGTCACATTTTGTTCAGCTTTGTGCTCTCCAGCAGTCACTGGAAAATGCCCAGATAATCAGCATAAATTCCCATACCAGTTATTAGGACTGCAACTAATAATGCTGTAGTATGAATTGTGAATGGGTTGGAATGGAATGGGGTTTTTTGTGGTCCATCTACTTTGCTATTTTCTCATCCCGCTATTGGTTCCACCTTCTCTCCCCTGTTGTTCCCAGCTCCTTCCTAATTCTTAATTAAATAATGTGACTAAATGACCCAGTCTCTTCAGATAATCGCCATAATCCCCTTATTTTTTAATTGGCTGGAAACACTCTCCACGGATTCAAATGAATTCAAATGCAAAGCTCCCTTCATTTCATATCTAGTCCAGTCTGCACCTGCTTTCGCTCACTGAATTTTAGTTTCCTTTGTTATTCTCCTGTACATTTTCACAGCAGTCCCTGCTCTCAGAAGACAGCAAGATATAATATAAGTGTGCTGCAGTTGAAATTATATACAGTGTCTAAAGCAGTTTCTGTGAGTGGTGCACCTGTGTGTCTGCATATAATGTTTGTGTGTTTATATATAGCACGAGGGACCTAATCTCTTCGAGCTTTGTCATACAGTTTTTTCATGAACCCAGCTGTTCTAGAAATAATATTGTAGCAATAATGCATTTAATGAAAAATATATAAATATATATATATATATATATATAATACTCTGCAGAGGATAAGCCAATTTATCAGTCAGAGGTTACAGCACTGGATAATCTCCAGCTCTGTACAGCTTTAGATGAATATACTAAGCATGCTGGATATAGAAGTGCACCAATTAATTAGTGCCACATCAGAGTAGTTCCTAATTAATTATAGTGCAAACAAAAACAATGACCTCGCTCTGCATATATGGCACATTAAGTAATTAAACCTAATTAATGAGGTAAGAACTCTTTAGCTTCTCTAACCTATCATCAGAGAAAATGCTACATTTTTTTACGCACTTTCTCGGATTTGTTTCTGTTCATAGCTGATAATCGCACAAAAAGGCGCGTGTCCAACCATGAAAGGAAACAGCAGGACTTCTCTATCTTCAAAGTGGCAGAAAATGAGCTGAAGGTGAAGATCTCGGCCCAACTGTTGCTTGCAACACACCGTTTTTTGGCTACAGGTAGCATTTGTGTGTTTGTCTCCATGAGCTGAATGCTAAGCATTTGCAAATAACATGAGAACAAAGGCCAGGGGACGTGGTGTTTCTCCCTTGACTTGTGTTGTTTCACAACAGAGGTGGAGCCCTTCAGGCCGTGTCACCTGTCAGAAAAGATCTTGCTGCGACTGATCAAACATCCCAGCGTTGTGCAGGACCTAAAGTTCAACCCCAAGAACAAGCACGCTCCTCAACACTACCTCTTCCAGAGAAACAAACCTGTTGACTACTTCATCCTGATCCTGCAGGTACTTCTAAACTGATAAAAAAAAAAGGGTTTGAATAAGAATTAGGAAGCAAGCAACAATTATCTGTGTGCTCAGCATTGTTCTGGCAGTGAATTTGCATTTGAATGTGCATTTTTCCCTGCGTGGGACGCTCCATTAGATGAGTAATCAATTGACTGTTCACATTATTAGCGCAGTGCTCAAACCTAATCCATGTAAATGGCTGTGTTAATCTTGCAGGGACGGGTGGAGGTGGAGATAGGAAAAGAGGCTCTTCGGTTTGAAAACGGAGCATTTTCCTACTATGGCATGCCAGCGGTCATCCCACCACTGCCTATTGGTAATTCACTGGAAATATGAAGCAATATGGATGAGTAATTTTGAAGGATCTTGCATGATGAAAACATGCAGTGCATTGGGGGAGGTGAAGTGTATTTCCTGCCTTAATGCCACCCTGTGTCTGTATAGTGTCAGCCTGCTGAGCAGCAGCAGCCGTGGGAAGTAAGTAATTAAAAGAAGAGATTTCAGAGAATTTCCCAGTGGAAGGACATGACCTGCACAGGATTATATGAAATCCAGCTAAGACTGCAGAGCAAGTCTTTTGCTTTCTCTCCCTGGTTTCTTGTGGCGGTAGTGTGTACATTTTTTACGTGTGATGTTCAGGGTGAGTTTAAGCTATTTGCGAGGCCTCATTAAAAATCTGAAAATCCCTACTTAGGACATTTCAGAATTTTCTCTCAAACAGCTGCACAATCATCACATCTCAAAAGAGCAGCTTTTTACAGTTTTTTTTTCTCTCTTTCCGACTCATCGCTCTGCATTGAACTGACAAAAATAGCTTTTCTCGCTATTACACTAGACAGTGCTGAACACAAAAACAGGCAGAAAACAGTGTAGATGAATTAAAAGGACCTGCATGACCTTCCGTAAAGCATGCTCAGTTACTATTCAAATACAATTTTACTGCTCTCTTGTAAAGCAAGAGAGTGAGTCACTTAAAATGCATTTGGGGTTCAAAAATGACTTCATTTTCCAAGCATGAGGTAAAAGATGAGGGTGGCCAGTGCAGCATACAGCACCATGGAGGGTCCTGTTGGACCACTTCACCCACTGTGTGAGCAAAAGTTGCAGCACAAGGGCTCAGTTTTTGACTTTTGCCTGTATTTTTAAGTTGTTACACACGAATCACATCATGAGAACGATTGTTGACGCTTTTAATTTTTATCAGTCCTAGAAGTCTTTTTTTAGCCTATTTTTCTGACAAAGACATTACCCGTGGCTGCTGTGCTACACTGAAATAAGATGATTAAGCCAAGGAGCTGAGCCAGTGTGTGTCTTTAATGTAGGGACAGCAGATTGATTAAATGTGGAAGACTGGCATGCACTGTTGAGATCGTGCCTAATTTCTCTTGACAGATTGCTGGTTATTCATCATTTGTTTTGCATATGAATGGCTCATTAAATGAGGACCTTTTTAACACTGAAGGAAAGAGATTAAAAAAAACATTATTATGCAATGGTTTTATTGTATAATAATAATATAATTTATGTTAGCTACAATTAAAGTACCTCAAGAATAACTAAAACTTGAAGGAGAGTTATGAGATTTGCTAAAATGAGCTTAGAAATATAACTCAAGACTTTTTCCTAACTGACAATTGAACATTTTGTTGAGGTATATAGAAGAAAAAGACATTATAACTTGGACTTGTTTGTGTGAACTCTTTATGCTTATTCTGGTTAAGGATTTTGACCTTTACAAATGATGTATGTAGAAAAAAACAGACCTCAAAATATGTTTCCTTCTTCTGCTCTGTTCAGGTCAGAGGTATAGCTCCCGGGCCAGCAGCCTGAACCAGTCGGATTCATTACTGAGCGGAGGCAGTGTGGGTCAGCTCACTGCAGGTGGAGGGGTCTATTTACCAGACTACTCAGTCCGGCAGCTCACAGACCTGCAGATCATCAAGGTTACAGACGGCTGCACACACATAACCCAGAAAAATATGAAGAAAACCACTGTTATTATAGGCTAAATTAAATCTCTAATTTCCTGCGCACTGAAGGAAAAACTTGGGACCACAAAGGAAGAAAATTTTTAAGCTCCCTCCATTTAATCTTAAAATTTCCCAAAAATGCTTCCGCTGCTGCTGGATTTGCCTTTGATATGTCCTGATCCCCATTTCTGACTGAACACAGACATCCTGTCTCTAACTCTCCCACCACACAGCCTCTTTCCGCTAATCACTGCGGATAATTGAGCTCCTTTTCAAGCATGAATATCTTAACCTTAGATGATACATGTGCCCTCTCACTTCACCTCGCCTCCCTTTTCTTAAACACAGTGCACGTTTCCTCTCGGCCAAATGCGCAACTCTTAACGGTGGCTGCACACACAGATCTAACGCTGATGATAATGGCAGATTTCTTGGCGGCCCACAGATCACCAGAAACCACTACCACAACGCCCTAACGGCCACCAGGATGGACAGCAGCCCACAGACACCAGAAGCGGTGGACACTGATGGCAAAGGGAGGCCTCCGGTCCCAGAGGCCCGCTCACACAGCATCGCCCTCCCCCTCACGCACACACACACTCGACTGGGACTGGCACGCCTTGCACATCTCCATCCCCATGGTGGCCTTCGCAGCACCTCGCAGCTCAATGAAAGAAACCGTATTGTTCGTAAGTAATATAGATGCCTTTATTTAACAAGAAGTCAACTAAAAACTGTAATTTGTTCATGAGGCGACCGTGGCTCAGGGGGTTGGGAAGCGTATCTGTAACCGGAAGGTCGCCGGTTCGATCCCTGGGCTCTCTGTCCTGGTCGTTGTGTCCTTGGGCAAGACACTTTACCCTACTTGCCTACTGGTGCTGGCCAGAGGGGCCGATGGCGCGAAATGGCAGCCTCGCTTCTGTCAGTCTGCCCCAGGGCAGCTGTGGCTACAACCGTAGCTTGCCTCCACCAGTGTATGAATGCGAGAGTGAATGAATAGTGGCATTGTAAAGCGCTTTGGGTGCCTTGAAGAGCGCTATATAAATCCAATCCATTATTATTATGAGATTTTTCTCAGGCAGCACCAGGTTTTTACACCACCTAAACTTGAAGTATGAGGAATTTCCTTGTGTTGGTCAAATTTTCTTTCAAAGAGGAAAACAAGCTTTAAATGCACAAATTGAAGTTTGTGCATCTGAAAGCAGGGATAGAGAATTTTAAAGAAACACCATTGATTCATTTAACTATTTTAAACAAACATACTGATGGCCCGTGATGTGGAAACACAGCTTGATGTTCCCCATGTTGTTATTTGAAGATGAGCTATATAAATAATTATGGCAAAACTAAGAAATTAAATGAAATCAGCTGCTCATAATAATAAAAATTCCATCCTCTAATCGTCCCCTACTTCTTCATAAGTATGCATGTGTGAAATCAGCACATAACTTGGAACAAATAGTTTATTTTATACAGTACAAAGACTTCTGTCCCTGTACACCACTGCAGTGGACTGTAAGTCAACATGTGATTGAACTGCAGACTTTCAACTTCACTTCAAGGGGTTTTACAAAACGTGTGCGCAAACTGTTTAAGAATTGCAGTCATTTTTATACACACTTTCCCAATTTCAGAGGTTCAAAACTAATTGGACATGCTGAAATAAATTTAAAGAGGTTTTTAATACTTGAAAAATGAAAAAACTTGGCTGCCTAGAACACGCCAAACGTTACCAAATGTGTTTGCTCCCTTCAGATTCTCTGCCAGGCCTTTTCTGCAGCTGGTTGTTGCTTGTTTGTGGGTCATTCTGCATTCATCACGCACTGATGAGTTGAGATCAGGTGACTGACTTGGCTATCGAAGACTATCTAATTTCTTCACCTGGAGAAAGTCTTTGTTGCTTTTGCACATAATGAGCGGATAAACAGTGTGGCATGTTCTGGATCATGAGCCCTTTCTCTCCTTCTCCACATTTTTCTCTTCCCACCATAACCATACAAGTTCATCTTGTTTTCATCTGGTCGAGTGATTTTTTTTTTTTCAGCACAGTGCAGGCCCTTTTAGAGGTTTTTTGGCAAAATCTAATCTGATCTTTCTATTCTGGAATGTAAATGATGCTTTGCACCTTGTTGTAAACTCTTGAATTTCCATTCATGAACAAGTCTCTTGATTGTAGGCTTTGACAGTGATACAAAACCTCCTCGAGAGAGTTTTTGACTTGGTTAGATGATGTAAAGTTGTTCTTCAGCTAGGCCTTTTGGTGTTGCTGAGGTTACCAGTGCATTCACTCTTTTTAAGAATGTATCAGATTGTTGCTTTTACCATCTCTGTGAGGTTTTTACTGTCTCTAATGATGCGAAATGATGGTGTTTTTTTTACTTGCATTAACATTTCATTGGGCCTCATATTTGAAATCAGAGAAAAGCTTTAACACAGAAATTCAACACTTTGAATCGGATTCATTCAACATATTTATGGAGGGCACTGACAGACGTAAAGAATGACTCACAAACGGCAAATATTCAAAATGACTCACTCACAGGAGTCGTTCAAATGTGACATCAACCAATCTGTACTTGTTTCGAAGCTTAAAGGGGTCCCGCATACCATCTGTCTTATGCAGTGTGTAGCCCGTCACCCACTTTTGTGTGCTTGTTAGTTCCATTAAGAAATGTCACGGACAGATGGCTCCACTCTGGTTGTCAAAAAAAAAGTGTCTACAGCTTTAAATTACCATGTAAGAATTAAACTTCCTCTGCTAGTTGTAGGTCCTCTTTTTTACTTTTAATCCTACACTGGGTACTATTTTTAATATTCAGCCTCCTCTTGGAGGCCCCCAAAACACTTAAATAATACTAAGCTCTCTAGCTCCCTCTTCAGGTAGAGTTACAAATATGCTGCTTCTCGTTTACTTGTTTAATTTCATTTTACAGGCAGTAAATCCGATGGGCAGAGAAGTCCAAATGATACCGTGTTCCTTCGCATGGATGAGATTCCCTATATCCATGAGGACCGGCCAGAAAGTCATGGAGAGGATGGTGAGTGCCACTCAATACAGCCAACAATCAAACATTTAATTTTTTCATCTTCAAATGAAAAAATTTTTTTTTCCAGAAAACGTTTTTTTCCATAAGTAAAGAGATGCATTCACTGGTCACTTTATTAGATACACCTGTTTCTGTTTAACACAAATATTTTTTCATGTAGCAGTAATTAGGCATGTAGACAATGTCTGGACAACCTGAGCATCAGAATTGGGAAGAGAGGTGACTTGTGTTGCATGGTTGTTGGTGCCAAAAACTGCTGATCCCCTGGAATTTTCCTACATAACCATGAATGATGATCAGAAAAAGAGAAAACATTCAGTGAGTGATGATTCTCTGGGAGAAAATGCCTTGTTGATGTCAGAGTTCAGAGGAGAATGGCCGGTCCCCTTAGTACCAACGTTTATAGGATAATGTGACATGTCACAAATCTCAAATGATGTCAGACTGTTCTACTGAACATGACAGTGAGTTCACTGTACCCAAATGGCCAGCATAGAGCTGAATCCAATAGAGGTCCATTTGGATGTGATGGAATGGGAGATTCATATTGTGGATGTGGAGTCAACAAATCTGCAGCAACTGGGTGGTGTAATCATGATCATTCCATAAAGAATTAAGGCAGTTCTGAAGGCAAGAGGGGGTCCAACATGGTACTAAGTGTACCTAGTAAAGTGGCCAGAGCGTGAATATAGCTCTGTATTTCCTGGTTTTCAAGCTGTGGAGGATGTGTTCATTTTGTTTACTTACGTCACAAGTTAAGGAATCTCAGTTTAAAGCTACTCTACAAAATCTTTTGCAGAACTTGTCACCTAGTGTGGGCCGTGTATCTACGTAGCACCCCCCTCCCTTTCACTCTCGAACTTTCTCCCTCAGATGTGCCTACAGAGTCTCAGCCATCCACCTCTCCCTTCATAAGCTCTTTGTCTCTGTCCAGCTCTGAGGAGAACATTGGCAAGAAGCTATTGCGTAAATTGAGTGAGTAAGCCATTTGTCATGAACACTAATGCGACAGCACTCCCACACATGCTGTCAGATGTGCCCCAACTTTTCTGTCAGACATAGCGACGGTGCCGAGTGTATCTTAGCAACAGGTGATGTGCTACGTCTTTCTCAACAGCCTGCTGCTTCCTGCAAAGCTCATTCTCCAGATGCAACTAAGCCATTCTGGATCACATACAATATAACACAATGACTTTTATCTATTTATTTGAGGCTGTAGTTCTGCTGTACTGTACATCTGATGTTATATTAGTTTGTGACAAGTTTAATTTAAAAGTAGTACAAGTATCATGTTTTTGGTCTTTATAAAAATGAGAGCTGCTGCATTTTCACAACATGTTCTCATCTGTTTCTAGGTAACAAGAGGAGGAAAAAGTCTCGGGATGGAGAAAACAGTTTGGAGGAAGGTTCAGAGCAACAGCCAGTGACGAGCTAGCACAGTGGCATGTAGGAAGAGGGATGACGCACACATCCTCTTCCTCTTTATCATTCACAAGATTAACTACATTAACTACAAACTCTTCGTATACCCCCTTCAACTCTCAGGATACTGAGCCATCTTATCTGCTGTAGCCATCAAAAATACTCAGGTCCCACCCTGGCCCACTTGATGTATAAAGCGTGATTGGACGGATCTAAACAGTAGTATTTGAGTCATCCAGCTTTGCACCAGTGCATCTTTTGTAGTTACTGGTACATCCTTCTTTTATATGTTAGCTCTATCCACAAGGTTAACATTTATTCATAACATTTAAACTGTAACTTGTTTTTGAATTTTGTCACTATAAACCCAACAAGGGCCTTAGATAGTATCTGAGCCAGCTGATACACTGATATTTATTATTGAGTTGTCATGTTAACAAGGCAGTTTCCACACACTGTACTGAAACCACTGTTTGCACAGGGAACTGTCCTAATGTTGCCATAAGGCGGCAAACTACTGCCACACAACCCAACACACACTAACCAGTGGCGGAAATAGAAAGCCAAACAATAAGAGCACAACTTTTTTTTAAGAGAAACATTGTAACTATATACCTATATTTAAAAAAAAAAAAGCCACCAATTAATCCTCAGCTTGAAAGACTACTTGTTGTATTCAGTGACTCAGCAACGTAGAAGGTTATAGTCATATACCTGAGTTTTTATATGGAAGTGTGAGGAAAGTAATTTAAAGATAGCAATATAAGTCCTCCTAAATACTGTAAATCGCTTGGACTTATCACTGCACTCCACGTTCATTCATAAAGTTCATAAATGTAGCTGTAAAGACACACCTTACGTGTTTCTATCAAGCAACCACCATTCCACCTTTTTTCCTCGGTGTCTTCATATTTTAGATAAACAGTCATTAATCTGTTGTTTGATTGCATTCAGTAGAACACATTGTCTTTTGTGCATTTCATAGGGAGCATAGAAAGTTGTCTATGTACAGTTCATTTCGCACAGGGTCACTCACTAAAGCTGCACACACCAATTAAAAATAAGCTAGGGGTTTATGGCATTTGGATCTTTGGGTTTGGGGATCCAGATGAACATTAGGGGCATTACTGAAGAAGAAGTTGCTACTTGCATGTTTCTCTGTGTTGCTTTTACTATAGAATTACCCCCTGCTTTTCCATATGCATGACTACGATGCATGACTAGGCTGCAGTACATTCTCAGCACTGAGACGCTGTTTGACTTTCCTGAATCCTATGTAGATTTTAAGATGGCTTACACATAGGCAGCAGATTTTGGGTTTTAATTGCTAACGTTGAAAAGAATCAGCAAATGCTGCCAGCTAATGGAGAAGCACAAAACAAGGCTGCAGACTTCATTGAAGGTTCCGCTTTAACAGCTACTAATGATGTACACGGGGATTGGGGAATTCAGAGGAAGCACAAGAAGGCTGCTCAAGAAGGAACATTTTAATAAGAAACAGGAAATAATCTCCTACTGCAATAATAAACGAATTGATTCCATTTAAATTGTGAGTTAGTCCCCCAGTGGACTACGCTGATCTCTTTTCTTGAAACCTTGAACCTGAACAGAGGGAGATTTGCCTGACGAAAGCAATATGACATACACTGACGTCAAGCCACCGCCTCTTTTCAAATGCACACAAAGGTGGTGTTCTGGTACGCTCAGTGATTTAATTCAATCTGCCTGGTAAGGCTAAGTACAAAGGTTATTGCACTGCTAAGCTTTTTACAATGACCCCGCTGTACCAAACACGCTGGGGGAGTGTGTTTTGATCTGTTGACTCTAAGTGTGAATCTGGAACTTTAAGGGTGAGGCTTTTACAGAATTTGCAGTTGGTTTTCACCTCTTTATATTTGTAAGGATTGATGTAGTGTTTGTTTGGGGTAAACTAACAAAGATACATTTTGTAATGCAAAATTCAGAGGAATATATTAGCAACCCAAAGATATCAAGAAATGGATCAATCATTCTACACAAGGGTAAATTAATTTATTAATAAATCTACTGGAGTATTGCTCTTGTCTGCTTCATTTGTCTTCATCTGCAGGGCCTGCTAAAGGTCGGTGCTTATATGCAAACACTATCACTCAGTTTCACACACATCTGTTTGACAGTTTTTTATTGAAGTAGTTCATTCATTTGATCAGAATGTCTGAGGACATTTTCATTGCTTAACAATACGTCTGTTTCGTAAATGCCCTGCGTAGTAGTGCGACAGCAACCTGGTTGATCATTAGTTTGTTTGTGCTGTGACAAACGAATGTTGCGTAACAGTGCCCGGCTGCTATGAACAGTCAACGTCCACTGGCAGGTACCTGACAGAACCAGAAACATCAAAACCCTTCAGCATGCAGTGACGACCCCAGGTTCACGGCACCTGTTCAGAACGCTCAGTGTCATTTGTGCTCACTGAATGTCAACTGGAAGCAAAAAAAAAGACTCTACAAATACAGATTAAATGTGAGGTCATTAGCATAGAGCTTTGTCATGAATATGATTACATAGTTCAGGCTTAAATCCTCCTTAGAACATTTGTTCACATTTAATCTACAAATGACAAACACTGCCTCTTTATTCTTCATTCATCGTCGGGGTGGTAAACACAAATATACAGATTAGTCATGTTAATATTCTCCTTTTCTCATTCCCCTTAACAACTCTTACTGCTGTCCACACAAATACTTCTATTTCACACTTTGAATGGATGAGTCATGAACAGTATAACATTTTTAGACTGTAGAGTCAGTGCTGCTGAGGAACCGTAATACAGCCACAGACTTGCTTCTAAATGATGCATAAAACTTGAAATACGAAACACATATTTTGAGCTACAAACAATACATTGGGGACTAAGATAAGGGTGAAAAATGATGAACACAATTACATAAGTACTCCAGAGTTTGGAAAATTGTGGCTCTTAAAAAAGATCCAAACGATCTTTGTGCAGTCTATAGAGAACTTGGTCCCAGCATGCATTTAGCCTAGCATAGCACAAATACTGAAAAAGAATGAGAAACCAGGGGCCTGTGAGCTCTCTGTGCACATGAGAAATTGTATTTGCTCCAGAAAAATCTGGAAACCTGGATGCAAACACATTCCCTGTGATCAGGATGGATCAGGAATGCAGCAGGAAGTGGTGAGAATTGGAGATATGGTGCCGTTCTTCTACTGGACCTTGGTGACGGCCTCGTGGATGGACTCGGCCACGTAGTCGATGTTCTTAGTGGTTAAACCGCACATGTTGATGCGACTGCTCGCCATTAAGTAGATATGTTTCTCCTTCACCAAATATTCCACTTGTTTGGCTGCAGGAAAATCACCAGATACTGGTTTAAGTTTTACTGACTGTGTTTGAATCTTTTAAAGATCTTTTTAAAATCGACCCCCCAAAAACTAAAACAACTTGGATGCCATGAAATTGTTTGTTAAACTGACCAGTGGAATGTGCATTTTTACTGAGCTGTGATTGTGTGCAGAAGGAAGTGATTGCTGTACTCACGGTTGAGGCCTGTGAAGCTAAACATGCCGATCTGGTTTGTGATGTGGTCCCAGGTCCCTGGTGTCCCCAAAGCTTGGAGCTTAGCTTTCAGCTGAGACCTCATCAGCAAGACTCTGTTAGCCATGGTCTTCACATTCTCTTGCCTAAAGTCAGAGAATGAAAACACTCTGCATGTCTGATATCGACTGCTTTTTAATATTGCCTCATGCACAGGTGTGAGTCATCGTTTAATGATGCTATTTTACACTTACCATTCACTAAAAAGCTCAGGTGAGGTAAGAGTGATGGTGACAATGCGAGCTCCCTGAGACGGTGGGTTGGACCAGGTGATCCTGACAATCTTCTCCATCTGGGAGAGAACTCGTTTCAGGTTATCTGCATCGCGAGCCACAACGGTCAGGTTGCCCACACGCTCGTCTGATGGGACAAAAACATGTCACAGTTAAACAATACAGCAGCTAATACCTGTTACCTGATGTGTAGGTGCAGTATCTGATAAACAGCTCCTCCTCTGGTGAATCTGAGACTTGCTTAATTTGAATTTTGTGGCTATTCCTTTCAATTTAACAGAGTTTTTGATGTATTCTGTGCACATTATACTCAGCATAATCTGAAAATAAGACCAATGTATATTAAGATGACTGGATGACTGAGAACCTTCACAGACAGATGTATATTAAGGTTACTCTTCCTGCAAAGTTTAATCCCTGCAGTTGATTTAGCTTGGGATTTTCTGTAGATTCATACAAAGCACACTTTACACACAGGATCACTCACTGTAGAGTCCGAAGTTCTTGGAGAACGACTGGGCACAGAACATTTCAAAGCCCGAGGAAACAAAGTAGCGCACCGCCCAGGCATCTTTCTCCAGACTACCTGAGGCGAATCCCTGATAAGCCGAGTCAAAGAACGCAAACAGCTTCCTCCTCTGGGAGAGAACCGGATAAAAGATCAAAGGGTTATCATACTGAGATAAACACTGTGCATGCAAAATAATATCCTGTTTAAAATGACACCTTTTTGCCAGTAGTGGCAGTTCAGACCACAGTACAGACAATTTGTATATGTTTGCATGCACTTTATACGCATGTTACCATCATAACTTCAGCGATTTGTTTCCACTGCTCCTGCGTGGGGTCTGTGCCTGTCGGATTATGGGCACAAGCATGCAGGACAAAGACTGAGTGCTCTGGACAACTCTGTGGGAAACGGAGATATGAAGAAGCAACGTGAAACCCAGAAGACCAAAATGTAGTAATAAGTGAACAGTATGCTGCCACGCAGTACTTACTTCCAAGTCACCAAGGAAGCCAGCCAAATCAAGGCCTCTTTTCTCCGCGTCCCAGTACCTGTACGGACGAACATCCTCAAAGCCAGCGCTGCTGAACACAGCATTGTGATTTTCTGAGAAAAACAGTAAGAAAAACTCTGAGGGCAGCGTTCGATTTTTATCATTGCTTTCATTAGATAAAAGAGTGAATAATGCTTTTTTAAATACTCCTCACATCCGACCTGACAATACAGCCAGGCTCACTGATAACATGCAGCTGTAAACAAGACATTTATCAATAGAACACTTTATCAACAACTACAGTTTAAAGTCTGGGGAAAGTTCACAAAACAACCTGTAAATTAAAGTCCTCTACAGGTGTGTGCTACTTCACTGCATGTTTGTGTGTGTGCTTGAATGTACCCCAGGTAGGTGCAGACACATAGATGGGTGTTTTGGTGTTGTTGCTCCCATTGTAGAACCGCCTTAGAAACTCTGCGCCTATCTTCAGAGCACCCGTACCACCCAGACACTGGACAGCCCCGACCTGGCAGTGACATTCGAACAGTCAGTTTAAATGTAAAAACATTAGAAATTCAAAGAGTGTCGTTTGGCTTTTGACTCCACAAACCCTGTTTTCCTGGATGGCAGGGCTGTTGTCTCCCAGTACTATTTTGGAGGCTGAGGATCTGAACTCAGGCAGGCCCAGGATTGGCAGGTACTCGTGGTTTAGCCTGTCATCATGCACAATGATCTTCTCCACTTTTTTCACCACCGGCAAAACCCAGGGCTGGCCTTCATCTGTCCGATAGGCTGCAAGGAACAATGCGATTTAATGTTACAGAAAAAAGTGAAAGAATGGCTTAATATAGTAGGAAGCGGCCCTTCCCTCCTGCATTGATATGTTGTTTTTTTAGTGAGTTTTAAGCAAAAAGAAACCTCTAAGTAAGATTAAATATAACATTCCTTAAATTGCTCAGTAAACAGATACAGCAGACAGAAGTGGTTAGCTTGCGAGCTTAACACCTGTACCTTGGTAATCCTGATGTTTGTGACTTTATGGGACTCTTGAGTCATAACAGAAGTGCAAAGATCACAGGGTTTTGTGACAGGCGCACTTTCAATATCTGTTGGGTGATTTAGCCAGGCGATGTCGATGATCTACCTTTTTCTCTCTGTTATGTCCACTAGCTGGAAAGGCACTGATTATCTGTAATAATACATCTAAATTAAGATCTAGGGCCGGTACTATAGTCACGTGTGACTGAAAAGTCACAGAAAAGCAGAAAATCCTTACAGTCAAGGATCTTTTTCAGATCTCTGTGTTTTTTTAGGTAGAGAGAAATGTGTGGCCTACATTTCCCAGCTGCCATGTAGCAGCTGACCATCTGGAGAAAGAAAGGGATTACGAGGCCTCGGCCTCCTCTGCTAATCACAGGACTCAGGTATCCTTGTCCTGCCAAAACAGAGCTAAGCGATCAACGCTTCTCACACTGTTCCTGTGCAATGCAAGCAGCGAAGAAATAACTCCTTGCAGAAAGGTTAGCACAGAAAACAGCTGCTCTCAAGGACGAAATGTGGCAGTGGTTTGTTTCGGAGAGAAGCACGACTGAGCTGTAATAAATTTAAACTCCTGCTTGTTCTTGTGTAATGACAGAACAGTAATCCAATCAGCTGCCTGGTCTGCTGAGTGAGAGGTGCAGGATAGCAGAGGACAGAGATGATTCAGCTCTCAGTGTCACACTAATTGCAGAACAAAGATATATTATCAACAGAGCTGCAATCAGTAGTTGGTGGGTGTGTGATGACTGAGTAGCCTGTAGCGCGGCCAGATTAATCCGAAAATGAATTTAAGCAATAGCAATAATTACAGCACAGGTGAGCCATCACCATTCTGGACTGCCTGGTGTACTAAACTGATTAAAGTTACATCTAGATAGCTTCTGTTTAGATTTTACAGCTCAGATATCAGTCAGCAGGCTGTTTTAACTATTGCTGTGCTTAGTTTGAGGCTAGCAGTCAATTTTGTGTCACTTTCTGATTATAATAACAACAACTTGTTAGAAATTCATATGAGGGCACCATCATACAAACATAGATGAACTCGGTGTAAGACAGGCTGGAGAACCTTTCCCTCTGGGATGCAATGAATGACTGACAACAATGCACAACTTACCTCCTACTCCGAGGTTCACCTTATTTGGAAACTGGTCGTTATTGAAATCCTGCGTCAACTTGAAGACAGCCACAGGGGCAGCCTGGGGGACTTCAGAAAATAGCGACATTTTTTAAAATAAATATATATATATATATTTATTTATTTGTTTACTTCTTTTTTTTTTTGCACTGTGGGAGGCTGCGGCAGCACGAAGAGACGAGCTGTCACTTGATCAGCTGGCTGAGCGGGATGATGGAAGACTTTCACCTTCAACTTGGATTTGGTCACTGCAAAGTGGGTGTGAGTGGATTTACCAATAGAAATCGCTCTCGGCGTTGATCCCTGTCAGTTCAAAGGTCAATAAAACAAACGCACAGGCGCTGTTGCCCAATGAACGCCGCGGGCAGGGGATTGACAAATCCTCTAGCTAATGTGTGGGGTTGAGGAAGCGTCACTGCGAGTGGGCGGTGCATGAGATTAGCGCATTTAATTTCTACGCCACAAGGTGGTGCTATAAACCTGCTTTAAAGCTCATATCTAGAGCATCTAAACAGAGCTTTAGTTGGCATGACTTGGTACAGAAAGAATTCTTCCATTAATAAATAATAGAACACAAATTAAGGTCAGAGCTCACAGACTGATTGCTGTATCATCGTCACATCATAAATGTAAATACGAACTCCGGCTGATCAGACAGCTATCACGCTTAGGTCACCACGCTCTGCAGACGAATATGTGCAAGTGTCCTAATCTGTTCTGTCCTGAGGGCCTAGGCTGAGCTGTGGTGTAAACACACTGGCTCCTCTGTGCTCTCCCCACAGCTGTCTGCAGGAGCTGAAGTGGTTGATAAATGAAGGCCACTCCAGCCTGCTCTCCGGGACCAGGAGGGCGACTTTGTGGGAAGACAAGACTTAGTTATGTTTTCTGTCTGGTATAATAAGAGTGCAGTTGCACGGCTCGACTTTAGTTTTTGTAGTTCAAAAGTTTCGCATTATGACAAATGATGGGTTATAAAAGTTTATGTGGGGTGAAATTAAATACACACATATTTGTCTAGTGCTGAAGTGCTGGCTTTGAGTGTTTTCATGCTACTTACATTTTTTTAAAATAAATTATTTTCTTTTTTCTATTTTGTTTAACTGTAAGCCATTTTTAACATATCAAATTAAAAGATTTAAAACATGAACAATACAATCAGATGTTCCCATGCACTGATGGACTGTTATAGTTTAAAATGCTCACTAGAGTACAAAATACAATTTAGCTCCACTTTCTGCATGGACAACATAAAAATCACACTTACATGTCCTGGATAATAATTTGTAATGTGCAATAATTTGCACAAAACGTATTTTAAGGAAATATATTTTTAACATTAATTTCTAGATTAGGAATATTTCTCTTATTCACATTAACAAGTGTGCATTTTAGCCTTTTTTGCAAAGGCATCCATACTATATTTGTAACAAGAAGTAACAAGAAGTATTTTGTGACAAACCAGTTATGTTGGTAATCTTATTGTAAGAAGAAGTTATATGTCATTAATTGCTGTTAATGTCTCTGACAGATAAAATAGAGAACACCACACGGACCAAGCCAATGTACTTAAGACTGTGCTTATTATATTCCTATACTATCATTGGCTCAAATGACACCACCAAATCTGAAGCAGCTCACTTATAAACGCACTGACAACTGTCATCCTGCACTAGTTCTTCGTTTTTCTTTGTTTTGCTCCTGCAGCTTTGCTCTTTTTATTCAGTCCCAGGCCCATCTGCCTTGATTTTAGCTGCAGCAGGATATCTTCACTAAGAGGTTCTTACAGATCTCTTGCAAAATATTTGCCCAGCACTAAACAGAAGACAGACAGAGTTGGCAATGGTTATAATGAAACGTAATTGCTATAGATGATTTTCCCCCTCCCAGTACTTAGTGGAGACCACGAAAACAGAACGGGATTAAATACAAGCAGCAGAAATTTATTGTTATCATTAAATCATGTGATAAATATGTACACAGGTGTAAATAGTCTTAAATATATATTGCTATAAGCTGATAATATACTGATATTATTTTTGAATATTGCTTCTGTTCCTACAGTTAACCAGGAAAAAATGCTTTAAAAAAAGTTTGTGGAATCCATTTATTCAAGGCATTCATGCTTTATGACTCAGAGAAGCACTACTATAGACAACCTTTTAGGTGGAGCAGTGGTTTGCTCTGTCTCCTCACATCGAGAAGGACTCTAGATTTGAACTTGCAGAGGCCTTGCTGTGTTTCAGTTTGCATGCTGTCCTTGTGATTTTGTGGGTACAAGAAGCACTGTGGGTGCTCAAGACAATTCCCAAGTATTTGTCTGGATTCTTGCATCCAGAGAAACTGAATCAACGTTCTGCAACACTGTAAGCATTCCTCCTTATACAAATGCATGGCTGTTATATTAATTAAGTGTGAATATGAAGTAATGCTTTTGGATATAAATTTGTCAAATTTATTTTCACAGTCTTCACCTCCTACCCTACCCCTCCTAATAAAATAAAATAAAATAAAATAAAATAAGATAATGATAATAACTAGCAACAAAGTCTAACTTCTGATCTTTCAGCCATGGACAAATCATTATTTAAGCCTTTTTATATCTTTGGTTAAGCCTTATGAACCCCTTACAAAAACATTCCTAGCTAAAGTGCTACAGTTAATCCCACACCTTGCTATCACACAACACCCAGTTACTATTTTCCCCAGTGTTTTGTCCCACATGTTGCTAACTTTCCTCACCACTTGGTCCCACCCCCACTCATCTCCTCACTTCACGCTGACAGTAGATGTTTTCATTCTTTCCAACCAGGTGAGGGTGTCTCGTATGTTAGCTATCACTGTCAGCTCTGCAATTATGGGATTTGAGCTCCCTTAGAGCAAGGCTTGGGGGCCTGGGGCGGGGCTCAGTGTGTGCATACAGAGGAGGCCCAGGGCCACGATCTGGGCTGTGTTCTGAAGCGTGAGTCAGAGCAGGGAGTGACAGAAGTAGCCTCTAGCAAGACAGTTTCTCCAAAGAGAGTGTGTCACAGCTAGATCGATCAATTACTCAGCCCAACATTCACCTGCACTTTCTCTGCATTTCCCTGAGAAGGAAACACAGAACATTTGTTTTGGCATCCAGCAGAGTAACACAAATATGACAAAAAAGTCAAAGTGTGAATGGGGTTTTGTTTAATCTGATTTTTTTCTCTCTTTAAAATTTTGCATGCAGGTTATCAGCGCTGCTTATAGGAAGCTGACACTAAAACACACAAAGGCATTCAGGCACAATACAGTCACATTCCAGCTGCGGTATCACAGAAACACAAACAAGAGCGTGTGCGCACACACCGCTGTGCATTCCTAGGGCAAAGTTTCAGCGCCGTTCACATGTTGCTCTGGCCCCGGTGTCTCTGGGTCAGAGAGCTGTGGTGAGTGACCACCTTTTTAGCTTCCCGCCTTGTTTGTTTTCTAAAGACAGTGTCATCAATTCTCTAACAAGGAACTAGACACAGCAACAACAAAGAGCACAGGACCTCCCTGTTGCTCCCTGAGCAGATCAGTGACTGACGGACCGTGCATGCAGTAATAGATATCAGTAATCTCTGTGTCAGACTACATTCCAACCAGGGTGCATGAGCGTTTGTCTGTGCAAGTTTAGGTTGCAAATGTCTTTTGTGCTCCATTTGATATCATGACATAAAATCTCCTTTTTTTGTGTGCATGCAGATTTCTACCCTGCTGACAAAAGATGACAACCTACAACTGGACTCAGTGAACTACCGTAGTATGAGCCACGAATACATCCAAGTGCAACCTTAGTTGAATTGTACTGGAAGATGCAAAATCTCAGACATCTCATGCCTAATATTGCTTTGACGGGGTCTGTATGTTCCACAAGTTCAAATGTATGGAGCCCACAGTTAACAACATGGAGGCAAAAAGTAAACTCACTGACATAAGGGCTACACACCATTGGAAGAAGCCTGACAATTTAAGACTGCATGTGCCACTCACGCAAAATAAAACAACACCTAAGCACTATAGTGAGCATATTTCAGATCGATATGGTGATATATAGTCCTCTTGCACCTGACAATGCAGAAAAGGGCAAACTGCCAGTAGTTAGCTTAACACAACTGCTAGAAACAGATAATAAGATACAGGAAGTCCTATATTTATTTTACATAACATTCTCCTGAAATTTGTCTTAATTAATCAAACATTTCCAAAAATACAGAGGTAAATTAAAACAAACCATTAAAATGCCTTAGCTGTTTTGCTTGAGTATAAGTTGGTATGTATACATTCACATACAGTGAATAAGAAAGTGTACACACGGCAGTATGCAGTCTTGTGAAACATTCAGAGAAACTGCAGACAAACTAGAAAGCTAAATCTCAGACTCTACAGACGTTAATTAGCATGTTAAATGTTAAAGTTCACGACAGTACAATTATGAAAAGACTGAATGTGTATGGCTTATTTGGAAGAGTTTCCTCTTTCTAAAAAAGGACATGGCAGGATGGCTTAGGTTTACAAAGTTGGAGCTTGCGCTCATTGAGTCGACATTGAACCCCTCTGAATAGCAAAGTATTGTAGAAACAAATGTGAGGCCATCTGTCTAAAAGATAAAGCTTCGCTAAAACTGAGTCATACAACAAGACAGTGATTCCCGGCACAGCAGCAAATCCACAGCAGAATGGATGAAGAAGAAAAAAATAAATCAAGGCGTTGCAATGGCCCAGTCAAAGTCCTGACTTCAACCTGATTGAAATACTATAAAGGGATGTGCATAAATAAATGCCCACATGAACTGAAGCAATAATGTAAAAAAGAGTGGGCCAAAATTCCTTCTTAGCGATGTGAGAGACTGATAAAGTTAAACAGAAAATTATAACTTCGAGTTACTGCTTCTAAAGGTAGCTACTGAATCATTGGGTGTACTTTTTAACAGGACTGCATTTGGACTTTGAAGGAATATTAAAAATGGTTGTGTCTCATTGTTTTTCGCTGATGTGGCCTTCAAGCTGGGTGGAACCTCAAACACAAGGTCTACGTTGTGTTGTTCCACTTGATTGATTTTGTCTTTTTACCAACTCAGGCACTTTGGCTTTATACAAATATGCACGCTAAGACACAAAGACAGGAAGTGGAAGATGTTTTTTTAATTTTTTTTTAACCCAAAGTACTTGCTTTTTTGTCTGGATTAGGTAAAGAGACACAAATATGATAAGTGACAAAGGAAACAAACTTTATCTTTCATGACTTCTAATTATGTTGTATATTTTGAATCCAGATGGGGAGACCAATTCTCCCTTTTGCTAGGAGGTCAAAGTTCAGGGTCAGCTACAGATCTGGGACTCTGTATCTTCATATATGAGGATGAATGCCTGCCAGCGCTGGAGCTTGTAGCAAAGCTGTCTGATTGAAGGCCTGGTCAGCTTTGATCCTAATGGTTAATCTGAGCATCAGCATTGCCAAAACCCGCTGCGTGCTGAAGCTGCATTGTTAGATATTTTATACAGTTAGTATTTACAAAAATGGGACTTTATTGATAACTAGTCAGATATTTGCCAAAACAGTCTGTCACTTTGATAGAAATACCACCGCGGTTGCTGGACAGATGCTAATATTTTCTCTCAAGGATGTTTACCTCTGGAAGCCAGGATGCACGCATACTTTTATTTTATGGTAACATTGTCCTTCCCAAGAGAGCTGTTACTGATTCAGCAAGTTAGAGAGAGTTCCTCCAGCAGCAAGCTGAACTTGATTCAACCTTTTGATAATTTTTTAAAAAAATTTTCACCAGCTCTAGCCAAGTGGGACAGCGTATATAAGCAACTAGAGGCACCTACATCCTCTCATTTGAAAGCCTGCCTCCCCGCACTGTCTTTATCTACATTGACTGCATGGCAGCAGAGAGGATAAGCATATTTAGGTTGCTTGTTTCCTCCCAAACTACATTCCCAACACCGTAGATCATAGATATTACAACCCTTACATCCCCCTCTGTTCGCACTCATATATACAAACACACACCTGCTGGGGCAAGGCCGTCTGGGAGGGAATTACAGCAGCCTAATTTATGAGGCCCAAGGGAGGGCAAAGGGCAGGGGATCCAGACTGGCCTGACCTCACTTCCTCTTTTCATGGTCTCTAAGTTAGAACTGTGATACACAGAACAAGGTGTCAGCTCTCAAACAAATCACCCTCTCACTGTCTTTCAAACAAGACAGCTAATTAGGGTATCTTTTTTCCTAACCTGGTTAACACAATGAACCCTGAGGGAGTGTTAACTATTATCATAGGCCTGCCTTTGTGGACTATATGGCTCTATCAGAGTCCAAAGTAAGTGGGTGAGAACAGGGTTTTTGCTGAAAAATCTGGCCCGACGCGGGCTCGCCTTTGGCCTCCTCATTTCCTCCAATGAGAAGGTGCTGTCATCCGTCACTCGGTTCCAGGCAGCGGCACAATAGCACAGTCTGGGTCCTGGCTACTGACACCACCACATGGGTTGCTGATAAGACTCACCTTCCGGGACCCAGAAGAACTGAGACATTACTGCCACACAACAGTTTGGTCCACTGCCATTCTTTCTGTTGACCATGAAATTAAAGGAAAACGGAAAGTTAATTATGAGCTACATGAGGCGGACACACTCTGTATCTGCTCTCACAATCTTTTCAAGTTTTTTTTTTCTGTAATGCACAGCCTCATTATTTACATATTGCATGCCCTATATGCAAGATGATGGGGAAAGCGTCACACCCAGTTAAATAATCCTGTTGGACTTGTTGGACATTGGGGAAAACGCACTTGAGCTAATCTATTTTCCTAAAGTAGCAATCTATTGTTGTTATTGGCTGATTAAGAGCACTTTAAGACAAATGGATAGTCACACTTGAGTTCCTCATCACACATACAGGCTGTTGGTAGAGCCTGTTAATAATCACCTCCATTGTAAAAGGATTGTAAGTGCTCTTCTACACAACTCTGTCAAGTCATAATATCAAACCTTCATTCTCTCATAAATAAACAGCTGTTTGCATCAACCAGTCAGACACAAAACCCAGAAGCAGCGATGATAAATTTTGTTATTTCTTCAAACGTCTGGTCTGTGCTCTGTGCACCCTGTATCTCAGTGGTGTACTGTACACCTGCCCCTGCCCTGCTTCAGTATACGTTAGACTGCCAGAAATATGGAGATAAGGAGGGAAACAAGAAGAGACACGTTAAGCGCTGCTTGGCAAAACACTAACTTTGAAGAACTCACCAGAAAGTGAATTGTGCGGAGTGACTGAAATTTGACTCCCACGGAGGCAGAAAGCTGATCGGGGTTTTTTTTAAAAGTTATTTTTCAAAATCCATTTAATTTTTTTTAAGGCTTAGGCCTCTGCAGCCTGTATCCGCTCTGACCTCTGCTGTGGACTCGACCTTACCGAGGCTATCAAGACGATTCAGAAATGAAGATGATGTATTGGGGAGTCGCATTCACCAACGAGTCGCTCCTTGACACTCTCTGGGAGTCTGGGTTTTGTTAAAGGCAGGAAACAGACTCTTCCGCTCCGTAAACACGAGTCTTTACTTGGCCACTTTTGGACTGCCGGTGGCACGCGAAGCCCGTGATGATGGTCAGTGGGGGGCTTTAGAGGCCCTGTGCACTCTAGGTCGAAAGCGTGGTGACTCTGCTCGGACCCGTGTATACAAGTAATTGTTTTAACCGCGTAATCTCTTTTGGGGTATTAATAATTTTCTCCTAAACACTTTAAATAAAACAAAACAAAGCACCCCCCCCCCCCCACACACACACACACACACACACAGCTATTACTCATTTATGTCTATGTTTGGTATTTTTAAATTATTGCACTCATTAAAAAGGAATGAGTAAATATTTGGGAAACAAAATGACCAGATTTACTGCCCTTTGGGTTGCTTTACGAGCTTCTATCACGTAAATTCCACCTAACTCGCGCAAACTTCCACTGTGTGGAAATTACTTTTCCTTATTAGTAAATCTTGATAAATTATTTAATGTTTAAATTTGCGTCCAAGCAGCACTAAGTGACCACTATATTTTTTCAGAGTGCACAGAGAGTTACTGTGGCCTAAAAGCTTTTCTTTTTTTCAGACTCAGTTCAGCTCTTGACTTAAACTACTCCACTTAAACCGGCCTTTTTTGAATAGACGTGTATCTCCATGGGAGGGGGTGACGCTATCCATTTCTAAACAGCGCCTTGTTGATGGTGAGCGGATGAGATTATGTGGACATGCTCTTCTTTTCTTTCCACACGGTTTGAGAGCAATGGGTCCTCAAACCCTGGCGCCTGGACCTGGCCAAAGATAGTCGACCAGAAGAGAGGTGTCTCGTTTCAGCACGTTTATCCCTTAAGCACAAAGGTAAATTAAAATGAAAGCTCATTAATTTACCTATTAATATACAATATAATATAATTGTTAATATAATAATTATTATTTTCTTTCCTTGTAGCGCTTGAAGCTGATCATTTATTTATTTATTCATAAAAGGTTTTTGCTTTCCTTTTACCAGTGTCAAGAGGAACTATTATTGTGGCCACATTTTCGTGGCCAAATCATCCTAAAACTTCCACAAATAAATAAGCCATAAATAATTCACAGACAACAATTTAGCACTGAGCATTCTTTATGCCTCTCACGGTTGCCGGATTCATCTCATTTCCCACACTCTCGTTATATGATATTATCAAGGAATTGCCGAGAGGGGAAAAAAAGATAGGCCTAATCTTAAAAATCGCCAAATCTGCGATGTTGAGGGATCGTCCAAGAAATAAGTGAAATTCTTTAAAAATAATACATAAATAATCGAATAAATAAATATTGGTTCCGCCAAGTTAAGTATTTTTGTGGGCTATTTGCATTAAACTACACAACATAATATGCTTTGCCTAATTATTACAATTGTGTGACAGCGTTGATGCAGAAACATTTAAAGCATGAATTAAGAAGTTCCTTACCTTTCAAAATATTTCCCAGTTTCACTGCAGTCGATGGCATCAATATTATTTCATAAATTAGGGATAACTTCCTGACATATGTAGGCTACACCTAAATAGAACAGAGAGGGAAAGGGGGAGGAAGAGTGCGAGAGAGAGAGAGAGAGAGAGAGAGAGAGAGAGAGAGAGAGAGAGAGAGAGAGAGAGAGAGAGAGGGAGACCCTACCAATCCCTCCCCCGCTTCAGGACGTCACTGAGAGGGAGAGGACAGCATCTTGGCTGACCCTCTCTCGCTAGATAACTGAATTCAGCCAACCAAACGGGATCGATCTTTCTCTTTCTCTCTCACCCATCCAGCCACAGACGCATATGCAACTAAGAGGGATGTCACAGCTGAGAGAAAATCAGTTGTCTTCGGTGTGTATGCAAAAACAACAGAGCGCGGCCGTTCCTCTGGTTTACGCACGCCTAATTTTCTTCTTTTGCGCGTCCGGAGGCGAATCGGTCCCGTTCTTGGACTGCTGATCGGTATATTTTGCCATCTCTTTCTTGGTGGTAATAATGATTCCTAGTCCGGTCATAGGTTCGTCCTCCACGCCTTTTTCCGTGAAGGACATTCTGAAGTTAGAGCTCCAACAACAGTCTCAGCAGCACCAGCTACAGCTGATCTCCTGCTTCGGTCTCTCTGGTGCGCTCTCACAGCCTGGAGCTCTATCGAACAAATCCTTCCGTTCTCACTCGCCGCCCTCCTGCATGCTGGCGGGCAGAGACACCCCAAGCCCCATCAGCTCCTGCCTGTCGGAGAGCGAGGAGAGGATGGCGTACCTCAACTCACTGAATGTGCAAGACCGACTGACGGACTCCGGTATCCACGTGGAGGTGTTCGGCAACCTGGGGCAAACCCACTCTGCAGACCTCCGGCCGGAGACAGAGCAGGACGAGCATGACGGCAGTGAGTACACAGTCTACTGAAGCGAGTTACTCTGAGGGTGTTAATTGTATAAAAATGCACATGGACGAAAATGCCAAAGGAGAAAATCAAATCATAAAATCTGAATTAAAGTTTCCTACGAGACAAAAAAAGGCTCATCAAATCTGACATTGATACATTTGATGAGCAGTTTCTGTTGAAACGTTTTCCGATTTCTGTTTAAATTATTATAAATTGATCGCCTAACACGGACAACAAGAAAATAGGCCCCTGGTTAATAATATACATAATATATATTTTCATAATAGGACCAAACAATGGACGGCAAAGAACAACAACAACAACAAAAAGATTATTATTTCATACAATTCATTAGCTGCCAGCTAACTGAGTAAGACTGGCAGAGATTAAAGTGTTTACATTTGCAAGCTGCTAATTTATGTTTGCTGAATATATTAAACTGATGATCCAAATTGTCACGCATTTAAAAAGACGTAGACACTTCCAGAAACACAAGACAGAAACTATATTTAGCCTCATCTGATTTGAATGTATCAACATTCACGTTTAGTTAATGTTCGTATATAACATGACGTCATTATTAGTATGCCTCCCTAATTTTATTTTTCAATACATTTTACTAGCAATTTTCAATTAGGCCACTTCCAATACACTTGTACAATAAATAATAAGAATAAGAATTAAATTTGTAATAAATATATACTTGAAAATAATCAAGATGCTAGCTCTGATGTGTAATTGAACATGGTTTCTCCATGCAGAGAGCTGCGGTGTCATGCCGGGTGAGTGTGAGGATCCAGACTCGGAGAAGCCGGCCACCAAGCAGCAGAGGACCAGACGGAAACCTCGCGTCCTCTTTTCCCAGGCTCAGGTGTTTGAGTTGGAGCGGCGCTTCAAGCAGCAGCGTTACCTGTCCGCCCCGGAGAGAGAGCATCTGGCCAGCTCCCTTAAGCTCACCTCTACCCAGGTCAAGATCTGGTTCCAGAACAGGAGGTACAAATGCAAGAGGCAGCGGCAGGACAAGACCCTGGAGATTGCGGGTCATCATCACCACCATCACCACCCACCACCGCCTCCAAGGAGGGTGGCTGTGCCGGTTCTCGTCCGAGATGGGAGGCCTTGTCTCGCTGGATCTCAGAACTATAATCCCCCTTACACAGTCGGAGCTCCCAATCCGTACAGCTACAACGGCTATCCAGCCTACAGCTATAACAACTCGGTGTATAGCAACACTTACTCTTGTACTTATTCTAGTTTCCCTTCTCTCCCGCCCAGCAACGCCTCTGCCAATGCTTTCATGAATATGAATTTGGGGAACATTAGCGGACAGACGCAAAGCCAGGCTCCCCAAGGACCAAGTGTCACACCCTGCCAAGGAGCTCTGCAGGGCATCCGGGCATGGTAGCGCGGTCTTTGCGCACAATCAGAAGCCTGTCTTGATGGATAGACTCGAGCATGTAAACATCTTCAACTAATGCCGTGAAAACCACAATTTCAAATTCCGTAACACATTACAGAGCGCAGGGGTCAGTTTGTTCTAACTCCACAGGCATATGAAGAAAAATGGACTATTATAATTATAATAATTTTTTCCCCCTCTGAGCCACGTGTTTAGAAAACTTAGTGAAGTTGTTGTATTATGTTTGACGGATTAGCCAAAACTATCCGCAATGGTTCAAAACTGATGTATTGTGCTTAAAAAATAAAGGAAAATCCCGTGTAAATTTTCGGTTACGCAAAGACCTATAGATTTCATTAAGAAAGTGAAGTCTTTCATGAATTTTATTTGGATGCATAAAGTTGCAAGAAATTAACATGGATCACAAATGCAGGACAATTTAGTATTATTTCTATTAAGATCTCCCGCTTTGTTTTTTTCACTCCAAAACTAAGTGAGTGACACTGAAAGCCAATGAACTGATTTAAAAAAAGAGGCGCTCAAATAAGGCTGTTTCTAGGCTCGAGTTAAAAACCACAAAACGATGCAAGTTATCAGCGATCGTGGAATTAAAGAGCATAATAACTGTCATGGCACGACTGATTGAAGTGGAGTGTGCTTTGTGTGTGAATCTGTGCGTGTATCTGTTCTTTTTCTTCTTTTTTTTAATGATGTTGACTGAGGTCTATTCCAACATTTCTTATCGTCTGAAATCTTTTCTCAAGCCAAGAAAACGTTTTTTTTTCTTGTGTGAGAAAGCTTGCGCTAGACTTCGGCTTGAGACAAGAACCAGAAACAGAGAGAATTTAAAGGCGAGCTAATGTCCGGTCAGGATTCAGAGATGGACATTAACCAGACGGCCAGCATCCCCGGACCCACAGAGCATAAAAACGAGAAGAACATTGGATGATAAATACTCTTACGACTCCTCTTCTTTTGCTAAATAATAATAATAATAATAATAATAATAATAATAATAATAATAATAGATTACCTAAAGCTGTGTCACATTTATAATTACAATAATGTCATAATTACATAATAAATACTGATCTGCACTCACTCACAGTGAGGCAAACCCAGACCACATATATACTCTTTCTTCAACTCTCTCTAACACACACACACACACACACACACACACACACACACACACACACACACACACACACACACACACACACACACACACACACACACACACACTTCGTTGTTTAGCGATGGACTTAAGCAAAGCCTTTACCCACCAGGCACGCCGAATACCCTGACGCTATTAATGGAGATAAATGGCAAAGTAAACAGCGTGTTTGTCTCCCTTGATAGCTTCACTGGCCACTTCCCTCGGCTACTGCACTGCCGGTAGGACATACCTGGTGTCAGCTCTAAGTGCTGCAGAGTCACTAGTGTAAATAGAGCTGGCGACAGGACGGCGATGCCTGAGGACGCGGCTTGGCCACGGGTTCTCTGACAGACACTGCCGCGATCGCTATCTTCTGCTTCCAAAGATAGCAGCTCAGCGGCTCATCGCTGCGCTGTATAGGCGTGGAGTTTCCTAAAACAAAGTGTCTAGAGGCAGACACGCAAGGAGCTCACAATAGAACCGAGGCCCAAATATAGAGAAGGAAAGAAAGCGGGAATAAAAGCTCTATCATTGGGTTTCATTCTGGCTGCACCCTGTCAGCTGTGCTAGGACATGTTTTCATGTCTACAGCACTATTACCAAGTATACTGGAACCAAGAATACTGGAACGTTAATATTCGGTTTAGCGTAAAACAATAATAAGTCGTCAAAATTCCGCGTGACTTGATTGGCTTTTATCTGATATAGTATTAAATATTAAAAAAGAAAAAAGAAAAAAAGAAAAGGTTTTGACTGAAAAAGCCAGTTGATCACAAGTCCACAAAAGTTCAAACGTTATACTCTTTCTGTGTGAGCACAACAGTAAACTAAATCTTTCCTCACAAACCAAATCTCATCAAAAATATCTCTTTTGGTAGAACATATGCACTTGCAGAATTTCACGCTTAACGCTCCTCACTGGACAAAGGCACGTAGGGTCGAGGTTTTATTTAGACACGTGTAATGACGTGTGAGACTCCATAATTATAATCAACATGACGCCATTGATTTCAAACCGTTTTTGCAAAATGAATAATAAACTGCATTCCGAAGCTGATTTGCAGGATTCAGATGTTCTATTTTGAAACTGACATGTTGTGGTTTGGACACAGGAAACTGCGCTAAAATTTAAATTTATCCCTCCCAGGCACTTAAAAACACCCTGGAGGGTGATCTGGCTTTGAGGTACAAAGGGAGATTTTACTGCAATTACTAGAAACAAAAAACATGGAGGAAGCAGCTCGCCGCATCTGTCAGTACATCTCCTCACCTGAAAGGTAGATTGTGTAATCCTGGTCTTTATGGGAGTGCGTATGTGCATGTGCGTAGCTGTCCTCTTTTATTTTCACTCACGTGTAACTGCGAAGACCAAGAATCCTGTCCACATGGCGGCGCTAGACACCTGTTCGAGCAACAAGGCAGAACCAGCAGACGTCCATCTTCACACTGGACTTAAGATGTGTTTTATTATAAAATATTTAAACATGCAGGTCTTTAGGATTCAAATTGTGCACAATTTTACCAGTCACATAATTCACAATGATAAAAAATGGACATTTAGTTTAATTAAAACTAAATAATAGATGGAAGAAGCCCTGCGACAGACTGGCGACCTGTCCAGGGTGTACCCTCTCGCCCTATGACAGCTGGGATTGGCTCCAGCCCCCCCCCCCCCCTCCGCGACCCTGAAAAGGATAAGCGGTAGCGAATGGATGGATGAATGGATGAATGGATAGATGGAAGATTTTTTTAAAAATCAAACTAGTCCTTTTTGGATTAGTTTAGACTCAAGTGGAAAGTAAACTTGAATTTTCAAAAGAGTTATTTATGGTTTTTAAATGCAAATTCCTGCATTGTGAAATGCTTTAAAACCAAACTCACAGGTGAAAACCAGAACTGAGCAGCATTTTTACGCACGCTTAGTGAACGTAAACCGTTGGGTTTTCACACATGTACATGACATCTGATAGTTGGTAAACCTAAAGGAAGCAGCCTAAAGAAGAAGAAGAAGAAGAAGAAGAGAAAGAAGAGGAGAAGAAGAAGCTGTTAAGCAAACAAAGCAGCTCTGTGCGTAAAAATAACTGAAAACATTTTCCAATGGGTCTGATTCATGTTTAGTATCAGATAGCATGTTAAGAATAACCAGAAGGTTCTACTTATTTTCTTTGGCTCTTACAGATTAAACTAGATTGATTTTACTTTTTTTTTTTTTAAAAAAAAAAATCACAGTACTAATACCGAGAGCTAAAGAAAATAAAACCATGTAGCTTTGGGAATCAATGTCCTTCGTCCTTCACTGACACTGAGCAAAGAGGCCAGCGTTAAAGCTGGGCGGTGCGAAGGAGGGACCAGCAGGCACAGATAACATCCTATCACAACTTAACTGGAGCTGCAGTTGAAATACTGCTTGACAGTCTTGACAGATCCTGATATAGGCTGCTCATTAGCACATTAGACTGTTCGCCGCAATTAAATTACAACGCGCAAAAGAGCGAATCAGTAGTGAGGGCTTGTTTTTGCTTTCCAGTGGCGGATTTCTTGATGCCTCCCAAGAAATCGCGCGCGAGAGTGAGGAAATACCCGTGCTCTTATCTGAATTATGACATTAAGTTTTTCATCCTTTTCCATCAAAGACATCCTCACCGGACTCGATGCCAACGGCAAGCCGGGAACCGCGGGGGAGTTCTGCGAAACAAAGGCGAACAACACACGCACCGGCTATGGTGGCAGGGATGGCAACCAGGTCTACCCGGAGACACTTCCCACACATCCCCGCGTTATAAGCGCCCAATCGGAGGTTTCTACAGAGGAGGACACAGGAGAAGAGTCAGAGCTCATAGAAGGTGGGGTTTTTTTTAACATCTGTAAAGAGTATCGGGAAAAAAATCTTAAACTGGTGTGTAGGCGTTCTCATCTAAATTATATTGCACAAAGCATCATGTTGAAGGAACATAAACATTCATCACAAAACTCGAATGTGTTTCACGCCATAATCACTTTATCGAGTTATTTATTTTGCGTAAGAAACCGTTTTCACAATAGAAAAAAATCCCGTTACCGTGTGTTTAAATTGAAGAACTGTGTATTATTTCCCCCATAAAAATACATCGATGTGTAATTTAACTAACTACAGTGTAATTATTACTGTCTCAAGAATTTGTATCTATTTATTCATGCCCCATGTGACTTTTTTGTGCGTAAAGAGCACATCGCTTGTGGGAAAATAAAAACTATAACGCTGCGTCGTGGAAATCTGTGGGATTTGTTTAAACTTGTTCAAAGTATTTATTCAGGTACATCCCTTAACTTTAATATCATGACAGAAATACAATAGAAAACTGTCATATTGGCCAGCATCAGCACCTTGTTGGAATGACCTATCAGCAAAAAACAGGGGCCTTGTGCTTTATCACCCTGACGTACAGAAGCAGCACATTTACTTGTGTTCACGGATTTATATTTTATTTCAGTCGCTGCAGATGACCAGGAGCAGTGTGAGGAGCAGGGCGAACAGCAGAAAAGACTGCAGTGCGAGAGTGCAGAGGAGGAGGGATGTAACCGCGGCGGGGAGACCTCCAGCTGTTCGCCGGACGCGCAGCAGTGCAGGCCCAGTGCAAAGAAGCGCACCAGGTCGGCCTTCTCTCACGCTCAAGTCCACGAGCTGGAGCGCCGTTTTAGCAATCAAAGGTACCTTTCTGGTCCCGAACGGGCCGATCTGGCAGGAGCCTTGAAGCTTACAGAGACCCAGGTGAAAATCTGGTTCCAGAACCGGAGATATAAAACCAAACGTCGCCAGATGGCGACCGAAATGGTCGTATGCAGCTCCCCAAAGAAAGTGGCTGTAAAAGTTCTGGTGCGGGACGATCAAAAGCAATACCACCAGGGGATTGGAGTACATATCCCCATGACTGTGCCACTGTACCGGGGCTATCAGTACTACCCGTACCTGCACTACTACTACAACCAACCCTGGAACATGGACATGTTTTGTGGAGGGATGCTTTGAGGCTCCGAAGCAAAGAAGCAGAACTGTTTTCAACAAGTGTCGCTTCAAATGCAAGCGTTCTGCTCTTTAGGAGGTTTCTGCTGACTCGATGGATTTTACGATGTAATTGGACATTTTATACAGAAAATCCTCCATTTTTAAATCGGAATAAGTAATGTAGTTTAATATTTTGTCAGTTTCATATTGTGTAACTATTTGCAAGTTAGAAAAAAAAACATTTTAAAGGGAAATACTACTGATTTCTTCAAACCTCTTATGTGACAGGTATATCTTTGGCCAGGATCATGACTTTTAAATATTTCTTTTAACTTTTTAAAAAGTGATTTTATGAATTATATTTCAAAACTTTCAAAAGTAAAAAAAAAATAATATTATTAACTACAATGTTATATTTCAACCTTTTCTTGTGGGATTAATAAAAGAAAAGAAAAGAAATACAACAAAGCAAATCATTTTCATTGTGTTGACGGTGGAAATCATCATGAAAGTTTGAACTTATTCAAATAATATAGGAGAAATTATTTCTCTCACGACCCTAAAAGTTTTCTTTACTCTGAGTTCTTCTTTCTGTTCATAAAAAAAAACATTATGTTTGCAACAGATTTGTAGATCACCCCTTTCTCCATGATGCACCATCTCAAATACTCCATGTTTTTATATCAAGATTTTTATTCGGGGTTTTTATAATCAAATCAAGGTCACAACAGTGATAAATATAAGAACTGTGTTTTTTAATATCTATATAAGGATATGGATGAAAATAAAATATAAATAATGTAGGTTCTGTTGTCATATTTAACCTCATACCTATACTACGGTGTCAGATGGTGCACAATATCTTAAATGCAATTTAGAAATTTGATGGGGTCATCTCTGCAGTGTCTTAAAATGAAGTGCTGACTGGGTTTCTCACAAGTTCATAGGATGATATATATGTTGTTTTTTTCTTCTTCCCCCATGACTGCCAGCAACAGCTCATTGTGAGCGACCAGACGGAGCAGAAAGGAATCTGGAAGTTATACAAACCCAACAAGAGAAAGTAGCTTATCTTGATGTGTGAGAAGCTTGACCGAGGCCTCTGACACTTTTAGTGGGCATTTATTTTATTTATGGGACACCTTTATTGATCGTGAAACTTAACATTAACACCTGCAAGAAGACATTCTTCTTTTGCACGGTACTAAAGCAACAGATTAGAAAGCAATAAGGCTTCTTCACACGAATGTACTTCTAACATTCTGTATCTCACACGGATAGAGTTTATGCTTTTAAAGTGTCTGTTTGGAAATGGGTGTTCATCTAGTTGGCTGACTTCCTCCTCTAACATTTCAGCATTGCACAAACCTTTACGTGATATTAGGAAGAAGAATCTTTGCTGTTGTTTTATACAAAAATTGTGGGGGGGGGTTTCTTAATCCTTCTGCATAGGTGTGCTCTCTACTATGTGCTGCACTAGTCAGAGATGGTTAATAGACCGTGGAGATGTTGCACCATGGAGCCAGGCTGCACAAGACAGTGCACATTAATCATGCTTTACTGAAAAGACTACACCCTCATCATCACTCTCAAGGAACGGCACAGTGATCAGACGCCATAGGAAAAAATGTAATTCCTATACAAGGGGACCAGCATTTTAGTTTGGTTTTTAACTGATTGCATTTACCATCCAGAGGGAGTTAACATCTAGGCCTGTGTTTTATCAAAGGAGCTTGCAGATGGTGGAGAAAGGATGGTCAGATAAAATAATTTATCTTCCCCCAGGAATAATATTTAAAAAAGATACAGTTTATGTAACATGTTTACTGATCCCCTTGACACTGCAGGGTTACAAAAGGTTTGCAAGGTCTAAAAAGCACCGCAGTGTCCTGTCTTTATAATCCCAAACAATATTATCATTACAGTACTACAACATTAAAGAGACATCAAAGAACTGGGATGTAACAGTGCTTCAGCTTCCCTTTTCCCAACGCAGGCAGCTTTGGCAGAGATGATCACCTTTTGCTGCACTCTGGCTCCAGCCCAAACCCCATCTATCTCTTGTATCAAAACAGCACTTCAGACTACAGTAAGTGGTTGGCACTGTGCGCAGCAGGTTTCAGGGTGGGAGGAAAAACACATCTTCTTTTCGATGTCTAACCATAATTCACAGATAAATTATTTTCATTTGCGCACACTTGCTTTTAAAGACTTAAAAAAAACAACACTTTTCAGCAGAAAAGGTCAGGGTGTAACACTGTTGCGCCACGGTACGCCACTTTCTATGTGCTCTGATTATTCACATTGTGCTGGTAAATAGTTGGTCTAGTCAGAGCTTTCTACCGTGACAAGATAAGAGTTTTTCTTTTCCTGCACCTATTCTGTGATGCGTCACACTCGTGTAAATTTCCAACCACAGACAACAAAACAGGCACGGTGAAAGGAGACTGCGACAAAGGATAAGTTTAAGGTTTTAACACCAGTTAAAACTCATTCACAGGTGAGCTTCAGCTAAAAGGTCAATTTACCTTACTTTACATTATGACATTGTCTCCATCAAAGACACTGCTGAGCTGCTGGGAGCTGTACCTACCATTCATACAACAAAGTTCAAGGTGCCCCCCCTAAAAAAAAAAAGGGAAAAAAAGAGCACAAGCAGTCAGACATCACAGAGGTTAGAGAACCAGTCAGGGGTTTATCCGCAATATGTAAACTGCCCTATATGATTGCAAAGCTAAAAGTAAACACATGCACCATCTCTATTTGCATTGTAAAAGCAGCATGTAAATGATATACTATATTAAGAAGGTTAGGTCAGTGTTGGGTCAACCTGGTAATGTTATTTGCACCCGATTAACTTTAAAAAAAAAAAAAACAATGGAAAAGATCACCAATGGAAATAAAATGCCAATGTTCATGTCCCCTCAGAATGGACTTCAATTACTGGATTGACCTTGGCCCTTACTAGTTTTATCAGGTCAGTTCAGTGGTTCTGTATTTGGTGAGATTACATCCATGCACTGTAGTAATTATCAAAATATCGTTTGTTTGTTTGTTTTTTCATGGAAATGGACTGCCTGAGCTGCATTTCACCATATTTAATCTGTAACCTAAGATGCTTGTCTTTGAATCGTGCCAAGAGGAAAGCCATGCAGGCACAGGGAGAACATGCAAACATGCAAAAAGGTGTGAGAGTGCTAACCACTGCATCACCATGGTGAACATAATTCCGAGCATGGATTTAGCTCGGTGCCATATCATAACAACAATACCAGCATAAATTTTTATGTGGTATAAAAATGCCATGTCATGATATCAATGGTATTGTACTGCCATGTCCTAGTGCACGCAACACTGAGATAAGCCCAGGCATGTCTGAGAGCAGGAGCCGTATGTCACCACCATTAATGATTTATTACCCAAAAAGGAAGCTGCTTCAGCAAATTCTAACAAAGCACAGAATTCTGAAAAGCATAGGAAAAAAAATCTCCTGCTAAAGGTGGACAAAACAAATATGTTTCATCAAAAAACAGGGCTGAGAATGACCAGGCTATGAAAAAGGACAAAATTACTGGTAATGGTTACACCATGGAAAACCAGAGCTTTAAGCAGCTGGTTAAAAAACGTAACCCAAGATACAAGATGCAAGGTAGAAAATATTTTTCGGTTTTATGACAATATTGTGCAGCTCCTGAAGAGTTGCAAGGTTCAGTTGATTTATTATTTAGTTATTGTTAAACTAAAGTGTTGTACGGTTATTTCATACTTTTTACTTCAAATTCCCAGAGAAAACACTTACCTAGGCTAGTTTTGTGCTCACAGTTGACTAATACCGTGTCCCTGGATATAATTCTGTGTTATTATTATTGCACTGCAATGCTGCTTCTGCTGCTGGCACTTATTTCAGCAGATTTGCACTTAACATAGGAAGTGTCATCTGTGACAGTAGCTGTGGTAATGCTAAATGGCATCAGGATTGTGGATGCTTTAACTGGATTTGGAGATCTACAACTGAAGCTGCTCACAGTCTTTGTGATACTTTTGGAGCATTTTAAGGCTTTTACTGCAAACAATGTAGTACATTAAGTTAATTTCTAGTAATATGTTAATTAGTAGTTTTTATGTGAATTAATTTCCAGGTGTCTGAATGTGTGTAGTGACCCATGCAAAAATCTTACCCTGAGCATATTAATAATACTTAAACTACTACTGTAGCTGATTCCCATTTTTATATACAGTCTATTATAGCAACATACATCAGTGTTTTAAACACAAAGCCTTGCTTGAGTGGCGCAACTGGCGTCTCATTTTAGCATTTTTCACATAAAATGCAATGATTTCCTAAAGGACAATCCCACTGCTCTTATTTTGAGTGTTCACTTATTATTAACCAGCTACCCCGAGCCCTCGCTATCTTGTGTTTTTCCTACCAGCCTGTGTGCTATCGAGGAGCTCTTCCATGTCATTCATCTGTTTCTTCAGAGAGGATCTGGTGTCGACTCTGCAGTTGGTGTTGGCAGCTGGTGTCGGTAGTCCTTGTTCTGCTCTGGAGAGGCTTTTCAGTTCATTTGTTTATGTAGCACCAATTCACAACAACAGACACCTCAAAGCCCTTAATGCTGCGAGTTAAAGACCATAAATTATTAGAGCAAAAACCCCAACAGTCTGATGATCCCCTATGAGAAAACACAAGGTGACAGTGGGAAGGTAAAACTCCCGTTTAATAGAAAAAACAAAGAAAACCTTTGGCAGAACAAGACTCCTGTTGACTGAATATATGCATATTCTGATCTAAACAGATCTATACAGAGGTATATGATGGCAGCCATTGGTAACATCACATTGGTTATCCAATGCAAGCATCCTAGATCTCATAATTGTAATACAATACTGAAACTGGATGAGATGAGCAAGGGCTAGATCTGGCTAAGATACCGAGGAACCCAGTGCACTTACATGGTAGAGACTTGTCAGCAGTTCAAGAGGGAAGAGTTGAAGTTCATCTGTGGGATAAGATAATCACTGGAAAAGCAGCTGGTTACACTGCACGGTTATTTCTTTTAAATTATCTGATGGAGTAAATATAGAGATCTCTGCAAGGATTTTAACCCCCATTCCAGACGATTGTGGCCTAAGTAGCAATTAGTACATGCTTTACTAAGATAACCATAACATAGGCATCGCTTACTCAGTATCACTTTAAACACCGTCATTGACAGAATGTGCAATTGACACCCATGAGTTTACCCAACAGGTAGCATCAAATTAAGAATTTTTTGATCACCGTCAGCTATTGAGCTTCATAACTGTCATTATGGCATCTGTAAAACACAACTCATTACATTAATGACTCCTTTTACTGCTCCACTTCTAAAATTATACACTGGGGAGTTAAAAAAAAAACTATCTCGGCACTCCTTTGTCATTATCTGATAGCTCCTTGATTCGTAACCATCGTACCAGCTTCACTATTATCACCAAAGTTCAACAATTGTTTAGAAGTGCTTGCCACCGTTTTCTGGGTAGGTCAGATGTTCTGTGGATAAGAAATTCAAACTCGTTCCAGGTACAAAACCGGAAACAACAGCTCTTATCCGTTCTTTATTATCACTGCAGTGAATCACTCTAAGGTCACATCCTTTATCACTTCTTTAAGAGCATTTGTGCCCGGGAATGTGCTCCAGCCAGTAGTCCACTGAGCTATGAAACATTACTCTAAATGCGATGCTTAAGTATATAAACATTTTGAGTTGTGCTTTGTTTTTGTGTCTCCTCGCGAGCACGTCCGGAGACGGCAGAGAGAGAGTGAAAGAAAGGGAAGAGACGACCAGACAGCGGTGCAGAAGAACGTGTTTGTCCGCCTCTTTGAACAATCACTCGCACCAGCTCCCACAACTTAACAGAGTATTAATAGCAGATTTAAATAACACTTAATAATGGCAGTGGAAACAGGTAATTACCTGCTGTCTTTTATGTTGCAGAGGAATGCCTTGAGGGTGGGGCTGCCTCTGTAGTGTGCAACACAGGAATGGCAGTCCTCACATAATCCATGCTAGGCTGCGTTTTTAAGATACAGATCTATTGACAGAGCATTCTCACAAGGCCCCTGAGCAGCAATTATGCATGCATTTCCGATGCGCCTATTGCAATAGGAATTATTTTCTTAAGGGCCTTGTTGATTTAACAATACCACGGTCACATAACGGCTGTTGGCACCGAGACTTCTCGGTGAAATGAACGGATTTAGAGCTCACGCCACACTGAGACTGGGAGAGGCTGCCCTCTCACGAGTGTGCCAGTTGTTGATTGTACTGTCAGAGACACCCAAATGTCTTTTTCTGCTTTGGGAAGAAAATGGAGCAGCAGTGAGGTGCTGTTAATGCGCTGCCCCCCCCCCCCCCCCCCCCCCCCCCCCAAGGAGGCACAGGCCAGGACTCAGGAAAGAGAGGGGTCATGGTTAATCCCCAAGTATAAAGACAGATCTGCTTCCCTTTGACCTGGTCTCTGTCTTTCTCTTCCTCTCTCTTTCTCTCTTACACACACACACACACACACACACACACACACACACACACACACACACACACACACACACACAGCAAATAATCCCACCCAGAGGACTCCTCAGGCTTGTCCCAGAAACTATTAGCAGATAGCATCAGTGCAAGTAGGAATGTAAACATTTACAGTAAAGCCAAAAGACATCAGCTACCCCAGGGGAAGGCCCATCCATCATAGGGCAACCACATCAGCACTCACAGGCCTCGTGGTTTCAAAAGGAATTAGATATGACACCTTTCTGCACAATTTGAGCAGATTCCACATAATCAGTCCTCATTGTTCCTCTGGCATACTGGTAAATTCGTTATGTTACGTGATCACGCAGCAACGTAAGAAAGTGAGATGTTTTGATGCATGCTCAATCATCCAGGTAAGACAATCCCAAAAACTTGATTCTGTTCGAATCGCTACGTCCAGATGAACAGAATCAACTTTTTGGGAAGAAGGTGGCATGTTTTGTTTTTCTTACCAATGTTTGGCATTTTATGAAAATGTGCTCTCTTTTTTTGTTTCATTTTATCAGGGATATTTTGTGTGTTAGGAAATGTAGTTACCCCACCGCTGTGTTTGTATGAGTGGGGACAGAGGTCATGGCAAGGATTAGAAAGGATACAGAGATGAGCCCACCCAGATCTTATAAAGAGCAGGGCCATATTTAAGGAAGTAGGTCTAGTCTTTATTGTTTGTGTGTGTTTCTACATGTATGTGTGTGTGTGTTTGTGTGTGCTGTGTCCATTAGGAACAGACACAGATAGCTCAGGGATGAGGGTCTGAGAGTTAAGTAGGAGTGCAAAGGTAAAGCTTGTGAGAAAGCAAGTACCATAAATGGATTTGCCCCTCAGCACCTCTCAGTTGCATTTATGTTTCTATGAACAGATTATATATGTATTGTTTAATGTATTTAGATATGAAGTGCTATTACATATGATGAGTAACAAATAATAAAACAGATAAAAATCATTTTGGAATATTAGCCTGAACATGCAGAAACCACAGCTGTCTCTAAATAAGTCTCTGCAGAAACAGCATGTCTGCCAGCTGTTGATAGCGAGTATGTGTTGAGCCCTTCTGTCCATAGATGGACAGGAAGTCTTTCAAGCTGCAACATTTCCTTCCTTTGACTCCTCTCCGCTCTCATGTCTCCCACGCACATGCTCAGACACACAGCAACTCCTCCAGAGCCAGCCAGAAGAATCCAAATGTTTTAATTAGCGGTGATAAGCAGAGACAAGCAAAGCATTGAACAGCTCTGACACACACATACACAGTCGTCTCCTATCAGCGAGTTGATAAAGGAGCTACTCGGGCTCCACTTATGGGCTCTCAAGCTTCCCTCCTCCTCCACTTCCTGGTCTACACCTCCAGGTTGTTAAAGTTTTGAGGGGCCAGGTGTCATCCCTTAGATATCATATGCCTACTTCCCAACAAACACCAACGAATGCAACGTGAATTAGGCAGATCCTGCCTGGAGCTGTTTGCCAGAGAGTGAGAAAAGAAAAAAACATTTTTGGACATGAGCTGAGATAAAATTTATGATTGTCACCTGTCCTGTAACAATATCTTCCAAGTACAACACCACAAATCAAAAAAAGAAAACTATAAAATGACAATAGCTGTCACTGGAGTTGTTTTAGACAAGAGTGTGAATAAAACTTTTGAAATGGTTTGAGAGCTTCCTGTGAATAAATGAATAGCTTGTAGTTTTTGCCAGACCAGTTTGTGCTGACTAGAGCTTGAAGGCATAACAGTTAAGCTTATTTGACAGGAAGCAAAAGCAGCTTTCTTTTCAAGATCAAGTTCAAAGGGCAAGAGCGTTGTTTCTCCCTGTGTCCCTGACTGCACCTGTGTTGCTTACACACACACACACACACACACACACACACACACACACACACACATGCACATGCAAGGAATATTGTCCACGTTATTTTCCTTCCGCTGACAGACAAATTCAGTTTTGGTCTAAGTTTGCAAGCATTAGCTGTTGCACATCTGTTGTGCAGCGGAAATTTTTAATTGTGCAGGTGTTTTTCCAAAATGTTTCCGAGATGGTTTTATGACCTCGACTACCTTTTATTCACAGAATTTGTCACAACATTCAAGGCAGAAGGAAGGTCTGAGGAGAAAGAGTGCTGGACACCTGCAGTGATCTGTAACAATGCTGCAGTTCATCAGACCCTGCCAAGGCTTCACTCCCAAAGGCCCAAGGGTTTGCGTGTGCACGTGTGTGTGCATGTGTTTGTGCGTGCATGCGTGCGTGTATGGCCTTTGCTTTGATCATGACAGAAGCATGGCAAAGTAAGTTTTTAATTGGTGGATTCCTCCTGAGGCAAAAAATACATTTCCATCTTTAAACAAAGAACCGTTCCACAAAGCATCGTTAGGTCTTTTATAGGCCATTGAATTCATTTTTTTTAAAATAACACATCTTGGCTTTGTTGCTCATTTTAAAATATCAGCTTCCATGTTGTAGGAGGATTACCCGCCTCTCCTTATTCTGGCCCATTAGCACTGGCATTTTACTATACTGTAAACACTTGGCTTTATCAAGGAGCTTTGTATTCAGTGCAAGTCTTGCATGTTGTTCTTTTATTGCACGACAAGTGAAAAGGATCCCGTTTCAAACTAACACGCACGCCAAAGCCGCCCACAACATCGCCCCATTGCTTGTGTCTTTACATCCCTGAGTATGAATGCTCAGAATCAAAACAGCTGGTGTGTCTTTCTCTCCAACCTTCTCCCACAGAGTTGCAGAGTTACTATGTGTGAGCATGTGTAAGCATTTTATTGCGTTTCACTGATCATCTTGTATCCTTGCAGTGGTGGGAAAATGTTTCCTCCCCTACTTGTTCTCTTAAGTGATGACAGGAGCTGTGTCTCCCCCATATCACAATTCTTCATAGCTCACACACACACACACACACACACACACACACACACACACACACACACACACACGCACACACATGCTATGGGAGACATTCAAGTCACAACTGGCACAGCAAGTTGGTGATCTGTGAGCTATTTTAGTTGATATTTTGTTTGTTTGTGCTTCATATTTCACCCCGATTGCCATCTTTGGAGTCATGTCTGAGTTAACAAGAAACAGCCAGAAACCATTTGTCACTTGTCTCTAAAGGTTGAAAGTGGTATGTTTGGAACTTTGTGAGAACATCTAAAAAGAAGCGAGACGAAAAATATCTGTTCTCATGGATTTATTCCAGGAATGATTTTGTGTTTAAAGAATCCGGGCTTTTTTTCTTCATTGTATTTTCATGTGTAAACACAAAAAAACCCTCAATATTCCAGCTGGAGTTTTCTTGAAGAAATTTGAAAACTGTGGCACAAATCTTATCGAGGTTTCTGAATGCTACCGGTGAATGTGGGTCTTACTAAACAAGACAAAGTTGATCAGACAAATGTGGGAAGCATTTAAGTGTTTTACCATTTTTTTGGAGCACTGAAAATACTGGAGGCCAGCTTAGAGCTGATTTGTAGAGCCTTCTGCATAGGGACTTGTCAGTTTGGAGCTTCATGTGAATGAAAAGACTTTGAATGAAAAGACTGCAGGTCCTGTGACAGACTGGCGACCTGTCCAGGGTGTACCCTGCCTCTTGCCCTAAGACAGATGTGATAGGCGAATGGATGGATAGAGACTGGATGCAGTGACTTCTCTTAACCCTATTTCCGACGCTACCTCTCGTTATCCTTAACCCAAATTAAGCCTCAACCTTACCTTAAAGCATGTCTTGACTGTAAAATATCGTGATTTATGCAAAGTGAATGTGTCATCCATTGGATTTTGTCCCATAGTGCTGTGTGTGCACAACACAAATGACCAAATACAGAACATGCAAGAACCTCATGGAAAAAATGTATTTTCAGCACTGCAAATCATCTTCCATTCAAAGAAATAAAACACCACCTTGTAATCTGGCATACAAGCAATTTAAAGACAAATGAGTGTGTGCCATATTTTAGTTTAACTGTCTTTAGTAAATTTGTCACATGTCCTTTCTGGATTCCTTTTAGTATTCCTGCTGACTGAGAGCTATCATTGACATTTTGTCTGTTACGCTTACTGTCTTGTCTGTTTATTCTCTTATTATAAGAATAAACAGACACTCAGTACTGCTGTTTTTGTCATTAAGGTGTTACAGTAATTAAAGCCAACACCCTGCAAACCTCACTTCAAAGGTCTGGATTCATCTACAATCCATACCTAACACCAACATGACACCTTTAGGTACAGCCTGCTGTTTGTATCAAAATGCAATTTTGAGTATTTTATGGTAAATGGCCTGTATTTGTATAGCGCTTTACTCAGTCCCTAAGGACCCCAAAGCGCTTTACACTACATTCAGTCATTCACCCATTCACACACACACATTCACACACTGGTGTAGGCAAGCTACATTGTAGCCACAGCCGCCCTGGGGCGCACTGACAGAGGCGAGGCTGCCGGACACTGGCGCCACCGGGCCCTCTGACCACCACCAGTAGGCAACGGGTGAAGTGTCTTGCGCAAGGACACAACGACTGAGACTGTCCGAGCCGGGGCTCAAACAAGACGAACTGCCAACTCTTGAGCCACGATCACCCTTTTAGCTGATATCACAAACGAAGACTTAATATTTTTAATTAATAAGGGTAATAAGGTTTTAAATATCAGCATTTTAAATCACCTGGTCCCTAACAGGTTTCAAAATTATTTCAATACAACCTGATATCAACAACACATGACATACTACACTGCGTCATTATTTGTGTAACAAAAGCAAAACCACAATACAGAATCTGTGTGTGGGAAAACTATGCACACTCCATAATTTAGAAGCAATAACTCAAAGTAACATTGTTGTAAATAGTTTTCTTCATTACATTGTTGTTTCATGTAAATGAGGTTTGCATTTTATTATTATTGTTAATATTTATTCATTTATTTGTTATTTTTTGCACAACTCTGTGAAGGCCCCTTTTCACTCATTGTTTGAGGACTAGTTTGGATTAATTGCCTCCTTTTTCAGCCATTCTGTTGCTGCTATGTGGGAGATCATTTGGCATACAGAGGAGTGCATTTTAGACTCAATAAGTGTAAGCATGCTCAGGTCCTGTGGTTACAAAACAAACTCAAGTCAGCAGGTGCATAAAACCTTAGGATTAAAAGATGGGGTGCTTTCTTTGTCTTGTGACTATATTTTTACACTCATGTGGATTTAAATTCTGAGACTGAGGGGTGGGGGTTAATGCTTCAGCATCACTTTAGCAAATGAATTAGATTATGAAACTCCGGTTAGCACTCTACTAGAACCGTGGATATAAAAGAAGAGATAAAATCTCAGTTCATGGCTGCAAAGTGATTTCAGGTTTTACAGAAAGCCAGTAAATAAAACAATCTAAACAAATTATGCCAGCCATAAATGGATATCATGTGATCTTTTATTCACTAACACCAATTATGTTAGCTCCTTTCTGCTTTACCGGTTTCTCCTCCTCTCTTGGCTCCTTGCCTTCCCTGCAAATCTGCCTAGAGCAGGAGAGACTGCAGCAGCCAAGGGGATTACAGCAACAGCTCCTTTATCCAGCAGCACCCCCAAGGAGCGTGAGATCACAAACTATATGTGTCTGTGTGTATCCCAGCGAATTAGATGAAGAGACCATAATCACACCTCATTTATTATCTGTTGGCAAGTGTGGAAATAAGTGGACATTATGGCATAATCCTGTATCACCCTGTAATTCATGCTGAGTGGTCCAGTTGCGATTTAGCTTAAAATATGGAGAGAGATCTGACAAGAGAAACAACCAAAGAGCAATAGAGGGGGAGAGAAGACTACTAAGCTACTAAGGGAGAAATCTTGTAGGGGACCTGAGTCCTTCAGGCGTTCACACTCCTAATACCCTTGTTGCGTGTTACTGTGTATGTAAAAACACAGCTCCACAGGTGCTTGCTGTAAGGGGCTTTGACTGCAGGCTTGAGTTTCCAAAACATGGACTTACGCTAATGTGCAAGGGAGGTTATGTATACCAGCCCTTCAGCATTTTGTAATCTTTTTCACCAGTCACTATGGTGAATTATTGTAATAGAAACACAACTGCATGAATGTGTGTGTGTCTGCCTTGTTGTCAAAGCAGTCGTGCAAGATGTCCTTAAAGCAGAGGTAATATTCAGGAGTGAAAGTACTCCAGGTTTGTTTTAGGGCACAGCAGCTACTAAACCACACACTTACACATTATGTGTAACACACACACACGCACACACACACACACACACGCCCACTGGGTAAACACCTCGGCTTAATTATGACTGAAAGTGTAAAGGGTGTAGCACTGTATCTATATAAAGGGGTAATTGTGAAAGTAATTTGCGCTGTTTGTTGTGTATAACTGCTGTAACAGGTGATAACATATTAATGATCATGTTGGTACACAATATTATCAGAATTACAGTGCTCTATTTAGAGGCTGAGCTTTGTAAACGCTTAAATGTTTGACATTTTAAATAAACTGCCAAACATGAGAATGTCTTTCTAAGTCAGGTTATCCAGCGTTTTGTTTCTCACTTCCATCTTTGACTCAGCAATTTATTAGAGCTCAGTCTCACCATAAAACCAGCCTGTGAATGAAAGTACGAGTCTGACAAGTTTGAACACAACTTTTTATTTTAGGTATTTGCATTATTTTTAATTTCTGCACTGAATAAAATACTGAAAGTGTAAAAAGTAGTTTGAATTACATTCACTGGACACTTCATTGGGTACACCTCTCTAGCACATTGAGCTTTGTTTGCCGTCAGAACTGCTTTAATTCTTCATGGCATAGATTCCACAAGGTGCTGGAAAATTTCCTCAGAGATTTTGGTGTTTATTGAAATGACAGCATCACACCATTACTGCAGATTTGTTGCACATCCATTACGTGAATCTCTTCCTAGAGAGGCTCTGTTTGATTGGTTTGGAGACCATTTGATTGCAAAGGGATGGACACAGTCAACAGAAAAACTCAGGTACTGCATTTAAACAATGCTCAATTGGTTCTAGGGGGCTCAAAGTGCATAAAGAAAATATCCTCCACACCAACTACCACTTCCCTGATCTGTGGGTAGAAGGCAAGATAGATCAATGCCTTCATGTGGTTTACACTAAATTCTGACCTGACCATCTGAATGATGCAGCATAATTGAGATTCATCAGACCAGGCAGACATTTTTTTTCAATATGAAGCTTAAACATAAGTTCAGTAAGGAAGATCTGTATTCACTCATTTCCCTACTCTCCTGGTTGTTCAGGCTGCAAGTCTATATTCTTTATATCATTTCTACATGCCCACGCTATCAAACTCAATACTGACATCATTACTCATTAGCTGAATCTTCCTTCTGCAATAGAATCAGCCTCTAAACTTCTATTATCCCATTTTGATGAGCCTGTGCAAATTGTAGCCTTAGTTTCCTGTTCTTAGCTGATGAGAGTGACACCTAGTGTGGTCTTCTGCTGCTTCACGGTTCGACATGTTTGTGTTCCAAGATGCTCTTCTGTAACTTCAGTTACTGTTGTCTCACTTTCAACTCAAAGGAGTCCGGCATATAATAGGCAAAAAATGAAAATGATGTGTGTTAATTAGGAACAAACACACTTCATTACCACAACTGTGTTGGAGAAGCTGTGGAAATGTAAATGTGAATCATTCCCATGTGTTCTGGTTCTGTCTCAAGATCGCAAAATTTTGGGAAGATGTTCATTTAGTTATGGGTAATATTCTGGGTTATGCTGTATCTAAGTCTTGTACATTATTATATCTTGGTGTCATTACGGGAAATGTGTTGAAAGAGGATAGATACGTATTGAAAATGATGCTTGCAGCCTGTAAAAAGGCAATCACAAGAAAATGGTACAAGATAGACCCACCATTGCAGGATGAATGGATCAAAATTATAGACAAGATACAAATTATGGAACAACTGACTTATAGAATAAGGACGCAGGAAGATCATCACCATCGAACGTGGGAGAAATGGACTGATTACATAAACTCGACAGGATAAAGACCATCACATTGGACAACTGGACCCTCATACACACAATAATAACATGGCTGAACCACCACTCACAACCACTAGCACTTTATATAGCCTCTGTAGAAATTATCCACATATTTCACTTATCTTAACTGCACTACTGTATAAATCTGCATAAACAAACATTCTGTACAATACGATAAATTTTAATTCTACAACTGTTTAAATGGCAAATGGTAAATGGCCTGTATTTATATAGCGCTTTTTACTAGTCCCTAAGGACCCCAAAGCGCTTTACATATCCAGTCATCCACCCATTCACGCACACATTCACACACTGGTGATGGCAAGCTACATTGTAGCCACAGCCACCCTGGGGCGCACTGACAGAGGCGAGGCTGCCGGACACTGGCGCCACCGGGCCCTCTGACCACCACCAGTAGGCAACGGGTGAAGTGTCTTGCCCAAGGACACAACGACCGAGACTGTCCAAGCCGGGGCTCGAACCGGCAACCTTCCGATTACAAGGCGAACTCCCAACTCTTGAGCCACGATCGTTTATAACTTGCCTAGTTCATATTTCTGTATAGTTTTCATATTTATAGCCTGTACATAGCTTGTACATAGCTTGTACACCACTACAGCCTCTACATACCTATAGTTATAGCATATTCATAACATTCCTTCATACCGTGTACATTATAACATACCCATAATAAACCCATATTTTGTACCCTCATACCTAAAACAGATCCATTTCTGTAATATATTTATATATGTATATTATTGCTAATATATATTTTGTAATATATCTATATCATGGCTAAAGCACTTCTGGGTGGATGCAAACTGCATTTCGTTGCCTGTACTTGTGACATGTGCAATGACAATAAAGTTGAATTCTATTCTATTCTATTCTATTCTACATTGATAATGAGAACTGATCAATTGTAGAAACATGTTGACCCAACACGTTCTTTTTTCACCTGTTTTATTTATTTATTTATTTTTATTTTTTCTTCCTTTTTTATTTTTTAATTGAATTGAATTTTATTTTATTTTTATGTTCTGTTTCATTGTTACCCTCTATCTCCCCTGTATAATGTTCAAAGAAAAACAATAAAAAGAAAGTATCCAAAAAAGAAAATGATGTGTGTTTTTCCAAGTAGCCACCTTTTGAGGGTTTTGCACAGACTTGATGTTTTCTCGACCACCTTCATGATGTCATCAACAGGATGCAGTCTTGAATGACTTCACACATACAATGAGCACTTATTTTTCCTGCACACTCATCCCAATCCACCATCAGCTGGGATAAGGTTAGGTGATTGTGGAGGCCAGCAAAACCCATCTCCCTGCCATCCCCTCCTCCTCAATGCTCCATGATGAAAACCACATATGCAGATACCATCAGTTCACCATCCCTTGTGTTTCTTGCTTAAATAAGTCCTCTTTTTCTTATTGGTCTCTTATTAGACTGCTTGCTTTTTGAACTCTAGGAAGCACTGATGGGGTTTCAATCTGAGATGCCATTACCTGCCAATATAAAACTATAATTAACATCCTTGGTACCACAGAGGTAACTATTTTTTTAAGTGATTTTGCACTGATTTGTTTATCTGCTGTTCTTGTCATAACATAGATTAAAATGTGTTTGCACTACCTTGCCATAATACAGTTTACGTATTATGTTTATGTTTAGTGCTGAAATGCTATCTCAAATTCTGACTGATTAGAATGAATAAGTTACTCACAAAATATTAACCTGCTTTCATCTAGTTGGACAGAATTTGCAGATCTATGCAAAACTCTTAAGTCTAAAAACAATTTTTTGCACAATGATTCACTTGCAGTGCCGAACGAGGCGGAGGTTAAACTGTGCAGATGTCATTTCTTAAACCCAACAACTCACAATTGTTTACACTTGTTGCTAAGTTCAAAGTGCTCAGGCTGGAAGGGTGTGTTGAAATTTGAAACCAGCAGTGAATGGAAACAGTCCGAGAGGCAGATGAGGAAGACAAGGAAGAGGAAGAAGTTTCAGAATAGTAATATATGATTACATTTGAGCAAGGGCTGTGGGTAATGTTTTTTGCTATATGTAACGACAGCCCATATGAAAGCAAACTGAAGAAATGTAGAGAATGAGACATGATTTTTTTTTTTAATTAAAATGTCCCCTTTCATATATTTCTTACATAAAATAATGGCTACTTTTAAAATTATAATATGAGACATATACCCTATATGAGATTCACAGTATAGATAATAGTAAACAATAACTACATGTTACATTCTTGAGTAAAACACAGGCTCATACTGTCAAGAGTGGGAAAACAGTGGTTTCTTCTTAGCTCACTTTTTTGTGCTTTACCTTATTTCATTTACTTGAAGAGAAGAGAAGAGAAGAGAAGAGAAGAGAAGAGAAGAGAAGAGAAGAGAAGAGAAGAGAAGAGAAGAGAAGAGAAGAGGAGACACTGCAGTCTTCCACATAATATTCAGGCATATAATGGATTAATGTCATATAAATATACATAGTACCATACTCCATTTATCTTCATTGAAGTGCACATATGCACACACACAAATATAGTAAGAAGGAGGCAGACAAATGACCAGACTAAATAGTTTACTCCTCTCAGACTGCTGAGATTTGGAGCAGACATGCTTATTCACACAGAGAGAGGGAAGGAGATACAAGCAGACAATTTTAGCAGGATAAGCTATGGCAGACCACACATACTGTGGACTGTACATGCATGCAGACATAGTGGGAGAGCCCAAGCAACAGAAACAGTTCATTAACACTCCCTGTTTGAACAGGTGTCTGCCTGACTAACATGTTTATGTGTGTGTGTGTGTGTGTGTGTGTGTGTGTGTGTGTGTGTGTGTGTGTGTGTGTGTGTGTGTGTGTGTGTGTGTGTGTGTAGAGACTGAGGTGGGGGAGCTGTCACTCATCACCAAGTGCTAAGCCTGCTACTCTAAAACGCATGCATCCAAATGCTGTTTCCTAACTAAAGGATTTTGTTTATCTAGCATTTGTTTCATATCGGTACAAAAGAGCAATAATGGGACCAAGTCAAGCAATTATACATCAAAAGACTGCTGATCATTAAAAGTCTGCAAATGTAAGTAAAACATCCGTTCACAGCTTCTTCCGGGTGCAGACATGCACCCTCGTCACAGTCTGCAGATTTACAGAACACTGGAGTGCAACTTTGTAACCTGATTGATCAACAACAAAGTTGAAGATGCTAGCTGATTTGATATAGTTCTGATTAAATTCAGCTGATTCTATGTTGTGATGTCAAACTGACACTTTTACAAAAATCTCTTGACAGATATTAAAAGAGCAGTCACAAGTCTGAGTTTCCCATTTGTATTTGTAATGTACATGAATTACTCACAGGAATTACGTACTTATGTAGAATAGAATTTTCATATATGATTTAATCCAAAAGCAAATTAATGAATGGAACAAATATGGAATTTCAGACATTATGATTTATGAGTAACTAATCATATTAATTTCTTTTTTGTTGTTTTCTATGGTTCATGAAAAAAAATAAGAACTGAACTTTATTGTAATTGTCAATATTTTTACTTTCATGACAAAGTTATTAAAACTAGTCCATCAGGATTACAACACTTGAAAATGACAGAATAAACATTCACTGCTTCAGAATGTTTTTTCTAGCTTGTTGCATGAATTGCAGACTTGACACTGAAGATATGAATGTGAATATGATGAATAACTCATGAGTCATGGTGACTGATGTACCTTTGTTGCATTAATACATATACCTGTCTTGAAGCACAGCATGCATGACATACGGTTATTTATTGAGTTTTTTTCCCAACTTTTACGCCGATGTCTTCTGTGTACTTGAGGTAATTAAAGTTTACAGTAAAATGTTGCTTTTTGAAAATATTAATCAAAATCTGATGTTTGTGTCTGCGTCCATCAGATTTTTAAAAACTGACCATTACTTCGACACAGACTTCCGCATAATCAATATGATCCATCTCCGAAGTCTTCACCATTCACCCTTTTATTTATATTTTTTTCTTCCAAATTCCAAACCTTCACTCTTCCAGCAGTTTGAATTCAGCCAGCGTGTTCACAAGTTCAAGTTGCACTTTCAGTTTTGAGGGGGTCAAAGTTGAAATGTGCACCTGTGCTCAAGACAAAACAACTGTACCTGCCCTGGATGAAAAGTAAATACCTGCAAACACACACAAACTTACCATGTGTTTCTGACAGCACAGATGTGGCTGCAGGCTTCGCCTCCCTTTTGATCCACCCCGTTCTATGCTTTCTGTTCTAAAGGGAAACAAACGCTTTGGATCTTTTATACAGAGTAAAACGGCAATTGTTACTTTTTTGACTGGTGAATTTGCAAGAGTGTTTTAAGTCTGGGGTGTCAAATATATCGCCCAAAGGCCAGAAATGGCTCCACCGAAGATCTGGCCCAACAGATGGCTCCGCAAAGTATTTAAACTTCAGAGGAGCATGGCACCAAGCATTGTGTTACAAGTTGTTAAGAATACATTCATGAGAGCTTTCCAGTTACTTATGAGTTCTTACTGATAAGAACATTAGCTATGGGCTTCCATACCACAATAAAAGAAGGTGAATGGAGCCCTACCACCATGTTCTCTCTCAGTTTTTTTTTGTTAATAAATGCCTCATTTATTGGTTTTATGTAAGGACTTCACTGCTCCAACCCACTTAACATAAAAGTGGGCTGTGTGTGGTCCATGAATATGAGCTTCACACCTTTGTATTGAGTTATTCTCTTGCAAAGCGTGCACACACACACGGGGAAAAAAATAAAACATTTAAAGAAAGTTGGGCTCCCCACCTTTTAATAACAGTGAATAGAGCCCGACTGCTGGGTCTTTATTCCACAAGTGCAATTCAGTGCCAGAAACAATCAGACATCAATCAATAAGAATGACAGCTTGCATTAAAGTGTATTCAGTGTGGGTACAGTTGTATAACTAGCCTCTTGAGACTCTTTTGGATACAGCATAATGTACACAACCTTTTCTGTTGAGCACTAACAATGAAGCTCTGTTGTTTACAAGACTGTTAATGCCAGCTAATGCACATAAAGGTCTTCTTCTTCTTTTTTTAAAGCTGTCCTCTGCCAAACAGGTAGACCGTGACTAATTACAGAATTAAGGAAAACAATAATATATGTTCTGGAAATAAAATAAGATTTGAGTTATCAAAATGACCAAAAAACTACTTAAATACACAATTCTGACACCTGGGAGCATCTAAACGTTTGTATTTTTTGCCCAATTAAATCATAAGCAAAAGTGTTAACACTGATATTTGAAAAAACAAAGTAGATTCACTATTTTTTAATTACTTTGCCTGCAAAAAAAGGGGGGCTACCTCAATCTGTAGAAACTAAGATGTTCTTTCCTAATCTGTGGAGTCTCAAGTTAATTTATAGGGGAAAACATACTCTCTCTCAACTTGAGTTGCAGCTTTGGCCAAGTTTGGTTTATTGTCTCAAGGTTTCTGGACAGTGACACTTTTCAGGAAATAAATGTAGATGTTCTTGCTTTAAGTTGATTGCTTAAGATGCTGAATTAAGAACTGAACGCTCTGTCTGTTATGAGGGATCTGGATGACGAGTCAGTTATTTGCAAACTCAAACTCTGGATGGGAAAAATAAAAATCCAGTTCTAGGACAGCAAAGCTACAGAACTACTAGAGGCAACAAAGTAACACTACTGCCCCCTGCTGACTATTCTTTCAGCTTAGAACTCCTTACAGCCTCAGCTTCAAGAATCAAAGGATGCTAGTTTGAAAACTTCTCCAGATCAGCTGGTTCGCTTTTACATCACGGTGTTGTCCTGTGACTTAAACAATATCTATTCTTGAGTGGTAAAGAAATATATCAACTCAAACTGCCTTTGAGGATGTCTTTCTTATCTGCTATGTCTGAATGGGATTGGGACAACTGAAGTGGATTTTAGTGAGATACTATGTGCACATTAATATCTCCTTGTAGAAAGAGCTCAGAGTAGATTACACCACAGAGGCATCTACATCTCAGCTTCCATTTGTTGTGTTCTCCTCTTGTTGTACTGGTGCTTGGTGAGTCCATACTTGAAGAACTCATAGACTGACCAGCTGATGGCTGTTGAGGGCATCTGGTAGATGACTCTCGCTTGGACTCCCTTGAAGAAGCCCCGCAGGCCGCCCAGCCTGTATACTGTCCGGAAGGCATGGGCCAGGCCTGAGATGTGTCTGTGGGCTCCTTTGCCGGAAGACATGGAGCCAAGGGCTAGAGACTCCTGGGTGTTGAGCAGGGTCTTGCAGACATCCAGAGGCGTGGTGGCTGCGGCTGCGATCGCTCCGGCCAAAGCCCCAGACAACATGTGCGATGAGGGATTGTACTGTCTGTGAGGGTTTAACAGCTCCTGAAGGTACTCGTAGGTCATGAAGTGGAGCGCCTGGAAGGGCACGTTCATAGTGAGCTGGGTGGTGTAGCTGCGGTAGAATGCAGTAGGGCCCTCTTTCTGCCACACTGCACGTACACAGTCCAACACGCCGCGATAGGGCGAGTTATACATCTGCATTCGCTGCTTCACAACTGAGGGAAACATGGTGTCCAAAGATGGTAGCGCAAAGGTGGAAAGACAAGGAAAAAGAAACGAAAAATTAGGAAACCATCACCTGCAGTAAAGCTATCCTTAAGAGAATAAACATACAACATATACAAAGACATAGTATGTAATTCCTCAGACAGCTGCAAGCCATCTAACAGCTGCAAATGAGCTCAGACCAGTGTCCTTCTACTGACATGTTTGGGCAGGTGGTCTACAGACAGCTGTGAAAGTGACTATGTGAAGCTACAGGGCTGCGGCCAACATGTGAAGATAGTTGGCCCAGGTGTGGCACCTGTAGGTTTCCTTACTGAAACCCAAAACTGCTGTTTTGAAATAGAAAAAAAATATATATATATACACATCTTAACTCTCAAAATGCTGCCCTTACCTTCAGCTGGGTTCATGACTGCGTCGTGAAGCAGTGTGGCCACACACCCAGCTGTTCCTGAAACAAACACACTTCGGAAGTCACTACACATTCAGATAACTACGGCAAAATAGGAAACTAGAAGAGACTGCAGAAGAGAATTTTCACTTGCAACAGAACCCATCTGACCTCGGCACAGCTTATGCTTTTTTAAAATTCCAGCTCAAAACAGCAACTCACAGCAGAATTTCTGGAAATTTAATAAACTGCTGGTGTAAAAGAACATTTCTGACCATGGTTTGTAAAGCAAAATGTAAGCAAAGAGAGACACCTAGTGGATAAGCCAGCTTATTTCTCATTTGAGGGATTTCAATCAGAAGCCTAAGCTTAATAAAAGATGACTAACAGGGGAAAAAAGGTAGATGAGATGGGAGAAAGAGGACTTACCCAGCCTCCCATTAAACTGAAACAGAAGAAAGAGAGTGTAGGAAGAACAAGGTAATGGCTGACATTTTTTATTTATTTTTTTTTAAGTTGAGATGGCTTAGCTTTACACGATCCACTATTTAACTTTCCTTGAAGCCACTGAGTGGCCGACAGCTGTCCCTGGCTTTTCTTTACAGTATACAACTGTAGCTATGAAAAGCGTTTATCCGATTTGATGTCCTGCCAGGGGTTTTTTGGACTGGTCAGGCAGCACACAGATTAGGCTGAGTCAGCAGCTTCACAGACGAGGGCATTTGGCAACACTCTTTGAGTCGGGAAAGTCCTAAATATCAACCGGTTACAGTGATCTCATGGCTAAGATTGCTATACACGATCTATTAATTTATAACATAAACTGTGTATGGATGTTTTATGGTACCATTAGCCAAATGACTGTTAGCCCCTGGATGAATCACATCACTTAGAGTCTTTTTGAGTTTTTCATAGCTGGCAAAATACAGGGCATGGGCAGGACCCGCCCCAATAGCTGTTGCATTCAAGCCTCTCAATGGCCGCCAGATTCCCTCTGTGGCTACAATCCGGCGAAGAGCATCCATCACATTCCTGTAGCGGGCCGCAGGGTCGGGCTGAAGACTCTGCATTCGTGTCTGCGAAAGAAATGGCATTCTGATGTCAAATAGAAACGTGAGCAGAGTGTGCCACTATCCTGTCCACTATTAACTTAGAATTAAGCGATATGTTTGCGGCGTTTGACCTGATTCTGATCTAAAAATAGGATAGAATGCATAATTGAACTTGTTCCATATGTCTGCCTAAGAAGACAATGAAGACAGCTCTGAATAGAATGCATTGTGAATGACGGGTTAAATGAGGGAAATGAGGTATTTGACATTGTGTGGGGTGTATCTTGGTGTACATGCATAAATGAATACAAGGAAGTATGCAGTTACAAGCTCCAGGGTCACAAAGGGACATAAGCTGACTTCCTCTAAGCTTCTTTTCCCACTGACCCTGAAACACACCTTTCTCTTTTCCTCCTTGCACACGCTCACACACAGGTGGATGATCGATTATATAGACACATTAAAAGACAAGAGCAAACAATTAATGTTTAAATCACCTGGTATGTGATATTTATAGAAGGCTGCATGAGTGGACTAGATGATTGTGTCTGTCTCCAAGGCACCAACAGCAACATAATCTCCTAAATACCAAACTTCCAGCTGAATGGACAAACTTAAACCCCACTGTGTCCATGCACAGCTCTGCAGAGCAATGCTATGAGCATACTGCACACAAAGTCAGTGCACACACTTGTAGTATTAGCAGGGTATTGCAAAGAGGCTGAAATATCCTCAGTCACTCATTGTCGTGACACATACACATGTGTGGAGTCCTCACCAGCTGTAGGTTTGCTTTGTTTATCTATAGCCTGTGGTTATATAACTACAAAGCAATGACCTTTGTAATGCTATGCTGTAACAAGTCCATCCATTCTTTGAGGAAAAAAAACAACAAAGGGTTGTTTTGGGTTTCATTTTTCATTGACTAGAGAGTCAAATACTCTAAAGTGTAGCACACTTCTTCAGAGCCGCAGCAAATTACTGGGATTTACGATACAAGAATGACTAAATGCCAGCCTATTCAGAACTTTATTTACAGTACTTAAGAGAAAGGCTTATGTGCGCGAGGGAAAGATTTTTTTGGTATAGCTACTCTGCAAAAATACAATTCTAATGCTAAATGCATACTAAACACTACTTTTAAAAAAGTTTGATGATTTTACTTCTAATATGTAAACAAATTCATGCTTCTACTAAGGGTGTCCAGTATTTAGTGTGCTGGTACTCCCTGACTGCACTTTGCTGCATTTCAATTAGCCAGATCTCATGTGTGACTTGGTTGGGAAAATGCTGAGCTACACTAGTTCCACAAAAGAAACTATACAAATAAAAAAATAAAAATGCCCTCATCCAGGTTCAGGCCTGTAACTGGCCTAAGTGCGCTACAGGTGAAAGACACGGATGAAGTGAGAGTGGCGATATTCTGCCTGCCAAACACAGCTCAGTGTCCTGAAACCACTTTGTGGCCGCCTTCCTCTTGGCTGTAACAATGACCTCTTTGGGCTAGTGTGGCACAAAATAAAACAAATCTTGGTTCACTGAAGCTGCATGATTCATGCAGTAAAATATCTTTTTTGGGGGGGATGAGTGAGGGAGTTGCTCTGCTGCGCCAGGCAGCTTTTTCACTGGGTTTCTGGGAAAGCAGCTGCTCCACTGTGGGGGGAGAAGGGGCAAATTGTCTTCTATCTTGTAATAGTCAAAGCCGGAAGGGCGTAAGTTGCAAGAGAGAACAACTTGTTTTTGTAAACACAGAGTACACATTTCCTCCATTGTTATTTTTGGAATGGCTGACTCATTCTCTTTAACTTAACACCTCTTTATTAAGCAAGTGGTTCCCCGTTTGCTCGCACAAACGTGCAGTTACGTAACATTACATCCGCTGAAACTCTTGACAGCAGACTGATTTGATAATTACGTTATTAGTTACACAAAGCTACTCCTTTTTGACTTGAATGGCGGCTAAACAACTTATTACGTTATTCGCACTCAGGTTGACGCTGTAACAGCATGCTAACAAATAAGCTAATACGGCTGTTAAACGCTAACTGAGCCGACTGACCTTGTCCTCATAGCAGCCAGCTCTGCGGCGTGTTTGGGTTAGCGAGCAAGCTAATGGGCTATGCTAATATGCGTGATGGCTACATGAATGGTAACCCCAGACCACACCAGGGACTACGGAGACGAAGCATTCAACAATCACAGAAAGTTGTGGTTTTGCTGGTTAGCCAGTGAGCCGTGCTACCTTAACACAGTCGATGGGGAACATGAGGCAGTGCTCCATTATCCCGGCCACAGCTCCGGCCAACATGTGGGTGCTAGTGGAAGCTCCCTGTGGCAAACCCTCATAGTCCGGTTCAGAGTCCTCTGACTGTGCATCTTGTGCACTGCGGATCAAATCAATAGTCTGTATTTCAGTTTCCCCTCCGATCCGGGGTGTCAGGCTTCCCACGATACTTTCTGAAACTCCCCAGAATCTGCCCCCAAGCCATCGAACTTCTGCCCCGGCAGAGGCTCCTGCAACCCCGGGATCATTCCCTGTGGTCTCCGCTGTCATCCGACGCCTCCTCACAAATCCATCTGTTTCCATGAGAAACGAGGGGATGTGTTAAGTCTTCTGGCTCGCGTGCACGGCTGGTCGTGGACCTTAAACTTTTACATTCCCTTGGGGAGCTTTCACAGTTACTTCCCTGCTACACCATTCCCTCCCCTCCTCTACCCCTGACAGCAGCGGGAGCCAGGAAAGGGAGGCCGTGACGGCAAACGCACAGCGAGCCCCACCACAGGCCGCGATGAGGAAACAATCTCTGATTGGTTACGATAGCCAAGTACTCCTCACACCATTGGATGATATCCATGCCCCTCATGATTGGATTTTGATGAGCGTTTCAAATCCGGTCATGTGGCGTTTGACTTGAGGTGTTGCTACATGGTAGCTCATCTGTGCAAGCCATCAAAAGACCCGAAGATCACTGTAGGTCAGCCTCAAAATGTTTTAGTGGCTGTGAGCAAACCGAGACACGCGTGATTACAAGATAAATGGGCCAGGGTCACTATTTCACAGTTTTTGTTGTCACTTTTGTTGCTGTCCTAGTGTGATTTGTGGTGTTGTCTAAAATACAAACTGCAATCTGTGTTTCTTCTCTTAAAAAATACTGGAAAACCTTTTGATAGGATACAAGAACATTTAGATCGGTATTATTTGCTAAATTGAAGAGACTGTGTATGTAATAACAGTCGACATAAAGAACTAAATAACAAGAATTGTGTTAAAAGTGCTTAAAAAATGTCCATGTGAGGCTCAGCCCACTAACACACACCAATCATTGATAAGGTTCAGAAGTAATTGATCTTCTCATTACAATGCAGTGTTCTGTTGGAAAACTTTGAGTTCTAGTATCAAAGTGACATGCCACTTAGGTCACTTTGACATTTAACACCTACCCGAATTGTTGGAGACTAGACACATCCCTATGGAAATGATAGTCCTCGGTGGCTGTGGCCATCATGAGAAGCAAGAGCCACAACTCTCCCTGCAAAAACTGCTTGAGGACTACCTCAGAGGGGCTGACCCAGCCTCTAAACACCAGTGTCTGTTGGATGCTTTTGAATAAACCCAAACCACAGAGGCCACATGCTGCAACCTACAGGATTCCATTCAATCCCATAGTTGACCTACACAATAATCACTATAATAATAATAATATTAATCACTAATTTTGAGAGCACTAATATATATGCAAATACCCTACAAATTATTCTGTAACACATTTCCATGTGCAAAAAAAGATTGTAGTGATAATTATGCTTCTTTTGTAGGCTGGATTATATCAAGCATGGGATGTTTACCAACTATGAAACCATTTTTTGCAAATCTATGCTAATTTTTAATCTTTTTAAGCAATTGTTATAATGTCATATGAAACATAAGGCTGTTAAGAACGTATTGTTTATTATATGATCATATTATGTAGGGCACATATCACTTGATTATGTATATTTTTTGATATCAAAATGTTATGTGTGAAGTTGTCAACTTTGTCTACAGGACTGTATGACTTCAGTGATGCAACAGAAAATAGACACATTACATTACCACAATTAATTATTTAAAATACATATTTATCCCATTCTACAGACATTGCTGCGAGCATAGGGATAAATGACGTTACAGATTTGTGGTGTGGAGTTATGTGCAGCATGTAGGCTGTAGTGTCCATAACAGTAAATGATGTGCAAACATCATAATGGTTTTGTGCACATGAATAAGAAGCATTTCAATATGTTTTACTCAATTTTATGTCAGATTTTAAAATAGACAATATTTAAGTACAAATAAATTGATATTCAGTAAACTTTCACTTATATATACTTGCTTTCCATTAAATATTAATGTGGAAATGATCATCTTTTCCATTATTCCAAGATAATATCCAAATTGAGGTTGTGTTACTTAACATTTATTTGTATATCGAAATGAAGACATTTGCCAAAAGTTTACAGTTTACAGGGTTTAACTGCAACATTTAGTAGTTGCAGATTAGTAATCTGTAGTGTTCGTAACACTATTGAATGGTTCACAATTTCTTTATCCCATTTCACAAAATGATAAAGTTGCAAAAACAATTCAAATATTAGCATATAACAGACTTCTTTTTTGATAAATGTCAGCTTTTGAGCGTTTGACTGGGCAACCTGAGGGAGAACAGCAATTGTTGCATTTTTGCAAGAAAATTATCAATATTTATTTGATTTCATTCATTTAATGTTGTTTGTTTTGTGTTTTTGACATTGTGATTTTCTTATTAGTTTTGTTTCCCTTTAATTCTGGACCATTACGTATGTAATAACAATTGATTGATCGATCGATCAGTTTTTATGTCCAAACTCTAAAATAAGTAAGTTTGATTCTTCTAGCACATTTAAAATTGACTAAAGTGAAAACAGGGCTTTCCTTCTTTGAAAAATTACAAATTGTAAATTATTGACAGGGTAATAAAGAGAATATTTGTTATTGTCATATGACAAAGTTGATTCTGCTTTTCTTGTTCATTAACAGTGAACTTCATCATAAACATTAAAAGCGTCTTTAATTTGATACATCAAGTAAAAGAACGTCATATACTCACTCTCCACCTTCATGGACTGCTTTGAGACAGTAGTTTATGATTAAATTATTGTAAATGCTGAGAGCTCTAACATCTTCACTAGTGAACCACTCTGCCTGGAGGCACATGAATCACTTTTTTTTTCCATAAAATGGGCTAATTGTGTTTTGGTGCGGAGCAGTTATAGCATAATTGAATTTTCTCCTTTATTGCCTGGGAGAGCCTCTAAGGGCATCAGTGTTAAATTTCTGCCGACAAAGGGGAATGAAGTGTTAATTTCTGCTTACAAGAAGAAAATCTCTTGCCTTGATCTTCTGATCTAGTTAAGGTTGATTGGATGATTTACCGCAGACGTTCCTTAAAGGAAAACCAAGCAGACAGCATATCTGGATCATTTCTCTTCCATGAAACTAATGCTACTGTAATACACCGGGGGAGAGGCATGTTAGGTCTAGCGGGAAACTCTAGATCACCATAACACATCATTTCATTTCCCCTACCAAGAGAGTGCACAATCTATATAAACCTCAGGAATTATTTTACACTGTCTAAGCAAAACATAGTCAAAAATCAAAATTATATGGAGAAGATGAGAAGATAACTTGCTTATATTCTGCTGTGTTCGGTTGTTTTTGTACCATTTAACACCCTCCCTTCCTTAGATCTCCTTCTCCTGCTCCATTTACTCCCTGGATTGTTTCATAGCATGATGTATGGCCTCTTATCCCATTAATGCAAGGTGAATGAACCACTAGGCCAACATGACATCCTCAACAGCAGCACTAGGAAACTATTCTGTGTTAAGAGCTCATCTTAAAGCTCTTAATGTGAGCCCGTACAGTGAGATAACTCAAATACAGCCACAAACCAGCCAAGACTGATGACACTTCTGGATTATCATACTTTTCATATTGAATTTTTAAATTAAATTAAATTAATCAATTTAATCCTTTCAGCTTTTTACATACTAAAAAAAATCTGATTTTTGCAAATTCCCAAGTTCTGCCTGTCAGTATAAGAAAGACTTTATATTTAATATTTTTTATTAAATTGTTTGTTTAACCAGGTTGTAGTTGAGATCAAAATCTATTTTTCAAGAGAGACCTGTTTACAAAGAACCATATAGATAATAGATAATACATGATCACAAATTAAGAAAAAAAAAAACATTTGCAATAGTAGTTTGAGATAAATGAACATAACCTTTAAAATATCCCAGTGAAATCAGAGAATGTAGCTTCATAGTTTTTGCTTGTTTGTTTGTTTTTAAGCTTATCACATTTATGCCCAGCAAAAACATTCAAAACAAGTGAACCAGTGAATTAGAGGTAATGTTAATGTGTCCTGTGACTTGATATTGAAAGTATGCTACTGTGTTTAAATTGAAGCAGGGAGTAGAGTCAAGATCCTTGTAAATAAAATAAAAAACTATATACAATGCTGCTCTTTTCAATTCGCTAGTGAGTCTCCCCACTTTTGAACTGTACGTACAATACATACAGTGCATATTACCGATGTGCTGACGCGAACTGTGAACCTGATATTAATGGAACAACCCCGCCACCATGTGTTCACTTCCAGAATAACACCAACACGTTTGGTTTTCTTTTTTAAAATTACTTTGTGACTTTAAATCGAATAAATATCCACATTAAAATGTATTTTATGTATCCTAGTATTTCTGCTATGGGCGTAGCCAGTATCAGGGCAGAAGAAGGATGTGTACTAAACTTTAACTGTAACAGCGTAAACTCAAAGTGTATAAAAACTGCCTCATGTGACAGAAATACCACATTAGCTATCTGTGCAAAGTTCATGTGTCATTTCACTCCCTCTCTTATCAATACGTCAGAAGTGAACCATTATACATCATATAACTACTATAGTTTACTTCCATATCTCTGTATCTATTTCCCTAACTGATGAGGTCCATAAAGGGTCGCCTCCAGTATGAAACCCGGATCTACTTCACCACAAAAGAGGGAGGGATTGAAGTGGAAGAGTCCAAACTCCTGCCATGGCTCTAGCAGCGTTGGCTAACCGATGGTGGAGGGCTGTGACCCTTGCGGGTACAGTGACAGGCTCCAGGTCAAGTCACACTGCTTTAAAATCAAACTACGACGCATTGGTCATCGGTGGAGGTGAGATTTGTGGACTGTAGGAAAGAAATGCAGAGAGCGACGTATACTGTAATAACGGGCGATAGATTTTGCAAAAACGATAAATCTGAGTTTGTAGGATTGTAGTATAAATAAGGTAATTTCGTATAGTAAAATAAATATTGCATTCCAAGATAACTGAATTTACTCCGTTTACGGCTGTGCATAGTTTAATCTTAATTATTCAACTTTGAACTCATTACTGCAGGGCACACTGTATACACAAAATATTTTAAAAACCTAATTATGGAACAACTTTTTGAAACTTCATGCATCGGAATCGGTTTTAAATTGCGTATTTTACATCTCTTTGTAGGACACAACGGACTGGTGGCAGTGAGTTTACATAGTTACTTCCTAACACCTGCTTTTGCAGTAAGGTTTCAGTACTGTGGTGAAAGTGATGTGTGCTTTGTATGCCTGTAGGCTACATATCTTCAGAAGGGAGGTCTGCAGGCAGCAGTGCTGGAACGCAGACATGTGCTGGGAGGTGCAGCTGTTTCAGAGGAAATCTTCCCTGGTAGGATTGACTTCTAGCTCAATTAAATATAAAAAAAAAGTATATATTTGTTTCTGTTTCTTAAACTTAAAATACATTTGTTAATTTTGGGGTGCAAGAATTTCTTCCACTGAAAAACTAGTCACAGTGACACTGAACAATCACACACTGATTTTTATGGAAACTATCTAATTGTTTGAAGAAATACAGGTTTTCTCTTATTTGGGTGAACTCACCCTTTACTGGTAATTGCTTTATTTAATATTTATTAAATGTGTGTTATGTCACGTACTGTTCTCATTCCTAGCATTTGTTTCGATGTCTCACTATGGGATGTACCTTCCTGTGTATTCCTCAGAAGGAGGAGCATGTATCTTAGTCCACCAATTTGATCGGCACCAACCTTGAAATAGCTTATGTTATTACCAGTGTTGGGCAAGTTACTTTGAAAAAGTAATTAATTATAGTTACTAGTTACTTCTTCAAAAAAGTAACTGAGTTAGTAACTGAGTTACAATATTGTAAAAGTAATTAATTACTTGAAAAGTAACTATTGCGTTACTTTAAAAAAAATGTTTAACCCTCTGGGGTCCAGGGTATAATTGGCCATTTTTTACTACTTTTGATTTTACCTCTACATTACACCTTTAAAAACTATTTACTTTGCCTTGTTTGGTATCATTCTTTTCAGCACAACCTCACGTGCCTGAATTTACAGTTATGTTTTCATTTTGACATACTGTATTAACACAATTGATTTAAAATCAGACAGAAAACATAAAATCAGAGTAGAAAAAGTTATATTTTTACTGTAACAACCACAAACATGTTTATTGAATCATATTTCATATTTCATAACTTCCATAACTTTAAATGCAATTGTCAATTTTAAAATCCTATGCACAAGTTTTGCAAACAACAAAGTTATTTGTTTTGTTATTTTACCTTTTACCTTTTTTTTAAAATAACCATTTCAAACTAATTACATAACAATCAGCTGTTCTGCATTCAATAAGATGCCACAAATGATTTGTGCGACTCCAAAAACATAATTTCTGTCCACCTTAAAGGAGAACATCACAGCCTGATACCTGCAGGTCTGACAGCAGCAGGTGTATCACTCCTGTTTTTTACCTGGAGACAGCAGTCGCCTCATTGTTCTGACACACAACACAAAACTATCCACAACACTACACACTAACTACACAAGACAACACATTAACCCAAACACGCTAAATGTCACAGATCTCTCACATCTCAAAACTCGCTCTCTCTTTTTCTACAGTCTCTCTCACTCGCCGTCACTCCTAAAACTTCCCCCTCTTCCTAAACAACCAAATGTTATGTTGCCATATTATTTTTGATTGGTCGACATGGTGCATTTTTCCACCAACACAAATGGGCTGTTTTTTTGTTTGGTCATAAGCAGAGAGTGCTTGCTGTCCTTAGATAGTAAACGTGACGAAACTATTCAGGAAAAAACGCTGCGTATATATTGTTTATCATGACTCTGGTATATATCACCTTGTTGCTTTGTCATCTTAAAGTAGTTGTGATTGGCTTAGCACGATTCTTCCTGAGTCAAACAGCAGCACTCATGCGATTGTTTTGCCCCTTAGCTCCAGGTGTTGTGCCAAAAAGTGATCGTCTGCCAGAAAGTGATTGCCGCCGTCGGGGGCGCATGCAGCTGCTTAAAGCTGTAGCGCCCAGATTACTTATGTAGACAGCTACTTCCGTGCAACTGATATAAGATGCGGTAAGCTGAACACAGCTTCAACCATCTGTTTGTTGAAAAATAGCAATGCGACTGCGCTGCATTTTCTTGTTAGTAACGGTAACAGCGTTGTAACGATAGGAATAGTAATTGGTTAGATTACTCGTTACATCACTGGTTACTACATAGACATTATTCACAATCCTCTCCTCATTTCGGCCCAATCTCAACCTTCTAGGGCTAACTAGCTTAACTTTCCACAGACAGGAGTGTTAGCTAATTCCCATAGCTGTTTTCTCCTGAACCCAAATCGTCACCATAGATCGGGTGTCATACCACTGGAAGTGGTCACTGGTGGTGACAAGGAGGGAGTCACGGAAACCGAACCACAGGCTGGGGCTCACAGCTGGGCCTAGCCGCAGTGGTTCTCTGAAGAGAACTCCCAGTCTCCCAGTCTTCCTGGTGCTGCTGGAAGAGGTAACTGCCTCCTGGAGGGCCTCCCGTTCAGCAGCAGAACCGCCATCCAAGGGCCTTCTTCCCTGGATTTTGAGGGCATAGAGAAGCACGGCCTACTCTGTGTGCCCCACATGGAGCCGCTAGTTGCAGGCCACCTCCATTCATGGCTGGCTAAAGCCTCCTCCAGGAGCCCCATACTCCCATCGAAGGCAGACCGCTTTCAGTCCATCATGACCGAGAGGGCCTACAAAGCGGTGGCTTTTAGCTGTAATGGCACTGAATGTTTCCCCCATTTTTGTTTCCTACCAGCCAGTGCTATGTGGGGGCATGGCAACCAGACCTGACCCAAATGTCTGGGAAGAAATTACTGTGATCACACATATTTCACTCAGCATGCAGCACTGCGCAGTCCAAGCCACAAGAAAATCCATGGGGATGATGGCGTTGCACGAGCGAGCCAGATTGGTCAACCTGACAAACCTGTCAGAGAGGGAGGAGGAGGACATTTTGGTCATGCCGATCGTGCTTGATGGGATATTCAGCAGAAATATGAGAGAGAGGATGAGGCATTCAAGCTCTGCCTCCCCCGGAAAACTGAGTCAACACCTGCTCCTGCCCCGAGATAGACCTTCACGCAGGTGTTCGTCTGGCTTCCCACTCAATTTGCTATCTCCAAACGAAGGAAGTCCCAGCTACCACCAGTACCCCCACTCAGGCAGGAGATCAGGGCAGGCCACTGAAGGGCTAACCCACACAGCCTGTCAGTCAGTATGCCGGGAGGAAGAAGAGAATGGCCTGACAGCCTCCTCTGTTACCCCAGGTGGAGAAGCTGAATATTTCCCATTCACCTGCCATGTTCTGGAGTGTGTTGTAAGGGCTCTGCTGCCCCATCGACCCCTCGCTGATATGCGTATGGAGCCCATACACCCAAGCTGCTGAGGAAGGAGACTTTGTTTCAGCAACAACAGGCTCTGTCTCCGTGTTGAACCTTACAAGCACACACTCTTGTTTGATAAAGCATGTTCCACTGCCCACTTGTTCAATTCCATCGACCTGAAGGACACATATTTTCACATTCCCATTTACCCTCCACAAAGGAGGTATCTAAGGTTTGCTCTTCGGGGTGTCTGTTACAAAGTGCTGCCTTTTGGTCTGTCACTGAGCCCCAAAGTGTTTGCTTGTTTCACAGAAGTGGCGATAGCACTGCTGAGACAGGGGGCCATTCATCTGGCAACATATTTAGATGACTGGCTCTTTCTGGCGTGGCTCACCTGGGCTTCATAATAAATAGCAAAAAGATTGTGTTGGCTCCAGTACAACATATAACATTCCCCAGTTTATCTCTGGACTCAATCAAAATGACAGTTTGTCTGTCAGAGGAGAGAGTGAACATGCTCAGAGCATGCCTCGTTCTTTTCCACCTGCACAAATAGTTCTCTTCTTTCAGGGCTTCTTTCAAACTGAACCCCATACTATGCATACTCTCTCTCTCTTCATATGTGTGTGTGTGTGTGTGTGTGTACAACAGCTTTATGTTTTGTCTGTGTGTGTGTGTGTGTGTGTGTGTGTGTGTGGGGTGGGGGTGGGGGTGGGGGCAGAGGGAGTAGCCAAACAGGCTAGGACCGGCACTGCTTGTGGAGATATATTGCCATGATTGCTTGAAATAAAAGTAGATAACTATTGTCTGGCAATACGGGAGTCTCCATTTCCCATGGTGACACATCGAAACAAATGCTTGAAAAGAGAACGTTAGGTTACTTGCGTAACCCCAGTTCTCAGAGTAGCATGAGTGAGTCGTCTTACCAAGCAACCTTTCGTGCTGGGGCAAAGCAAGAAGAGGTGCTTATCTTAAATAATGACTATCTAATAGCGCAACCTATTTAAAGGTGGGAGGCTATGCCCGACGTGGTCGTTACAATCACCAGCCAATCAGGATTGGTAGAGATACAGAAGAGACATGCTTCATGCAGGGAGGTGCATCCCGTAGTGAGATATCGCACTCATGCTACTCTGGGAACCGTAGGTTATGCAAGTAACCTAAAATTTTACTCCTCTAAGAGAAATTACATTGGTTTGCAGGTTTCCGCTTCTCTAGGTGTTCCTACTTGCTCAGTTTGTTAAGACCGCACATATACAGAGACCTGGAGCTCAAGGTACACAAAACCAGAATCACAAAGAAAGATTCTAGATATCATGAGATAATATCAGTCCTTAGCCTTGCTGCAGTTCATCATTTTTCCCCCTTTTTCTACAAATTCAGAAACATGGGCTGAAGGTGTATATGAGAGACCCCCATGCCTTCACCCCCATGTTGGAGGAAGGGGTGAGAGGTGCTCCTCCACGTTCTCTCACTCTGGGCTCAGATCTGGCCACCAACCAGATGGAGATCGGCAAGTTCTCACAGAAGGATGCTAAGGTGATTTAGGTTTGAAAATAAACATAATAAGTAATTGTTCATTTAGGTTGATCCAAAAAAATGTTCTTTGCTTTGCTGGACCTTTATTTCTATGTGATACAATCCCACACACCTTTGCTTACCTACATCTTCCCCTATTCCTCAACATACATACAGGCTTATCCTGAATTTGTTGCACACTTGGAGAGGCTAGCAGATGCTATGAACCCTCTCCTGGATGCTCCACCTGTAGATATTCCAGGTTTCACTTCTGGATCACTGAGACGGAGGGTGGCTGCAGCTAAAACACTGATGCCCATCTTCAGATGTGGTGGGTTGGTTTATTTATTTTTTAAACATTTTTTATTCTCCAAATTTAGCAAGTACTTAATTTGTACACTGCATTAATTTAGTCATTAATATTTCTGGCTCTTAATCCAAAGGTCTAAAACTGGGCAAAAACCTTCCAGACTTCTATGAAATCGTAACTGCTCCAATAATGAAGGTTGGTTAGCGATTAAACAAAGACGTTAGTTCCTCTTATTTTTAGATTGCATAGATAACGTGTATTTTGTGTGAAAGATTCTCACTCAGTGGTTTGATTCTGAGCCACTGAGAGCCACTCTGGCTACTGATGGTGTAATAGGAGCCATGACCAGTCCTAGTAATCCTGGCAGTGGGTGAGACACATTTTACAGCAGCCTATGACAACCAAACTCTCGTAATCTTAGATCTAGCTGGACAGAATTACAAGTGACTTGATGGTTTTGACTTGCAGGTATGTTCTCTTGCACCATGTGATGGGAGAGGTGGAGAAGGAAAAGGGTGCCTGGGGTTATGTAGAAGGAGGCATGGGAGGTGTGTCTCAGGCTATTGCTAGTGCTGCTCGATCTTATGGTGTTGACATCTTTACAGAAAAGGTAATCACCTTGATTTGATGTTGTTTATTTCATGGATTCATGGGAAATTATGTTCTAGCTTCCCTAACTTCTTGCATTTATCTTTGGCAGGATGTAAGCCAGATCCTGGTTGGTTCAGATGGTGATGCTAAGGGTGTGGTGCTAAAGGACGGCACAGAAATCCACAGTAAAGTTGTTTTATCAAATGCTACCCCATATATTACCTTCAAAAACCTGACACCACAGGTAACTCAGAAAACTGAACACCATTTCTAAGCAAAGCTCTGAACAAAGTCCCTTATTCTGACCTCTTGTATCACTACAGTCTGCTCTTTCTTCAGAATTCATCAAAGCAGTAGACCAGATCGACTACACTTCACCTGTTACCAAGATCAACGGTGAGTCTTTCATCAATCAGAACTTAAAGTTAAGACTGGCAATATAATATACTGAGGTAAAAACGTACATCTTTTAGTCATCTTTGGAAAAATGGTTTGTTTTGGTGGGTTTTGTATCAGATGTTTAATCCTATGAAGAAACTGGGTCTCAACAGTTATTCAGCTTCCAGTGTCTTCTGCACGCTCGACCAAAATTTGAAGTTTATTAAGAAAATGAAAGAAAATGAAGCACATACACTCATTCCATGTCATTTTACCTGTTGTGATCTCTTTTTTCTTTCTTTCTTTCTTTCTTTCTTTCTTTCTTTCTTTCTTTCTTTCTTTCTTTCTTTCTTTCTTTCTTTTTCTTTCTTTTTTTTTTAACAGTGGCAGTAGACAAGTTGCCAAACTTCTTAGCATCTCCCACACCAGGTGATAAACCTGGATCACACCATCAGTGCTCAATCCATCTGAACTGCGAAAGTGTGGATGTTTTGGAAACAGCATATAAGGAAGCAAAAAATGAACGACCCTCAGCAAGGTGAACATGTCTTCGCATAAGTGTTCTTTTAAAAATGTCAGATTTGTGCATGCCAAATCAAGCTGAAATGTCCCACTGAGGGAAGAATAGAATAGAATAGAATAGAATAGAATAGAATAGAACAGAATAAGCCTTTACAAAGGCTTACAAAGGATGTTCTGGGGAAGAAAAGAAAACTAGCTTTAGTTAATGTTCAAGCACAGATTTGTGCAGTGCACATGTACACTTCTTAGTGAACTGGAAAATACAGGGCAAAGTTTTAGGCACTTGTTACTGAGATAAGGGATTAACTGTGTAGTTGCAAATGGTAGAACGTATTAAAGTGAGTAGTGTGAATGTTTAGCACTTCAACCTTAAAACCTTTGAGATTGTACAATAAAATATACTTTCTCATATAGCTTAATACAATTTTTTTAGGTTATGTATTTTCAACATATATTTTTCCAGGTTACTCACATAAGTAGTCCACGTGCAGTATCCTTATCTCACAGATAACACTTACTTACCCTTGAACTAGTTTACATCCCGCTAAGGATAAAAGAATTCACAGTCAGCACTTACTTGAACATTATCACCCAAATATATCTTTAGAAAATCTTTATCCAACATGTTTGTCAATCCATCATCTGGTTGCATCATGTTCCTCTGGTCTTGTAGGCCTATGGTGGAAATGACCATCCCCTCTGTGCTGGATCCTACTCTGGCTCCCCCTGGCTGCCATGTGGTGTCACTTTTTACCCAATTCACCCCCTATTATATAGAAGGCAGGGAGTGGACAGACCAGGACCGGGAGGCATTTGCAGACACTGGTTAGAAACACAAATGCTCCACTCTCTGGACTTCTTAATGTTTTGAGCGTGCCAAACATGTTTACTGCTGGTAGATTTAGTTCTAGCTTACTATGGCAGTATGTTTGTTTAGATTCACAGTCATCCAGTTCATAGTAGTCTTAAGATCTTAAAGGTGACTGGACTTTTTTGAAGATGTTCCACCTCCCAGCCACATACAACATTTCCAAGCACCTTTTCACCATCTCAGCTGTGCTTGTGGGTAACACCGCATCATATCAAAAACTCTACTGACTTCAAAAGAAAAAGCCTTGAACGTACACTAGATCTACATGAAACCATAGTGTCCTTTGATGTGGTCTTGCTTTTTACTTATATACCTGCAACCAAGGCAGTGGCGACTGTGAGAAACTGATTACAGCAAGACAGCTCCTTACACAACAGAACCAGCCCTACCTCGATCAGATTTGTACACTGTTAGACTTCTACCTCAGCAGCATGTATGTTAAATGCAACTATTGTTTTGGTGTGGGGGGTTGGGTACTGCCATGGACTTCCCATAGCCAACCTTTCCATGAAGGAAGTTAAAAGTAAAGCTCTTTGGCTCTTTCAAATTAATAGCACCTAACCTAGCCACAGTAGATATGTGGATGACACCTGGGTCAAAATCTAAGAAGTAGAAGCCTTCAGTATTCATGTGACCTCAGTGGATAGAAACATAAAGTTTACCAGGGAAAATACAAAGATTAATAGTTTGCTATTTCTGGCTGTGTGCATTTAGGAGGATGGAAGCCTCAAAATTGTAGTTTACTGAAAACACACACACACACCAGTAGCTACTCTTTGACTCCCACCACCTACTGAAATGTGAACTTGGGGTGATCAGGAACCTGCAACACCAGGCAGAAAGTGTTCCCTCTTATCTAGAAAGGGAAACAATGGAACACATGCAAGTAAAAAAAACTCCCAAAAAATGTGGTTACTCCAACTGGTCCTTCATCAAATCAGCAAAGATGCACGAAAATAAGGTGAGAAACCAACAAGGGAGAAACAGAATGAGGGAGAAATGGAACCACATTGTCATCACTTATGTAGCAGGTCTATCAGAGGAACTATCAAAGCATGATATTCCAGTGCACCTGAAACCTCTGGTTGTAGTGAGCCACACCTTTTGTCAAACCTTGGCTCATGTATGGGATAAAACCTGCTAGCATTTAAATACCCGAAGAAGCCTCCTGGATGAGACCTTAACCCTCTTTAAAAAACCTAAAGAAGTCCAGTTACCTTCTTTTCAAGCTCTAAAGCCTCACTGTAGCAGGCTTCAATGACACTGAAGGGAACTTTCTTAGACATTTTCTTACAGTTTAAATGGAACAATGAGTCAAGTTTACAAATTGACTGGTGAATCTTAGGAATATATTTTCTCCAAACTTATTAAAATATTCAAATGAATTGGACTCTTTAAATGTCGTGTATGTTGATTAATGTGTTTGAGTGAAAAGCATGTCTGTTTCTGTCTCCTCAGTGTTTGACTGGGTAGAGCAATACGCCCCTGGGTTTAAAAAGTCCGTGGTGGGCAGGGACATCCTGGCCCCTCCTGACCTGGAGAGGATCTTTGGGCTCACTGGAGGGGTAGATACTATGCACTGTGGATGCTGTAGCACTGAGCAACACTTTGAATGTTGACACGCCACTTATTTGTTTGACACAGTCAGCTGTTCACTGGATGAGTAAGTCATTTGCATTATTTTCAGTGTTCAGTCACTAACTGCCTACTTTGGGACGTGGCTGTTGTATAAGCAGTTAATGGTGACAGGCAGCTTTATTACAGCACGAGCCAGAATCAAAGTTCACACACTGTGTGACACTTAATCGCTTAACTGCATTTGCTTCTGCCTCCTTTGTATGAAGAAAACAGTAAATAACCACAAGGGAGGCTATTTTTTAGGGCTGGGTATCGTCACTGATTTCTAGAATCGATTCAATTCCGATTCACAAGGTCCCAAATCGATTCGATCCACGATTCGATTTAATTCGATTCGATTCGATTTAAATCTGGGAAATTTTGACAGTCAGAAGTATAATTCAGATCAGAACATTTACATATTTTTGTATCTATAAAAAGGAAGCTGACACTCTCAAGACTTTATCCAAGGTGTGAGCATCACAGCAGATGCCTTTGTGTCAAAGTAGCTGAAGATAAAACACAGAAAAACATGTAGGTGATTTTCCTGGCCTGGGATTTTATAAAAATATTCTGCAGTACATCAAAAACGAAAGAAAACCATTAATTAATGAACATTACCTCTGACGTTACAGCGGTTTTATTAGACACACGGCTAAGCATTTTGCATTTTGAATAATATTAAAAAGTTTAAATTTGTTCAGTATTGAACAGCAGAAATGAGGCTTTCTTTTCGGAAGAATGTAAAAGGGAAAAAACAGCGGCCGACAGCGCTGTAAACAACAGTAGACTTGTGCGTAACAAGCAAGCGAATAATGAAGAAAGCGAAACTGTTCGAGAGAGAGAGGGTGGGAGGGAGAGAGGGGGAGGGAGAGAGAGAGAGAGAGAGCTGCGCATCGCAATGGAAGCAAAACAGTAAAAGAGTGAATTCATGACGATGTTTATGTGAAGCGTTTGGATCTTCTTTAGCTGCTGGTTCGGTCAATATTGTTTGGAGAGAGATCAAACTAACAGCTTTAGAATCAGCGCATAAAGGGCGTGAACACAAAGCGCGGACCCGGATCAGCGAGCTGTCGGCTTTCAGCCCCGACTGTGAGAAAGGCGACATCTAACTGATTCTGATCCGCGGGTCGCGCTGTGTGTTTAAGTCTATGTGCAGAATCCCTGTACCTGCTCTCATTTACTGTTTGGTGGTTCTTGAAATTTTGTGAGATGTCACCAGAGATTCTGGCATTTCGGACAAAATAAATTTATATTAAAAAATCGATTCAGGATTTTAATGAATCGATTTTACGTTATCCAAGCCAGAATCGATTTTAATCGATGAATCGATTATAAAAACCCACCCCTACTATTTTTCTACTTATAGCCCTGGAAGGAAAAACAAAAGGGGAATTTAAACTTTTGGTCTTGTTTTTACAGAATATCTTCCATGGATCAATGTCACTGGACCAGCTCTACTTAACACGACCCTTGCCCTCTCTCGCAGACTACCGCTCACCAATTAAAGGGCTCTATCTGTGTGGCAGTGGCTGTCATCCAGGTTTGCTTTTAATGCTCAGCTGAACGCAGAATTGCAAATAAGGCTGTTTATTATGTTGTACAGTAATAATACAATGTTAGCTGGTCTTAGAGAGCACACTTAATGAACCTTTGATCTTAAGATGTGCCCATGCCTTCACTGCTGATGATAAATGACGGCCAGGATGGCTAATTTTTCCATGTCGATATGTCATTTTTAGGTGGGGGTGTGATGGGTTCCCCTGGCTGGAATGCAGCCCTTACCGTCATCGCTGACTTGAAACGTCGCTGAGGGCATTATCAGATAACATTATCAATGTGTGGTCCGCTTATCTATGCACTACATTTCTTTAGAGTGAATGTGACTAGCTTGAAAAAATCAATGTCATATTACAACAAAAACCAGCCACTTGTTAGATTAACTTATGATTAGATCATTATGATTTAATAGTTAAATGACTGACGTAATAATACAAATGACATGGGATTAAAAATGACAAGTAGAGCGCAATAAAACAGGTCTGGACAGGAAGGCCACGTGAAAGGTTTACCAGTGGAAAAACACAAAATCAACACCAACCTGTGAGCCACCGGAAAATTACTGATGCCACCAAAGCAAACTGAATGCAAACGTATTATTAGAAAAACTAATTCTTGTTTTAATTAAATTAACAAAAACTGTGAAGTGATGATAGTCATGCACAAAGGAACATTTTACTACTCTATTTGAATACTTTTAAATAAACTGAAGCCATGTCTAATTTCCTTTAAACCATGTATGATTGTTTGTTTCTTATGTTGCATTTATTTCACTTGGGGCTGATGTCACAGCTTAGAGTGTCATGATACTAAAACATAGGTGTTTTCCAAAAGAAATAGCTTGAAGCAATTGTATTTTACCCACATTATAATATACAATTCTGTTTTAATAATTTTCTGTTGTGAGACATGCCCTGTCCTGTCCTGAAATTAATGGTGGATAACTCACAAAATGTGACCTAATCGGTTTTAAATTCAATCTTTTACTATGTATCTTTTGTTGGTTATTAAAATCATTTTAACAGCTTAGAAATATCTTAAAACCTTATTAATGCAAATTAAAGTTGATTTTTCTTTTCCACACCCTGAAAGGATATTCTTGGGGGATACAGGAAATACAGGATACAGGAAAAGAAGGCCGTCGCTTCCCTGAGCAAAGACCACAACATCACTGTTTTACCAGCTGATAAGGGGAGATGCACCGTGGTCCTAAACACTACAGATTACCATACAAAGATCACTACTCTCCTCAGTGACAACAATACCTACGAAGCCTTAAAGCGAGACCCCACAAGCAGCTACAAAAAGAAAGTTATAGCTTGCCTTCAAGACTTTGAAAAGGACAAAATTATTGACCGCCTTACATATCACCGCCTTTACCCAGGGGATGCCATACCCTGCATCTATGGACTTCCTAAAATCCACAAGGAAGCTGTCCCACTCAGACCCATAGTCAGTAGCATAAACTCAGCCACTTATAACATTGCTAAACACCTTGCTACCATCCTTGCTCCTCTCGTGGGGAACACCCCACACCACATCAAGAACTCCACCGACTTCACCGACAAGGTCCAGAAACTTACCCTGGATCCAGATGAAACCATGGTGTCCTTTGATGTAGTCTCTCTCTTCACTTGCATACCCACCACGGAGGCCGTGGAGACTGTCAGAAAACGACTACAAGAAGACAGCTCCTTGGAGGACAGGACCAACTTCACACCCGATCAGATCTGCACACTGTTAGACCTCTGCCTCACCACTACATATTTCAAATACAACGAAGGCTTTTACAGACAAAAACATGGCTGTGCCATGGGCTCCCCCGTGTCACCTATTGTAGCCAACCTTTACATGGAGGAAGTGGAAAGGAAGGCTCTTGGCTCTTTCAAAGGAAGAGTACCCAGCCACTGGTACAGATATATGGACGACACCTGGGTCAAAATCAAGACACAAGAAGTGGAATCCTTCACTGCGCACATTAACGCTGTGGATAAAAACATCAAGTTCACCAGGGAAGACACAAAGGACAACTGTTTGCCTTTCCTGGACTGCGCTGTGCACATTGAAGAGAACGGCAAACTCAACATCGAAGTTTACCGGAAGCCCACACACACGGACCAGTACCTCCTCTTTGACTCCCATCACCCTTTGGAACACAAACTTGGAGTAATTAGGACCTGTTAAGGTTCAAAATATTGGGGATGGAGACAAGAGAAAAACCACAATAACAACACTGGTCCGGTCGGGTTGAGTCAAACGATGATTTAATGATCACACACGTGGGAGATGGACACTGATGCAGACAGCCTCAAATCTCAAAGTGGTGGAGCATTGCTCAAACTCTTATAGCCTCTGGTTCTCCCACCTAATCATAAAAGCCTAAACATTCACATTCTTTCTCTCACACGGCGCCTAAGCTACGACCTTGGCTCCCTGTTTATCTGCTCGTGCTGAGATGGGGCAGAAAACTCCAGCATGTTCTATTCTCTTCTAATCAGACAAATAAGGCGATGACTTTCTGCGAACAGTATTCCTTATAACTCAACAGTATAATGCATCATAAACAATATCATTCATTCACAATAAATCAGCAGTCTAATGCAATGCAAATCAGTTTAAATACTGCAATAATTATCACCTTCTTCTAATTCAGGAGAATAATGCCAACTTAAACTACATAATAATTCACAATCTTTATTTCGGGGTCTAACATGGCATAAAATAATATCATAATTTTACAATTCCCCCTGATGAGCTCATTATTCTAATGAGCTCACAAACACCCTGTAGCCCAGTGTGGCCAGGTTCATCTCTTCTCACTCCTGAGGTCCTTTGTCCCCCTGACGGGCAAACCATATGTAAGATGACCTCTGTGTTTGCGCAAGTCAGGTGCAAGACAAACTATTACTACAAGGATAGCAGGTCCAGATGACACTCCCCTGTTCTCCCACAGCTTTATTTGGTGTTCCCTTATACCATTCAGACGTAGACTAGAACCTCTGTCCGAAGAGCTCTTAACCTTTATTTTATTGCTGCAGCTACCAGTGTCGTCCAGTTGCGTGATCCTCTGTTCTTCTTACTTCAACCTCAGGGGTTAGACAACCCTTCAGTCGTGACACAGATCAGGGGATTATTCTGCCCCTATTTCAAACAACGATCTGTGTATCCTCGGGTCCTGTGTCTCCCGTGTATCCTCCAGAAAAGAACAGGAAGGCGTCCCCCTTTTGCCCAAGAGCCTCTCGAACCTCGTTGGTCTGGTGTTTCCGGATTTCCGTCAACCCCTTCATGGTTATTGCTGTATTTATGGGATTCATCCTTTTGAAGTGACTAGCTGGAGCCCAAACGCCATGACCCTTGGACCCAGTTGGTGTCTCGGCAGTCACTGTATCTGTCTCTGCTGCGAAGGACCCTCGTATCTCTGTGGCCTCGTCTGGTGTCTGTTCCTTTCTCTGTAAGAGACAGAAAACCAAAACACCCCCTTCCTAGCCCTAATAATCTAATGTTATTATCTACTGACCTTCTAGTGGATGGAAATAATGATAAATAAATAATGATTTATGCTTCTCACTGATTCTCTACAAAAGACCGTAAACTTCTCGGGCCACCATTAGCTTAAGCTTTACCATTCCTAAGTTATTAAAGACACAAATCAAGTTATAAAAATGTTCAAACAATCCTTGTTTGATGTTGAAACCCAACTCCCCCCCCCCCCCTTTTTTGACACATTCCAATGTGTCAAATCAACAGAACTAGAACATTAAAAGAAAAGGTGAGGCAGGCACCACGTTACCCAGAATATTAAGTTGATCTGCGTGCAATGTTCTGACTCAAGTATTTTTAATATTTTAATGAATATCGTCTAATTAACTGCCACTACTTATACCTAGCAAAAGACATAATTGAATAAAAATCACAAAGAATAACATGATCTTAGTGTTATGTAAGCGCGTGCAGCCCTCCATGCTCGAAGTCACTCCACACCATAGATCAGTCAGACCTCGCGCTGACTGTAGCTTTTGACCCTTATTAACTTGAGCGCAACTCTATAATGAGCAACAAACTGCCATATGTATATAAATTATCATGATTACCCCTGCAAAGAAAAATTAAATCAATATCCTAACACCTGTAAATAAAAGACTAATCAGAGGTTATAACAATCACAGGGACACAAATGTTAGAATACGGTCAAAAGCTTCTATAAATGCTCGTTGCATAAGTCTCATACAACAATAAAATGCTGATATTAAAACAACAGTAAAACACCCCCTTTTGTCCCATTCAACCTGACACATAAACGTTTATAGATGGCTCTCTTAAATTTGACATTCTCCTGATTTTTCTTCACTGACCACAGCAGGGGAAACTCTGCCATGATACAGCCATAAATGCAGCTCACCTGATTCATCACTGAGCTCCATCGTCACTGGGGTCTGACAGGGTGGCGCTGCATACTCTTCTCATCTAATGTGTCTATTTTCAACCTGTTTAGTCAGAGTGCTCAAACATGAGGCAGACTACGTCCACAACAAGTCAACACAGCCGTAAATGTGGCCAATTATCAATCTATTACCAATCAATAACAACAGATAGCTTTTATTTTATGAATGTTTTCAATCAACCACTCACCCAGAGGATCTTCAATCCCAGGAACTTCCTTCTTCTCATTTAATGAGTCTGTCCTCTTTCCAAGACCTGGTAACGGGTCTATCCAGAGCCACCTGATCTCAAAATATACTTACAACAAGCCAAACCACCCGTTGGTCACACCAACCCTTTTCCGCCCTAAAGATGTTCAACGGCTAAAGATGTTCAATGCCATCGTAGACTGGAGTGCCGAAAGAGACTTTAACGCCAACTGTTCCAACAATCCATTTTATATTGCTTCCTGGTCAGAGTTGCAAAACTCCACACCAGGGTTCAAATCGTTTTACTATTTTCATTAGTTCTTATTTTTTATTTTAGTTTCGACTCCAGATTTACAATAGTCATCAGTCCTGATGTTTGTACCAGGTGTAATCAATGTTTACCAAGTCTTTGCTAGTTTAGTCTAATTTATATTGTCCGAAAATCCTCAGTTTCAGGTTAATGTTGATTAGTGCCAGTTATAATTTTAGTTGTATTTTGCCAAAACTAAGTGTCACAAAATTCCAGTTTCAACACATCAGCCATGCTCCCCTGCTTATCCCTGGGTATTAAGACTATTAACTCCTGCTGCACTGCGTGTTCATAATTTTGGTCAATCGACAAACCTTTTGAAGGTGCTCGCACAATTATTTAGATGTTCCAATCCTGTTGTCTCGGGCTGCACCACGCTGCCTTATCTGGTGTTAGCTGTTTTCCGGTGATGTGGGTTGAATGGGGGAGCTCTTCAAGGAGGGGGAGTATGCTCCCCCTGATGAGCTCTTCAAGGTCAGCTAAGCTAACCTTCGTGTGTGAGCTTTTCAAGTGCATTTCAAGATTTGTGGGATTTTTGCTTTATAAATGTCCCTCATAACCCCCTGACGGCCCTCTAATTTATTTTAACACACCATAGTGTACATTTAGTGTTCACTTGTAGCTCTCATACTCTACTTACCACTCTTCTAAGTCCTGATGTTTCTTAAAGAGGACAACCGTACCTTTAAATAATATCACATGTGTGGGGTGGTGGTCTTACCAATTGTTTTTTCCCACCCTTTTTACATTTTATGAAAGCCAGAGAGATAGACCTGATATTTTCATTTGAAACATTTTGTTAAACTCAGAGTTTTATTTTATTATTTTTATTTATTTATTTTAAGCTTATTTAATTTCACGGAGAACATGCCTAACCTATTAATTTATACTGTAGTGCACGTCGGGACTTTATACTTATATTCATTTCACTTTTTCCTAGTAGACAACTCTTTAACAAGGGCATAGAGAATTCTTGACCGAATAGCGAGATTCAAACATAATTTTTCAAAAGGTAAGAGTCATGTGAGCCAGATAGGGGAGAGTGACACCCCAGGAGGAACAACACAAAGATTATCGAGATGCAGTGGCAGGTGTAATGGAGGAAAACACAGGGCCACAATCTGTCGTCCTATCTGGTGCTTCTTAGCAACTTCTGGTGCCGTCCTATAATAATTTTCACCTAACCGATTTTGAGAAATTTTACCATAACGGGTCCAACTGAAGAAAGATAACTTTTTTACGACCAATTAAACAGTCTCTGTTACTTCTGGAACAGTTTCTGACCTAATTTGTAAAACTATTAACCAGTCTCTGTTACTTCTGGAACAGTTTCTGTCCTAATTTCCCTACTAAACTACCTGAGCCTTCAGCTCACTATCCAGGGACTCAAACCCAACATTCTCTGTTACTTCTGGAACAGTTTCATATTTCTTCAACTTCATTAAATACTCTTAAGCAACTTTAACTGCATAACACACGGTGATTCTCATCAAAATCAAAACAGACACTCTACCAGTAATTTCAGTGAGTAGACTTTAATTTAGTCATATCCAATTTGGCACATTTTGGAAATAATTCAACAGGTAGTGCCTTACCTTTAGATAAGCCGGCTTTTGTCCACTCAAATCAGACCACTGGCTCGTGCCTGTCCGTTCGACAACCTCGGACCGTCCAAACTTTTAAATTCCACCCCAATACCACAGGACGAGCCCCCAAAATGTTAAGGTTCAAAATATTGGGGATGGAGACAAGAGAAAAACCACAATAACAACACTGGTCCGGTCGGGTTGAGTCAAACGATGATTTAATGATCACACACGTGGGAGATGGACACTGATGCAGACAGCCTCAAATCTCAAAGTGGTGGAGCATTGCTCAAACTCTTATAGCCTCTGGTTCTCCCATCTTATCATAAAAGCCTAAACATTCACATTCTTTCTCTCACACGGCGCCTAAGCTACGACCTTGGCTCCCTGTTTATCTGCTCGTGCTGAGATGGGGCAGAAAACTCCAGCATGTTCTATTCTCTTCTAATCAGACAAATAAGGCGATGACTTTCTGCGAACAGTATTCCTTATAACTCAACAGTATAATGCATCATAAACAATATCATTCATTCACAATAAATCAGCAGTCTAATGCAATGCAAATCAGTTTAAATACTGCAATAATTATCACCTTCTTCTAATTCAGGAGAATAATGCCAACTTAAACTACATAATAATTCACAATCTTTATTTCGGGGTCTAACATGGCATAAAATAATATCATAATTTTACAGACCCTACACCACCGGGCAGAACATGTTCCCTCTAAGCCTGAAGGAAAAAAGAAGGAACACACACATGTAAAGGAAGCACTCAAAACGTGCGGCTATCCTAAATGGGCGTTCTTAAAGTCAGCAAAGAGGCACAGAAAAGAAGACCAGACACCAGCGAGGGAGGACAGACGCAACAACATTGTCATCCCCTATGTAGCCGGTGTATCAGAGAAACTCAGGAGAGTTTTCTCCAAGCACGACATCCCAGTGTATTTCAGACCCAGCAACACGCTCAGACAAAAACTGGTTCACCCAAAAGACAAAACGCCAAAACACAAACTTAACAATGTGGTGTATGCTGTACAGTGCAGCGAGGAATGCTCAGACCTCTACATTGGAGAGACCAAACAGCCACTTCACAAGCGCATGGCACAACACCGAAGAGCCACCTCCACAGGACAAGACTCAGCAGTCCATCTGCATCTTAAGGATAAAGGACACTCTTTCGAGGATGCCAATGTTCACATTTTGGACAGAGAGGACAGATGGTTTGAAAGAGGAGTGAAAGAAGCCATCTATGTCCACTGTGAGCGACCATCTTTGAACAGAGGCGGGGGTTTACGACACCAACTCTCTGCCATCTATAATCCAGTTTTGAGATCCCTTCCCAGACGACTTAACGCCCACTCACATCCTGGGCCATCTGACCTCAGGAATTCGCATGATAAGGTGGGGCCAAGTTTCACAATGAACACACCCGAAACTCTGGCTGATTGGGACCCACACCCAGTTTCACACCTTGGCTCAGGCGATTAGAGGAGCATCAGGGGGTGCTTTTGTCCCTCTGTGGGGGGAAACTCCCACTAGGTTTATATCTGGGACTCTCCACCATTTGACCTTAGAACTGAAGAAGCTTCTCGGATGAGAGGTGAAACGTCTTCAAGTAACTTAAAGAAGTCCAGACGCTTTTCTTTGCAAGCTCCTTTGACTACGATGACCTGGATGACTGAGAACCTTCACAGACATCTTGGGGGTTTTCTTCTTCTTCTTCTTTTTTAAAAAATACATCCATTTACACTGAGATTATATTACAGCATGAGTGAGCTATTAACTAATAATTTTTTTAAATAATTAATTTATCACAACTGCCCCAATAAATTAACAATGACATAAAATTAATATTCAACAGGAGTGAAATCAACTTATTAGTTTCGCGTGTGGCTCTTTGGGAAAGTTGTGTTAGTGGATAGTAAATGAGTGTATCTTATAATATTTGCATCTGTTTATAATCATTATAATAATTAAACATGCTATTGCATTAGATATTAAACCTAACGCTGTTAACGTTATTTAAACACGTGGTCCATTGTTAAGCCATTCTCTGATAAGGTCTCAGCCGTTTAGAAATCAATAACAGTGTCATGTGCCTTTAAGACGCCAGTCAGGGTGGACCCAACGTCGGCGTTAGACGCTCAGGAAGTGGATTAAACCACCAAAGATTCCCGCAGATTCGATACCGATTGTCCCAATGTTAGATACGTGTTCGTGCTAACCTGAACGTTTGGCCGAGCACGTTTATGGGCTATTTAGGACGATAATGCTGGATGGTTGCGCTCATGAAAATCACCAGGGATATATGCAGGCTGTTGGGACTCGGGAGCGGTAAGAATTCTCTTCCACTTTTCGAAACTTTCTAAACTGGTTAGATCGATCACGGACGTAATAACGAAACGCGTGTGACACGGCACATTTGGAGGACAGCTAACTCGTGAGTTACATAAACGACGTGATTGTGATATTGCTTCCCATTTGTGTTATCCTAGTGATCAAACTGAGCTCTTGGTCAAACAATGAAACTTCTCTTGGCAGTTACACCCTCGCCTGTACCGCTTCCAAGTTTGCGCAGTAAAAAAAAAGAAAAAGGAAAGAGTTCTCAGAAAATCCAAAACGCTCTCTTACACTTTCTCGCTCACGAAGCAAATAGTTATAAAGTTTACAAGCTGAAGTACACCATGTATAAAAGACAGAGATAAAGTAATGTGTGCTATAAAAAAGCAAAACAAAGATAAATGCATTCTTCGGTGCGTGTTAGTGTGATAACAATGTCTTAGATAGGGGCACATGCCCCACAGCACAGAACGAGTTTATACGCAGATTGAAAGTATTGTATGAGCTTAAAACATGTCTTTAAATAACGTGTTATGTTCCCACATGTTCCTCTTCTTCGCTTAACATGTTAACAGGTTGGCTTATGTGTGGCTCCTCTCTACAGCTGCTGATCTACACACCTTCATCGACATTTAAAAACTTTTAGGCATGCCTTGCCAACTTTAGCATTACTTAGTATTTGAGTACACATCTGGTGTGAGTAATCCTATTAGCATTTATGGAAAGCGTGGGAATATTAGATGAGAAATACACACAAACAAAATGGGATGAATAAAGTATGTGTTGTAGCAGGCAGCAGTTTCAAATTATGTTTATTTCTTAATATATGAATGTGGGAATTCCCGAGTTTATCATCCAAAAGTAGGGAAATATCTATTTGCAAAAGAGACTGGTTTGCATTCCTTCATTCTTAGATCCAGATCCATACACCTCTGTGAAGGTGTAATAAAGAGCTTAGATACTACAGAACAGTGAAAGATTTCTAGCATTTTTTTAACAGTGTCAGTTAGTAATCTCACTGATGAAGCAGTTCAGTTAAAGTGCTATAGACTTGGTTTCCTGCCACTCCAACCATTACTGGCTTTGCAGTGGTAGTGTGAGAGTCTGTAGGTGGTGCATATGCTTAATTCTCGTAACTGTTCCCAGAGTGAAGGTGTGGATATATAGCCATACCTGGAGAGGTGAACGAGGGTCATTGTGGTTATAGACTGCTGCGTCAATTTTTCTTTTAGCTGTAATAGTGATTCTGTATTGTTCAGAGCTCTCTGTTAGCATTTTAGAGGAGGTGGCACTCTCCACCTTTTACTTTTTATCTTTTTTGCTAACACTTTTTTTGTGTGCTCACATAACTTTTATGCCAGTACACAGTAGGGTTATGTTGAACCTGCTAATGCAAAGAAAGCTTTGCTGTGTAAAACTGGCTTTGTAGTGTACCTCCCCTGAGATCTTTAATGATTTTTCTTCTGTTGATTTCTGATGTAATGCAGTTGTCTTCACTCAGTCTCACGCAGAACATTTGTGCCTCGCAGCCATGTACTCTGCAAAAAACAAAACGTGTGATTGTTTCTATTTCCTACATTGTTTACATGTTTCTGTGTTTAACTGGTTTACACAACCACTTAAAACCACTGGCATATGATTAAGCAGTGCCTGTTTGAATAATAAGGTCATGCTTTCGTGAAGAAAAGTGTGGACCTGTGCAGTTTATTTTCTTGTTAGTCCCCCAGCCTGTGATGGTACGTGATTATTTAGCATTCCTGTGGAAAGAGCTCACCTTTCAGCTGTACACTAATTTAGGAAATTTCCTTGAAGTGAAGAAACAGAGGCTCTCTTGTTGCTCGTGTCTACCGATCTTGTATCACTTGTGTTTTTGGAGGACATTCCAGTATGGTAAAAATTTTTACCAACGGCCTGGTTCAAATGAGATGGAGTTGTTAACAGTGCTTATTTCTTGACATTTGAGCAGTGAGTCAGGCGCACACAACTGAAATTCCTTGCTGTCACTATGCATCCTTGGAGGCGCATTGTGATGACAGACTGGCTCTTTAACAAAGCCAGTGAGAGACATTTATATGCGAAGACACACACACACACCCCCCCCCCCCCCCCCCCCCCCGATGTACTTGAATTCACATGGAATTCCAATTCCATACAATTACAGTGACTTTTATTTTCCTATGTTTTTTACATATTGTTTAAAATATGGACAGCACCACTAAAGGACAGGCATACACAGAATCAGGAAGTTGAGTAGCTACTTGGTGTGTCTAGTTTTGTTGTATGAAATTCATAACAGTTGAATGTAAAGTGTAAAACTCTCCTGTCAATGCTTCACAAGTCACAACATGAGTAAGAGACCAAGTATGGGATTTGTCACTCTCTGGAAATCTTTGCTCATCAAATAGAAACATGACACCACATGTATTCCGGCGTAGTCCACTACTTTGCTTCCTTTTGTCTTGTCGTGTGTCTGCTGCAGTTTGACCTAAACGACTACAGTTTTGGCTTGATCAAATAAGCTGCCCCCCCTCCCCCAAGCGTATGTACACAAAATCCCACATTTAGAGCAGTGGCTTTCCTTTTTTCCCCTCTTCTCAGTACTCCAGCTTCTCAGAAAGCAGTACTCAGGGCAGCTGTATGTGTTGTGTGGCGGGCTTGTGGCAGTGCTAAAGATAATTATTACTAAATGCCTCTCAAAGAAACAACCTGATTTGGCGTCTCTGAGCAATTTTCAGTTCTGTTTCCTTTATTTTATTTTACATGCTTTTCCTGGTGGTTCATATAAGAAAGGATTACATAATCCTTCCTGTCTCCACCCAGTGTTGTTTAAAAATTTGGCACATCATCACTGGTCATTGTGGTTAGACCGGAATATAAATGAGACAGGCTAACCTAACACACAGAGGACTCTTTAATATAACACATTAAGGTAACTTGAAAATGTTGGAACAGAGTTTTTGTACTCTCCTTTGCTGCAGGGGATGCCTGCTGCTTGCATTTAATCTTTTCTTGGTTTATAGAGGCTGAAATGAGTAAAGGAAAGAGAAGCGTGCGGTCATATTAAACGATGGTTCTGCCCATCTCGTCTCATATTACACTATGCATTTTCACAGAAAGTCTTTTCCCTTTTCCCCTGACAGGGAAGGAAATTTTAAATGGCGTGTCAAGCTATGTTGCTGAGTGGGGTGGTGGGGAAGAAAAGTGTGTCCTTATCTAGCTACATTCTGATGATTATTATTTTTTAATACAGTATGGCTCATAGGAACAAGAGTGTAGCTGTTTCTTTAAAAAAAAAAAAAAAAAAAGATTTCATTTTGTGTATTTCCTGAAGGTCCTGTGGTCCAGGAGGAGCAGATGGACTGTGGTGCTACAAACCCTGACCCAAGTGCCACCATTGCGCAGGTAAACAATTGGTGTCAGGCTCACAGGACCTAGTGAGGACTGTAAGGGTGAGGACATTAATGATCCATTTCTCTGAATGTTTGGTTTTCTAGGATGCATTAAATGGAGAGGAGGAGTTGAGTGATGAGGAGAAAGCAAGACGGAAGGCAGAGCGACGCAAAGCCAAGAGGAAGGTGAGAGGAAAAGCCTATCTTGCTGGAAATCTATATGTCAAAGGATGTCATTCGTTTTCTGAAGTGTACCTGTGCATCCATTTCAGCGCCGTCGAAAACGTAAGAAGCAGGAGCAAAATAAGCAAAATCACAATGCTGAACAGGTAAAGATTTTAATATTCCCCTTGGAAGCGCACCCTCCTTTAGCCTCTGTGGGGTGAAAATCTAAATATTCAGCTCTTCCTCCACATTAGGATGACGAAGAGGATGGAGGTGCAGAATCTGAACTAGACGAGAGCGATTCCGAAGCAGAAGTTGGGGGTGAAGACGAGAAACAAAGGGCGCAGAAAGAAGAGGAGGGGAAATCGGAGGCCTGCTCTAAAGATCTTGCTACTCCTGCTATTGCTCCTTCAGGATATCAGGAGACCCAAGCCAGATCTGCTGAGGAGGTTGGGGCACTACACTAGTTTATTATCCATGTGTGAATAAGCCATTGTTTTTATTTTTAGTCATTAGCTATCATCACAGGCCTCAAGACAATGAATTAATAGAAGCGTTTCAAGTGAAAGCCTGTGTGCTTGTAGGCCTGGATGGCACATGATTTAACACTAGTGTCTGACTTTGTGTCCCACAGGAGCCAGAGTGGGATGTCAGCAGTGCCTTCTTTGCAAATGCTGCTAGCCATATCAAACCCAAAGGATCAAGTCGAAAGTCCAAAGAAAACAAGGAGAATGAAGCCAGGAGAGAGGTGAATGCTAACAGATGGTCTAAGAGAAGCAGCTATAGCAAAAACGCCCATATATAATAGTTCTTGCTGAGGTGGTGTTCCTGTGTTAGTTCAAAGTCTGATATGTGGGGAAAGTGGACTATGGACCATGAAAGATTTGATGAAAGCTGTGTGTGTGTTTGTAGTGTAAATACACATTTTCATGAGTATAAAGTGATGAAAATGATATATATACTTTTTTTTTTCTTCTTTGTTTTGTTCAGACAAATGGAACTGACACCATGACCAAGAAAAGTGCATCACTGACAGGTAAAGAATTGAAACTTTAAAAGTTATTCATGGAAATGGAAACAAAGGCTTCGAGGACATTGATTACACATTCATTCTGAAAGCATGTCAGCATACAGCACTGCGGTCATTTGAGCCTTTGGGAATGTTTAAAAACAAATCTTTATGTCCTGCAGAAAAAGGGATAAAGCTGGTGCAAGAGGGGCAGTATGCACAAGCAGCCAGTATGTTTACAGAAGCCATAAAATGTGATCCCAAAGATTACAGGTACAGCTTCTGTGGTCACGACTTGGGCATTACAAAAGAAATGCACATTTCACATAATATTAATTCATTTATTTATTAATTTTTTTAATGTCGTGTAGATTCTTTGGGAATCGCTCTTATTGCTATTACTGCTTGGAGCAGTATCCTCAGGCCCTGGCAGATGCTGAACGCTCCATTCAGCTGGCCCCAGACTGGCCCAAAGGATACTTCCGCAAGGGCAGTGCCCTCATGGGCATGAAGGTTGGTACAAGCTTGTAATAGCTTGTAGTCGAGTAAATAATCTACCGAAAAAGCGTTAAGCATTAGTGTTAACTCACTCACTCTGTGTGTGTTGTAGCGGTACAGTGAGGCAGAAAAGGCTATGGAGCAGGTGCTGAAGCTGGACAAAGACTGCGAGGAGGCTGTCAATAATCTATTTAACTGCAAAGTGCTGCAGTTAATGGTAACGCCTACACACAAAAGCTCTGTAGATGTGACACGTATTATTTGTATGCCTTCTCCCAATGACAGCTGTGACCCAAGGAAGTGCTTTTTTTCTTTTTTCTTTCAAGTTCCTCTTTTCCACTATTAGAGGCATTTTGGCACAAACATTTACTCGATGAGCCGACTGGAATTTTGGTGTCAAGGTCACAGTGAACTAAAATCAGTCTACTTCTTGTTAGTCTGTTGTATTAGGATTGCTTTAAAGGGATTTTTTTTTTTTTTTGGTAAACATTTGGCACATTTACTCACACTTGGCAATGAACTGCTTGGATTCTGTACTCAGAGGTTAAGGTCGCTGTGACCACCTCAACACACAATTTATTTATTTTTTTATTTTTGCCATAACTAAGAAATGGATAAGATGCCATAAAGCCATAATGTTCAAGGATCAAGTGTACACAGCCATGGTTGTAAAGTCTCTGCCAAATGGCAGACGGATGGCATACACCCTTGTGGTGGTAATTTGAGTTTCTCTCTTTCTTCCTCAGGAACTGGGCTTTGAAGAAGTGCAGAGTGTCTTGCTGTTAGATAGATTTTCAACAGTGCAGGGTGTTCTGGCATATTATTCTGAAGCAGCCAAAAGTAAGGCCAAAAAAATGACCAACAGTTTTTCTTCTGGATCAAATAAGTTTAAAGCAAAAATCATACAACTGATTTTCCGATGTATTCTCTTGTTGATGCTTTTTCTTTCCTCAGCAGCAGCTGGGAGCACAGATTCATCTGTTGTGCAACCAGGGTAGGTGACTGTAATTGAGCAGTCAAAAATAGAGTTGTTGATGAATTAGATTTTTTTTTTTTTTTTTTTTTTTTTTAAAAGCACTCTTGGTGACATTCTCTCTCTTGCAGAACTCCCTGTCAATCCCTCTGGGTGGGAAATGTGACAACTGAATTAACTGAGAAACACTTAAGGGACCTTTTTAAAATGTAAGATCCTATTCTGGTACAAAATGTTATCATTTAAACACAATATCCCTATACGAAAAATGTGGGGAGCTAAGTTAAAACTGCAGTTGTTGACTGGTCTGCTTGTGTCTCCTTGTATTGAAGGTATGGTGAAATTGAGAGTATCCGTGTGCTGCATGAGAGATTCTGTGCCTTCGTTAACTTCAGGGATGCAAGCATGGCTGCTCGTGCCATGGAGAAACTAAATGTAAGTGCGTTTTTGTTGTTTCTCCTTTGTCAGCATTATTATTTTCATAGCACCAGTTATTGCCGTGGGGTTAGATGTGTATATGTGCTTGCTGTCACAGGGTCACTGTATTGAAAACACTCGTTTAGTGGTGCGCTATCCTGACCGCCGCACTCAGAGGTCCCTTCCTATTCCACTCAAGACTTGCCTCCCTGTCACACAGCAGGGAGGCACAGCTGCTGGGTGAGACGCTAACTGGCTGCTCTTTTAAAAACTCTAGTTAAGAAAAATAATAATAATGATGATGATAATAATCATGCAACAGGACTGCAGTTTTATAACTAATGTGCAACCTGTATGTCTCTACCCAGACCCCGAAGACGCGGCCCGGTTAACGGAGATGAGTGTTACTTCTGGAGAACCACTGGCTGCCATTTTGGGGAGAAATGTCGCTACAAACACATTCCTGATCAGAAGGGCAAGGACAGGAAACCTTGGCAGCCTTGAACACAGTTTACTCTCTGCCTCATTACTGAAAAAAGAAACCGGGATACGCCGACTGTGCCAATGGGACTGGTTCTTGCCGCACAAGGTTCTCTGGGCTAAAAATATTTACTGTGGCAGACTGGATAAGAATGGCTAAAGGTTCAGAGCCAGCATTCAGGTTCTACTGGAGGGGGGGTAGTCACATGTACCACAAAGGATTTGGACCATGAAGGTTTATATTCTAACGAAAGCCCAGAGTGGATAATTTTTTTTTTTTTTTTTTTTTTTTTAGTAATAGAAGATTATCTAGAAGAGGGCAACAAAACCAGCTGGTACAGCTTTTGAATAAAAACCGTCATATTCACAGCCTTTTATGGGACATGGGATTTTATTCTTTCTTCTAAGAGGAAGAACCTAACACTTCAAGCAAACAACATAAAGAGGACGTGAAACTGCCTTTGTCTGTCATCCGAAGAAAACTAAAAGCTCTGCCATGTATGGTAGTAATGAAAGGAATACATGTGGATGTCGTTGTCTTTGGGACTTTCCTTCTTTGGAAATTTCCGTCACAAACCAGTGTCCTCCCCCCCCCCTTTTTTTTTTTTTTTGTTTTTTTTGTTTTTTTTGTTTCTAAGTAAAATTTAATTGCCATATTCTAACTATTGAGGCATATCCCATGCCCCAAACAGCTCATAGCTCGCTTAGGTCTGCAGTTATTGCTGGGGCTTCATTCCTACTTGTTCATGTTCCAGTACTGAAACATTGTTCATGATACCAAAGACATACCTGACATTTAAGTAACTCACCTATGCAGATGAGGATTTTTGTCTTGCCAATAAGCTACAGAAACCCAGAGGCGATGCCCTTTTGCCCTATGTAGCCTTACAAATGATCTTATGTGGGCGAGTGATTATAAATACAATGATTTGACTTGAAGGACTGCAAAGTTCTATGCATCAGTGCATGGATTAGGTTTATATTCAACTTTAGGTTTATTTTCACCAGTTGGCTGTTTTTTTTTGTTTTTTGTTTTTTGTTTTTGAAAGATTGAATGGTTTCACTGCAGGAGTTTTCTTGACATGTTAGTTGAGATTCCTTGTCCATAGAAAAAGTAAAAGCAACACTTGACGTAATGTAAATGCTGCTTTTATAAAGGCTGTAGTCTTTAGTTTTATTTTTGTTTGTTTTTTTTAGTCTGTCTCCAAGATGGATTTTTAACCTCTTGGCAATTTTAAGCCCAAAATGTTTGATGTTCGGAATTGCATGAAGCTTCTGTTGTGAAGTGCTTCCGTGCTGCAGACTTGTCTCTGCTTTGTGGACTGCAGGAGATCTGTTTTGTGGACCCAATTCAAACGTCAAACCTTTGGTGTTGTTGTTATCGTTGTTGTTGTTATTATTATTATTGTTATTATTATTATTATTATTATTATTGCTTTTTCTCAGCAGGAGAATGTTCTTCTTGCTTTGTTGGTACATTTGCATTGTAAACATGCAAAGTTCTTTACATCTATGCAAAAAGTCCTGAACTGATTGTCAGTTCTGTGTCAGAAATACACACCACTTCTTGAAAAGAGGAAAAAAAAATAGTAATGTACGCACACAGTTTAAAATCATACACTTATTGTTTGAACCTTGAAAACCAGTGTTTTAAAGTTTTGGGCCTCCTATTTCAGTATTTTAGTGAACTGAAGGATCTGATGGGTCTGCATTAACACGGCCTCATTCTTTCAATAGTTTTAACACTAGACCGTGCATTAAAGCCTATTAGCATCTGTTTGTGTCATTTAGTAGAAAACAGATCTTGTTTAAGTCCACACTACGTTCACTTGTAAACTATGCATAGCAGTATTTATTTTTCTATTTATACTTTTTTTTTTTCCCCCCATGTTTCCTGTATTCAACATATCCTGGGAACTGAATTTACCTTTTATTTACTGGCCATATTGTCTTTTCACTTTCTGGCCAGTTAATGAACCTCTTTCAGGTCTCTGCTGCTTAGTTCTGGCTTTAAGAGCAAACTTAAAAAAAAAAAAAAAGGTGCAAATACTGTCACATGCCGCGCTTCTGCTTTTCTTGTGTTGCTTTCGGTCTTGTGGCTGGAACTAGTGAAAAAGGAATTGGACACCAAAAGTTAAGAGTGCATTTGTCTGTTTGGCCCACTTGCTCAGTGCTTTTTGTGATCTCAGCTGTTAACTACGGTTTCATATTCCACTTAATTTTATAGATAAGTTGTGTTTTGTTTTGTTTTTTTGTGTTTTGTTTTTTGTTAAACTAGAATATTTTTAATTGAATAAATATTTCACACGAAAAAGAATTTTATTTTAATGCTTGTTTAGAGTATGCTTAGTCTCTTTACCTTGTTTCAAACTATTTCAGCAAAATGTGTTTCTGATTATACAATACACATTTATAAACAGAGCACTGCAACCTAATCTCTACAATATTTTGTATTATCATTACTGCACAGTTAAAAAAAAAAAAAAAAAAAAAAAGAGGGGGGGAAGTTTTTTTTTGTTTTTTGTTTTTTAATAAAGGAATTTGAACCACCTATCCCACCTTTCTGAGTGTCTACATGAGTAATGAGATCAACTGGTGGGGGTGGAGGGAGGAATACCAGAGGTATGTACTTAGTGCCTTCCACAAGGTGGCAGAGTTGTACTTGTAAGCTTTTCACTGACGTACAATCATCAACATGACCATCCTTTTGCCTCAGTTGGACCTCCAGAAACCAACATGTAAATTTGAGTCATTCCTCTTCCTGGAAACCAAAACCATGACATGGTAAATCTAATCGGGCCAGGCTGGAGTGGGGAAACTATGGTAACCATCTCATCATTAGTAGGAGACCTTTACATGGCGAACATTACATTTAGACCAGTGGGAAGTCACGATTGCACTAAGGAAGTGTATGTGTTTTGTGGTGGTGGTAGGGGGGGCATTATCATTATGTAACTGATGACATTTTTAATAGAGGAACTGAGCCTGATGCCACCGATAACTTAAACTGCAAAATTAAAATGACTCATATGTTCAAGGTTTATTAGGATGAGTAGTACTCAGGGTGCAGTAACAGTTGTTATAATGCATTTAAGAGTTTTTGAGGCAACCCTGAAAAAGTGAGGTTATATCAGCTTTGGCAAAAAGACATTTTCAGGGAAATCTTGTGTCCCAAGAGTTTTACTCATTTTAGGATCCTAACTGAGTGAGAAGTACTAGCATAGAATCTCTAAATACTTAGAAAGGAAGGACTGGTGTTTTCTTTCTTACCACAAGACACAATGGACCATAGTGACACTGTTACAAAAACAAATGATCAAAATAACTGAGAAGTGATCATATCATGTAAACAGCAGCATTTTCCATCTGAAGCCACAATTTGCTAATGCAGAATATGCATTTGATTTCCAATAATTTGTTGAACCCAAAGGTGAACATTACAGTACAGCAATTTATTAAAGTCTGCTTGTTATGAAGTTGTTGGCCCCTGTGAAGGACTTTCTAATGCGGGTTTAAAAAAAAAAAAAGACATCAGTATTAAACTTGTCAGTGTGTTGTTGTCTTATAACTCAGTTACTCTTTTTGGGCATTGCTGTATTTCCAGTCTTTAGGATTACTAACAATTTTTTTTTGGGACATTGGGACAGTGTGGTTTCAATGCAATAGATCCATGTCAGCAACATCTGTAATTACATTATTAAGAAGTCTAGAACATGACAAGTTGGACTGGAGTCCTTATGAATTCTCATTTGCATCTTTTCTTGACATCATGATTTTCTTTGAGGCCAAGAAAAAGTTATTAGGAGACGACAAAGAAGTTAATGATATCCTGAAATTTTAAATTCCCCTAATTGTATCAATTATATCAATGTAGAGTACCCACTTAAAACTGTCGTTTTTAGCTGTATGAATGTCTGAAAATGATTTTCTTTCTTACAAGAGATTTAACCTAAATCTGTCGAGCATCAAATTTGACCTACTTTTAAATCATCGCACTTACCATTTTTCATTCCATGCAAACATGGCCTTAGTACTGAAGTCAGCCTATATTTAGCTTTCTGTACTCTCAACCCCACAACCTGTACAGCCCATACTCTATACATTATGAGCAGAGGCCTACACGCGCCTGTCGCCAGCTAAAAGTAAAAACGTTACGAAAGCCTGGAGAGACGGCAATGGGGGTGAACATGAGGAGGTGCTGTCATTTGAAAAGGCACTTGTTTATTGTTGGAGAGCATGTATTTATTTCATGCCTCCACAGATTGTGGGTAAGGGCAGAGCCGACTCGGTCGCTGTAATTAGAGAGGTGAAGGGAGAGAGAGAGTACTCTGCCACAGAGACCTGCTTCACTCAAATATTCATAGTCCTATGAGAGCTGTGTAACACTCTCACTAGCACACCCCCCCAATGAAAGTATTGGCACATAGGGAGGGAAACCTGTCTAGTCTGGTTTAATTAGTCTGATATGCAATCATGCATCATAAATTATAATGAAAGGATGCCGCGCTCAGCAGCAAGTTTTATTTTTTAACCTAAGTAAACCCCTATTTCCTTTTTCCTTTTCTTCTTTTACGTCTCTTTTTCGTCTCTGTCGGCCTTGGAGGTCCCTCTGATTTGGCCCCGCTAATAGGGGGTCTGCTCTTCCTGTTCAGTTTTACCAGTCAGGGAGGGACCTCCATTTCGCCACCCAGTCACACCATCTCTAGCACACACAAACATTTCAATTATAGCATCAGTGGTTACATGTGAACACATGAATAGGCGCACATTGTAAGGAACGTGTGAATCCTTTTGAGCTTGCTGGAAATCTGCATACGGCGTTTTTTACGGTTGGGCTTGATGTTTTGGTTCCTAACCCTCTTGTTATAACTGAAATTTTTCATGTCTATGAATAAACCTTGCTCCCCTGAAAAACATGCCCACCAACATTTATTTAAAAAGTGAAAAAGGGTTTATCAACAAAACACCTCGAGGCTAAAAATTTCCATACAGCTAAATTTATCCCCAATCTTCCCAAAAATGACTCAAGAAATAAATAAACAGGTTTCAGACCTGCAAACCAATAGTACACATGTGGGAGAAACCTAAACCCAAATCAGGACCGAGCATGAAGTGTTTAAAAGCCATAAACTGAACATTTTCCCTTTCTTCTGGATCTACACTGATGGGTTAAAGCTTTATGCTTTCTACACCATGATGATAGGTTAGACTATAGTAACATACTCCTGGTGGTATGGCGTATTCTCATCAGTCACGTTCACCATGGCTATGGTAGGGCTGGGACTATTTTAGATTTGGTGGTTTGTGGCCATCTCAACAAGGAAATATCTACCCTGTGGTATAGGGAGCTTCTTTAAGACACTTGGAACTGGGATGTTTGAAACTATTCTGGATCCAGAGTCCTTCCTGTTGGCTACATTTACATTTCACCCTAAACTTGTGTAACATCATGAGGGTACAGTTGTGTACACCTTCAGCCTATCAGAGTGTACAAAATATAAAGGGACAAAAAATAGAAAACTAAAATACTAGCTAAAATAATGAAAATACGATTGTGGATATATACAAAGTCAATTTTGTCTAAAGTATTAAACCATGTGTCTTGAAATTGATGACACTGTGGGTGTTGGTGACAAATTTCTGAAATATTTACCCGCAGATTAATTTGTCTATGAAGCATATATATATATATATATATATATATATATATATATATATATATATATATATATATATATATATATATATACACACACACACACATATATATATATATATATATATATATATATATACACACATATATATATTGTACAGACACATAGGTCCCATTCAAATGAACCAGCTTTACATTTTCTAAGTTTTGTATCAAAGAATGAAACCCAGACAGAAATGTACAGAGGAGGGAGGCAGGGAGGAATATAGGGAGGAGGGAAGAAAGGAGGATTGAGGAAAGCCTTTGGTAGGCACACTCCTTCACTCAGTCACTCTCCCCTTGTAAGTGACACCCACCACTACATTTGCTGTCTGCAAGGTGAGTGATCCTTCATCTTAACTTCTCATTATTATTATTATTATTATTATTATTGTTATTATTTCCATGTTTACAGGCTTCTCACTTGTTAATTTCATTTTAATTCAGGCACATCTGACATCAAGTGTAACAGGTGTTTTAAGAGATAAAACTTTGGCACAGGTTCTTTTACTCTGTTAGAATTTCTTTAACATAAAGTGGATACTTTTTATGTCTTCTAGCTTCGGATTTACAGAAGTTTAAACATTCTTAACTGCATTTTTGTAAGTTTTTAATATCCACGAAACATTTTTTCTCTGTAGGGCTTTCCTGTGGCCGTCAGTGATTTAGTGTTTCACTTTTTGCCCCCACTGTGCTCTTGTTTGGCTTTGACATTTGTCAACTTCCAGTTTAAACCTGCCACATGTTTCTGTCTGGTTAGTTAGCCTTGGGGAATGTTTACTTACGTGAACTGTCATACAAAAGTGTATCTCTAATTATACGCCTGTGTCTGACATGAGTGCAAAGTACTCGTTTTATGTACTCTGGCTTCCATTGCATCACTATAAGATTTATGCGACAACTAAAATCAAAATGTGGAACGCCAAAACAAGTCAGGTTCTATCTCTGATTGTCAGCAGATTAGTTACCACTGCAATGTTAACTGTGTCTGAGCCTAATTAATTTCTTGATGTGATATCAGAGAGGAACACACTGGTAGCATAAACTACCTGGTAGACACACTGGTAGAGTAAACTACCTGCAAGATTTTGTCCAGAGGATGTCACCGTTGGTCTGTTTAATATCCAGGCCTCTCGTGCTATCGTCTGGTTGGCTGTGACTTGTTACTCAGTAGCCTAAAGGCGGTAATACCCTATTATTATTTTTTTGTTGTTGAAGAGGCTTAAATATTGGTATTTTGCTAATTTTAAGATGAACTTCAGACAGTTGATAAGGACTGGCCCTTGACTTTATACTTACTGGCAAGCCAGTTAAATTGTTTCATGGCATAGTTCGAATGGCAATTTATGAAAAGTTGAACAAAATAAATAACGTTTTTCAATTTTTATCTACAGACCTCATCTTCTGAGTCAGTAATGGCCTGCAGTCTATCGTTCAGCCTCTTCCTCCTTGTGCTCCTGTCCCTTTCCTGTCCCGCTCGCGCCGAACCTCGGAGGACTACAGCGTCTCAGCGCAGAGTGTCTCGCGCACCAGCTCTCAAGGTCCGCTTGGCAGGCACCTTCGCGCGACAAGCGCACGAAGGGCGCGTGGAGGTGTTGCACAACAGCACTTGGGGGACCGTCTGCGACGATGAGGTGGACATCAAGCTCGCCAACGTTGTGTGCCGTGAGCTGGGGTTCGAAGGTGGCTTAACGTGGGCTCACAGCGCACAGTATGGAGAAGGAACAGGTGAGAGCACTCCCTGTATGAAGTTACCGTGCAGTCTTCTTTGGGAGTCAGAATTTTTTTTTTTTTTTTACTCTCAGTTTAGTCTTGTCAGGAAAATCCAAATTATATGTTGGGGGGGCTCTGACTGGGTTTTAAATTTTGACAGTTAGTATTACACAGACAATTTAGCGTCTATGCCACCTAACTTACTGTCATACTTCATTAATTGTTTCAACAAAGTAATATTATTTTAAACTTTTTATTAGGGCAAATACAAAATGAACCAACCAGATGGCAGGAACATGGTGCTTTTAGACATGTAGACATAGTCAGGAAGATTGGGGAAGAAAAGTGATTTAAGTCGTTTTGAACGTGGCATGATAACTGGTCTGAGTATTTCACTGCTAATCTACTGGAATTTATCCATATTACCATCTTTGGGTTTTACAGATAATGGTCCAAAAAATGTAAAATGTTCAATGAACAATAGTTCTCTGGATAAAAATGTCTTGCTGACACCAGAGGTTAGAAGACAATAACCAGATTATTTATAGCTGTACAACTGAGGTATGCAGAAGAGCATCTCTCAATGCTCAACATGCCAAATCATGAAGCAGATGGGCTAATGTAGCAGAAGGCCACACCAGGTGCCTCTTCGGTCAGCTAAGAAAAGGAGACTGAGGCTACATTTTGCACATGCTCACCAAAATTGGAAAACTAAGATTGAAGACGTGTGTACTAGTTTGACAAGTCTCCATTTCTGCTGCAAAGTTCACATATTGGTGGTTGTAAAACTGAAATAGAGAACATTAAAGTAAGGCTCCGCCCTGTCTTGTATCAACACTTTATGCTGATGGTGGTGCAATAGGCATATTTTCCTGGAATACTTTGTACCAATTGAATATTACTGAAAAGGCTAAAGTCTATCCCTTTATAACCACAGTGTGTCTATCGCTTGATGCCTGTACTCAGCATGACATATATATTTCAAAGCTCTTTCTTGAATGGGACAGTAAGTTCCGTGTACTCAAATGCCCTCCACACCTCACCAGATCCCAATCCAACAGAGTACCACTGGTATGTGGTTGAACAAGAGATTCTCATAAAGGATCCACAGCCGACAAATCTGCAGCAGCTGTATGATGCTATCATGTCAATATGGACCAAAATCTTTGGAGAATATTTCCAGCACTTTGTAGAAACTATGCCACTAAGAATTAAGACTGTTTTTAGGGGAAAAGTCAGTCCAACCTGGTGCTAGCAAGGAAGAATAGAATAGAGAGCAAAGGTGTACAAAGTCAAAGGAGCTTGCACAGACACAAAGGTGTACAAAGTAACTGGTGGGTATAGCTTAAGATTTATTGGAGTGGCAGGCAGCCACTAACCTGTCTACTCCAAAACTTCCACAGTACAGTGTGCTTGGCTCACAACTGTATGGCTTCATGAAAAGGCAGCCAATTAAGACATTCAAAATAACTAACATCATAAAGTGACAAAGATAACTCGTTGTGGGATTGGAATCTACATCTCGTTAAGGTTGCCTGGCAGGCCGGCAGAGCAAATATATGGGCCGAAAAAGGGCATTTGTTTTAGAATAATGACAGCATTTGCTTGCCAGAGTTGTGCAACACTTGCCATGGTTTATGGACATTCTTTACTGCTGCTTTTAAATCCAAATTAAAGAGTTGAGTGGATTCGGGGAGCAGGATCTACAGCAGTCTTCCTTGTAAAATACTATGTATCTACTGCTAAACATGCCACTAAGGTGCAACCCTAAATCAGTGTAGCACTAAAAATCAAGGGTTAGGTATTTAAGAAGTGATTCTGGCTGATGTTTAGATGCATCGGCCAGTCTGTTACTTGATCAATGAAAATCAGAGTGAATCAAGTTTTGCATCGTTTATTCTTTTTCAAGGCCCAATATGGATGGATAATGTACGCTGTGACGGCTCAGAGAAGTCCTTGAAGGACTGCAAACACAACGGTTGGGGAGTGAATGACTGCAAACACTCTGAAGATTTGGGGGTTGTGTGCACCCCTGAGCGTAGGGCGGTGAGTCAGCCAGCCAGCAGAGCCCACACCACTGCTCCAAGGCCTAATGGTAATACTGCACCTCAATGGCAGGGGCTTGTGGACACCCGCGGGCAACCAGGGTATGGATATTATGGAAATGGACATCCATATGAGGTTCCCAGGTTCCAAAGGCCCCATCATCATCACCACCACTATCAGGTACAACAGTTAATGTTTGGCTAATTACTGCATTATTTGTAGAAAAATATGTAACAGTAGTGACATTTGTATTCCCTAAGAGGCAAAGTAAGGTGCGAATTGAGGAGGTCCGTCTTCGCCCCATCCTCATGTCTACAAAGAAGAAGAGCCTTATGACAGAGGGTGTGGTGGAAGTGAAGCATGCTGGGAGATGGAGACAAGTTTGCGACAAGGGCTGGAGTCTCAATAGCAGCCGGGTTGTGTGTGGGATGCTTGGCTTTCCAGAGGCTACTCAGCACAATGTGAGAACATATAAGTAAGTATGAATCTTTCTCACTAGCTGCACTGACAGGAATACAATCCACTTTTATGAGGCCAGGTCATTAGATTGCAAAACACTGGGCTGTTGACTGTAGTTCAGAAGGGCAACATGCTATGCCATTCATCTGACTGTTAAATGACTACAAACACATTGTGAAGAATGGATAAAAAACAACAAAGCAGCAGCAGCAGCACTGCAGTTAGAGGTCTTGCTTTGGGCTTATCTTCCTCCCCCAGCCACCGGTTTCCCATGTCCCTCAACCCCCCCTTCTTTCCTCAGCCTCAGGATGATGATAAAGGGGATCCCTTACTCCTCTCTACTGCCCTTTCTCTACCCCTCTCTCTAGGCAAATCACCTCTGCACACCTCATTGCCTCTCACTCCCTTTCTCCTTCTGATACCATCTTCAGCCTGCAGCTCACAGACAAACAGCTCTACTTTAACTTTTAGATTCCAATGCAGAGGTGCAATATCACTGCTGATTGTGCTCTTAACTGTCCCATCGATACAATGTGTGAGACAGAGGTCGCTTTTGGAGAGCAGGATGATGGTATGTGTAGAGTGACTTTCTGGCAGGAGAATCTCTGTGGGCTTAAGTAAGCCATGCTTTTCTTTACTTTTACATGCCACCACAGAAAAAGCATGTGTGACTTGCTGGCAGTGTGCCAATTACTTTTTTCCTATGTTTCCCAGCACTGAAAGTTTGGTACATCTACAAAAAACAATGCCTCTTTTAGTGCATTACTTTAGAAGCATGGAAACCTCTGCATTCATTTGTGTTTAATTTCATTCAAGTAATGGTACAAGAACACTTTATAAATACAGCTCACACTAAAACTAGGAAAATATCACAGAGCTCTGAAAATAACTTTTAAAAGGATAAGTAAAAAACACAGTGCTGTTGTCTCACAGCAAGTAGGGATAGGAATGAATCCACTGGCCAGCTGGGGCCTCCCTGTCTGGAGTTTGCATGTTGTGCCTGCATAGACTGCGGTTACTCTGGCAGTCCAAAAGCCATAGGTGTGAATGTGAATGGTTGTCTGCCCTGTGTGTTTGTTAGCTCTGCGATACACTGGAAATCTCTCCTGTGTGTACTTCGCTCTATGGCAGCTGGGAAAGGCTCCAGGGCCCCAGCGACCCTTAAATGGAGTTGTTGTTGAGAAAATGGATGATGGGCTGGGGATTGTGTTTCTTTATTACTGAGAAACAGAAAAGAACAACTTCTCAATGTGTTCTTTGCTACTTTTTATGTCATGACAGTGCTTAAGCTTTTCATTTTACTCAGTTTGATTGTTCAGTCAATGAAAGAAAAAAAAAAACACAGACAAATGAAGATAGTTGTTGCAGTTTTATGTTAGTTTGGCAGACACAGTTTTTAAGCCAGGTAACAAAGTACCCTGCTGCACAGGCATGAATAATGAATGATGTTGACCTCATCTCATTGACTTTTAGCATGAAGGAATTTAACTTAAAAACCATACTTAAAATATGGTTAAGGTTCAGTATAAGCATGTGCTTACTGCAATTGTCCCAATGAGCATGTATCTTTTTGCCCCTTTGGCCCGCATCCTCTTTGTTGAAAAAAAAACCCCAAACCCTCAGCAGTGGTTTTTGGGACTCTTTATATTGTAAACCACGGGAGGACCACACATTGGCAGAGGATTATTGTGGAAGATGGATCCAGGTGGATCTTGCTTGTGGAAACCTGCCATCTATAGATGATTCCCAGTTTAGCTGTTCCGTCCCTCTACTGGCTCAGGTTACTCTGACTCAACTGGTGACAAAATCTGCTGTAGGTACTACAATCCTCATGCTTCTGAAATGCTGTAACTGTTAAAGGGAAGTTGATTTGTTTTATAGACTTTTCTGAGTTTTTATTGACTTGACAAACTATTGGAGTGCAGCCACTCTGAAAGTATTTCTGCATTGCCCTTGAATTATGCCATCTCTGTTGAACTTGTGTGTTATTGGGAACACAGTGAAGCTATAACCTGATTCTACTGTTGGAGGAGGCGATCGTATGGCATCATATCTTCAGTAATAAAAGTCCCTCCGAATAAGCTGTTGTTTAACAGCCGAGCCCGACTCTGTACACGGTCTGTACAGGATCATTTATTAGAGCACAGCTTCACCGCATTGCAGGTGTGGTGCTTTTCATGCATCTACTTGATTTTCTTATGCAGTATAGATTCACAGTACAGGTACAAAACACTGAAAATGTGTAGTGCAGGTTCTTGTTTAGGGGAATTAGATGGATAGATTTGTATGGTTCGAATAGAGGTGATTTGGCTGCTTACCAGGAAGATTGATATGCCAGTGGAGGACAGGGCTGTTATAGCTTGAAGGGCTTTTATTGACATCTTCAGGGGGATATGCTCACTGTCTTTTTTTAATGTTGTTTTTAAATCCTCTAAGGTCAAGTAAAAGGAACTTAAATAACAGGACTTGTCCTGCTGTTTTAGCATCTGACCAAAGCCACAACAAAGTGCACAATACTGTTTATCTTAATGTTCAGCAAAAAGTACTGTAAGCCAATATCTTGAATTCTTTTATTGCATGTATAAATTATAAGGCTCTGTCATGGAAGTGGCTGTGATACATCTGGGTTTGTCTTTCTTGGGTATGACCAGGGGTTTTGCTAAAGCCTCAGGCACTATATTAGTCTGAACCATGATGATGTGTTTGTTTCCAAATCTGTACCTGTTTTCTGTCTCCACAGAAGCATGTTTGTTCCCTCTTTAACATGTGTTTTTGACTTCAGGCTGTTTCAGATACATTTGCTGGAATGCCTTTGTTCGAAGTCACATAAGCAAGTTGTTCAACAGACTTGGTTTCTAAAATCTGAATGTGTTAAATGTGAGGTTACAAAATAACAACCAGAAGAATACAGCAAAAATGTTCATTCTGTTTCAGACTGGGATTAGGGATAAATGTAAGGTTGCACTTTTGACTTGACTTAAATTGCCACTTTGTACTCTAATTACAATCATGATAGCCAAAAGAGTCATAGAAAAACAATTTGGTAATTTGGTTGTTAAGCGTTCATGTAACTTCTTTCACTTTCCAAAAAAGCATAGGCTTGTACTGCACGGTTTGAACAAAGCCAAGCTTTCTTTCCAAGTTTTTCTGTCCATTCTTAGAAATTCCAGACCCTGCCATGACTCTTCCTGTGTCACTTGGATGAAATTCTGAAGATGCTATAATTACAAGTTGGTCAGGACCAAAGCTCTCAGGGATTCTGCTGAGGGTGAAAAAACACCCCCAATTATAGCCGTGTGTGAGAGAGAGTGAGACGAAGATGGCGAGGATGGAGGCAGAGAGTAACAAGAGAAGAGCGGATGGAGAGAAAGACAGAGAGCAGCAGTCAGACGAGCCAGATTTTCGCTTGCTCGTGTGAAATATAGCCAATTACAGCTGCAGTTTGCAGCGCTGCCTGCTGTGTCAGCAGCTGTCTGTCTTCCTCTGTCACCGTAGTGATTTGGGGACTTAACTGGGGACTTTATGTTTAATTATGTTTCAGTTAAAATTTTCTTATGACGAACGTATCATTTTCAGGCTTTTGGGTGACATTTTCTTTGACCAAATTTGGTTTTCCTGTCTGATGTCTGTATGATCTTCTTCAGTGTTCTTCCCTCTAATTTATTTTCCCATCTTTTTATTTCTGTGTGCATGCCAGTGGCTATTTTGTGGCTTGGAACAGACTGTGAAAGGTGGTTTTTAAAAAGGACTTGAATCATAGGCATTTGTATCACTTCACTTGGGCCTAGCAACTGTTTCACAAGCAAGATTTTCTACCATAGCCACTCAAAGTAGGTTAAAAATGTTCTTTAATTTCTTATATTGGTTTATATAATTCTCTTTATATTATTTATTTTTAATTATAATAATTGCATCCATTTCTATTCTGTGTAATTCTACTTGAAATCTTTTTTTCACTTTTCTTTGGTGTCTACTTTAAGGTAGATCTTTGCTGAAAAAATGGATGTAAGCAAGTCTGATTATTATTATTTATTTATTTATTTTGCCAATACTGGTTTTTAAAATTTATCTGAGGTAAAACAAAATGTCATTTATATATAATTCTGTTGTAATGTAGCATCAGAAGATGTAGAAATGACCTAATATCACTGCTGAGCAGTGTAAAGCTGATAAAACCCAAACAGTGATGTAATGCATGTCTTTTTTAACAAGCAGGTGTAGACTCCCTATCATTATCTTCATTTCTTTTCCACAACATGTGCTGGACACACTATTTGGCTGATGAATGCTGTTGAGGTGAAAAACAAGTGAATACTGGGGTTGTCTATTCAGATAGCTCAGATATACTTTCATACAGCTCCTATCCCCTCATATTTTAGTTACATTGCATTATTTCTTTTTATATATTTAATGTATTTATGGCTTTCATTGTGCTTGATTTTAGCATGGCAAACAGTGCTGTAATTCCGTTAAATAAAATACCCAAAGGTATCATTTATAGTCTAAGTAGTAGTCCTGTTGGCTTCTGAAGAGGGTAAATGGTTAGCTGATTTGTCTGTGGTGAGGTCACAAACAAGTCACATGTTTGCCTCATGTGAAAATGAGTGTGTAGCTGTTCCTCGCTGTCTATCTTATGGTACTATAAAGCCACATGGTAGACACATTTAAATGTTTTACAAGTGTAATTCAAGAGACTGTAAAGTTTAAGTGTTAAATTTGAATGCAATTTAGTCCAAGTTACAGTAAGATGCATGACAATATATAGGGCTTTATTTTAAGCTATGCACATTAGTTAAAACAATGGCTTAATGGGGTTTTGTTCGATATATTTTTCATGTAGTTATGTATCAGGGCAGGGCTATTTATGCAACTGATCTTTTACAGATGTTCGTTTTTGCATTTATGCTTCAAATGGGCCATAGAAAAGGACTGGTTTAAGATTTGAGATATATCTGTGAATTTCAAAACGTATGTTGAATGATTCCTGAAATAAAAACATGTTATTAATACTGAAATACTTTTTGAAGGATTGTTTATATTTTTAGGTCTCATTGCCTACTTACTACTTATAGCTTTAGGAAACAAGTTATTATGTGATTCTGGAAAGTGTAAAATCAGCAGCCCATGACTTTACTCAACCATCAGCATAACATCATGTCACTGACAACGACTTTCTTCATTCCTCAGTTTGTTTGCTTTTTTAATGGTTTGTCTCTTACAACTTTCCAGGAATGTCCTGAGTTTCATGTCCGAAATAAAAATATTGACCTGCCTTAACTTTCATACAAATATGCCTAGATCTTCGATGTGTTTGTTTCTTTAAATGGGAACACCACTCAAATCAGAACTGGATTGTTTTTCATATATATTGATAATTATACTGTGTGTGTGTATTGCCACTGTACAGGGTGGTTTGATGAAAGCCAGTACATGCTGGAGCCCAACAAATAGGTCTTTTTTCCTGACTGAAGAACATTAATCTTACTTTAATAATAACTTAAGCCACTTGTCCAGACTTATAAAATAAAAATGTCACTGTGATTGTGCCATGTATATTCTTGAGTGTTTTGGTGTAATTGATGTGAATGTTGGTAATGGTGTATGCAGTTTGCAGTGGTTGGAGGATGTCCTGGTATGATCTGTTTGGCATGTGTGCATTGTGTGTCTGCCAAGAGAACAGACGGCTTTCCTCTCCACCGCTCTCCCAATTCAGCCAGCCTAGTTGGAACATAAATCTCTGTTTCGATCTTACAGTTCTTGGACATTCAGCGTCGGGGAGTGCCAGAGGTTTTATTTGTATATCGTGCCTGGTTAAAGCCTGTTTTTTAAGAAATGTTCTTCTTCACAGACACTGTATGGCATGCTTTCCCTCCCCCTAGTGTGGTTTTGGAGATTAACAGCATAGATCAGAATATCTCATTTTTCATTTGTTTTTTTGTTGTTTCTTTAATCTCTTTATAGCGCACATCTTGGTGTCTTTGCGTAAATCTCAGCTAAGCAGCATTGCTTGTTCCGAAAGTCAGAAAGTCTGGGTTAGTTTATTTAATGTAAAAGTGTGTAATTTAGATAAAAATTACCCTGAACATTTTTGTTGAACACATATTTATGTTGGTGGGTACAGAACATACTATTACACAGGCTCTAAACATAAACAGAGTACACTTGGGAAATAGCAAACAGCCCACATTCAGGAAAGAAATACATCATACTGAATATATACAGAGAGATGAAAAGTGAGGTTCCTGAAAAAGGACAAGGATTGTACTAAACTGTACTAGTCATTACTATCAATATATCTAACTTTACACTCACCACAAAGCCACAGCTAAATTTGTTCCTGATTTATGTGCAGAAGTTATATTTGCAGCTGCACGGTTCATTTCAAGTAACCCAGTAAGGCTACTTTTCTAGTAAAAATGAAGTTGGTGTTTTAAGTGTTTGCTACTGCTCTCTGTGCTGAAAACACTTTTAAGTGACTGGATTAGATAGAAACAAAAACCAGCAGATGATATTCAAATTGGTCCAGGTGTGTGTGAGTGTTTGTGTTTGCAACCTCAGAAAACAGACAGTCCTGATCATGTCTGTTTCTGTTCTGTTCTTTTACAGGAAAATATGGGATACCAAGGTTGAAGATCCTTCAACAAGGTAATAAAAATGACCCTTTTCACCCTTTGTTTCTTATCTACAAATGTGCAATTTTATAACAACATTCCTGTATTAACTATACAGGAATTACTACTACTTAATATCATTAAGAAACACTAACAAATTAAAACCAAATTGTTAGTATCTTTAAGAATATGTTACCTACAATTTACTTTCTGTTCTTTGCAGACTGAGTCTCATGGCAAAAAAGAAAGGATTTTGGGTAGAGAAAGTTCATTGTATAGGCACTGAGAACAGTCTCTCAGAGTGCCATGCTCAGCTGTCAATCCCCCGTAGTCCTACCCCTTGTAAAAATGGGAGACATGCAGTGGTCAAGTGTGTACCAGGACCTCAGTTTGCTCGCATCTCTTCAGGAAGACCTCAAGCGCCCTATCCAGTTGTGGTAAGGTTAAGAATTTGTATCTACATTTGCACAATCATGTAGTTTTCTTAGTAAACTGATTTTTATTCTCCCTTTGTTGCCGTATACAGCCTGTTCGTCTCAAGGTGGGCCCCAGACTGGGAGAGGGGCGTGTGGAGGTGCTCCGTGATGGAAAATGGGGGACTATCGTAGATCACTTGTGGGACAGAACAGCAGCCAGTGTTGTGTGCAGGGAACTGGGCTTTGGTACTGCCAAAGATGCGCTGCATGGAGCCTTTATGGGTCAAGGTAAGACTAGAAATTGCTGTTGCCCAAAGCACAGACTTTCATTAAACATTCTGGAAAACTCCACATTTAATGAATTCATTCTGCCTGTATAATTTGGATGCTTGAATGTGTTTCTCATGCGTCATGGTATTCCAGAGAAGACAGGGAGACTTTTCAGCCTTTTGCTTATCTTTTGTTTACCATAGACGCCGCACCCGTCTGCTCTGACTGATCAGATAATGTGTGGGCATGTGTGTTTGTCTGTCTGTGTATGTTGCCTTGTGAAGCTGCAAATGTGTTGATTGCAGTATCTCCAGCTGTGATTATGTGAGTCTTGTGCCAGGACTTCCAGCTGCCCAAACAGCATATGCATGTGTGTGTAGACAAACACTCACTCACAAAATGAAATACTATACGCCATAGTAGTTTATATTAGTATTTGATACTAAAGCCAGAGACATAATCTTGCTAGATTCAAGCAAGCTTTTCATTCACTTACTGAGAGCTGTGGTCTTTTTGCTTTAATTTCAAATGTCCAGCTTTGATGACACACACAGACGCAGTCAGTACCCAGCTGCACCAGTGGTGACCCCACCCTTACGAGATGTGAGAACAGCTTCCCCATGCCACATGGTAGGGAGTAGTCTCTAATCTTGCTGATGGAGATTAAATGTGGGATGATGTTCTACTGGTCTAGCTGTTCAGTTGATCACAAAAAGCATATTTTTATGTCTTTTATGTGTTTTTACCCGATTACCTCTTGAACTGGCATTTGTGTTACCTTAAAGAACTAAAATCAGCTTTTTTTTGGCTTTCCTCAGATTCAGTTGCATTAGTTTGCGTACACATTGTTTTCTGGTTTTAATCAGTTATTTGGCCAGGCTTCAAAGTCATATGTTTAGAATAGACAGAGGTGTATAATTTGTCAGTTTTCTATCTCGGTGGAGTTTCGTTTATTTAACCACAATGTTACAATGTTTTTTACTGGGATTCACTTCACCTGGTTCTCCTATTCATTGCACGCATACACAAATACACAGGTAGAGAGAAACTATTGCAATCATAACTGACAGAAAAACACAGTAGCTGAAAATCTTTAATTAGGTTTAAAAAATAAAAATGCCTCAGAATTGGTAGATGTATTCTTCTTACATTTGTTATATTTTACTTCTGTGAGTTGGTTTCTATAATTGGTGATTCACTCATACACTTGCAACCCTGTTTTTTTGTGGCTATGCATTGACCAGAGCAGAAAGCTTTACGATGGGATATTATCTTGACCTTCAGATTTGCTCTTTTAGAGACGTAAATAGGTGGAAATTTTAGAGGCCACACAATGCATTGCACTGGCATTTCATCAGCAAAGTATTATAACTGCTTTGCCTCTAGACTTTTAAAATCTTTTAAAAAATGCAAATACAAAATGTCAGTTAACCATGTCACTTAAGTTAGTTACAATCAAAGAATACTGCTTTATGTGGATAACGTTGGAGCACTGATAATATAATGTCACTGATTTCTTGAAACTCTGCAGTCATTTGAAAATAGCAGAAGTGATACACGATAGTATAGTACAATTACACTCCGCTGTCCACTATATTAACCTCAAATAAAGTATATCCAATATGTACCAGGCTGCTACAGACAAACCATGCTTCTTTTATATGCATCAGACCAGCTGGCTGCGCCTTGTTTAGCTCACTTGGCGGTTTTAGAACAATAGCAGTGATATGATCTGCTAAGAGTGAATTTGGAAAGCGTCATGCCGCCAGTCCTAAAGTACTCAATATTCAAAGCTCTCTCAGATTCAGCTTGTCATTTTTATTACCTGATTTCCCTGGTGCTCAGAGGACATATGCATACTGGGCTAAATGTCATTTGAAAAGGCCTAGTTAGACTCATAGATGGAATAAACTCTCACAGGAGCAACACATCAATGTAAATTTGTGTAAAAAGTGTTTACTTTTGCCAACTTGCCTATACCTATACATCTTTAACGCACACAAAAAAAAGATTCCTCATCATTTCTGTCGTATCTTTTTGCCAACAGGACCCCACAGAAGAGCATGACTTTATCACATTTGATCATCATAAATAATGTGATAAAGGCTGTGGTCGAGTTGACTGGTTGATTACAGAGTGAAGTGCACCAGTCAGATGTTCTGCCTCTGAATGTGGCCTCCCTTATCAGATTTGTTGAAACGCTTGCTTGCACGTATTAAATGGCCTTTATAGTATACAGACATAGAATATCCCAGCTGGATTAGTGAGATGCCATCTTCTAACTAACCTTGAAATCCAGATGTCAACATAAATATGAAAAATAATACATGCCGATCTCGGTGCAAGTTTGCTTGTGCCATTTAATTTCAAATAAGCAAGCAAATCTGTGCAGAAATTTAAATGACTGTTGCATTTTACAGGGGAAAAAAGTCTTTTGGCAGGGAGAGAGAGAGAGAGAGAGACATTCCATGGAAAGAAAAACATTACACACATTTAACTGTTCCTAAAATTGAGTTTAATTTCAGAGAGGACAAGAACAGGGTTTCCCTTGTAACCACTAACCAACTATTTGCACTATTCTCAACAAGAATGTAACTGATATTATGCTCTTTCCATCCTCAAAAGTCAATTTTCTAATCTCTTCAAATGATCTTTGGCATATCCCAGTCATAATTACATATCAACCTTGCTCTTTCTTGTATAGACTAAATTTAAGATACCACATTTATATTATGTCTCATTATTGCTCTCATAGATGTATCCACTCTACAACCTAGATATTTTATGCTTGTGTTCATGTTTTAATTATTCGGCAGAATATAAGAGAAGAAAGGTTCTCTTCAGACTCCACCCGCAAACTCTTTAACTCCCATCATCATTACATTTATCATCATCATCATCATCATCAGTGAGTTAAATTACAGGGACAATGTTTCTATTTCCTTTCTTAACCAACATTGTTATTTTTGCTGTGTAATTTTACCCGTGAAGTACGTACATATCCAGCCATTTTGATGCAATAGGGGAGATTAGGACTTGGTCTCATTTAACCTAAGCACTGCAGCTGTAAAAACTGTGACAGCTCAGCTGATTCTGGTGTAGAAAAGTAGTAATTTGTTGTTAGAGCTTGATCAGTCATGTGATTGTGTTGTTAATAATTAATACATACAATCAATAACGAATTTACAGTTGTGTGTGTTTAAGTTTGTGTATGTGTGTGTGCTGGCACGCAAATGTGTCTTTTGAGGATGCAGTATTTTTGTTACTTGTTGGCTCTAATGATGATGGTGATGATGGTGCCTGTTGTTGTTTAGATAAAGTTGTGCTTTATCTTAAATTTAGATGATTAGAGATCTTTAGTCTGATTATAATTGATGATCCTTAACCAGTTTTGTTTCCCCTCTTACACTTGGTGCCGTACACCCAGTGTATAATGTTTGTGTACTATAGTCTACACAGTGGGAACACAAAGAGTTTAGTAACACTCTCAGTGGTTGTGTGTATTTGTGTGGATGCAGAGTGCATGTGGCTTTCCTGGAATTTATTTTAAGCTTTTGTGGATTTCCCAAACTAAGGCTTAAATAGATCTTGTCACTGTTCGTTTTGCTTTAAATTGTCCCCCTGTGTTTGTCTTCATATGTTAAACAGTGGGATTTTGGCTCTAGTTTGCGGCATTTACCATGCAGATAGAGGTAGAAGTGGTTTAGATATGTCCTTTTCATCCATATGAACCCACGCATGGTGACCAGTATGGAAGAAGGCCTACAATCTACCAAAACCAACACAGAGACGTATTTGGTTGGGCTGCAATCTGGTCCCAACTATCTTCTTTTACGCCCTTTTTCTTGGTTTTGTTTTTCCCATAGTTTTTGTGGTTTGGTTGTGTTTATTTCAATGCTACTTTATTTCTCAGTTTACAGTTTGTGCCATAGTTTGTTGATATCCTGTCATCGTTATCACACCAGCTATTTCCCTAAGAACTTTTGCATTTTCCTATGTTGTTTAAAGATTATCTGGGTTTAAATAGCAAACAAATCCTTGTCTGAATCCTTTACAATGCTGACATAGCTTTTGCTTTTTTGCTCACCCAAGGTGGTGGACTACACACAATGTAGTAGTCGTTGTTGTTCGTAAATCAAAAGAATGGTGGTAATGAGGTGTGACAGATGCCCAAAGTAGATGCTGGTTGTGCTGCTGCTTGGCTTGCAGAAGCATTTTTTCATGACTGATAGGAACTTTTCATTGTTGGTTTGATGCTAACATAGAGGAAGCTTTTCATATGAAAGGAATAGTGAGCCTCGGTTTTATGTGTTTGCGCTCTTTTGCATGACAGAGTCTCGTAATGCCATTGCATCTGTGGTGGGTGGCCTCAGACAGTCACAAGGGATATTGCCCTTCAGTTATGCCCATGCTCTTTGGGTTTTCATTTGTTCCCACTTTTTTGATGCATCATTTTTTTTTAATCTAATAAATCTCCTCCTTTCTATGCAGGTACAGGGCCCATCCATATGAACAATGTTCAGTGTACTGGGCTGGAACACTCTATTCTAGACTGCTACTTCCAGGAAGTCCAACCATGGACATTCAAACACAGCCAGGATGCCTCAGTACGCTGCAACGTTCCTAAAACAGGCACAGAAAAGACGGTATGAAATCTACACCATCACAGTTCATGAGCTTATGAGCTTTCACTTATAACACACCATCCACTTAATTCTTTTAATTCAATGGATTTCAAGGTGCGGCTTGCTGGTGGTAGAGTCCCATCAGAAGGCCGTATAGAGGTGTTGATGGAGGTTGGGGGTCGTAAACGCTGGGGCTCTGTCTGTAGTGAGAACTGGGGCATAACCGAGGCCATGGTGGTATGCAGACAGCTGGGCCTGGGCTTTGCTGCCAGTGCTCATCAGGTAACTATCCCCTTGACAAACATAACAAGTTATTTTGATCTCTTTTTATAGTGCAACCAACTTTTGCCAAAGTATTGTCATCAGTATCTGAAATGTTCTAAAAGGACAACGAAGCACTCCCACTTCTAACCCAATTAGTTTAATTTTGAAAATGTCAGAGTAAAGTGGTCAGAGCCATCTTTCCTCTAAGATTTATCAAAATCTAATCTGCAGTGTCTTAAGGTATTGATGAGAAATAAATGAACACGTAGAGACCAATCCATAGTCACAGCCCCTTCATTAACTTCAACAATGACTGGGAAATGATGACTATGATACAATTTATTGATAGAAAACTCTACACCCTTCTTTTGACAGGAAACCTGGTACTGGCCTGGCGACCCCAGTGTCAACGATGTGATTCTCAGCGGAACTCACTGCGTCGGGACAGAGCTTTCAATTCAACAGTGTCGTCGTAACAACCATATCCATTGTCCTCGTGGAGGTGGAGCAAAGGCTGCTGGGGTCAGCTGTTCTGACAGTAAGTTGCAGTTTTTACCTGTAGTCTTCCCTTCTCGTTCAGTTTGAATCTTAAGATAATCTGTTACACCTGCTTCAGCGGCACCTGACCTTGTTGTGGATGCCCAGCTGGTCCAGGAGACAGCCTACCTGGAAGACCGTCCTCTCCATCTTCTGACCTGTGCCAATGAAGAGAACTGTCTGTCATCATCTGCTGCCAGGATGAACTGGCCTTATGGCCACCGACGCCTGCTGAGGTTCTCCTCCCGCATCATGAATTTGGGTCGTTCTGATTTCAGACCCAAAGCATCGAAAGAGAGCTGGACATGGCACCAGTGTCACAGGTATATTATCCCTGAAAAGAGGTAAAGAGAAGTGTAAAATTGCTTTACTGTTTAGGAGTGTGGGTTGACGGAGTGGAAAAAAACTTTAAAATACTGATGTAGGATGTTGTGGTTGCCCTTATGGTCACTCTGAGTGTTTTGGGTTTTCACGAGCTGTCAGAAATATTCAGGCAAAAGCATGTTCTTTATTCCACATATGAATGTGGAGTAATGCTCCTTACACACTGAGTAATTAAAGGTATATTTATTTTAATTGCATTCAATTGCAACCAGGGAAAAAAAACATACTGATGTGTGATCTCATTCCCGTGGACACGGCAGGAAGCGTGCAATATGGCCAATAGACATAAGCGCCTTTGTCCATCACTAGGTCTCAGTTTCTTTTCAGTAGGAACAGAGCACTTTCAAACCTGTCAGGATAAGCGAAGAGGGTGGCATACTGTGCTGACTGCGTGAGATGTCCCAAATCACGAACCCTTCTACAGCGCGTGTTTGTGGAAATGATGGTTGCAATCGTCTGGCTACCACAGGTTAGGTGTAATACAAAGGACCGTGCAGCCTACGTGCAGTCAAGTCTGCCTCAGTTTATTACTACATATCAGAGCTATGGATGTGCGTTTCAAAGCCTGCCATTCATTTAGAATGAATAAACATTTCAACCAAGCCAGAACTAAAATAAGCTTCTGTGAGAGGTGTTACGGTGACACCCTCTCTCATGTTCAAGCAGTGAGGTCATAAGGATATAAGCCATAGGGAGCTAGTGTTCAGTAAGTGTAAATGCACACACTCAGACATGCAGACACACACATACACGCTCTCACCTGGACTTTCCCATCTGTCGTCACAGGCACTACCACAGCATTGAGGTGTTCACGCATTACGACCTGCTGACTCTGAATGGCACGAGGGTTGCAGAGGGACACAAGGCCAGTTTCTGTCTGGAGGACACATATTGCCCTGATGGTAATTTTCAGCACAATTCAGCCCTCCTTCCAAAAAAACCCATAATGTTTCCCATTAGTGACAGAAAATTAATATCAATATTTCAGCTACAGCTATTCAGATTTTTACTTTGTGGTTAATGTATTAGATCGCCGCTGTTGTTGTTTGTTCACTCTCCATTTACTTGTTATATCATGGATGAAATAGCTCATATGAAAAAGCCCATTGTTCATACAGTATGCAGTCCAGTACAATTCAGAAAGCTAAAGGCTCTTAAAAATAACAGGGAGTGCCAAGCATTAAATGAGCTTTGATGTTGTGATTGATAATGTTGCTGATATGTATTTTAGGCCTCCAGAAACGCTTTTCCTGTTATAACATGGGTGATCAAGGCATCTCTGTGGGCTGCTGGGATACATATCGCCATGATATCGACTGTCAGTGGGTTGACGTGACTGATGTACGGCCAGGAGACTACATATTCCAGGTCAGAAGTTTATATTTGTCACCTTTTCTTTTTCCAATGTGGGAAAATCTTATTGCCAGAAAAATGAAATATAAGTAACTTTGCTTTTCAGAAAACACTTTAAAGTAAAGGGAAATAGGCTTATTCTGTTAGAAAAGTAGGTCTGTTTGGTTAAAATGCAACTACTGTCAGCACAAACTGCAGACTTCTAAGTTATCTCAACAACCTTCTTGTGACTGGTGGAGAATTAATCTGCTGAAAGATCTGCATATAACAATGATATTTTTACACATATACTTTTGTTCTGATTAAACAAACATGATACTGTATAATATGCCCTTTAATGAGCTTCTGTTTTCAAAGCTAAGCTAAGTGATTGTTGGCTGCATTATGTATGGCATACATTTAGAGTACTGTGCACAAATCTTAATCAACCTTCATTTTGTAAACTTATTTTGCAAAGTGGTCTTGAGCAATAGTTCTCTAGCCTTTCTGAAAGTCTTTTTCTTTGGACTTTGAGTGCTTTTTCCACTCACTTTCAGGTGATTATATCTTTAGGCACTTTGTCTCTAGCAGGCTGTTTCAAAAGCACATATATGTTCCAATGTCATTTGTTGAATCTATGTAAAATGCCAATGATAACAAAATGTCACAGGCATAAAATAATAATTTTGCGCAAACAAGGTGATTCCTAAAAACGTATTAGCTGAAAACTTGATCCACCTTGCAGTACTATCTGGAAAGCATCTGATTGGAAACAGCTTCATTTTTCAGCATGGCAATGATCTCAAACACACTGCCAATGCAGTAAAAGTATACCTGGATAGAAAAACACATGATGGAACAGATCTCAGACCTCAAAATTATCTAAATAGTGTGAGATCATCTGTACAGTTAATGGAACAAAAGGCAGCTACCCTGCAAAGATGAGCTTTGAATGTCTTTCAAGAAGCCTGGAGAACAGAGACTACTTAAAGAAATGATAAGAAAGCTTGCCTAAGAGAATTCAGGCTGTGTTGAAGAATAAAGGTGCTCATACCAAACATTGTACAACCTATGCTTTTACTTTGTATGCTTTATTTTGGACACTTTAATACGTTGCTGCACCTATTTCCCATTTTCCTAACAGAATACAAAGAAAATGGTTGGCTTAGGACTTTTGAATAGTATTTTATGAGTGCAGTATTAATGTTCTCCTCTAATTTCCAGAAAAAAATCACATTTATTTCTTAAAATGTTCAACTGGTTCGTCAAGATCAGAGATCCTTTTATTAAGAGAGGTTCACAGGCTTTAAAGGTGGATTTCCTCATGGCTGGTTGTGGTTTCTGTCTATTTCAGTAAAACCTACTAACCTTCTTCTAAACAGTCACCACCTTAACCATTCATGTGTCTCTCATTTCTTTGTCGACTGAAGTCATTGTGGCTGCCAGTCTAAAACACATCAAGGACTCCATATCTCATTATCTTCCTTTTTCAGTACAGACCTCTGATCTACCAGTCTTCAGATCTGAGCATGCTCCCAATTACCTTCTCGATGTGGTAGACTGGTTACAGTATAGCTCACTGTTTGATAATTATTGCTGTTACTCAGTTTGTCTGAGAGGTTGCACTAGGTCTTTGTAATTAACACTGTTCTGCTGTCTGTTTAGGAAGAGTTCATTTAATTTTGGCATGATTGATGTGTCATACTCATATATAAAGGCATTTGTTAACTGTATGTATTTTGAGTAAGATGAGTGGGCGTAATTAAGTGGCACACTGCTGTAGCATAGTATGGAGGCAAATAAAGGCCAATACATGATAGAACAGGCAGAAATTGAGTTATATCAAATGACAGGAAGAGACAGGAAACGATGAAAGTGCAAAGGTCATCATGAAAGGGTATGAACCAATTTTAACTGAGAGAAACGAGAAAGTAAAACCTGTGAAGGAGTTTTTCACTGAGGCTGCAGAATTGGAAAAATACAAACATCTCTTATAGCAGTGCTCCTCTGTGCTGTGTTCTTTCATTTATCTAGTAAAGTGCAGATGATGCCTGACTACAGATCGCAGGCTGTACAGGAGGATTTAGCAGGCCTGCCCTTGAACCACCCAGTGCTAATGAAACACACAATTTACCCAAATTAACTAGTGCCTCCCTTTAGTCAAACAGCACCTAGTTCCCTTCTTCCATTAGGAACGGCTAATTTACCACCAAGGAATTTCTCCTGCCCTGTTTTTATTTTTATAGCTACTTTCTCACTGAGCAACGCACTCTGTCACCGAACCAATCTTCTGCAAAAGCCTCATACACTCTGGTCCAACACTGTAATTTACACTGAAAAATTAAGAGAGTTTTTCTGCATTCACTGTGTTTTTAAGATGGTTTCTCCCTTTTTTTAGTATAGTTAGCCTTCTTGCTTGCTTTAAGCAGTTTGTAACCTGTACTTAAAGTGGGTGCAGCAGTTTGCAGAGCAACCATTACAGTAAATGGCGTCTCAGTATTATCACCAGACCAGATTAGGAGAATGGTTGTATCAGCAGTTACAGAGTTGCTCTGCAAATGACAGACTAGGCTATTAGTAGAGTGTATGGCAACATTCAGAATAAGACTAATTTCAGACACATAAACATTCTTATGCATAACTACTCTTTTGCAAAAGACTTCAATTTCAGGCTAATTTCAGGCCCTTGTTGTGCACTCCAATGTCAGCATGAGGAGCAGAGAAGATTTCCCTTGCAGACACTTTGGGCACCTGTAAATTTCCAGAGCTTCTTACATGGCCAGTTGCCATAATTTGTGTAAACTGTTAAATCTTTTTGTACAAGATGTAAAAGCAAGAAACAATAGAATTCCTGTGGTCAAACAGTATATTTTGTGCTTTGCATAACAAAAGCATTTTACTGCCCCATGTTATTCAGTGTATATATTCAGCTGTAGACTACCAGCTTTAGGTTCATGTGAAAGTACCACATAGTGTATTTATCCTTACAATAGTAATACTGTATGGAAAAGTCATCCAACTTTTTATAGATGAGAAACAGACTGACTATAAAAACAATACCAGCTATGAGTGCAGTTTAATAACAGGCCCTCAATTTTAAATCCAACTGCTCTTTATTTAAACTGCTTTCCCATGTGTGGGGAGAAGAGACTTGTTCCTTCCTTAGCCACGAACATGGTCTACTGAGGATACTTTACCAGACCAAAGTGTGCGCCCTGTTTCCTAATAAATAACGTCCTATATTATCGTTTTATTTTGCAGGTGGAAGTCAACCCCTCACTGGACATGGCTGAGTCTGACTTTATGAACAATGTTATGAGATGTCGGTGCAAATATGATGGCCACAGAGCTTACATGTATGGATGCCATGCAGGTGAGGATACTAAAAATCTTTCTGTTTTTTTCACATTGCCGTAAGTTTCAGCTCTCACCTCTTATTAATGATGTTGTTCCTTTACAGGTGATGCATATAGTGCAGAAACTGAAGACCTGTTTGAGCATCAGAGGCAAATCACCAACAACTTTCTGTAGCCTGTCCCAGGTTCCAGGAGGAGGCCTTCTCATGTGGCCCAGGGACCACTAAGGTTGGGTTTACGTTGATGGCATCAGGCTCTTTGGATATTAGGACCCACAATAATATGTAAAACTGTGCCTGCTCATCTCCTTGCAAGATGTGGAAATAATAATACACAACAGCGGCCATTGCAGAGACACTACTCAACTCACCGACTACAAGAGTTGGGAGGTTAAAGATGGTCGACATGTTTTTTACTCTAGTTAAGTAAGATTTTTGTTATTATAACTACAATATTTTTTGTGAATGTGGACTACTAGTAACTTAAATTAGATTTTAAAAACACATACACATGAAAGACCTTCATGTCACTGTAACTAACCTGCCACAAAGACAACAGGGATGCCGATGCTGTAAGGAAATGACACTTTCCCCCAATATAGAAACTTGGGATTGGATCATTTGTAATACTTGTGTTATTGGTGCTCTTTAACAATACTGTATGTCATTATATTAACCTCAGTATATTTCAGGCGAACGGTACATTCTGGGTAGTTTTCCTTTCAGATTATTTTTACTTTGGTTTAAAGAAAAATCAGCATTTTACAGAAGTGTAGCTGTCCCTCTCATCTAGAGTAGATGTCAGATTATTTTTGTGGAACAAAGCACTTTATCTTTTAAACATCAGTATTCTAGTTTTGTCCCCACTCTTGTTTCATTAACCATTAAGAATTTTATCGTTTCATATTTACATGTCAAAAAGTGAAATACAAAGGGGTTTTTTCATATTCAATGTGTTATTTATGCTATACATTATTACTTTATTTATTCATGAAATTGACACCTAAACAACATTCTTAGTCAAGACGTTGTTAGCTAGAATCTATATAAAATGTTTTGCTGTTTTTCTGGACCAGTGGATAAATCATTTATACAGTTGTTAAAGTATTTGGTATTTGAATGACCCCATAATACAGCTGAATAATTGTAGATATATTTTATTATATTAGTAAAACAACTGTAATGGTAAAGTGTTTTTTTTCCCTCTTCCACCCTCTCTGATGGGAGAGAAAACTGGTGTGACAAGACCACAGCATTGGGGCAGGCAAGAAGGCAGGCTGGGTTTTGAGAGCATATAAAAAGCCTTTTAATTGCATACGTTCGGTTAGACTTACTGTTAAGGTTAACATTCGGGGTATAGCAAAGACATTACAAAGAAACGCTATGGAGTAGTTACTTAAAAGGGACAAATTTGTGTTTACGTGTTTACATAGGCTACAAGAAAAAGATTTTCTCAGAGATTTGGCAAGTGAGGGAAAGAGAGGATGGAAAAGAAAAGGAGAAAGACTCAAGCAGACATACAGTTTTACTACCAAATCTGTGTTTTTTTGTAGGCAGCCATACAGCAACCACAAGCTGGCATTTTCAGCTCTCCTACGAGAACAACATGTTTGTCTGGGAGAAAAAAATGGAATAAAATATCCTGTTCATGTTTCAACACTGGCCTTGTTTGTGCTTACAGAAGGCCTGGTAAAACGTACTGTATATTGTACACTTTTGCTGAATCTCTTAGCACAGCAAACAATAATACAACATTTTCTTTACAACGTGGAACACGTGTTAATGATGTTATTTACCCATTAATGTGTTTGATGTGTTTGGCTTACTGGCTTAGTGGTTAAACCCATTAAGATGGTTTTCTAATGGACAGATTCCAGGACATGTTGTGGAAGAGACACGTCACTCATAAAGACAGCTTCAGACTTAATTAATTTCTTCGGCAGATTGGCGTAATCCAGGACTCTTTTTTTTCCTTGACAAAGAAGGCCCTTTACAGCTCTGTAATCATGCATGCCCAGCTAAACAAAGAGATTTTTGGGGGGGAAAGTCTAAATTTACTGTTTGCTGATGCTTTTCTGTTGTTTTGTGCTTATGTACAGTGTATTTTGACATATTACGGCCTTTTTCTGTGTTATTTAACATTATATGCCACTCCATAGCTTAAGTGGCTGTATATTCATCATATTACTGTATTGTTTTCTACGGCCAGTTGTGCTTTAATTCTGTCTTTTAAGCTGAGAGTGTGATCTACGTGGTGCTTATCTACAAAGCTGTACTCTCAGGGATTTTGACCTCATCTAAAAACTAAAAAACATGATGTGATTAAGTTTGCCTTTAGCTGTGATGCATACCTTATGACACCAAATAAACTGGATCTGTTTTGTTTTTGTTTTTTCTAATTTTATTTTTGTCAACACTCTTACAAAATGTAATCTGTACCCACATGTTTATCTTGCAGGTAAAATTTAAGGTATGAAGGTGATAAGCTTTGTTACGTCTTTCCTTGAGGAAAGTTAGATAGACACTGTCTGAGTCAGAGCCACATTTCAGTTAAAGAACAAATCGCAATCCATTCATCCATCATAACTGTGAATCAATAAAACTTCATCACATACAAAGTTGTCCTCTGTTTTCTGCCTCCTCCTTGCATGATGTTGCAGAATACTTGTTGATGAGAAAACGAATCAAATTCTGTATGAACTCGGTAAAAACTGTTGATGTGATATTATGTGTAGCATTAACTTTTACCTGCTCTTGATGTGCAAGTTAATTGGTGGGAAGATATGTGTCGGGTATCTTATGTTCTTCAGTTTTATATTCCCTTTTAAGATCTTAGGTTTGCTCTGACTCAGTCCCCTTGTGAATACTGCCTCTCAGGGGAACTGAGAAATTGACTAACCATTCCAGTAAAAAAACAAGAAAGCATTAATGACTAAATCCAAACATACCAACTTTGGGAGACGTGGGTAGAGTAATCAACTATGTCTGAACAGAAAGTTTACTTTTAACAAAAGTCTGATTTGATCACAGCTGACAAATCCACCCAGAAAGAAAACAGCAGAGCTGTGAAGTGGTCACTCGCTGAGATGAAACAGCTGCTGGGCAAACAAGACAGGAAAACTTGAAAGCAGAGCACCTGGGGTCATGGAGTGAGTTCAGCATCCTTTCATGCACTTTCACCAAAGCGCACACGCACTATGAGGCAAAACTTGACTTTATCTTGACTTCTTTAAAATAAATTATTTTTATGCTAAACTTTTTAAGTGAACCGCATGCAACTTGGAAAATTCCACATGTGTCTTTTACATTTTCATTTGTTCTCTGGAAGACAGTTCCTTACTTCTTTGGAAAGCACGCAATTATCATTTCATGCAGGCAGACACAAGATACTAGTGTCTGCTAGAATACGTGCTAGAATATGATTTTGTTAGTCAGAACTTGATTAAATCTCCAGAAGTGCTCATGCTACAGTGTAGACACATGTGGAACTCAAGCAAACGACATCATTGTATTGAGATGAATCAGAAATTGAGGAAGGAAAAACCAAGGAAATATGAGCATACCCCATTCATAAGCAGTTCTCATTTTATCCTTACATGCCCACTTCCTGTTTGCAGCACATGTTTTTATTTGGAGAGCCCCCACTCCGCCCTGACCTAATGGGGTCCACAGACAGCTCCACAATGGAGACTGTGTGTTCTCAGTGAATGACAGACCTGTCCATACAAGCTACAGGGAACCCACCAACCATTCACACGCCAATAGTCTCTCAAATACACACACAAACAACTGAACTACATAACAGGCTTTGCCGTCATCTCTTTTGGAGGCAGTGTTCCATGGTGTAGCAGACAGACACGAGTGGATTTCTTGATAATATCTCAGATTATTGAGCAGGAATGCTGTCCCTGAAAGCCACGTGACAGCTTTTTGCCTTCACGTTGACTTGCTTTTTTCTGAATCACTTTCAGGAAGATGAACTTATATAATGTTTGAATTTGAAACTATGCTGAAGATGATCACTTGGGTTTTCCTCCACTTGGGATTGAGTTTCCTGTTCTCTTTGCTTTGTATGTGTGCAGTATCTGCTCATGAATCATAAGCAGACCACCTGACATACAGCTCATCACCTGGAATTGTTAACGTTTACTGACAATGAGACGCCTTGCTAAATAATGAACACATTTGCATAATTGTAGAGAAAAGCATATCGCAAGACACCGCTCATTTTCCACGTAAGGCTCGTTGAGAGAGGAAATGAATAGGCAGCGATACATAATGACTTACAGGGGCAGATTAAGTAGTGTGCCTCTGCTTAGCTGCTTTGAGAATTTCATCCAGTTCTGCATTGTCTGAGCATTTTGTTGAACTGAATTTGTCTTCACACATGTGCATGTTATTTAGCACGTTCACTACCCCAACCCCTTCCCTCCCCAGCCTGGACCTCTCTTCTCCCCTAAGAGATTTACTGCAAAACAGCCCTGTGAGAGAGTACACATGCTCTGCCCAGTCTCAGTACTGCACCCTGACAATTACTGCTATATATACTACTCCAAATGAGAGCCATGAACCGGCCTGATTACAGGGTGGAGCAGGAGCAAAGAAGGAGAAGGGGGGAAATGAAAAAAGTGAGGCTAGTTGAGATAGAAAGGGAGAAGAGGAGGAGTGGCAGAAAGACAGAGCAGAAAAGGGCAGTGCAATTTGAAGTGACTAAAGTCTGCTTGAAATTGTCTTACGCTTTCTTCATAAATCACAGTGCATGTGACAAGCTGTGTTTTAGTCTGAATCACTTTGAAAATGAGGAAGTAGCAGAGCTTAGATTAAAGGCACGAGAAGCATGCAGTAAATGAGCAGCACCTTCTTCTAGTCTTTTTTTTGTGTGTGAAAAGTATCAAGATTATGATCTCTGCTCGCGTGTTTCTCATTAAATTGCGCAGTATAGCTTTAAGTACTAGAATACTATGTAAGCAAGAAGTTGCAAGTTTGGTAAAGAAGTGCTGCCCTCTTCTGGGATACCAAATAAATTGAATATGGCAAAAACAGGAGAAAAATTTGAGAGTTAAATCACTGTGCAGATCATTTTCTTGTGCACAGTGTATCGAACAGCAAAGTCCAAACCGAGATAACAGCATATGGAGAGAACTATTTCTGGAATCCTGACAGGAAAATAATAAAAGAAAAGAATAATGTTTGACACCAACAGTTGGACTGTCTACAGAAGAACTGACAGCCAGGAGGTTATATCACAGCAAAAATCCCCACATATGATTTAAAAATTGACTGCTAAATCTAATCGATAGCTGTAGCAGAGCTCAAACCCCCGTGATAAGCCATTTACTATTTAACTAGATAGATCAGTCTAGCTTATAGGGTCATGAGGTTGTGGGGGGAAAATGGTGAGAAATGGGAGAAATGGCTGTTCATTTTAATCCCCCCTCCGTGTGCAGAAAACCATACCTATGGGGAAGAGCAGCACAATCACATTACCCATGGACTAGTTTTCATCGTACAGAAACCCACGCTCTGCCTCACTCCAGCGGCTCGCATAATTGGAAGCATCTTGGCATGAAGATAGAGTCAAGGTGGCATATCAATAGGTGCATACTCCAAGGGCATGCAGATAAGAAAAGGCTGCTTCTCTTAACAGGTCGTGTCCATGATAGGGTCACTGGCCCTCCCTAATAAAAAGACAGCGGTGTTGTTGATTCACATACAAATAGCTTTAGTTGATCAGTGGTGTGGAGCCTGGCAGTACAATTCACTACCAGTGGTGCTCATCCCTAACACCAACAAGAAATAGTTTTGTTGCCAAGCCGTGTCTCATTGTGTATGCATGTTTAGCAGCAGAGAAATCCAGGGGCTCAGGATAATGGAAGCAAGTGAGGAGATTTTTACAGTGACTACATGCAACATGGCTGAAAATCCTCTTGTGATCAGCAATTTGCTCTAAAACCTTACTGCCTGTAGCTGTTACATTACCAAGCCGTCAAAGGTATAACCTCACCATGCAGTTATTAGATGCATCCTGTTAATGTACGGTTGGCTTAATTGTTCTTAGCACAGATTCAATAAGGTGCTGGAAACATTCCTCAGAGAGTTTGGTCCATATTGACATGATAGCATCACACAGTTGCTTACATCCATGATGTGAATCTCCTGTTCCAACACATCCCAGAGGTGTTCTATTAGATTGAAATCTGGTGGCTATGGGGGTCGTTTGAGTACAGCCAACACCAACTTTTTCTAATTTATCTACACGTTGTCCGATTTTGTGTCCACCAATGCAAACTATCAGATACCTGTTCTTGGCTGTCAGGAGCGCCATCCAGTGTGATCTTCTGTTGGTGTATCCCATCTGTGCTCCTGCTCTTCTGCATACCTTGGCTGCATCAAGGTAAGAAAAAAAGCATCTCGGAATGCTTTATTTGAGTTACTGTTGTCTTCCTATCAGCTTAAAGCAGTTTAGCCATTCTCCTCTAACCTCTGACGTCAACAAGCCATTTTCGCCTACAGAACTGCAGCTCACTGGATATTTTCTCTTTTCCAGATCATCATTTGTACACCCTAGAGATGGTTGTTTGGAAAAATCCCAGTAGCTCATTAGTTTCTGAAATCCTCACACAAACGTGTCTTGCACCAACAACCATGCAATGCTCAAAGTCACTTAAACGGCCTTTCTTCCCCACTCCGATGCTCATTTTAAACTTCAGCATGTCAGCTATACAAACATAGCAACAGCCTTGTATGTGTGAAAAAGACCTTGAGAAAACATGGCCATTCACTTGAATTTTCCATTTGAAAAACAAGCACTTAATTTAGTTTTTGGATGGTCCATACTTCAGTAGTAGAGTATGTGAGAAGTTGCTCTTTCCAAGTGGGAAGGGGAAGGCACTTAGATTAACTTGATCTGTCAATGAACACCTGCTAACTTCAGTTAACTTCAATAGGTTAAGCAAAGTGTTTTTTTCTGTTACAACCTCAAATTACAAGTTCATTATGTTGATGAGCCACCAAATGTAGGCCTATATGCAAAATCTTCATGCAATAACATGCAGTGTTGTTTTTCATTATACCAGATGAAACATTACAAAATTAAAATAAAAAAAATCCAGGGGACTAGTTGATTAGCTTGTATCTTTTGTAAGAAAGGTGACACTACAGCATTGTCATTTTGATGACTCCTGCAAAGTGTGTCTGATATGGCCACAATAAAAACGGTCAGTTCCTCGTTCTCACGCCTGCTTGCTCTGTTTCGCTGGGCATCCTCCGCTGCTTCCCGTCCTGCAACAGTATCCACTTTGCTGTAAGCCTCTTCGAAGGGGGGGAGAAGAGCAGGATTTCTCCTCCTCCGCACAAATAAAACTGTGTGCCAAGCCGCATTAACCCTGCATCCTTATCGCCTTTTTGACTTGAGACATTTTATGAGCTGGTGCTGTCAACCCTTTTCAGAGTCCAATAACCAAAAGAGCCACACTTTATGCACTGCTGCATCACTGGAACCACTGTTTACTAGACACCACTATCATTTAACTACATGTACACTGCTAAAGGTCACAATTCGGACTTTAATTTATCACATCTCATTGTACAATACATAGAATGTGGGGTTAAAGCTGTATTTGAAATGAGGCAGCCTTGTGGTAAAGTTACAGTATGTTAGTTGAGGTGAAAGACCTGCTTTGGCCTCTGCTGCCAGCTTAAACCAGCTCTCTTGACTCTCTCGAAATTCCTGCCCACTCAAACACCGACCGCACTGGCCCCTGCTGTCTCTGAAATGGCCGTTTATAGTTACTGAGGAGAAAATGATTCAGCAGCTTGACGGGAAAGCATGCATATTTCCACAAATATCTCATAAAAGGTGCAAAATGGTGTGGAAGCATCTAATTTTAAATCAAATAGCCAGTGGTAGTGTCAATACGCTCCGCCAGAACAAACACAAGTTTACAGTTGAAACGTTTGGCGTGATCATTTCTGCTTTCCGGGGCATTCTGTGGTTACAGTGCATACCAGATAGTTGCACCACCATGCAATGTTTGAATCCAGCTGAGGACCTGTGTTGCGTGATATTTCCATCTATGCTGCCCTGTTTAATGAAGGGAGGAAAAAAAGCCCACAAAATAATTTAAAAAATGTTTTGCTTTTCAGTAAGCATCCACTGTGGGCTCTATCAACGGATATTCATTTCAGCTACATCGCTCCAGCCTGCACTCTACAGCTTTACTCTATGCAAAACCTCATAATTATTCCATGACTTTAGCCCCTTGTGGTTTCTTTAGCAGTAACTTAATTCTGCTCCACTAATCATAATAATTGTAGATATTACAGTAGCTGTGGTAATTACTGTAGAGCACTGGCTTCTATCCTTTAATGGATGCTTAAACAAACAGATTTCAGATAAGTTTGGGAAGAAAACTAATTTATGGCCTCTGAGAGGAGATCAATCAGGTGACTAGGTTGGGTTTGGGAGGGTGTAATAGGCTGGAGTTTGGTAATTAATACAGAATACAGTAAGAGATGGATCCTGGCTCTCCTCCCTTTTTTCCAATTCAGCTTCCCTTTCATCCCTCCTGCTCTCTCTGCCTTTGCCACATTATTTATCTGCGCTGTCATACCATTGTTGTGATTATGGATGTCATGCAGTCTTAAAGCGCTCCGCGATCAATAGGCCTGAAATTAAACCAAAAAAAGAATTTCCGCAGTGTCGGCCACATGCACTCCTGAGCAGGAATTACCTTGCAGGAGAATGGCTGATTACCCCACTGAGGAGACAGCGACAGAAACACACGAGGAGGGATAGTGTGTTGACTAAGGCTGGCAGCAACGGCAGCAAGGACGCTTACAGTGCTTTTACACCTTCAGATCACAGAGCACATGGCATGTACAGTAGACTCCAATACAAAACATTAAGCCCTCAAATACCAGTTTTTATATTCAGCAAAATATCCGTGAGATACTAGTTATTGGTGGTTTCTGCTGAGATTACGGTTAAAAGGGATTAAAAAAGATTTTGTGTATTGTATCTATGACTTGGGCTAACTAAGGAGATGATGTAGTCATTTCTCCCAGACTGAAATCAATACACTATTAGGCATAATGAGATGAAAGAGCCCCCATTACTCCTATCATCAGGTCACTGCAGGAAGCTTGTAGACAGGGAGACTTTGGTCACATAGCAATCCATCGGCTGGTAAACAACAAAACAACAAAGTTGACAATCAAGCTCTTGAGCACCAATGAATGAAATCTGCTGCAGCAGAAGAGAGTCTGTTTAACAGAAAGGTGCAGTAATGATGCGCATTTTTGAGTTATGTTCTTCGTAACACAAAAGGGTTAAAAGGTGCAATTGTGTCTTTCTGTCCTTTGGTGTCATCACCACCTACTGCTATTTGTCCTAACCAAGTGATATATAGCTGCAGAGACTGGCAAGGATATCCGAAATGTTTCCAGGCTTTGTTGTAATATTTTCCTATATGCACATCCCTCCACCGGACATGAACACCACGTTTTTTTTCCCTTACTTTCTCCTGTCTCTCAACTACAATCGATTTGCTATTAATGCTTGAGCATCTCCAAGGGAGGGTGACAGGGGCTGAGGTGGCTGCAGCTGCATGACAGGCTTCTTCATCTCCAAACAGTAAGTTTGGTTTACATCAGCCATAGGGCGGGAACTGTCACCAAGAGACCTGAGGGCTAATGGGCTTGATTTATGCTCTCATCTCCTCCCTTCAGTTAAGTTGGAAGAAGCCGAAGTCTTTTTGCCGTTTTTCTTCCATTGTTTATGATTAAATGTTGGAGACGAGGAGCTGATATAAGATCTATATGAAAATTAAAGAATGTAGATAAGAGCATAAACTCGTGCTTATGTGATTATGACTTTAGCGTATTTATGTAACGTGGTCAAGTACTTCTGCCTAAAAGAGTAATTTCCTTCCTTCCTCCTAATGTGACATGTCAAGACAAATTTAATTCATCACTCCTCCAAAGAGCCTGGTGCCGGGCAGTTACCACAGTTTGGTTTTCAAATCAATTTGACAAATCCTTAGAGAATTGTAAAACAGTCTCAGAGCCAATAATGGCCTGACACTTTACGTTAACAGAAAAGCTATGACTCAAGACTGACATCTAACCATGTGGCTTCTGGGTTTGCAAAGAAAAACATCATGTTCTGTCACTCGTGACACTGTGACGAGGTGTCAATAAAAGTTAGCATTTTGACCACGCAAAGGACAGAGATACCTCGAAGCAAACTTTTCCTCTACAGCTGTCCTAACCTCTGGTTCTGACCCAGCCTCGTGGAAAAAGTGACGAAAACATTATGTGATTTTGTGCCCTGATTTCACAGTTAGACTAAAGGACAGAAAAGTTGCAAGTTAATACTCTTAATGAGTTCTCTCTGTTTAGATGAACAGTTTCACCACCACCGGTTTAGCAATAAGGATATGACTGACATTCCATATTTATCGTTGGTTTATGATTTGACCCATCAGCTGTTTTTTTCATCCCATTTCCCTGCTGTTTCCTTCTTTCCGTTCCTGTTCCTTCCTCCATACTCCATCTCTCTCACACCCCCGTGAGCATCACAGTGACTGAACTCATTCTCAACTATTTATTTTCTTTATTTCCTGAGATCAGCTATAAAGAACAAACACTATTAAGCCAGCCAATCAATAAGGGAACATCAGCGCTCCTGTCCCCCTCCCCACCCCACTCCACCCCTTGGAAAACAGATTTATATCCTCTGCCTGGGCAACATAAATCACATATTCATACATTAAATTAGAAATATGATTGATAGCAAAGCAGCGAGTGTGTATAAAACCTCATGATGTTAAAAAAAATTAGTTGGGGACTGCAGAGGGTGAAGGGAAAACAAACATTGCATTTTGAGTACAATTCTTCACCGCTCTGAGGACATCTATGTGCTGGAGATGAGTTGTTGCTTAAGGGAAAGGAATATTGACAGAGTAGGGCCAGAGCTAAAGGAGCAAAGCCTATAAATAAGTATCAGCATCTAACCTCCCTTTTATAGGACAATTAACAATGGGAATACTAGCTATGGTAACAGCGACGTTTGTGATCGGAGACCAGCTCCTCTAAAGTCAGAGCTCTTGCTTTAAAGGAGCTGGTCAACTTTCAGCCTCCATCCCGTGCATCTCATTCTATCAGGTGAACCGAGTGTGAAGAAACAGGTTCATTCACAAAGTGACACTTAATGGGATATATACAGATTGTGTCTTGCATTACAGGGCCCAGTGGTTATGGGAGCATTCCAGAGGAGAGAGGCAGAGAAGTATGGCAGCATCCATCAGAAGCCTGGTCGAAGAGGAAAAGGTGCAGGAACAGAGAGGGAACGAGGGCTGAGGGTTGGGGGGCTGCCAAGGACATTTAAGAGAGCTGTCAGGGGAGGCTGATCTATGAAGGACCCCGGCGAAACCTATATCCCAGCATGTGAGTATGTGTTGGTGTGTGAGAGTGCAAGAGAGGGCTGGGGAGAGACGTAAGTGTAGTTGCACCAGTGCATGCTGTAACACATGCACCCTGGAGGCTGACGCACAGTGGAGTCTCTGTGCACAGGTTCAAAGATCAGAGCTGAAGCCCATCCACACAGAAAATCAAATGAGTCGAAAAAAGCAGTAGGGACGCAAACAGCAAGGGATAAGCTGCTCAACTGCAAATAACACGGTTTTTTTTTTTTTGGGGGGGGGGGGGGGGGGGGGTATCAACTTTAAAGTTGCAGTTCAGCTTGAAGTTGTGTTTTTCAGTAATATATCACACTCTATGAGGACAGAAAGGAAGCATATATGATACAAATGAACCAGCTCTTGATTGTGCAAGCATTTTTAAACAATTTCACAAAAAGTCCATCAAACATGTACTCTGTGTGTGTGTGTGTCCATGTGTGTGTGTGTAACTTCACTCCCCATAAATGTCCTCACACAGTGACATTGTGGGGACTTGCATCCCTTTTGTCCCTATAACATAAACCATTAAATTTTAGTGCAAAGTCCTGGCCAGATAGGGGTTAAGTTCACATTAGGGTAATGGATGTATTTATAGGTGTTTATATTTCAGCATCCATTTTCATATTTTCACATGAGATTTAAACATGGAGGGTTTGAAATGAAATTATCTTCCTAATATAATAAAGACTAAAGACTAAGGCCAGCCAGTATGTAAGAACTCGCTGTAGCTCTGTTTCGTAAATAGACAAAATTATCTAGTGAAATCACTTTTAAACTGAAAGTTTGCATTTAAAAACCTAAAGACATGAACAGAGTCAAGAGAAATAAAAAGAATATGGTGCAAAGTTTCATTCTGCATGTTAAGGATTCATTGCTTTGGAGCCAACAGGGGACTAAATGTCATGATATCGCAGCAGCTGTCTATCAATCAATCAGAGTTTCTCTCTTGCAAATCACAAAACTTTATATATAAGTTATCATACATTGTTCATTTAAAAAGATAATTATCATTAAACTACACCCTGCTCACTATGACACAAAAGTTGATAACTAGTGCATTTTGTGTTATGTTTGCACAGTTTGGTTACAGAAGCGCACATTGTTAAAGTAACTTTTCTGTGGTAATAATAATGAATTGACATGAACACACAGAGGAGCTTGCAACTCACTAGGAGTTATTTTAGGAAACAAACATTATCAGACACACCTGAAGGAGCCTAAAGGTTGCAGGAAAGCCATGAGAATCTGTAGGTAGCAAGCGGGCCTGTTAGCCAGAGAGGACTAAATGCCAGGCAACCCTGCCAGGAGGGGCACAGCACTGGGACCATTACTAAAGCTTAATGATATGAGAAGTGTTCTAGCCACCGCAGAGGGGATTCATCATGATGCTGTAGCACTATACATCTTTCAGCAGCCCTTAAAAGGGAAAGGGGACATTTCTCCATGCTGTAGTAAAAAGCCCCATCCCTTCCCCATTTCTTCCCTCGAGCTTTCCACAATCCTCGTCGTCGCTTAAAGAAAGTCTATTTAAGGATCATTGTGTCTAAGGAAGAAGGGGGGGCACGACCTTGACGACAAGTAAGAGTGAGGCGAAGAGGAGCGCTGAATGGGTGTGTGTAGCTGATGGAAACAGGCGGCGACCACAACATTGTTTCTCGTGTTTGTCCCAGCGTACCCCAGGGGTAGGAATACAATTCACTTTCCGCCTCAAAGTCACACTATACACTGTCACTGGCTTCAGCTGAGTGCTGATAGATGTCTCTTCGTCCCTCGTAAATAAGTAAAAAAAAACAAAAAAACCCGCCAAAAAACTCTGATCTCCAGTGTAAGAGACTGTAGATCAGGGTGTAAATAGCTGAAGGTATCATGCGCAGTAGTACATCAAGCCCAGAGCATTTTCTCTTTCTCGAACCCCTCACATTTTGTGGCCGTGTCAGAGAACTGTGCAACGTGTAAATCAGCCAGGACAGATAAACTCCAATTAAAGAGCAATGAGACACAGTATGTAAAAGGACTTCTCTTTGGGTCTTTAACTAATTTTATAGCCTGGAGCCAATATGCAGTAATCAGAACATGAAAAAGCTTTCTGTCCTCATGTTTGCATTGTTTGAGTCACAGCCACCTGCCTACAGATTTACACCAGTAGATCACAGACAATAACAGTAAAGACAGAAGTGCACTGGTTTATGACTTCAGCACTTTCAGTTTGAAGTCTTCCAGCACCAGTGAGTTTAAATTATGGTGGGAGACGTCCTTGGGATGTGAACATCTCATTTCACCATGCCGTACGCAACCACGTGCACATGCACACACACACACACACACACACACACACACACACACAACTCATTTCGTTGGGGGGGGGGGGGGTCTCTGGGAGGCTGGACTCAGCAGAGCGTGACATAAGAATTATACATCTGGCAGCAGTAAACCTGCAAACTCTCTCTCTCTTTCACGGGTATGAGGCAGAACACTAACTTTTTGATGATCACTCTGAGAGGGAACTATTTGTTATTATTGCTGTTTGATATTGATGTTTCTAACGAGCTTTGTGCGGATATGATGCTGTTGTTCCTCCTAGCAGGATGCACCATTTCCCTGTCAATCAGCATGATTGTGCAAAAATTAATGCACCGAATTTCTTGAAACTTCTCGAAGCATGGTCGAGCGTGGGTACAGAAAGCACCAGCTTAATTTTAGTGCTTTCTCCAATTATTTTTTTAAACCGCAAGACAGGGCATTAGCAGAGCCTGAGAGCTTCTAGTTTTATGACTTTGCACATACAGCTGAAGCAGCTTTCTGGGCATCTTAAGATAACAAAAAAGAAGCATTTTAAGCATTTTAAGTGCTTTCCTTTGCTTCAATGGCATTACTACAACAAGCAAAAAACATACTGAAATGAAAAAAAAAAACATATTTCTTTTATAAATATAAATTATATAGAGTCACAAGAAAAATCGAAGCCTGCACCTTTTGAAGATATAAATATAATAAACCTTTATGAACACATAACATATATGGTGGGGATATATTTCAGTATACACGAAAGGAGCCTGGAGGCACCGTTTAAACGAACTTATGCTCCAATTTGTTAAATGGCTCATTCAAATCAGTCTGCCTGCGTGTGAAAAAAAAAAAAAAACAGGAAAAAATGGTGGCTGACATCCAAAAATATCTAATAACTTTCATCTATAATCACACGTGGATGGGACAGAAGTCACAGCATCCCAACTGAACCGAGTAAGCTCCGCATCCTCATCCCAGCTGCGCCCCACTGCCAGATTATAATAAACACCTGCCGACACGCCCACCCGCCGTTTCCCAGCTTCCCTATTGGTTTTCATTTTAGATATTCAACAAGCTGCGCGGAGATTGGCTCAAATCTCGTACAAGCGATTTCATAAAGCAAATCTTTTGGAAGTTGTGTAAAGGGAATAAGTGGGGAAAAACCCTTGAGATAAAGGCTGTTTAGCTCTCTCTCTCTTTCGCTCTCTCTCACCGTCCCTGGTGTCAGTTCGCTGGAGGATTTTGTCGGAGTTTCCCGAGCGTCTCTGCATCTGTGAGTACCTGAGTCTGCCCGCTGCTGAAGCTGCCGTCTTCCGCTGGGTTCAGGATCGTTGTGGCGCTCAGCTGGGATCTGCTGCGCAAAGACGCGAAAGAAAGTTGACGATTTGAACGTAACTTTCAGAGCAAAACCTCAACCCAGACAGAGACGCTTGTTATCAATAATGCTGTTAAACGGTCATCCCCTTTGGTTACAGTAGCTGTCACGGATTAAATGATGCTCATAGTTTTAAAAACGCCGATGTGCAGGTAGTTAAATGACAGCAGGTTTGTTTTGTAAATGGACTTATCATTACCGAGGTGGAGTGCGCTTATTTTTTAACTTTTCTCATTTTTAAAAGAAGTATTTTTATTTGATAGATAGATAGATAGATAGATAGATAGATAGATAGATAGATAGATAGATAGATAGATAGATAGATAGAACAAAAACCAATAAAAACTACTAAACGTTGTTTAAATGATTATGTGGTGGTTTAAACTACTCATATGATGTGTTTTGTGAGTCAAATGAACAATAAATGAACAATAATCCTTGCTGGATTTATTGTTGCCTTATATTAAGTGGTAAATGATAGACGAACAAGAGCTTGTCATTAATGTCAGGTGTTGATTGAAATGTAATTCACTGTGACTGGTAGAGTGCTTTGTGTGTGTATGCGTGTATGTGTGTGTGTGTGTGTGTGTGTGTGTTCTGCAGTGAGGGTGTCCTTCACAGAAAAGAGCTTCTGCAAAAGTGTGTTTGAAAGTGAAGATGTTGCTGGCTCTTTGTCGCAGTGTTATCAGGATCAGAGCTGAGCACGAATTCTTCAGAAAGCACATGCTGATGTTGCACGCTGTGGTAATGACCTCTTAATGCCAACATAAATAACCACATCGAAAGCATTTCTCTGCTCTGAAACGACTATTCGTTTCCTGGGCCGTTTCATTGTCTTTGAATGGTTTACAGGAGATTACTTTGCTCGATGTTCCCTTGTTTGGGCGGTGACCTCGGCAGATGTTATATCATCGAACCCAGATGAGGGCAAAAATGGTTTGTGGATATGTGCTTGCAGAAAAGTCCAACTTTGCTTGACAGCTGAAGAAGGATGTCTTGGTTCTTACTGCAGTGAATCTGTGGCGAAGAGACTTCATGTCCTTGGCTGGATAATATAGTACCTCATGATTTTATCAAACTGAAAAGTCTCCAGTGATTTCATGCACTCATCTGTCCTATCACCAATCCTCTTTCATGTCGCTATTACTTTGTGTGGGTGACTTATAAGGGATACCAAAGTTTTTTTTTCCTTTTGTCTTTTTCAGGCTGGTGTTCAACTGAAATATGAATATAACCTTGTATGCATGGCTATTAAAGTTAACCTGTCCACCTTTCTAGTATAGAAGCTGCATCATTTACACGTTGTTATCTTGTCCTCTAATTGGCTGATTTGCAGTTCATTTAAAAAGATCTAAAGAGACTGTGTGCTGTTCCATAACACTTAGTTTTTTGACTTTCCACGTTTCCGTTTCCTTTTCTTTTTAATTTATAGCCCACTCCCCCTATCTAATATGGAGTTTATTAGCAAGTCTGTAAAGTCCCTTTCTCTAGTGTGGAACTGGCCAGCTCATTTGTCATCACATCCTGCTCTAATGGGGAGAAACTGCCTCATCTTGAGCTCCCAGTGTTGTTAATTAACCCTTCTTGCTAACAGGCACAGTCCACATTACTACCGGCTCTTGTGCCGGCATTATCGCTGCGCTGCCTGCCCAGGGAGTTAGCGTTGGCCCCGGCCATATTTCTGCAGGTGTCAGCAGAGGTGCTTCCTCTCCTGCTTTTTGTGCTTTTGAGAGTATTACTCAAGCAGCACTGTGGTTTTATCTTAAATTGAATTGTTGAGGGAGATGTTAAAGAGCCATACATCACCTGGACACTCAGCAGAAAGGGAGAATCTGCAGCAGTATAGATGGGAGCGTCTCAGCGGCATTACAGATGGAATGACGGAGGACATGTTCATAAATCCACAGGCAGAGAAAATCAAGTTGTCAGCCTTTAGAATGCCACTTAAATGTGTGCACGTGTGTGTCTGTGTGTGTGTGATGTTTTGCAGGGCTGTTGCTGATGAGCTTCTTATTTCAGCGTTAAGAAGGTGACCCTTCTCTTTGCCAATTCCTCTTTGCTTCTTTTCAGCCTGAGCGTCAGAAACTCCACCTCACCTTTACCTGCCTGCAATTCACAACTCGAATTGGATCAATGTTCACCTTTTATCTGCTTACCACTTAAAGGACAATAATACATCACTGAGTCCTTTTATCCAAACAGAAAAAAAATCTTTTCCATTTTAGTGTTGGTCCTTGTCTCTAAGGAAACAACACCTCAGGTCTGTTATAACAGGTCGTATTGGTTTCCTCTGTACTCACTTGGCCTCTGGCTAATGCCTTCGCTCCATGTATGGATTTTCTGTCTTGTAATTCCTCAGCCTGTCTGCATGTGATGGGTTGTTCAGATCTAACTCTGCAGAATGCCGCTGATTGCAGTGGTATATCCTCATCTTTATTTCTGAGTATAGCAGGAAGCTTTGCCAGCAATGTTTGCCTTATGATGGATTTGGAGAACTAGCAAAAAAAAAGTGGGGGGATGTGTTGCAGTTGCAGATGAATGACTCATATTTTTTTATGGGATTCTCATTACACATCAACTAGCAGGTCACGTGTGCAGTAGTTCAGGTGAATAGCGTTGTGGATTGGATGAATGGTAATTTTGCTGTTCAGACTGTATATGTCTGTACAACGTCCGTTGGCGTTATTCAGCACTTGAATTCTTTAAAACAAAAGTCATGTTGCAAATAGTGTGTTTCGCCCTTCAGGTAAGGATGTTGTTGTGGCTGGTTTTGTTCCTGCCCGCCCTCTCGGTGGCTCAGAGGTCAGAGCCCGTGTTCTCAGCTATAACCAAGACCGTCCTTCCTCCAGACTACGACAACAACCCCACCCAGCTCAACTATGGTGTGGCTGTCACTGATGTGGACGGGGATGGAGACCTGGAGATATTTGTAGCTGGGTGAGGAGCGTGCAGAGAAAGCTGGACTTACCATCACCATAAAAACCCCCTAAATCCCTTAAGTTTCCCTCCCACTAGTCTAACTCTTAAGCTTAAATAAAAACACAACTTCCAAAAGATAAAGGTTAAAGACAAAGGCAAAAAAAGCTAAAAGATAAGAGATGCTAAGGCCACCCTGGGGCTCAGTCAACTGATGAAAAATGGATATGATCGAAAAGAGTGCCAGTGATGGGAACAGCTTTACAAGACTGCCTCAATCCAGCAATGACTGAGCATGAATACATTTCCCAGTGCTTAACAGGAAATAGATGAACCAAAAATGACCCTGCTTAATAGATGTAATTTAGGTAAAACATCCTATTCAGCAGGTATCCTGGACGGGAGCTCATCCCAAAACCTCATAGAGGATGTAATTTAATTTACAATTAAAATAATCTTCAGATGAATTACTTTTATATACATTACACTGACAGTGCCGACCTTCTCTAATATACTTTGGTGACAACCAAGAAAGCTTTTGTAGTGTATATCCAAACATTTTAGACTATATTTTTTAAGTATTTAGGCAAATTTAGATTTTGATTTCAAACTGAATGTTAGCAAAATGCACTGTCAAGAGTAAGTTTACAACATTTCTTGCAAACTGGCATAAAAAACATCAGAGGCTTGGATTCTAAATCAAAACCATGAGTAGAGATTACACTGTTGAAAAAAAATGTGTGCAATCAAAATTATCCATTGTTCTGTTTTACACCTCTCACTGATTTGCTCCCCACTGCAATGGCACCTGAGGCTTATGGGTAGGGCTGCCACGATTTGTCGACTAGTCACGATTACGTCGACTATCAAAATCGTCGACGACTGATTTAATAGTCGAAGCGTCGTTTGAAGCTTTGTAAGATCACAAAAGACGCAGGAATAAGTGGCAGGATTTAAGAGTGTAATAACGGACTGAAACAGAAGATGGCAGCATTGCATATACAAGGATGCCAGCTGCCGTTAAACCCCGAAGAAGAAGAAGAAGAAGCAGCAGCTGTGTCCCAGAATTCATAGCGCGGCCCAGCGCAGTTTCCAACAATGGCGGCAGCTAGTTAGTTTTAATGTTACTCTTATTATTCTTTCTGGGTCACAAAATAAACGTTTAACATATTTTCAGGCGAGAATGTAGCTGTGTAAACCTCAAATATCTGCTCAGTTTATCAGGACACCACATATTTTCAAAAGCGCTCCGACGTTTTCGGAGACATCTGTTACCCACTAGCTCGTTAGCGAGCCGGGGGATAGGCTCACTAGCGCTGCAAGAACACCGGACTCCCGCAAATCGTTTTCAAACCCACCACCGTCTTTCGCTACTCAGGTTAAATATATATGAGTCACTTAGATAACTTAAAATGTTATTGTTTGGCTTTTTTTTTTTTAGTATTTTATTTGTTCCTGAGTAAATCAGTTTGTCTGAGATTAAAGTTATAGTTTTTACACAGCTGAATAAACTCAAGGAGACAACTGATTATCAGAAGTGTGAGATGCTCCAGAATATACCCCAGTGTCCTGGGGTATATTCTGGAGCATATTCTGGGGTATATTTTAGATAGCAAGGAGTTTATTAAACTTCACCGAAACAATCTGCAAATTTCATTAAAATTTAATAAACTATCATCTTGTCTTTATTTTTAGTTAGCACAGACCTTAAACACTTAAAGCTGTAAGCTAATGATAGTTATATAAGAGCAGATGCTGCTGGTGCAATAAGCTGTAGTTTTACGTCCAATGGATGATGATCTGATTAGTCGACTAATCGCAAAAATAATCGGTGACTAGTCGACTATCAAAATAATCGTTTGTGGCAGCCCTACTTATGGGTAAACAAAATTCATGAGCTCCAATGTGACAAGCATAAGATCTCAGTGAAACGTCTCCATAATATAAACCTAAAGGGCTTCTGTGTCCGGTAAACTAAGGACTACATGACTGACTCATCCTGGACTTACATGCCATAAAATCCAAATTATGAAAATACATGAGTGATGTTATTACGCAATAAACAGAATTCGTTTGCATGTAACAGATATTTTTAAGAGGCAAAAAATAGACATTAAGGTCAAAATGATTTGCTATAAGTAAAAATAAATAAATAAAATGTGAATCTAAAAATTTTGCTTGCCAATCAATCTCTCTGATCAAATCTGCAACTACAGAATAGAAGAGAGATGCAGGAGTCCAGCTGTCATCAAAGTCTTTATAAAGTTAAACTTCAAACTAAACCAGCAAGCAAATGTTGCTTTCAGCATGTTCAGCCAGCACTTGCTAAAGCTCATAAACTGTAAAACAAGAATGTCATACTGTCAGTCATGTGCATTATAACAGCATGCTATTTTTGCCCGTGACAGCTACAACGGCCCGAACCTGGTGCTAAAGTACGACAAACAGAGGAAAAGGCTTGTCAACATCGCTGTTGACAACCGTAGCTCCCCGTTCTATGCCCTGAGAGACCGTCAAGGCAACGCCATCGGAGTGACAGCTTGTGACATCGATGGAGATGGACGGGAAGAGATTTATGTCCTCAACACCAATAACGCCTTCTCTGGTACAGTGCGAGCTGATACACTTTTGGAAAACTACAAAGGCACACATAGGGCTTTCTTTCTTTTTTTTCCTTTTACACAGAGACAAAGGAGGAGAATCGGTATGCAGATATTAAGCTTATCTCAGCTGAGTCTTCAGCAGATAACAGATAAGCTTTGCGCCGCTATTAATCTGTGAGAAACCCAGAGATCAGACTGCCAAAACTGCAACACCTCACGTCTGTCATTTTTCTTAAACTCCTTTATCACTTTGCTCACTTCCAGCCACAGGAGCCTGTTTTCACTCACCCACAGTTTTTGCATTACACAATGCCTCTTTTCTCCACGCAGTCTTTGTCTTTCCTGAACCTTTTCTCTCTCTGCATCAAGGTCGGGCAACATACTCTGACAAGCTGTTTAAGTTCCGTAATGGGCGCTTTGAAGATCTGCTGAGCGATGATATTAACGAACACAGAGACGTAGCCAACCCTATGGCTGGGCGCTCAGTGGCCTGTGTGGACAGAAAGGTACTTCTCATACAAACACACACACACACATCAAGTGCACTATATGCAGATCTGCACCGTACGCACACTCCCTAGAGTGTCTTCTCCGTACATGCACGGGTGCTTCTGTTTGTTTACCAGTGATAACTCATGCCCTGCCTACGCCGCCCTTCTCAGCATGTGCTATGACAGTTCATTTGGGGGGAATGGTGTGCCATTTTCTCTCTTCTGTCCATCGCACCAGTGTAATTACAGAAGCCAGGGCTCGTTTGTTTTATAGAACATCGTACGAGGGGAGGAGTGATGACTGCACACTACTGCTTTCTGCCCGTAGCATTTTTTTCCCCTCTTTCACTCAGTCCCTTCTCCATTGTTTCCACTTTTATTTTTTAGTCCCTTTTCTCTCACTGACTGACACGCTCACCCTCTTTCTTTGTCTCTTATCTCACACCCACGCATGCAAATCTCACTTCCAATCAGGGACGGGCTAAAGAAGGTAATAGCGGGAAGAGGAAAGTAAAGACTACAATAGATTTTTTTAACCACTGTCCCATCACACTGAGCACTGATAAGTTGTGCTGCTGCCAAACCGATTGGAAAGATATCTGCTTTTAAATGGCATGATTCTTTTGGAAGGAGCCAAAACCCCGATGTGTGCTTTTGCATGTCAGTTCCAGCTGACCAGCAGAGAGAGAACATGTTTTCCTGTTGCTGAACAGGTTTTATTAGAACATATTAAAAGAAACAGCTGCAGAACGTTGCACAGGCCAAAAGCAAAGCATGCTTTATAGTCAGCTGGGTAGCTAATGCTTTCGATGTTGTTTACTCATAAATAAAGTGTTATCTTTAAGAGAAAAAGATCGATTTACCACCCGACCGTTTCGTCCCTACCCGGTCTCCTTGAAAGTGACATCCCATCATCATTCTAACACAAACTGATGGAGGTGACATATTGAAGGGCCTCACATTGAACTGATAGATTGGTTCACTAAAACTTTAAACTGGCAGGCATGAAAAAATAAACGACTTTTAAAAGCCAGAATAATTAAAAAATTGTTCAAATGAAGCTCAGTGAAAAAGTACAAGATGCAGTTCTTGACAATAAAAGAATAAAAATGCTGCAGTAGCGGCAAGTTAGCTTATTCATACTTCTTGATTGATGTAAAGGGTGTGCAGTCCTTGGACCAACATGCACTGCAGGCATGTATAGCGCGCTATTCACAATGCCAATCCCAGTGACAGAAATTAGCCTTGGGTGAAGACTTATTGAAAAACCGTTGACTTTTAAGTTGGTTAAGTAACTTCCAGTTGCCTTTAGCTCTTTCATTGTAATTCATTTTCATGTTTGGCAGCTTCGGAGCGTGCTTGCGTGTCCGGCATGCGGTGTGTGCGCGACGCACTGCTCCCACAGCATGTGACACTAAATGACATTTATATCAACCAGACTCATTTACCTTCCTTGCATTGTAAAGATACAATATGGTGTAACAGAAATAGTGAAATTGCGTGTGTGCATTTGTTTGCATATGTGCATGTGTTTCTGTTGATTGAAATATGTTAGGCCTGGTGGGAAAGCTCATTGGAATCGAGTGTGTAGTCTATTAGTGTGGTTCCGTCTGTGATTTTGTGTCTGCAGGGACTCTGACTGATAATGGAGTGTGAAATTAATCTCCAAAGGGAGGCAGAGCAAGGAGTAGGGAGAAAGGGCTAAGAATAAGGGGTACGGGGTAAGAAATGGGGGTAGGTGGAGCTGAAGATGACGAGAGGTTTGACTGGGAAAGTAAACAATATTAATAAGCATAGTAACTCATGAATATTAATAATAAAAAAAGATGATCTAGACAGTGTTACAAATAACCTGTTTAATCCTATTTTTGTTTGATGAATACTCCAACGTGAGGGTCTGAAAGAGGTTGCATATTTCAAAACATTTGCTTTTTCAGTTGGCTTTAAGGAACTTTATAGTATTTCAGACATTTTTAAGCTGACTACAATTTTTCTGTCCTGTCCTGCAGTCTAGAGGTAGAACATAGATTTATATATTGAGCTTAGAGCCTCCACTTCCACTCAAAAGAGTAAAAGAAAATTGTGTTGATGATGCAATTGAAGAACTAATGAAATAAGAGAAAATGCAGCCAATCCTTAATATGGTCAAAGGAAAAGTAAATGTTTTTATATATGACATGAGCACCGTAGAGTCTGTTTTACTGACTACAGACATCTTAAAAAGCTCTTCAGGAAACACAGAAATGCAGAAATATAAAACATGTTTGTTTTTTTTAATTTACAGTTGCTTATAATTTCATGCGTAGCTATGAGTGCATTTGATCGGGTTGCAGCATATTCTTGATTTATATTAATAAAAATATGAATACACGTAAATCTTTATTTTTCTGCACAGGGTACAGGTCGTTATGCTATCTACATAGCAAACTACGCCAGTGGCAACGTGGGCCCTCATGCGCTCATAGAAATGGATGAGGCAGCGAGTGACCTTTCGCAGGGCGTCGTTGCCCTCTCCAATGTGGCAGAGCGGGCTGGAGTCAACAAATTCATTGGTGGGTATGAAGCACTGACTGGGGGTATTTGATATAGACGATTGCTTTAAGATCACCCAGCACTACTGGCCCTCTAGTTTGATTTATACAGACATTTGCAGAAGGGGCATGTGCTTGTTGTACTCACAGAGGTTGAAATATAGGACTTCGCGACACACAGGGAAGCAGACGAGGGGCGAGTCAGAGGGGGTTAGAGAAGTGCCAGGCGAGAAAGAGAAAAAGGGCTTGAGAGAAAGAAGAAGAAAGAGGATGTAAAGGCTCTTTTGGCGCTGTCAGCTATTTACTCCAGCCAAAGTCACAGGGAATCAAAGGCAAAGGGCGGCAAACACATATATCAAACCTATTCTAACCATGAAATTCAGCTGTTAATCTTGGCATCTAAATCAAATTAAATAGTTTCCGTTTTAGTAAGACAGTAATTGAGAAAATTCATGGATGGCATTAATTATATTTTAGCATTAATTGTTTGGATTAAAGGGTTTTCACATACTGGCAGAATAATCATTACAGGAACATAAAACATTGTATTTGGCAAATCAACTCCCTGTTTTCATTAAAAATGTTGCTTAGAACTGTTTTTGGAAACAAAATGAATATTTCACTGAAATGATGTTGAAATGTGTCACTACAGCCCGCGTCATCACGTGGATCAATTTAGGTCTGTGATATATAGAAGAACAGAACAGTAAATGCAAAAAATGTTACCATGATTAATTTCTTCATAATAGAGACTGTCATGATGAAAAAAAATGCTGCCCCTGTGATAATTTATTATAATCACTGAAAAGTCCTTGTTCTGGTGAGTTTTGGAAATACGAGGTGACTTTGTATGTGAGCGCCCCGGCATGAATCTTCATCATCTATGGATTTTTTTTTCACGTGCAGGATATCATCTGATCCACCAGGGGGGAAGATGAGCTTGCTCACATTTGCTGTGAATGATGTACGATAGATGGCTTTGTCATCAAACTGCCGTTAATCAGAGGAGAGGGACAGTCGGTGAAGTTGTATATCTAATGGTTACATATCTCCAGAGAGACATTAGTGGTTTATGGCCGTAGGGGTTGAGTGGTATTTGTCTGGGTTGATGGAGCGGGCCAGTAAATCAGCAGCGAGTCATGACTTGCAGCAGTGACTTTGCATACTGGAAGGACAATCAAAGCCCTTTCAACTCCATAATTAAACTCTGCTGGTCTGAGATGAAGCACTACATTTTACAGAATGTCACTGGAGAATCCTGGGGTGATGCTAAAAGTGTACCTTCAAGTGTAACAGTTACAAAAATCACTACATAAGGAGAAAATTACTGTTTGCTTTTGGTTAATGCAAAAGATTCTTTGTGTTTTTGCATTTCTTGTTGTGCTTAGGTGTGTTTACCTGTGTTTGTGTGTATGTAACCCATCAGAGTCAGTGTCTGTGTCAGCAGAAAGAGCTGCCCTACTCAGAGGAAATGACCTGGAAAGACAGTAATAATCTCTTCCCTTTCACTTTTGTTAAGGCGGTGATCTCTCTCCCTCTGCTCTCTCTGTTGTTCCTCATATCCTGCTTCATTTTTTTCCTCCCAAATGTTGTGCTAGCCCTCTTCTGAGCTGCCTAATTCTCCCACCGCTGTGTGTCTTGTTCCCTTGTCTTTCTCTGTGCAGGAGGAAGAGGTGTCGTGGTGGGGCCCATTGTCAGTCAGACTCTGTCTGATGTGTTTTGCGACAATGAGTACGGTCCAAACTTCTTGTTCAGGAACAATGGCGATGGAACTTTCACGGATGTGGCACAGCAGGCTGGTGAGATGATCACGTGCAGTTTACCAGATCATAGCCTGGGAGATCAGTTATTTCTTCACACATCAATCATCCTGTGAAAAACAATAAACGCGAGAGGCATTGTTGTATAGAATAAATATCAGTCGTGCATGATTCCTAAAATATTTCAACCTAATTAATATAAAAATCTAAGTTTGTTAAACCATATATTTTAATATTGTGGCTTTTAACGATTAATTAGCTGTCAACTGCAATGAAACCTCACAGAATGAGAAAGCAATAAATTAAGTTTATTAAAAAAATAAATAAATCAAGATGATTTAAATGCACTATAGTAATAATAACTGGTGAGGCCTCCTTTTCTGTAATGACTCATTGTGATAAAGTATGTGTTTGATCGCTGCAGGTGAAGCGCAAAGCCATCAGCTTATCAGAGAAGCTGTTTTTTTTTACCGTCATCTCATGATGACAAGAAAGTGATTGCCATGAATTCAGTGATTGATTTTAAACATTAGAAATGTAGCACTTCATCGTTTTTATGTCACCAGTTTGTTGTTTAATAAATCAGACACTGAAGTGCTGTATTGTACCCAATGACACAGTTCCAGCAGCAGCACTGGTCAGGGTTACCTGGTTTTGAAAATATTGATGGCAGATGATGGAAACAGATTGGGAACATCTCGAATCTTTTTAGGTGTAGAAGACCCCATGCAGCACGGCAGAGGGGTGGCTCTTGCAGACTTCAACCGTGACGGTAAGACGGACATCGTCTACGGGAACTGGAACGGACCTCATCGGTTGTACATGCAGCTCAGTAACCGCAAGCAAAAGTTTAAGGTGGGCCCGGATTTGATGCTATCAGCTCAGTTAGCATCAAACCGACACGACTGCCAGATACCTTATAAAGACCTACTTCAAATGATCACATATGATAAATGGAAGCATGGGCATTCTCACATTTCCACACATTCCACTCCACATGTGATCTGCTGAGGAAAGTGTGCTCAAAAGTTGCAGTGCTTGTGATTTCACTGCAATAACCGATTGAATAATATGATTTTACTTAGTGAAGGACCCAAAAAGCCCATTCAGATTGTCACTGTCAACTCTAGAGAGTTTCAGAGAGAGGTTGTTGTTCTTCTGTCTAATGAACAAGGAGCACAAATAAAACAAATCAGACCTGTTATCACTGTGAATCAAAGGACTATCAATCCAAATGGTTGGCGAGTGAATTAACACTACTCAGTGGCTGCCCACTTTGCGTTTGAGTGGTATTTAAAGACGCAAGGTTAGTGATTTACTCAATCAATGACTCTACAGACAGCGTGTGCAAGGCAGCCAGCAGCACGCATCTGTTTGGGTACTAAGTTTTAGAGTGGCGAAGTCAGAGACAGGCCCTGCTGCATAAATCTGTAGAGGATTCGGGCTCGGTGATCTATCTGCCACCACCTGCACTCGCATCTTTTACCTAGGAGATAAATGTCACCCAAGACATCTTTATAGGGGTCGAGTAAGGGGTTAATGTGTGATGCTTTGCCCAGAGATAGTTCCATCAGCATGACACACACACACACACACACACACACTGAGACACTCAAACCCTGTTACGCCTATACGTGCAAAAACACAAAAGACAAATTGAATTAGCCTGACAATGTTTTTTTTTTTTTGAACCAAGATTGTTAAATCACAACCCCAAAACATATTTAAGACGCCCTTCGCCCACACAAGCTGACACTCCTACTAGCCGTGTTGACCTTTGGCATGCATAATGAAGCTGTTGTATCACTTCAGTAAACCACCAATAAATTGGGCTGAACCAGCAGCTTGCCTGGGCAGTGGAAAGTGCCGATTAGGCCCGTTTGTGCTTTAATTAAAATCTGTTGCAGAGGGTTTCCTTGGAATAGGTTTAACATACACTTGTGCTCACACATACACATAATGAATATATATTTAAAAAGAAGAAAGGTTTTAGTAGAAGTTCTCTTGGAGTTCTTTTGCATTCAGTAATCTGAAGTAAAAATTGGTCAGTGTAAGGAAATTTAGTCATTTTACTATTTATTTCTAATTAACTCCATGCAGATTATATCTTTAGAAGCCCTGTATTAGTTCTGGGGAGAGCCCTTTTTGTTCCTGAAGGCACTTTTATTCATGCGCCTACTGTCTTCGGCACTTATTACGGAGCTGTCCCTGCTGTCCTCACTCTTGGCCTCAGCTGGCCATCCCCTCTCCTTCACCTGAGAAGCAGAAGGTCACTGTGGGCGGCCCCCACCCCTGCAGCTTTATGAGCCTTATAATTAAAACAGGGAGTAAATACTGGGGGGAGTGAAGGGCTGCTCTATAACTCTTTCCCGACTTATCACTGTGTCACTGAAGCGGGGAGATATCTGTTACTTTCTCATGCAAAAACTCTTCTGCTGTAGACTTTTTTCGGAGGTGGGGCACGAGGGCTGCTGTCGACTTGCCCCATGCCAGAGGATGTAAAAAGAGCCCAGACACAAGCACTGGACGCTGATTGACATGTTTTTATTTTGAAGGAGGTTGAACCTTGAGGTTATGAAACGGTCTTTCGAGCGAGTGCATCAGGTCACATAACATTGAACAAAATGGACTAAGGAACCACGAGATGTAATCACAGCAGGTTCATGTAAAAACAAGTTCATGTAAAATTACACATCCTTCCAATGTTTTTACCTCGAAAACCTCTTCTGCTTATACAAAGTTACTCTGGTGTTCTCATATCTAGACAGTTGAAGGAAAGGAAAACCCTTTAACCCTGATTAGTCAGTGGAATTGAGCAACTTTTTTGAATCCACTACTAGGCCAGGGCCTGTCTTTGTGGAGTTTGCATGTACCCTGGCTTCCTTCCAAAGTCAAAAGAAATGCAGTTAGTGGGGTTAGGTTAACTGGTGATTCTAAATTACCCATAAATATGTAAATGTGAGTGCAAATGGTTGTCTCTCTCTATGTGCTAGCCCTGTGGTTGACTGGCGACCTGTCCACCAGGGTGTACTTTGCCTCAACACTCTTGCATGGGTTGGACTCAACTGCAGTAAATAAGTTGATTTATTATTAATTAATAAAATTGGTCCAACTCAAGTACATTAAGTCTGAATAACAGAATTTTGAGAACAGAACTGAGATCAGCTGCTACAGGCTATATAATATATTATTTGTAAAAATTAGAATGTTATAACTATAAATACGGAAAAAGCTATATAAATCCTGATAATTCTGGTACCCTGGGCAGTTTATCTAGTAAGTTTCATCCAGATTCATCCAAATAGTTAAAATGCAGTATCCAGCATCCAGTTTCATCCAAATAATTGAAAGGCATTCAACTTATGCATGCATTGTGCTTCTGTAAATGCATGCATGTGTTTCAGTGATGTTACCTTTTTCCCCAGGACATAGCATCCCAGAAGTTTTCCATGCCCTCCCCGGTTCGAACTGTTGTCGCTGCAGATTTTGACAATGACAACGAGTTGGAGGTGTTCTTCAATAACATCGCTTACAGAGGCCCCTCCGCCAACAGACTCTTTAGGTACTCGCACCAACACTGTCAGATTTTGTTCAAGTATGACAGTAAGTTTTTAACATCACTTTGATGAGAAGCTTAATCGAATACTCTTGTGTCTTGATTTAATATTCTAAAGCCGAGCATGGAAGCTGAGAAGAATTTAAAATTCCCAGCCAAGGATACTTATCTAGTCTGGCATCCCGCCTCCTCCTCCACACATGAATGAATCTTTCATTAAGACAGTTTTAGGTCTCTTTTTGGCTCGTGGTTTGGCTTCCTCTCTTGATAATATTAATGAACTCAGCTCTTAAAATGTAATATATGATACATATTAATTGTTAGGACTTAATAGTAGAATGAACCCATCTTCCTGAATAAAAATCTGATCTGGCATATTTATCTGAACAGGATGCAGAACTCATGATGAACGTTGCCAGGAGATGTTGGGTTAATTTATTCTGAATATCAATAATCAGTTTGAGCTCCACAGATTTCCTGGAGCTGAATATTCCTGCACACCAGGTCATCGAAGGAAAATTTGTCTTTCTGGGCATGGTCTGACAGGGGTCACAGCTCCATGGCCTGTGGCTCTGCCATTGTCTGCTCCGAAGATGAATCAGCTTTTTTCAAACTCTATTCTCTGGCACTGAAATAAAAACAAGCCCAAACTAATTAATTCAACACAACGAATCAATATTTAGCTTAGCTGAAGTGTTTAATAGTCAGGATCAGCAGATTAGTGTACCAAGATAGCTAATTATTTTAAGGAAAGCAGGTTCATGGTGGGTGATAATGTGCATATGTTTAACAAAGGATACAGGTTTGTAAACTCAATACATTTTCACCAATGTGCTTCACAGAGATATGACAAATTACGAATTGATAATAATTAATTCATACAAATCAGTAATTATGTAAGTTTGGAAATATCTAATTTTCTTCTTGTCTTCTGGTTGTTGTATTTGTGTTTGCTGAGATTTATGTGCATTATTTATGTTAGTTTCCTGTGTTATGTGTAGTAATATGCACTATATCTTCTGATTAGGAGACTGCAGGTCACTGTAAAGTTTTCCACTACAGTAATTGTCTATTCAAAATCTACTCATAATAGAATATTGTCAGTAGTCTGAGTGGTGCCTATTATATGTACTATGTACTAATTTATTGACAATATCACTACGGATATCAGCAATTGGAACAATTCGTTGTCTTTTTTATTAAATCAAGTATAAACTTATCATATTTTAATCTAATTGTGTAATTTATGCATTAAAGAGTTTCCAGTTTCCAGTTTAAAAACAACAAAACAAAACAGTTAATTGTAGCATAGTGACGAGTTTCAGAAAAGCCTTGTGTTATTTGGATCTTTCCTATACTGCAACCACATTTATAGCAGCTTAGAATTTTTGCAGTGATTTCAGGGTAATGTTTGTGGTACTACTTCAATAGGGTGAGCAGGAGAGAACATGGAGACCCCCAGATAGAAGAGCTGAATATCGGGGAGGCAGCAGAGCCTGAAGGACGAGGAACCGGTGAGCATGGCAGAAAAGATAGCTGTCATACAGCTCTATTAAAAATGATAAGCAGCACTACACCATATCTCCTCTGCTATTACAACATCAAACCTCTAGATGGCATTAGAGCTCCACTTAGAATCTGAGTTTCCTCATGCACTTTATTATAGGAAAAAATAGAATTGGTTCCACATTATTAGTTCAATGACTGTTGGATTATGTCCCTGCATGAGGATAATAAATGTTATGAGGAATGTATCCTCGAGTGTTTAGCCGCATCATTACTGTGATGAATCTCCAGGAGCGGTAGCCACAGACTTTGATGGGGATGGGCGCCTGGAACTGCTGGTGTCTCACGGTGAAAGTGCAGCACAGCCTCTCTCTGTCTACAAAGTCAACCAGGTGAGTGATTGTGAGACATGTGATACTCGATAAGTAGTGTGACATTAAGCCTTACTCCCTCTTTTTTTCCCCTTTTTCTGCCTTTTTCTTAGGGCAATGCAAACTCATGGCTGCGAGTGATTCCCCGGACAAAATTTGGCGCTTTTGCCAGGGGAGCTAAAGTGGTTGTATATACAAAAAAGAGTGGCCCACACACAAGAATAATTGATGGCGGCTCAGGGTACCTCTGTGAGATGGAGCCTGTTGCCCACTTTGGCCTCGGTAAGGAAATATCAGAAAATACACGCTTAACTTGTTTTATCTGATCCGCAGATGCAACATCTAATGTTAATTCACTCTGATATAAATTAATAAAAGCATTTCTTCATAGCTTGCTTCTCTTGTTCTCAAATTGGTTTCTGAGGTTTGAATGGGCGGTAAGACAGATAAACATTGCAGAGAGTAGCAGCAAGGAAGAAAACAAAAGCATGTGGAAAGCATTGTCTTAATACCTTCAGCCTGATTAGGCACCCACGGGAGCAAAAGTTCTCTGTGGGAGGGAGCTGATTGGGCAAAACATGAAGAGCGGAGGAGGACAGGTGCTGCAGATGGAAACCAGCCATGGTTGTGAGGAACTAGCTCTATGTCTCTTTCTGACTGTCCTTCCCTAGGACAGTCAGCTGGTTACCATACAGGCCTGCTAGCCCACCCACCCACTACTCCTCCCTGGCTCTCCTCACTGAGCCTGTTCAATATCAGGATTGTCCAAGCTCACATCACCTTTGGTGGCCCTCATAATACACTCCAGCAGCAAACTATCCAGACAATTGTGGCTTTAGTAGAGACCTCCATTCTCCAGGTTGAAAAGTGTCAGTACTCTTAGACATGTGAGATCTGTTCCCCACAACAAAATGAGACGGTGTCACGTGGGTGTAGAACAGGTGAAATATTCTTTGGCTCTCAGGCAGCACACCTGCTGAGTGGACTGTCTGTCTGGCAAGGTAACTCCAGATCTGTTTACATAAGAAATGCCACTTTAATTAAGGGCTACAGAGGGCCTCTGGAGAGGGGCTTTCTCTATGCCCAATGAAAACAGTTAATAGAGCGAAGAGGGGAGAGTGCTTGTACAACGTGAGCCAGTAAAAAAGAAAGGAAAGAGATAACCTCCAATATATAGAGGTTTCTCACGTTTCATCATGTGTACATTGCTCAAGAATTGTATCTTGTATTGGATGTGATACAACCAGTGGTTGGGAGGGAAAACCGTGTGATTGTAAATTGCTGTGGTTGTTACCTGGTTGCTGCAGGTGCCCATAATTTGCATGAAAGATGGGGATTTGTTTGCAGACATTTGCTAACTACTAGCTGTGCTGTAGTGAAACTTGGAAAAGTGCAATGCAGACTGGAAAATGGAGAACGTTCTCCTCCCAAGTAAAAGTGCCTCAGCTGACCTGTCAAAATGTGCAGCTTTTACTTTGAAGGTGAAAAGTCTCAGTTTCTGGTTTGTGTCACAGTTTGCACAGATTTACTACACCTTACTGGACAGTGTTTGCAGACAAGTTTGCATCTCCCATACAGACTATGGCCGACTAAGACAGGCTGCTAAGGGAGCAGTCTCTAGGCTTGTGTGACTGGGGCTTTAGCAACAACCTTAGGCAACCACCTGCCAACTGGTTGGAGAATACAAATGTTTCCTTTGTGGACTGATGTCTTGACCATACATTGTCACCAAGATTGTTATCCATCTAAAACGACAGACAAGTTACTGCCATGTGGTTAGTCATGTGTCTGACAAACCTCAACACTGTAAGGTTCAGTGATCAGTGGTCTTATATTTCTGTATGCACTGTAACTACCTCAGATTCTACTTCCCTGAATAGGCAAGGATGTGGCCACCAGTGTGGAGGTGTTCTGGCCAGATGGTCGTTCAGTAGCCCGGGCCCTCGAGCCGTCAGAGATCAACTCAGTGCAGGAGATCCACTATCCAAGAGATGAGGAGGAAGTTACTCCTACTGTGGAAATAGAGGTACACAAGTGCTTCATAGTGGGTTTCAGCATGTTTTTTATTCTCAATAAACTAAATACTCATTTTGTCCGAATAACAAAGCTGCTACAAACACAACACCAACTTCAAGAAACAATCGACATCAAGTTGTTTATTGTAAATTGTTGGGATAGTGCAACAGTTTTACGGATCTTTCACAGGAGAGTTCATTAAAAATAATATTTCTTACTAATTGTCTCTTACAGTGTGGTCACGGGTTTGCTTTGAATGAGAATGGCCGCTGCACGGGTAAGCTGAGGCACTTTATCCACCTTCAAACTCTGTGCTTGTCTCTTTGTTTAAAAATCCTCACACACGTCAAGTGTCTTTGCCTTCCTCACTTCTCCCTGCCCTCAGATCAAGATGAGTGTACCCAGTTCCCCTCTGTGTGTCCCTCTGACCGCCCTGTCTGCACCAATACCTATGGTAGCTATAAGTGCCGCGCCAAGAGAAGATGCAACCAGGGCTTTGAGCCCAACGACGATGGGTCAGCCTGTGTGGGTGAGTGGTCCTGGCAGAGTCAGGGTATCCGGATTACCAAGATCGTTAGAACAAAAGAAGCACTACCAGAGAACGAGATGCATTAAGTCTTAATTACAGTGGTTTGGAATAAAAGGCTTAGAGGTGCTTACATTCCTCCAACCGTGTCCTCTCTCTGCACCCCACTGTCTTGCATGACTGACCCTCATGTGAATGAGCTGTCTTCCAACTACAAAGACACACATGTTGGCTAACATTTCCCTGCCCTTTGTTTCTCTCTCTTCTCGGCAGCCCAGGTGGCTTACTTTGGGGGAACGCGGTCTTCTGGGGAGCGCAAGTGCTCGGGCCTTACTTTCCGGCTGCTCCCCGTCTCTCTGCTACCACTCATCTCTACCCATCTCTATTCTGGACTGCTGTAGCTGTGACTGTTTTCTCCCCTTCCTAACTCTTTCCACTACTAAAAGTGGGTGTACAGAAACTCTTAGAACAAACTTTTAACAAAAAAAGAGAAATTCCTCTTCACCTTCTCCTCTATGGATCATGCTATCTTTACCCATCAGCTATTTACAGTCTCGCCTCCTGGTCATCCGCTGCTTTGTGTCACCTCTTGGCTCCCGGCCCCCTCTGGACTATAAAGAAACATACAGGGAGCATGCTCGCTGGGAGCTACAGGGTTCAGAACTAACTGTGCCACACCCGCAGAGTCCTCACGTCATCACCTGGCACTTATCTTAGTGGGACCTGAAACAAGGCCAAGTCAATAAGAGGAGCTTCGGCATAGAAACCGCTGCGCATACAGCAAACAGATCTACTGGCTCCACAGACCACATTCATTACAGACACGCTGAGCCCCATCTGTATATCCAAAATGCCTCTATGGTAATCCTTACAATGTCACTCTCATTCTTATTATGCGCTTACTGGGATGCCGAGGAACACCAGGCCTCCAAACTGTATGTTTTGAGTGTGTATTAATGTGTTTGCGTGGCTGTGTGAGCCTCAGTGTACTGGGTCCAAAGAGGCAGTCGTGTTGGGGAACATATGCCAGACCATCTGTCTCCGATGGTTGGTTACATTTTGTTACACATGAATTATACAACAGCACAGAGAAGAAGGCAAACACATGTGTGTGTGTGTGTGTGTGTGTGTGTGTGTGTGTGTGTGTGTGTGTGTGTGTGTGTGTGTGTGTGTGCGTGCGTGCGTGCGTGCGTGCGAGCACAGGATGAGGCAGATTTTACATTTTTTGGAAAGTGTACTAAAACATATCACCGTAGGCATGTGCAAAGAACATGATGACAAAAGGAAAACACCTAAAACTGAACTGAACAGTGCACTTAATTTATGTTGGTGTTTCTCCTTCTGTTACACTGTGATTACAATCATGAACTCAACATGCAGTAAAAGCTGCTGTTCTTACATTTTAAAGTGTTCAAAATAAAGCAGCAGTCTTCAAGATTTCAGTCCTGACTGATTTGGGGACTCCTACAGGTCTTCTTTTGCAACCGGATATTTGTACGACATCACCGCCACAAGGAATCCATCATGCCAGTGCTCACAGCCACCGTCAGTTTGGAGCAGTTGGTATCGAGAAACTACTGAGACAAGCTTTGCGTGTTTTAGTTCTGACAGTAGATAGATGATTAATCCAAACAACTGCCGAGTATTTTTCGTAGCAACCACCTTCGAATGCATTTTAAGAGCAAAAATATTCAGTCACTGAATATTTTTATTCCTTTTACATTGGTTTTAGTGGTAGATAAAATCCTAGTTTGGGTTAAATTACACCCTGTCAAAAACAAGAACCGTGCCCTGCAGAGGCTTTGTGACAGAAAGCATTAAAGCAAACCTTCTACCTTTGATGTGGCAGCAGAAAATTCTCAGTTTGCTTTAAAGGTAGCTTTTTTTCTCCGCTAATGATGCCACAGGCACCTAGTTGGTAATAATAATAATCTTTGAGACTGCCGCTTTAAGTTTTAAGTGCACTAATGCATTCCTAATAGTTTTCCACATAATATAAAGCTTGACAAGTTGCAGTGGCATTCAGTAGTTTTGTTGCTCTTACAAGACCAAAATCCCCAATGTCTCTTATTACGTTCCAAGTCCCCTACTATGTTTGTGACATTGTGGCTCAAGCTCAAATATACAGTTTAGCTTTAAAAATTAATTTCTTAATATATCATTTCCTAAAACGGTGGTATGCTGGCATTTATACTGACTGTACAATGCAGATTTGGTTTGCAGTGGGAAGTGGCATTGACTTGTTTAAAAAAAAGTTCCCGTGTACATAAAATGAAGGCACATTGGTAAATGTGTAGCTCAGTTACAAAGGCATACGATCGAATTCTTTATTTTGGTGTTTTTAAAGGATTTGTTGACAATGACATTAAAAACAAATATCTGGAAAAAAGGAAGAAAGTGGCTATTTGATGAGTCGTGATTTGCACACAGTGAGGTTTCACATAGCCCCGCGTGAAACCTTCGCTACAGCGGACTAAAATACATAAAACATATGGAGCTCTTCATTTTTATTAAAAGCTACAGATCTTTTTGCCTTATTGCCATGTTTCTTGAAGCGTTTGGGAAACGAATAAATACTTTGGCCAAAAACAAAAAAGACGACCAAAAAGTGAAAGCATTTTCCTCCACTCCACGATGACAGCGCGTTGACTGACAGGTTTTTGCTTTCATATAATTCTGCAGGGGCACATCACTTGTTGCAACACAACCCTCAACTTATCCAGTGTTCGACCACAATCAGTGTCACAGCAGGGGATAATGTTCCTTATTAAATGTTGGCCAGTGCAATTCTCCAGAGAAGCGGATGTCTTTGTATGAGTCATGGATTCATCCCTACTCGCTTGCTGAGGCAAGTGTTATATATATTTTGGAAATTCTTAACCACAAACCTCACACATTCCACTGAAGCTCCAGCGCTACTCTCTGCCGCGTGACATCTGTCCTTGAGCCTCTTAATGGGCTGGACCCAAACTCCAGATGCCACCTGTGAATATCACACATTTCAGAGGTTTTGGGAGCTGAACTCAGTTCTCTCTTTTTTAATAAAAATAAGGAGGCATCGGAGCATGAAAAACTAATAAGCAAATGATGATGGATGTGTTAAAGCAATTAAAATGAATCGCCACAGATCCCTGTTGGATCTATGCTGACATTGTCGTGACACCCTCCACGAAAGCCAAAGAACCTTCAGATTGAGTGCTCAGTGAGACAAAGTCCACTTAAACATTTTTATGTTTTCTCAAAAATTATGTCAGAGGTTCAATTGAAGTTCCTCTTGAGCTGTTATTGGACTGTAAGGAGAGAACGCAAAACTTTTTCTACTTTCTTGCACGCTGCTGGGTCTGACTTGAACAGAACAAGGACTTGTGTAAGCTCACAGTTTGCATAAATAATTGGATCTGAAAGTGTTCATTATATTTGCACACTTTCAAAGGACAGTGTGCAAATATATTTTTGTTAGTTTTTTAACCCTGTTTATCATATTTAAAGTACACAGTGCTCAAAACAATCTACTGTCAAAGACATCTAGTATATATATTTTCCTATAGCTGTGTTGAAGTTGGTTGCAAACTTTCAGCTGATTGGAAAGTTTGTAGAGAAAAGTTAGGATTCTGGTAAATAGAAATGGCAACTGCCGTTGACATGTACATGCTAAAATATGCTGTGTGCCGTATTTACTGTGTCTACTCGATCTACTCTAACATGCAGGGTGTCTTTGCATTCACAGCTTATTCTATGTATGGAAGGACTGGAAATAAATAAAAGCACACTATTCACTGTGATGAATTAGTTGCTCAACCACTGCAAATGTACCTGGAAGCAAAAACATTTTTTGGATAGAGTGGATGAACATGCACACGTGATATCATCAGATACACTTAGAGCATAGTGTTTAGTGGGAAACTATGTAATTAGAAAAAAAATCACTTTGTGACTCTTAAAATTGCAAAATGTGTCTAAAGATTGTCTGTGAATAACATCCAAGAACCTGAGGGAGGAAGCTGTGTGTGATTGTGTGTGTGTGTGGTATCTGGCATGGTCAGTGCCATTGCGTTATTTACATCCCAGAGGCTCCAGCTGTTTTTCTCTCTGCAGGAATGAACTTGAGAGTAGAGATGTCCCTGTGCAAAATAAAACCGGGAACAAAATGCTCGCTTATGTGTGTTTCAGGGGAGTCCAGTGTGTGTGTGTTCATGTTCTCAGTCGGTTTGTGTGCAGGGATTTTGTCCACGTGGAAACATATTGCAAAATGCCTTATTTTGCCGCAGTCTTGCCAATGCCGAAACGCCCTGCAAACAGTACATGCACAATGTTCACACACTAGGAAGCTTTCCCAGAAAATGACAGAAGATCAGATATGGAGTGATATGTTAAGAAAACATTTGTACTGCACCGAAATGAATAGAAAAAGAAAAAAAGAACGGAAGGTTGCAAACGGAAAAAGCTGCATAAATGTGGATTTTTCACTGTAGCGGTCATTTGTTTTTAGCTGCAGCCAGAGAATATGTATGCTTATTTTTTCGTATCCCTAGTGGAAACAACAGGCCGGCCTTCTCAGAGCTTCATGAGTATAATAATGCTGTGTGCAAACTCCTCAGGCCAGCACAAGCTTCATTCCATTAAGGGTGCACTCCAGTTCATTGCAGCCTGAGATCAAAATTAAAACTTTATCAACCCTGCTTGTAATTGCCCGAGCACATCTCAGGTCATTTCATTTAAACTTATCCGACTAATTTAACCAAGCCTGCACACTAAAATAAGTCAGTGACATTACAGATTAAGGCACTCGAACAGCCACTTGAGCATGAACGGCATCAGCAGCTGACTGTTAAGAGGTTGTAGGTTATTATAAAAGCCCGTTTGTGAACAAAATAGGTAATTTGCAAAGAAAGGGTTAGAAAAGGTTTTCTTACATAGTACAATAGTCATAAGTAATGGCTAAAAATCTGTTTTTCTAATCTTGTCTCTGCATTTTAATGATAATACACTCACAGGAGTTACTGCTGAAACCTTGGGGCCACATCACTATAGCAACATTAGATCAAAGCAAAACCTCTCTTCGGATAAATTGTGATAACCTTAAATCTCAGTGGGGCTGGAATAAAATATTTTTTCCCTCTTTCAGCGATCATTTGCAAGTAGTTGCAACAATCAATGAGCGTCCATCACCCTCCACCATTTAGTTCACAAGGCGGATCCACGGGTCATCTGTTGGGAGGCAACTTGTCTCCAAACAAACGTGGTCCAACTCCAACTAACTGCGGTCACTCTCAAACAGATTGGCAAAGGTTTTCAAATAATTACAATCTAGTTTATAAATGGAGACAAGCTATAAATAGACACATCGCTATCAGTCTGAGTAACTTGTATGTCATGCATGTCTTGCAAACTTGTTGAGCGTCTATGTCAATTTTTGGAAGAATTTCAGAACTTCTTTTCAAATTTATGACATTCTAGCTGGATTCTCAATGCAAGTAATTAATATAAATTTCTGCCTTATTTGAATTTCTGTGTAAATGTAGAGCAACAGATTTGCAGATATATCACAGTTAACACTGTGTTGTTACAAATTGCGTGTAAAAGCATAAGTAATTTAAGCAGGCTGACTCTGGCTGTGCTGCTGTCCTGATGCACCAAAGTCACTTTGAGGACAGCAACTGGTCCCCATCTTCGAAGTAACTATTTCAAAGGTAACAAGAAGGCAAGTTTTTTTTTCACACGGTCATAGTAATTTTGTTCTTGTTCTTGCATTTTCTGCAATCACTGTTTTCCCTAGTGTGACTGTAGCATAAGGTGATTGTTTTTTTTTTTTTACCTCAAACTTCTCATACTGCTGAACATTAGAGTGTTTCTCCAGATCAGTTAAATGGCAATTCTTAGTAATTACTACTCATCAAAGGTCCAAACTAACAAAAATAATCGTCAGCACAGGCTAGAGATGGAGCACATCGGTCAGTCCTGGTGTACTGTGAGGAAACAAAACTTCTTCAGGCATTGCACCGTTTACTTACCTGTTTGTTTCTCCTAGCCTAATCATTTGTCTACTAAATGACCCCTGGAGGGCTTTGAACTCACAACACCGATCATGCGATTTCTCTGTGTATTTTCTCATCATTGCTTTTGGCCTTGAGTTTGCTGAAAACAGATGCAGTGTTTCACAGCTCTCCTTCTTTCAGCGATTATCTGTGTTTCAACTCTGCGTTCGGCGGGATCTCATCCCTGACTCATTTAAAAGCTATTAGGAGGGCAGGGACTGACACGGGAACATTTATTTTCCTTTAGCGGTAGATCTAAGAAGGAGTGCTCGTAATAAGCGCTGTCTCACAATTAAACAATGTGATCCTAAGTGACGTTTTTAACTGGAACCACACATTTCCACTCTCACATTGTGTTTTTATGTAGCATTCTGGGCTGTGCTTGGGGGAGGCCCAGCAGCAAACACAACACAAGAGCTGTCAGTCACACTGAGGTTAAATAAACCGAGCGGATATTGGTGCCAAAGCCAACAGGCGGGGCAGCAGTATGGTGAGGAAAAAAAAACAGAAAAATCGACTTTAAAGAGTACACAGCAAATCAAGTGTGGCCAAACACACAGAGACAAATCCTGCCATTTCCACTGTGTTTTACCTCTTTCCACTCTTCAAAGAGCTCCTGAAGGGCTGCGGTTTTCATACCGGAATCTCAAAACAAATGTTAAAAATCAGTTACAACATCCGGCGTTCAAACAATAAGCTGAGAGAGTCCCCGTGGATGGGACTGTGTGTACAAAATGTCTGAGTTTTGAAAGGAAGACTGGGCACTGGGTCTTTCTGTGCATTGCATCACAGAGTTTTCATTCAGAATAGCAAGTCACCGTGATCCTGAAATTTGGACAGATGCGGATAAATGTTTGGAAGGCCCCAGGGCGCCAGCCAACAGTTGGATGTTTGGGATGGACTGCCAGGGTTAATTTACCTAACTGAGTTCCTGTTGTTATGCCAGTTTTTGTGATTGAACTGAAATGAACGTGTATTTGTTTGTAATCCGGTCCCAAACCAATGTCAAGAGCAGAAAATAGGCGTGAATATCCTTTAATGTCACTACAGGCAGGACTTTTCTCTGAGGCCAAGACTCTCTCTCGAGGGGTTCCACATATAATGCATTACATGCATTACATGCAAGCACACAATTGTAAACTTCACTGTAACCGGTGCACTCCGTTTGCCAGGCACTGGTGCCAGTCAAAATATGCCTGGAACACAGGATATAGATTTTCTGTCATTTGCGGGAATAAACATTTTAACCAATCAATACCGGAAAGCGACTTTCCATTCTCCCCATCTGTGACTAAGACAGAAAAGAAATAGTGGAAAAGATTAAGCAGACCCCCTCCCCCCCTTTTTAGAAAAAGGAGAACAAGGAATGAGCAGGAGGGGGGTAGAAGGAATAAAACAGAAAGACAGCGTTGTGCAGCCGAAGAATAAAAAATGTTTAAACTTGGAAAGAGAAAAGAAACTTAGCTAAAACCTTCCAGCAAAAGTTTGATGAAAAAGGGGGATCTGTGCTGAAGGAAAGAGTTGCTTGCGCTTCGGTAGTGTGAGGCTGACCTTTGCCCGCAGGTGTTGAGATGTTTCTTCACTCCTCTGCTGTCTTTGAGAAAATATCAGTCCACTCTCGCCGCTCCTCCTTCTGTCTACACTCCTGAGATTTTAACTAAGCCTCAGTGTCAATCAGGATGTTATCGCTCATTTATGGCCTTATGAGCAGGCTATGATGGATCTACTGTACACCTCTTATACACACGCACACACACATACACACAGAATCATGCTTACAAATAGACACTAATACAAAAAGCTGTGCGCACCAAAAAAAAAAAGATGAAAGAAAATAATATTCATTAGATCGTTGAAAACTTTGAAAACTGGATGTGCACAGGAATCATTTTACTTATTTATGATGAAGCACCGCACATTTTCCTGAAAATATAAATGGGTAACTCTTTGCACTTTGAAAGCTTACAAGGAACAACCCTTTGATGGTTTCTGTCTTACTGAACAAAATGACTGGGTGTGCATCTGAACTGTGCAGCTACCCTTGGAAAAACCCATAAAACTATTTAAATGGTCATCAAACCACATATTTATTGATACATACTGAGGTGTCAAAGCTCATGATTAATGGTGCTGGGAAGGTTGTCAAATGCCGTCTTTATAGGGGAGAGAGTTAGGAAGAAAATTTGAAATCAAGCTGTTTAGTTGATAACTGATGTTACAATTCTTCATAAATTAATACCAATTTTAAGAAAACCATGACATTTTTGGTAAGCAACAAACTTTTAATGTTTCATTGTTAGATGGTTGCAGATGTTTCAATGTTTCATTGTTCTGTTACTGAACTGTTGTAATGAAGAAGGGTCGATTAGTTACGGACAATTTTGCATTAGTCACGCATCCATCAAACAATTCTTTGGCTAAATAAAGACTAATGTTTATAGAAATTGTCAACTTTATGCAAACAATGGTTCGGTTATGGTTTGGGTGGTATGTGAACAAAACAGCCTACCAGCTGAATATTCAGTGTCAGATTAACCTTCATGGTTCAGTTTTGAACTTTATGCTGCCTACAGCTTTCTGTTCACTGCCCACTCTGCACTGCATGGGAGACAGAAAAAGTCAATATACATATACACTCACTGGACACTTTATTAGGCACACCTTGCTTGCACTGGGCCTTCTATGTTCATGGCATGGATTCAACAAGGTTCTGTTAACATGTTGGTCAGGATAGCATCGCACAGTTTGTTGCTCACATCCCAAAGGTCAGATTGAGATTTGGTAACTACTTTTTGTATTAAAACTTACTTTCCATTCTGTTATTCAGTCAAAACAAATGGACGGACATTTAGAGAAACACATAAAACAAATTTCAAGACCACTGCTCCAAACTCAAAGAGCATCCTATACCAACTCAAGTTCTTCCTGTTGCTATTCTCAGCAATGCGTACAAGAGAGACAGCGAGAGATCATATATCACGAACAAGCAAAGACACAGCACAGACTGAGCTTATAAACAACATGAACTGTAGCTACAAACAGCAGCCTGGAGTAAAAGGCAACGTTCTTTTTATCAGCTTCATCAGATATTTTATTCATCTCTTGGAGACAGTTAAAACTTCACTCAGCAGGCTTTGAATAATAATCAGCTTTGGAAAAAAAATATACATGTAAAAAGTACATAAATCTATTTTAATTAGTATGTAAATAAGCTAATGTAAACACACAATTAGCATCAAGATAAGATATAAATTCCTCTTTCGCAGCAGCACCGCTGGAGACTTTGTGGATCAGGGACTTCACTTCTTGTCGTCTCGCTTTGTTTACACACACATCATGCAGTATTAAACATCAATGCGGTTTTATTCGCCCTGAAGCAAAACAACTCAACTCAAAGCAAGTCAAAGATGCTGGTGCCAGACTCTACACATCATTATTGTCTTTTATATTTTTAGGAAGACATCATATTGCACTATTGAGTAATCTCTCACTTGTAACAGCATAATACACATATGTTACTTCTTGCCGATGAGCCCGTGTATCTAAATGAACTAGCTGCAGTCCCACATACAGTACAAGATAAATACATATCATGGTAGAATTTACATACTGAAATGAACTGTACATCATTAGATGGCTGTTTTTCTGAGGTTATCTTGATAAGTAGCTTGACTGAGGCTCAAGTATCCAAAGTGAAGGCTACTCTCGCCTGTGATCATTTATTTGTATCTCAATGGACATCTTTTTACAATAATATATTTAATGCTTTATCATAATCTTTACTCCCCTGCCAGTCTTCATGAATCAGTCATTCCTGAAAGGACAAGCTACATTAAGTATAAAATAGCACACAGTGCTTCTTCTTGAAAATAAATGCAATACTTTTGATCAGTCTACACCAACACACATACCCACATGCTGACACACTTAAAACAAAACCAAAAGCCTACATCCATGCTAGCTGCTTTGTGGGGCTGTGCTTAGCAGCACTTAATTGGTTAAACTAATTGTTAGCATGGTAACATTCCCACAATGGCAGCGCTTAATTTTTAGTAGGTAAAATTCTTACCATAGTAACATCTAGTAATTTACACTAATCTCAAAGAAGAGATGATGTTGATGGGATTTCTGTTAGTGTTTTCTCATGAACAAATTGAAACCCGATGATGGTGCTAAATAAAAAGTTCATTTATCACAAAGTTATTATTATTCATCTTGCGGGGAACATGTTACTTGATGGAAATCTGACATTTCTTGAAGCTGTTCATTCAAAGTCATATTGTGACAGTGGACCAACTGCTGGAGGATCAGTAAAGCTATAAACCAGCATCTCCAAGCTATTTGTGCTGATTCCTATGTTTTACATATTATGATAAAATTAAAAAAAAAACATCTGTTCCTTACCAGGTTTTAAAATGATATAAATACAACCTCACAACAACACATGACATATTACACTGTGACTTTTTTTTATTTAAACACATTGCTTTCACATTGCTTCATTTGACTGAGATGAGCTCTCTTAATAATGTCAATTGGGTTAAAGTCTAGACTTGGACTGAATCATTGCAACACCTGCATTCTTTTCTTTTTCAGCCATTCTGTTGCAACGAGCTGTAGTGGGAATCAGATTTGAACAAGCTTTAGATGTCCACCAGACAGCCTGTCCAACATTTGAATCTAAAATATTTTTGATATACAGAAGAGTTCATTGTCAAGCTCATGCAAGGAGCTACAAGCTCCTCCACTGTATTAGCATGAAGTGTTCCTCTTTGGTGTCATGTATCCAAAGGACATTGTTCCGGAAGTCTTTGTTCAGATCCAGCTTTGCAAGCCTAAGCCATGCAAATTAATTTTAGAGAGAAGAGTGTTTCTCCTGGAAACCTTTCTAAATAAGTCATATTTGTTCAGCCTTTGTCTAATTTTGCTCTCCTGAACTTTAACATATAACCTGCTAACTGATGGCTGTAGTGTCCACGGTGTAACTCTTTGGTTTTCTGTAGTTTCTCTGAGTTTGGAGTAGATTTGCTGGGATCTCCAATCCTGAAAAGACTGGACGCAGTCTTTAATGCTTTCTGCTTGTGAAAAATCTAGTAGTGTGGTGGACTTGAAATAGTTTGATAATGGCCTTATAATGCTTTCTACATTGATTGGCAGCAGCAATTACTTCTTTAAGATCATTGCTGATGTCTTTCCTTCTTGGCATTGCATTAACACATACCTGAATGCTTCAGACCATCAAACTACCAAAGCATCTGCTGCTCACACTCACTGATGATCCATTAATCATGTACATTTGATTAGCAGCGCCTGGATCTGAATTCTCTAAATTCTATGCAAGCAGTGTGTTTTTTACACAGTCTGCATTAAGGATTCGTTTCTGTTAATAAACGATAACACTGCAAAGTATCTCATGTATTTCTGTTGATCTGAGGTTGTATTTTGTTTATTTTAAGACCTGCTAAAGATAAAACTTTCCATTATATCCTGACATGTGAAAGAGTGTGTACTTTCTTTTTCACATGAATGCACTGCCAAAGACTAAATGAGAGCATATGGCACTGAAGTTCTACTGGGAGTTGAGAAACAGCAAACAGAATGACAGAACTGGGAATCAGAGGGTGAATGGACACTTTGTCAGGCTACCTTTCTGTGAACTGACAAATTGTATTCCCCTAAAAAAGAGTCATTACGCCCATCACTAGTCTGTAATCCCACACATCAACAATATTTCTCCAAGAACCTTAGCCTATGTATTTTGCACATTTCCCCTGAGGATCTTTAACACCACCCTTTTCTATACCTCCTACACAAAGTGACAATATTGTTATAATTACCAACAATATCATAAGCTACATTGTTAAGACTTGTTACATATGATACTATACAGCAGCTCATGCTGTACAGACAATATGATCGTCCACTTCATACCCAGATGTAGACAGATTGTGAAAACATGTATTGATACTGGACATCAGTGATTTTGGGGGGGAAGAAAACGGCTTCATGGCAATCCCCATCCACTTGTTTGTGTGGGTAAACATTGACAAGCATGTACACTACAATTCATCTCCTGTACAGTTCATTTACACTCTGTTGCACGCTCTTTTTTTTCTTTATACATTGTCTAATGAGCTCCTTTATCTGCTTATTGGCAGTGCTGAGTCATTTTAAAGTCGGTCAGTCCATCAGCCCCAGGCTGGATATCCATTCCACCGGGATGAAACATGAAGGCATCAAAAAGCACAGGAGGCTTAACACAAGCACAACTGAACTCAACTGCTGTGGTAAAAATCTCAATCAACTAGTTAATAAAATGTTATGTTGAAATTAAACTACTTACTGGAATGAAGCCAACATGTAATCGTTTCTGCAATGACTGTCCAGTGAGTAGTTTAACTCGACATGGCTCTGGTAAAAGTGCACAAGGCTATTTTCATGCAAGGGCTCTCTGCAGAGCAGTTTGCTTCTAGCCCACTGTGTTAAAGAATAATCAAAACCTACACTCTCATGGTTTATTAAGAGACATGTATGTGTTTATAAAGAAAAAGACTGAAGACGGTAAAAGATGAAGACCAACACTATGGTAACAAGAAATAAAAAATGAAAATGAACCATGGTCAAGACAAACTTTTCTGAAAGGCCTTGTCTTTTGTTGGAAGATGTGTGGGCATTGTTGCTGTCTGTTGGTAATCAGCACGCTCGCTGCATCATATAATCTTAACAGCCTCCACATATACACACACATACATATTAGTCATACAGTGTTTCATTTCCCAAAGGAGAAATAGTTTTTATGTACTGTATTGTATTGTACTGTAGTGTGATATTGTGAATAAGTAGTTAGATATATGTGATAGATGATAGATGGATATTTTGTGATCAAACATAATGTTTTTTTTTTCATCTAAAAGGATCTACAACTTATTCTTTATCTTACAAAATGAAAGATTCTTTATTCTGCATCAACATATTGCGGTATATATCAGTTAAAGTCAATAGACAGTTCTTTAAATCCTTGCTTTTGTGTGGGTTTAGGTATTGAACTTTGTGTGGCTGGCCCTCTTGCACACATCTATACTCACATATAAATATGCATTTGCCAATAACATCCACGCTGTTTCATGCGTGGAATAGGTGTAGAGATAAAAGACTGATGTCTTTCGATTTCTTCTTCTTCTGAACCAAACATGTCAGACTGACTCTGTGGCTTCTTGAAGGTACTGCTCCTTGATGTTTGATATTTTCTTAATGATCTCTGCTAAGCTGGAATAGATGGCACAGCCTTCAAGGGCCTGAGGTTTGCTTGTTTTCTAAATGAGCTGAGGCGTAGGTCGACTCCAACTCCAAGTCTACCAGAATCTGCTTGCATGCAGGGATGCCTGGCCACAATCTACAGGTGTGTATTTGTGTATATGCACGTGTGCACTCCCCCTCGCTGATATGTGTTTTTTCGAGTGCAGTAAATGACATGGCTGTGTGCATTTCTATGTGCAAGTATGTGAATATGCAGGAAGCGAGAGAAAGAAAGTGAGAAACAGAGTGTGTTTGAGCGTGACCTACAGCTGTGATGTGGATCACTTGTATCCACTGTCGTGAATGAGAAGAATAAATAATTTAAGGTGCTCTCTGTTAGCCTTTTGATATTGAAGACAAGTGTATGTGAACGGAGCAGAGAACCAAGCAGTCCCACAGCTGGCCTAATTTGCCAGGATTCAAAGCAGCTTGACCTAAACCACCTGAGATGAATGCAGTCATTTAGCAAGAACAGACAGCTACGAGTCTCCCAGTAAGGTGGCCGTTTCCTTCCTTTCAGATTTCAGAGATGTTGCATAAAACCTAAGATTGCAATGTCAGTGCGTAAACAGACAGGCAAAGTGACCTCTCCTTGAAAAAGTCCCGCACTGAAATTTAGTCTAAGGAAGTGAAAGTCTGGAGAATCAGCTACAATGCAGAGATGGTGTGACTCATAGTAGCAGATGTGATGGAATGAGAGAAAATGTGAATGGAAAAAAATTAGAGCAAAAACAATCAATGAGTATTTTAGTTTGATAGCTCTTGGAGAGTGTAGGATATTTCTTCACAGAAACACTGGTTGCTGTGTCTAACGATTAGAGTATGTGTGGGTTCTGTTGCACTTGTGTTTATTCTGTTTTGTATCCAGGGTGTGTTTTTAAGCCAGCTCTTCTTCTGGAGGTGATACATTGTCGGCCCCAGCAGACAGAGCATGAATGTTGTGAATCACCTCCTCGCCTTTTTCTTTCCACTCGTCCTAGAACCTGGTGCTCTCATGTTTCAGCATGCGGATGTTGGTAAGTGTGCCGCTGCCCCTGTGGTGGTATCCGTAAGCCTGGTGCTGCCCCTCCAGTCACCGAGCGCTGCTGCCCGACGACATGGTGCTGCTGGGACTGGAGCCGCCCGAGCCCCGGTCTTCAAACACGCTGATCTCAAGCTGAAAATTTGATGAATGTCAAGGATCACTGTGCGTTGTCGACAAATTCCATGAGAATTTAAAGCAATACAGTTTTAGAAACCTCAGTAAGGTATTTCAACTATTTGGGCAAGCCTAATCTGACCTTACTGTTCTTCAGTGTAACCAGTGGTTTGTTCTAAATCCTCTGTATTTCCATTCATGAAGGGTTCTCTTGTTTGCAGACTCCTCCAGGGTCTCCTTGACTTGATTATATGCAAAGAAATTGTTTTTCTTAATTGTGGAAAGAACTCTGCAATCTTATAATTTAGTAGCCTTCTGTGGCCTTCTCCTGTTACTGTGCTGGCCAGTGGATTCCTACTTTTAAAGAAGAAATTTAGCTTTCTCTCTTTTTCATCTAAATAAGAGCTTCCTTCTCTTGCATAAACTTGCAGCTCTTTGCACATCAGCGAGTTCCAGCGAATGGCTACCAAACGCAAGTTCAACACCAGATTTTTTATCTGCTTAGATTGTCATAAAATAACAAGGGAACATCTGGCTGTCGAACTGCTTGTCAGGAAATAGTGAAATTCCTTTTGAGCCACGGAGAATGGGAGACAATGTTTAAAAATTGCTTTTAATTCCTCAATGATTAAAAAATAATTTTGGATTAATGCTTTTTAGTTAAAGCAGAAACTCTGTTCCCTGATCACATCTCGTTGGTTTACTTAAAATCCACTGTGGTGGCGTAGCGACAAAAAGCGTGTCACTGTCCAGAAATGTATGAATCAAAGTTATCTGAACTCTCTGCTTACATTCATAAACCTTGGCAATGGTCTTACTGGACAGCGCTACTCTACTATCCTCATATGTTGATTTTACTGTTAATAAAATGTTCACGAGGCTAAACTTAATTACTTGTGAAGGCTTCTACTATTCTATTAAAAAGGTCTGAGAGAGTCGAGCCTATGGGCTCTGCTCTTTAACGTAGTCAGTGGATTTTAATGGTGGCCTGTCTCTGGCACATGTCTATATTATGTTTACTTGTGTTTGTAGCTACATGAAGGTGAGGAAGCTGAGCCCCCAATAGGAGGACAGCTTCTGAACCATATGAACTCACATCAGAGTCTCTTGAAAAATTCCTTCTGCATCAAGGAAACCTGAGCTTATTAAAAAAACAACATAACAATAGTCTGCCATGAATTTCTTCCTTCTGGGTTTCTCCTTCCAGAATTCCTCTTGTCTGCGTCTCCCCCTTTGTTTGTTTATGTATTACTTTCTTTGTAGGCCTCTTCTTTTTTTATTGATAATAACTTTCTCTGTATGTCTCTGGTTTCTTTGCTTCCATTGTTTTCTCTCCTTTGAGACTGTCTGCTTCATTTATTAATATCACCTTTTAATTTCAACCATTCGTTCTCTGCATAACCACTCAGTTTTTTAAGAGTTGGTAATGGGTTGACCTGCAGCCCGTTTTTTTTCTTTGGGCCAGTGTGAGCCAGGACTGTGTGATGGTCTATTGGACACATTCACTCTCTCCATGTGTCTGTGCTGGTATCAGTCCAGCTGTCAATAGGAGATATAGTGCTGTCCACTCCTGAAAATGTAGCAATTCATCTATAAAAGAACAGCCACATGAAAACTTGGAAATCATTAAAAAGGCCTTGATATAAAACCTTACTTCCGATTGACCACATTAATATTATTTATTTTTTATTTTTTGCATATTTCCATATCAAAGCACAGAACTTTCTGTTTTTTTCAGAGCTTTTTTAAGATTTACTCACGATAAAAAATAGTTGGCCAGTGAACAGCTACTCTGCAGCAGCTGGACTTTAAGTGTCTTGTTCATGGGCATCCTGATGGTAATTTATGAAGAATTTTTTTTTCATCCATTTGCTGTATCAAATCCAGATGTTTCCACCAGTTTCAATAATTCTAACCAATGTCTTTCCACGCCATCTTTAAACTGTCTTATAAATGTTGAGCTGTCCTGTCTGGGCCTTTATCCACTATCTATTTGTTGCACAGAGATTACAGTAACATATGGGAGGAGGATACAACCCTCATTCCTCTCTCTATGGGGTCTGTGAGCAGCAGACCTCGAGGAGCGTAGATCTTCTCATTCTGCTCCTGGATGAAACCTGATATCTTCCTCAGCACCTGGAATAAAACAAGGGGGGCAGAGAGGTATTAGAACAAGTACCTCTGGAGGTAATCCAGATTTGATTAGAAATGTTGGAGGTAAGATGAAAACCCAAGCAGGACAATCAGGCTCCCATAAAAAAATAATAAGAGAGAACTGAGATTCAGTACCTGCCGACTACTTTTTCAGGATGCGTTCTGTGTTACACACAGTATCTAAAAGAGGTTAAATTGGCCCAAGTTACTTTAACCTCTGGAAAATATGAAAAATGAAAGAAACTAATTTGCAGTCCTTCTGCGCATACTTAGCATGCGGCATATGATACCAGCTCTGTCAAATCATTGCCCGGCTTTATTTTTCCTGCGCATTAAAATCCAAACTTAAAGTAATTCCATTATGCTCCAAGTATAGCAGCTATTTTTTCTGCATACTTCCAAGCCACTCTTGTCAAGCAGGGCTGCATGAATTGAATTACTAAAAATGATGAGTATGAGCTTTTCTCCTTTTGAACTTTTCCATTTGGAAGCTTGAGTTCCTAATTCAAAAGATGGCTCTCTTTAAGGCTAAATGTCATGCCTTGGTTAACTGTCAAGGCTCTAAAATATGAAGTGGACAGTTTATTTAGATTGCACTGGCAGTGGACGTTTTTCTCGGTTTTGCAAGTGAGCATTGCAGCAACTGTGCGAAAACCACAGAGCAGCAGTGGAGTGAATCTGTGCGGTTCAGGCCATGCTTTGGCACACAGATTCAAACAAGCATGTCTGTATACATTCTCTCATTCATTGCAACTGCACACAAACCGTTTTATCTGGAGATTTAAATAGTGTCTACGAAACCTAAGAACTGAATGTTGTTCCAGCGATGCTGCTGATAGCAACCAAATGTCTGCAGACTGATGGCCAGTAATGCCAAACAGGCAGCTATTAGCTAAAGTGGGTTTATTAAAACGGCTTATTCAGCCTTAGCTATGCCTCCATGGGAACAAATCATGCTGATGTACCACGGCTCGCCTAAACTCTGCCAGTGTCATGTCGGCCAGCACCGTGTTCCTCTGTGCCTCATTTGCACCCACAGAGCTGCTGCCGCTACACATGTTAACCAATATGTACAACTCTATTAAAGAGAGCTTATTTAAATTCTTTATGATTTTCTAGAGATGCTGTACATTTCCTCAGGTCTGAGGAGGAGACAGGAGAAGCATTTGCTTGCTGTGACTTCTTCCAACTACTACCTGCCCTGTTTTAACAAGGGCATTGCACAGATTTTATAATATTTGGCAGGGTGCAGACTCTCTCATGTCCAGCGCCGCTGATTCATACATTTGCATTCCTAAGTACAGCTCTGCTGCGTAATGACTTCAAAGTTTCCGAGCTGCAGTAAGTGTGAAAATGGTTCTATTGAACATGACAAATTCACATCCTTTTTTGTGAGTTAGCTAAAGGTCATTGCAGCACACAGCCTAGAGTGATTAAAACAACACTAAGCAGTTCACTGAGCACTGTGCTCCTCTAGTATGTCAAAGGCCTCGTACAGCTGCAGGCCCAGCTGCTTATACAGTGACCCTTGTTAGTGGAGACTAAACAACAGAAGAAATATTTTTTGTCTCCCATTGGAAAAAGATACTTTTGCAATAAAATGTCTGGAAAACATTAGGACATTGCGTTTCTCAGTGAAAAGACATTGAACTGAAGCCATCGAAATTCAGCGGTTTTGCCCCGCTGTTCTTTAAATCAGTGAGATCCATGTGAAATAGCGCTGAGCACAAAGCAATCAATATTTGACTTATAAGATATCCACACATTTCTTAACGCAACACAAACCATTTCCTTTGCTACAAACTCCAAGAGAATCAAGCATCGCGGTAAAGTGGCAGAGAGACACACAGAGGAGCCCTGACTAATCAGTTTACTGTGGTTCAGGGAAAAGGCCAATCCTTTCACTTGCTAGCGAGCTCTCGGGGCAGCTCAATCCTCTTCGGTGTAACAGTATGACAGTCAAGTATCCAAGCTGTGCCTGTGTTGTACTGGCATGTGTGTGTGACAGCCCTTCTGGGAAAAGCTTTGTGTTTGTGACAGCATACGCACAATCCCCTGCTTATGCTACCAAATGCAATATAAAGGATTTTATGCGTGTGTACACGTGTCCTTTAGAAACCCATACTGTATGTTCAGCTACATTCTTGTCAATAATACGAGAAGAAAAGTAGAAGATGGAGGGCACAAAGTGTGCGTGAGGGAAGTCTTGTGAATGTTTTTAAGCACATGTATCTGTTCTGACATGCTGGGAGCAATCAGTGTCCTTTGATGGTGTGAGATGTAAGCATCAAGGGACTCCAGTGAATCTGCACCCTGATCTGCGAGCGCTGTGTTGTGGGACTCGGACGCACATGAACATGCAGCATCAACTTGGGTGGGTACACTTTATCATCATCAGTCATAATGTTGTTCAGCCAAGATGGCTGAGTTAAGCAAGCAAATAAACAACTCTCCTGAGAAACTGATAGAATCTCAGGATCTTAATGGGGCAGCACCCAGCTGACAGGGAGATGAAAAGAGCCTCAGACTAGGCAATTTCTGCATGGCTTCAACTCAGCAATAAGTCCTTTTGTACTTCTTGGTCAAGCTCCTAGTACCTCTGTAGTCCTTTGATGAAGAAATGTTTACAAAATGCAACAAGACAAGGGAGATGACAGAGATCAGAACAGAGAGGAATGCTGAAAACTTCATGCAGCTCCAGTTCTATCTAAAACGGCGGCAGGTACACACAAAATCACAAGAGGATTAATCACGCTCGCTGTGTCTGCCTATGCGATTGTGTTATGTGTGCGTGTGTTCCTGTTCCATTTCAGTGACTAACAAGCAGCTACACAGCCATGCGGAGCTTTAACCACCTGCCCTTTGTCAAGATGGGCATCTTGGTTGCACTTTAGGTAAGCGTCAGCTGGCGTGCCATGCCTTATCCAGCGGCACACTTGTGTGGCCTTTAGAGTGAGTTTTAAACTCTGGTGGACAGACAGAGAGAGAGATTGCATCTCCTAGAACTGTGTGTTCTCTTCTTAAAGAGCCGGATGAGGCTTAATGTTTTTTTGAGTGGGAAAGAGTTGAATTCAATAGAAAATAACACTTCTGTAAGTGGAGTTCATCACTGCGCATTAAAAGGTTCACCTTCATCTCACATTCTGAGATTCTGGGCTCTGTCCACTGAGGCATTTGTGTGCATCTTTTGCTGTTTTTTTTTCCAGGTTCCTCAGTCTCCTACCAAGGCATGTGGGATACGTGCAGCATGAATAATGTGCTATCACTTGTGAACTGTGTTTGGGTTTGCATGGCGTTTTCGCTATGCCTGTGCAATACCCAGAGAAGAGAGTGCAATACAGGTTGTCTTGTGCTGCAATTTAAAGACACATTCTAGTTCAAGATGTGGTTTCAGGTTTGAAAAGGGAGACAGTATAGAAGATGCTCACTGAACTCCATACAAAACATAAAAAAAGCTCATAAAGTGAGCCTGAGGAATAGATGGTGGCTGAATCGAAGTGTGCAGTAAACTGAAAGAATAGTTGTATTTACAGCAAAAGTCTGTTGTTTTACCTACAGCAGATCTTAAAGACGGTTAATGGAATAATAATTGTATTTTTATATTTAAAAGGCTAATTTTAACTCATTTTAAAGCTACAACCTCTATAAAAAGCAGCAAACTGAAACAAAAACATGACAAGTTAAAAAAAAGTTGTAATTATACAGTATTTCCACCCAAAATGTAATATTTTGTGTACACAGACTTCTTACCTTTTCATATCGCGTTTCCATGCAGAGGAAGATGATATAAGCTGTTGCACAAGCCAGACATCCTTCCAGGTACGACTGACCTCCAATTTTTTCAGCCTCAGCATAATAAGAGTTAAGGGTCTTCACTGTCTCCTCAAGTAAAGTTCGTTCAATCTACTTATAAACAAAAACAAACAAGACCAACAGCGGTTGTAAGAATGGCACAAGTGAAATATGTTCTGTTAGCCTGCCAAATATGCTGCCTGTATTCTACTCAACCCAAAATACAATTTTTTCAAGGAATTAAAACAACAACAACTTTGATTACAGAATATGGAAAACCTGATGAACAATTACTTACAACTACGACAGCAATCTATTTTTTCCATCTGACAGAGAACATTTGCAGTAAATCGATGACAACTGATGTTTTCTTGCTCTGCTCTTTGTGTGGATTGTCTGCTTCATATGCAAATTGCTAGACAAATATGCAATAATACTCCTACATAACACCATTCACTAATTAAAGCAAGGTAAAGAAAGTAAAATTGCTCTTTAAATAAATAGCACATTCTCTCACACAGTCTTTAACTAAAGGCATCTACTTTTGCTTTAACTGTTCACACATGCATACATTCAGGAGATGTTAGATGGGGAGAAACATATATATTACTTATACAACAGACATTTGCATCCATTTGTGGATGATGCCCTTGTAATTATTATGCATAATGTGTGCATTTCAAATATTAGCTTTTTGCTTTTGAGGACCAGCATTACAGGAATTAGACGTTTCCTGGTTTAAGAAGCATCCCATATGCACAAGTGTTGTTTTAAGTGTATCTGCATCTATCTGTGAGTTTAGCTTAATAGACAAGTCTACAGTACGGGCCATCAATCTTTCTGTATCAGTCAAATTAGAGTTATATGAAGTGGGGGGTTATATTGCCTTTGTCTAGGTATTTGAGTTTGTTTGGACTCACCCTGTTGTCAAGCTCTGAGGGAAACTTGGCCTGGAATCGGCACACAGTTCCTTCACTGTAGTCTCTCTGTATAAACACCTTGGTGACCAGCGCTGGACTGTGCCGGAGCTCCTGAAGGTTGTGGAACTAAGAAGATACAAAACAGAAGAAAAAAACAGAAAAATTAATTTTGTGGTCAAGAATACATTTCAATTCATGCAGCACTCCATGGCTATAATGATATATATATATATATATATATATATATATATATATATATATATATATATATAGAGAGAGAGAGAGAGAGAGAGAGAGAGAAGAGAGAGAGAGAGCTATAACCCAGACTGGTTTGTTTGGAAAGGTTGCCAAGAAGAGGACTCATCCCTCTAAAACGAACATGGCTGTGCAGCTTAGGTTTGCCAAATTGCATCTGAACGAACCACAAGACATCTGGAACAATGTCCTTTGGAGGTTAGATGACAGCAAAAGCACAAACAGCGTATCTGCACAAACATCTCATACCAACTGTAAAGCACGGTGGTGTAGGGTTGATGATTTGAGCTTGATTTGTAGCAACAGGATCTCCTCCTCTGTCCTCTGATCTCCTTGTTTACCAAAGCATTAGTTAAATGTGAGGCCATCTGTCTGATAGCTAAAGCTTGGCCCAAATTGGGTCGTGCAACAGAAAAGTAATCCCAAGCACAGCAGCAATGGCTGAAACAGAAACGAATCAAGATGTTGCAATGGTCCAGATGAAATCCAGACCACAATCTGAATTAAATGCTGTAGTGGGACCTTATGAGAGCTGTGTATAAGTGAATACATGCAAACCTCAGTGAAATGAAGCAACACTGTGAGCCAGAATGCCTCTCCTATGATGTGAGAAACTGATAAAGTCACACAAAAGAAAAAGACAAAATACTTCAAGTTCTTGCTGCTAAAGGTGGCGTTACAAGCTGTTGAATCATGGAATGTTCTTAGTTTTTCACAGGACTGCAGAAATGAAAGTGTAAAAAGGCTTTTGCTGCACAATAAAATTTAAGTTTAAGTTTGAAACTCAAGAACTGATGCGATGTTAATGCACCAACATCTTTGACTTAAAGTAGCTGGCACTCTCATTGCTGTCTTCCAACATCAAAATTGATGTTGGAACATTAAAAGACTGGTCTTTACAGCACTTTGTTGGTGAACAGTGTGTTTTACACCCAGTCATTTACATTAAAAGCATACAGCAACAAGCAAGTGGGGCACTGTAAACTTATCCCCTGCTGATCTAAATTACTGTCCTCAAGAGGACGGTAATAAGGGATACGGTAAAAGTATGCAGGAAGAGGAGAAGGCAGGGAGAAGGAGAGAAAATAAGGTGGGAAATATGAGGTTGTGTTCACTTCAGACAGAACCTGAAATCATTTTATAAAAACACTATGGTTCACATGATAAGCTAAACATTTGTGCAGCTGTTAAGTTTTTTCTTTTTTTAAAGGCTTGGCCAGTTACAGCAGGGTCACTGTGACCTATATATTATCCAAGTACATGCTTGTACATGCAAGAGGCAGAGAAAGACTTTCCAAAAATTTGGGATACAGAATTCAATTTGCAGATCATTTCAACCTTGCAGTTATTTGTAAATAGTACACTGAAAAAAAGGGACTGGCCATCTCTTGGATTTATGTAAGCATCTTGCATGTATTTAACACAATTGCCTCATGTTTTAAAGATAAATGTAACTATATAGTGTAAAAACTACATGATATGCAGAAAGGGTGTATTAAATTGTTTATATCATGTTCAGGTGAAGTAAGTCAATAAGATAGCAACGTTAAATCTCGTGAAACCACGCGTGATTTCATCTCGCGGGCTTTGGATCGTGGTTTAAAAAATGCATCCATCTCAGTCAAGTCGAGCAGCCAACTCTACGTTTTTTGGTATGTCTTGATTTTTTGAATTAATATTTACCATATTTCAGCCAACTGTAGTTAAACGTCTAAAGTGCCGCCATGTAACATGCTAAAAAAGAGCCGTTAGCTTATTTGCTGTTTTATCTGTTATCAAAGAATTGGCGCTTTTTCATTTGAATTTGTCTTTGGCACAAGAGCCGTAATATCACATTAAACCTAATTACGAGGCACTCATAACATAATTTGGTTTTCTGTGTGAATAGATTTGTCAACTGACTCTTCAGTTACATTGTGTATTTACTGCACCGTGGTGTTAGTGAGATTTTGGACATTGAACAGCTTTAGCTAATATCATCAGCGGTATTATGCTAGCTTACATCCCTACCCCTCCTGCCCTCACCTGCTGTCCTTTTGTTTTTGTTTTTGTTGATGCACATTGAGAGACCACATCTATTCTGCATTTCACCAGGAGTCAGCTGATGGATTGTGGGTTCAAGGTGTTATGGTAAGAAAGTATATTCTATTTTCGCTTAAGGTTTCTGTAACTTAATTATAATAGGTTTTTTATAATTATTAGGTGCATGCATACTCAAATAGACCACCCTATTAATACAACTGAGAAATCCAAAATCTGCCATAGGTTTGACTTATACCTGTATGTATTGTCAGAAAGGTGATTACTGGACTCACATTAATGCACACTTGAACTAAAATGAGGTTGTAACTTGTGGGTTCTTGGGTTGCAAATCAGAAATAAACATCTTTGGATTTTTTTAATCCCATAAGATCTGGAAACACAGTTTTTATTCAACAAAACATTACTGATTATTAACCAAGCACAGTGCCTGCTGTTATTTCAAAATAATTTTATGTCATTTCAGATGAAATGCAGCATTCCAGTGCATCCCAACCATGCCTTTACAGGTTTCTGACGGAGCTGAGTTTCTCTCTGACAGTCTGCTGAAAGTGTTTGCAAAGTGATCGGGGGAACAGGGCACAAAGCTAAAGGATGTAGCTGCCATGATGACAGTAAGAACTTTAAAATTCTTTAACTACAAAGTGTATATGTATTGCATTAGGTCAGTAAAAGATTTTTATGCTGCATCCATTGAAACAGTCAACTATTACCTGTGAGTACTGATTCCACCGAAAGGATGCCATAATTTCCGTCATGCATTTACTGGCCCACTGAGAAAAATTGATCTTTTTAAAAAAATAAATGTTCTGGAAACTATATATCCATAAAGTTGATGTCAAACAGGAACTTTTGATATTGCTTTGTAGATGCTGGTGTTGCATGTTGACTGGTTTAAGTTTTGGTCTGGGATCATTTTCTTCTGTGCTACTGAAAAGTTCACAAATCTCTGTTTTCTTTGTTATAATACTTTAGGATGACATTAATGCTCAAAGGGAGTCTCATCAAAGTGCTCCGCATCTGTGTGAAAGACAATTGCAACATCTTGGTGCAGGAGTTCATGGTGAGTGTTTTATGAGTAGATTGTGGCTTTGCAACATTTTAAAATGCATTTAGTTATCCACTTGATCCTCATTGGACCAGTTAGGACCAGTAGTCCTCTTTAATAATTTGAAGTTCACATGAGGCCTGGTAGTGAACTCAGCCGCCGGCCCTTGAGGCCCCACCCCTGTATTAGGGGTCACATCAGTGTGAAAAAACTTTAAATTTGTCATTCTAGTGAACAAAGGAAAATCCCACCAATATTTACATTAGCTTTTGTTTGAAAAAAAAAAAGACCAACAGCTAACCAAATTGTGGGGCTGAAAGTCTAAATTCTAACATCTTCTGAGTGACAAAACCTGGATTTCTGATGGGCCGGTGTCTTTCTAAGAAAAACTAATGTAAAGCATTTGAAATTATGTTTTTCACCCTCTCTTAGAAACTCTGTTAGACCATGAATGGCAGCATGGCAGGCCACTCTTTGGCTATAGCTATTTACTATGTTGCTTGCATTGGTTTAAATTACTCTAACATTAGAACTGGTAGATTCAAAAGAGATGAGTTTAAAAAGGAATCTTAAAGAAATGTTTTGTGTTTAACCAGGACTTGACTGAGGCCACTGCACAGATTGAGAAAACCACAATGAACATCTGTCTCCAGAGGATGCACCAGGCAATGACTTTTCTGACGTTGGCATCATCATCGAGGGTATAGTAGTTCTTCAAGATCTGGATAACGTGACCTTTGCAGTAGCCATGCTGTTTGGACCTTTTTTTATTCCTTCAATATGAGTTACCCATCACAACTCTGCTACACTTTTGAGGTGATTCAAAGGGTGGTAATGGAGTTGGAAGCAACTCAGCTCTCAAGAAAAGCTCACAACTAAGACAAAACTGCTCCTGCAACGAAGCTCACTGTTATGCATGTGAGGTGACCAGCTCTAGGTGAGAAGACATTTAAATCTCACACTTGTTCTGCTGCATTTTTGAAGCTCAATTCCAGGAACAGATCGCAGGGTTCATTTTTATATACACTGCAACTGCCATGAGGACGAGCCGTTTTTTTGTTGTTGTTGTTGTTTGTTTTTCCTTTTGCTCTGTACAAGTTCTCTGTCTGTTTGGCAGCATTTTTAAATTTCTCTTTGTATTTTTTCTTTCTTTTACTAGTGAAGAGATGTAGCATGAACAGTTATGCAGTCTAAATATCCCATATGGGCCGTGTGAAATGGTATTTTCAGTTTCATTCAGTTGAAGTAAGGAATGTTGAATATTTCTAAGCTTGCTGTTTTGAACCAAGATGTCACAGTATGATCAGTGCCGTAATTTTTGACAGTCACTCACCGTATCAATGTTATTTTTGCATCTCTTGAATAAAGGTTTTGACCTGCAAGTGCTAATTTCTTTAGTTATTGGGGTAAAATGGGTAATGTTAATAGGAAGGTGTTTGCCAATTCAGTAACCTAATTTAATGTTAATGGAAACTAACATTACCTCAAATTGTTTAGTTATAATTGTTGTTTAACTGAATCTTGACGTCAGAGGCCTTAAATAGAATGTTTTGTATTGTTCTTTCCCAACATTTTTCAAAAGAAAGAGTCTAATTTCTTTGCTGTGATTGATTCCAGAGAACACGGAAGAACTGACATTATTTAACTGTTGGTTTATATAGATTCAGTAGTGGAGTAATGTCAGTTTAATTCTTTACCTACTGTCAATGCAGTGAAATTAGACATTTTGTTTTGAAAGGTTACTGGTGGATGCCAGCAACCATCTTGGAAGAGAACAATATAATCTGTTATAAGGCCTCCATTTGAAAATTGTGTATTTGATACTAGAATATAATAGCAAAATGTAATTTGAAGATAACATGTAGTATTTAAGTGACCAAGTAGTATTGGGTAAAAGTTATTGAATGGTGTTGGGATAAAGTGAGAAAATTGTGAAGGATTAAAATATTTCAAGAGCTCAAATTACTTCATCAAAACATGTTTAAGTCACATTTTATCAACACAAATTGCACAGGTTTATTGAACATGAATAAATTGTGTTAATTTAACTCAATTGTTTAAGTTGCTGCCAAAGCAAAACATCTGTGTGCAACAAATGTCCACCATTGAATTAAGTAAATCCAACAACATATTTTTTTCAGTGTAGAAAGAGAACATATTTAATGAAACAGGGTTTTAAAAAGTCTAAAAAATTAACAAAAGTTTAAATGGAGGCCACAAAAGACTGAAAAGATATGTCATGCTAAAAATCTTTGCCAGAAATGAAAGGCAGCAGATGGAAATAGTTAGATTAGTTACAATTTAACAATAGCACTTTTTAGCATGAAACTGCAAGAAAGAATTCATGGATTTCATTATCTGTGGTCAGTAATGTGGTGAATTATAAATCAAGCAAAATGTCACAGACAATACTGAGTAGCTGGAACTACACCTAATTAAAACAGTCATTTTTAATTACATGCTGGTGTTGTAATTACGTGGCTCATGAACACGTCTTAGAACCATGTCAGTGCATCCACAAAGTCAAGTAAAAACACATGTAACCAAGAACAGGAAATATATGAACAATATCCAGGAAACACTACTGTCTTGCCTAAGCCTCTGATAATTTAAAATAAATGAAGGTGAATCCTCAGAGTTAAGAAGGAAAGGGCCCTCCAGCCTGTTATCAGTGCAGACTTCAAAAAGCCTCCCTTAATGATGGCATAGTGCATTAGTTCACATGGCCAGGATAACTTGCACATCTGTACACACTATGAATGCTAAATAATATATTGAGATTTTGGAGCAACAGATGCTGCCTTGTGGACATGTTCAGTCAGCAGGGAAAAAGCACATTCTACTGATATTATATCAGGATGTTTCCACATCTGCAGTTTGGATCATTGGATCATAAAAAAATGACGAAGACAAACTGTTGAGGAGCTGAAATACATCAAGCAAGAGAGCTTATCTTATAGACCTTAGTATTTAAGTATAGTATTTACTGATAAATAATCAAGTTTAAATTACTTTAAAAACACTGCATCTTTTTGGCAGTAGCCAGACTTAGTACAGTGCCAGCCTTTCATCTCTATATATGGTGTATCACTCACGAGCAGGAATAGCATCCAAGCTGCTATTTTTGTCTGCTAACAGCCACAGTCATCCATCTCACAGCCAGAGCTTTTAATACACCCCCCTCCCCAAAACACACACACAGTTTTGGGGGTTTTTTTTGCTTTCCCTGTCTCTCGCCACCACGGAGCCCTCACTCTTTCTAGTGTTATCTTCAGGCTATCATGATGAACAACAAGTCCTTCTATTAATAGAAGCAATTTACAGTTTCAGCACAGAGCTGAGCATCATTTATCCAAGTCAGAATCAGCTGGCCACAAGAGAGACTCATTAACATCACGCAGGTCCGTCTTTTATGAACGTGTGCATGTGAATGTGATGCTATACATACATGCACTGCATGCATGTACATACGTTAGATGTCTTTTTAGAATTGAGGACAGTTGGCCCCATCCTGACCAACAGACCTCTGCCTTACATGTCTGTACTACACATAACTTACACTAAAAGAAGAAAGGCGGGTGTCTCCCTCCCTGTGATTTGCCTAAACACGAGGCTTCACAGTATCCCAATCTTGCACTCCATGCAACTAAAGCCAATGAGATTAAAGCTGGAGAAACACTCTCAAATTCAGTCTCATAAGAGGCTACATATTTAACCTTTTAACCTGTCTTCTTGCCAAAGCTCCTTTAGACTGAGTGACATCAATAATCATAATTATGCCATCAAACTGGGAAATCAGACTAATAAAACATTTTTGTCAAACTCATTGCCATATTTCATGATATTTCATGACCTGCATTTACTAGACCAAGTCTGCTGGTGGAGATGAGTATCAGGGGTGATTTTTAATAAAAGGACAGAAGGGAGAGTGAGAGGGGAAATTTAAAAGATGGTAGTGAGATCTGCTTTTATGAATGGTTTCAATTGAGTATCAGTAACGAAATAACAAGAGGCAAAGCTGGAGGTGTCAGAGTTGAAAATGCTAAGATTTTCAGGGTGACCGTTAAGACACCACCAGTAGGCAACGGGTGAAGTGTCTTGCCCAAGGACACAACGACCGAGACTGTCCAAGCCGGGGCTCGAACCGGCAATCTTCCGATTACAAGGCGAACTCCCAACTCTTGAGCCACGATCGCCCACAAAAAAAAAAAATATATATATATACAGAGGAAAGACCACAGAGAAGATTCATGGATGCAGGGAAGGAGGGTTAGTGTGACAGAAGAGGATGCTAGGGGTAGGGTGAGATGAGGGCTGATGACTTACTCACATAAGTTACTGTGTTGACCCCTAAAGACAGCAGCCAAAAAAAAGTAAGAGTACCTGGACCAGTAGGACCCGGGTGGATGGGTCTGACTCGTTATCTATGACAGTTTTATACTCACTCGAGAGTTACTTCCAGTTGATGAAACAGCTATTTTTCATTTATGCTATCGAACACAAAAAAACTTTCTTAGTCTTCTGGTGGTGATATGAAATGCTGAAGTATCTCTGTATATTTATACCTTGAAGACAAACAGGTTTATCTTGGTAGACTGCTTGTGTTTCCTCTATGGGAGCCAAGGGTTCAAATCTGGTCTATTCCTGCATTTAAATATAGTGCAGAAGCAGACACCAATGTTAAAGTGTGATACTGATCACACAGGCCTCTGTTAAGAAGTTCTGCATGGTGCTACGCTGTCTGACTTCTAGTTCCACCCACCCATCTTTAACGTTATGTTTAATATTTTTTTGCCTGCACACTGATTAGATTTCAGAAAAACGTGCCTCACCAGGTAACAAGCGCATAGAAAGGTACTGCATCAAGTAAACAAGGATGAATAAAAACCACATAGATAATCTTTACTGCATGGCAATGACAGACATATCCTAAATTACTAAATAATAAACTGCTGTCCCCATTACAATTTTATTGTGAATAATTTTCTTGAAGGACTTTCATACGATGAACAAAAAAAGAGCATTTTCATACCCTATGAGCATACTCTGCCAATTTGAGTAGACAAAAAAAATGTAATCAAACGCAAAATGCATCAGTGAAATCTGTTGACTGAGAAAAATATAATTTTTTCTCTGTCATATTCTTTCAGTCCTACATGCTGAATCAAACCCACACTTTAATTCCTGCAGTTTGCATCTGTAGATCTGTGAGCCTCATTGCTCTGACGTGTTTCCTAGTTAAGTCACTCCGACTCAGGGAGCACATACAGACGGCACGGGTGAGTGCTGCCAGTGGGCAGGCATTGCAAACGGTACACAGACGATTACAGCACAGTAAATGCACCCAGATTTAGAAACTTCATTCTTGTTTTCTGCAGCCTTTCAGCATGTTTTGTTACACTCAGCTCCCTTTTGAGCCCTTCATAATATAAGTGATTCTCTGCCATTGAGAGCAGAGTTTTTAATGCTTGCTGCCAAGCTGGGTTATCCAGAGGTCTATAAATCAATAATGTTTTGACAGTGTTGACAAAACTGTGAGATTGTCATGACATCTAGGTCGAAGAACAGTAACTGTTGGACCAAAGCTTATAGAAGAAATTATTTTCATGAAAAAGGACGACTTTTTTCTTTTCCTTTTCTCAGTGGGGAGCTAAGTCTGTGCAGGTCTCTGTGGGGATTTCAGTGCTTTTGCACATTATTTCTTAACAGTGTCATACTCAAGCTGGAGCAAACCTACAGTCTGCGAGGAAACTCTGGCAGTAGTGGACTTAATGGATCCAGAGAGTGTCCATCCATGCAGCATAAACAGTCTGCAGAATGAGCTGAGTGTTACTCAACACTTAATGCAGTCGTTTGCTGACTTGGCAAACAATAAATGTCATAGAATGAGTTCTAATATAATATGTGACAGGGAAGTAGAGACAGGCTGAGAGGCAGATGGATAGGAAGCAAACTGTGGTGCTCATCTCAGACTCAAATCACCGATGGTTACAAACTGCAGCAGCCTGTTCGCATTAAATATGGCATGGATAATTGATGGGCTTTGGACATTAAATCTGTCCTAGGTGCATACACTGCATGTGTTTGGGTGCGTGTGCATGTTGTGTTCCTGTGTAGGCATGTGTGTGCCTGTGTGTGTCTGTGTGTAATTGATGGGGCTTGGACAGGGATACTGGCAGACCACCAAAGGAAGTCAGGGACACTCTGCCAGGGTCTTGCAGGCTCCGAAAAAAATATATGCATCGATCTTGCCAAGCTTCTTATCCCCTGCACCTTTACCTGCAGAATCACTATTTAAGAATTATACCTTCACTCAGAAATAAGTTAGATGGTCATGTATGTACAGCCACACGCATGCAAACACACTGTTGTATGAATATAACCAAATGTGCTGTCTCCTGAGATCATGATTATGATAATGTCTTCACCAATATGGTGATGCAAACTGACGGAGAGGAAGACGTGCTGCTCAGCCTGATGGCTTTTAGGGTATTTTGGCAGGTACCTCTGTGACTGATTTTCTGAGTGTTATAGCATCACAACTGTGCTACATATAGTCACAAAACTGCAAGTATGTAGTTGGGTTGTGGATATGTTTAGTCTGATCCATGAGTACTGAGAAAATGACACTTTAATTTGTCCCACAGCACAGTGTGTCTGTTTAATGTATTTTTGACTTCCATGTATCTTTACATGATGTACAAACATATAATCATTGACACACAAGGCTGGGGTTTGATAATTCATCGCAGCTGGCTGGTTATCCAGCAGTTGTGCTCTGTGATACTAACCAATAACACTAACAGTTATGGGATCTCTGCATTTTCTTGAATAAATAATTTCCATGTTTTTTTGTGGGCGTGAAGGAAATCGGACAGTGGAGAGTTAAGTGTGTGGCAGGGATAAAGATTTATCGAGCTGATTTAAAAGTATGACCAAGGCAAAGACATGGTTAGGCTGTCCCTGTCCATGGTGCTGACTGCTCCATCATCATTACCACTGTCATCAGCCTCCTCCGCTTTGAGCCTACTGGAGCTGTCTGAGTGATACTGGTTTCTGTTTTTTATCAGGCAATGCCTGAGAAAGCAGTATCTGTGTTGGAAGGGGAAAGGAAAACAAACACTTGTTTATCAGACGATATTAGTCACAGCTTCTAAACACTGATTAAAGTAGAAGAAATTGAAGCCGGGGAAGGAAAAAAAATGTCCTGACGTAAGGATACTGTTACACGACTTCAAATTCACACAGCTCTCAAGATCCAGTCGGCTGATTTGATTGAAATAAAACAGCGTTCACCCGAACCACGATAAGACACAGAAATCGGAGGCACAATAGGTAAGACATTCAGTTACAAGACGGCAATTCTCAAGCTGGATTTCTTAGAAAAACAGCAAAGGGAGGTGCACAATACATCTTGGAGCTTTTTTCATAAAGCACTCACAGAAAATGTAAAGAATTTCCTTACCTCTGTCGCCATATTGCAGTGAGTGGGTTGCGGGATCTGTCCCGTGCTGAAAACGGCAACCGTTTGCGCGTGCTGTTTGGGACAACGCAACTACAGCCCGCCGGTAAGCGGTCGCCCGTGTGCACGTGTGTGTGCGTGACTGCGCGCGCTCCTGCTGGAGACTCCTGCGGGATGCGGTCACTGGTGGTTATGCTAATCTGAATTTCTGTTTATCCAGAATAATCTGCTTTCAGATTCAGTCACAGTTCAGAAAGCAAACGGAGGTTACTTTGAAGCATCAGCAGTTTATTTGGGTTAGTTTTTCCTTTTTTGCCCCCCTTTTATTTTAGGGCTATATTAATAATTACATTGGTTATCAATAATTCAAACAAAGTGCCCTGGCTGCTGCTTCTGTTTGTGACCAGTCAGGATGCCCAACAATCGCTTTATCTTAGTCCTGTTTCTACAGCGTGGAGTATTAATAATAATGATGATAAAAATGGTCATTGGGTATTAGATCATCACATTGAATGATAAAGTGATTCCACTGGGAATATTACAGGAAAGTTTGTTTTTTTTAAACAGATGACTCACTCTTAACTGCTAGCATGCAGAAATACTTCTGTTCAGTCATACTGTACCCTGTTTTCATATCTAGGCACTTGCTGCATTTTTCCCTTCAAGAAACAGAAAATTCTTCCACGTCATGGACACACCAAGGTCTTACCTGAGGTGAATTATTTAGAAGGTTGGCTTAAAATTCAAAAACGCGACTAAAATGTGGTAGCATGATAAAGACTTATATGTTTGTGCTACTGAAAATGTTTTTCTTTAGATAAAAATGAGAGAATGAAGAACTACAGGGAGTAAAAAGACTTTGTTTGACACCATGAATGCAGTGTGCTGAAATGAACGACTTCCCTGGCAAACTCCCTCAAATCAAACACAGGCAATGCAAACACACATTATATTTAGAAAGACACAACAGCAAGCAACTCTTGTGAATGGAAACAGAATCCAAAAATAAGACAGGAGTGCTCTAGCAAAAAGAAAATTATGCAAAACTAATATTATCTGCCAAGATCACTGCTTGCTCCAGATTGCTTGAAAAGATGTGTATCTAATCACACACTGGCACAGATTCCTTTGGGCTGTGTTTATTTATATCCACATTCACATGTTTTGTTTGCATGTGAATCTGTGTGTGTGTTCTCCATATGACAGTCTCTGATATATCTTAAGCTCAGTCACATGTACACGTTATTAGGCACGCTGACCGCACCATTTGCCTGAGCTGAATCACCCTATTATTCAGCTGATGCGGTTTTTAGTGTAAATATTTAATTTATGTGCATATTGAAGTGGAATACATTGCAGTGAAACTCCTACACTGCAACACGAAGAAATGCCCATCACACACCCGAATACAGGTGACTTTAAAAAATCTTGAAGAAACATAAAAAAAGAATATCTAATGCATATTTAATGCATTATCTGATTTGTCAACATCACAAAGCTAAATTTTGACACAGTTTTAAACCTAAATAATCCCAAATAGGAGCAGATTTATTTATTTATTGTATCCTTTGTGATTGCAATCCTAGAAGATGAGGGGACTCCCCAAACACTTGTCTGTGGTAGACATTGGATCATTGCATATAACACAAGTATTCAACAACAACAAGAAAACCCTCAAAAAGGGAAAGGTTTTGCAGGTGGTCCTCACAGACTGTTTCTCTCTCCTATCTCTTCTGACTTATTTTTATGGGTTTTGGTTTGTGTTCGTGTTCACTGTCACTACTGCTAGCATGATGGTACATGCACCCCCATGTAGTCCAGCCCCTCCAGGATGGCAGATCCAAATGTGCCGTTGCAAGAAGGTCTCCCAGCACAGTCTAAAGAACGTGGAAGAGATGGACCACACCAGCAGGACCGGTATCTACGCCTCAGTACAAGGAAGTAAAGGAGGAGCGCTGGCAGAGTCCTCTACGATGACCTCTGATGGGCTACTTTAGCATTTTTCTGACAAACAGACTCCATGGGGCACGTGAGAGCTCAACATCCCATGTTTTGTGAGACCTGTGCTCACAGACCAGTACTGTGCAGGTCAAGTTGAATTCACTCGCAGACACTGGCACTTGCAGGTCTACCAGTGGTGCCTTACTTTCTTTATAGATGAGAGCATATGTACTCTGAGCACATTTGACAGACATCAAAGAATCTGTGGCAAACATTATGCTGCTTGCAACATCATCTCTAATGATCTGTAATGACCTGTATTGAATTAATGGTCTAACATAACCAAACTATGCTGTGCCATGGCTAAGAAGGAAGGTGTGGCTGGGATGATGTGATGTTGTTGCGGACAGCTGTGGTGGCTATTTTGTGCTTGTGTGAGCATTTATATTTGATCATAGGATTGACACATATGTACTGATATGCTAAGATGACTGAGATAGGAAAGCTATTGGGATTTGAGCTGTCTTTTGGGTTTTCAGCGGATATAAGCGAGCTGTAGAAAATTACAGGGTTGTTGCGTTAAACCTTCCATCATGGCTGAACATATGCATTCCTATTCATATTGAGAAAGTAATGAAAGAAGACGTCTTCATATAATATCTCACTCTGCTATTTCAGTGTGAGTCTAAATCAACACTTCAGCAGAAAATAATAAGGTTGCCACAGCCCTAAATTATCATAATGACCCATAGTGCTGTACATAGACACACACTGACCGCACACAAATATTGTCTTTTTCACTTTTCGTATTTCATGAAATATTTATTTCAGCAAGACATTCTTGGTTTCTGCCTCGCTCCAGAACTGCCAGTTTCTATTTGGACCCTGTGCTGTGAAATGTTGAAGATGGTGATACTGACCCTGCAATGAAAAGGAAAATAAGAGCTTAAGAAAACATCAGCTATTTTTTTTCTCTTCCCATGTCCTTAAACTTGCAGTGTTAAGGTAGAATTAAACACTTTGTCAGGGTTTCTTGGTTAAAGTGGTTTTGACTTGTCAGGTTAATCAAATCATCACCTGCAATGTGGAAGAGTGACCAGTACATTGCATATGACATGACATGTGAATGGACAAAAAAATAAGCACTAAGGATTTTTAGTCCCCATGCACTTATTAAAATCCCAGTTTGAATAACACTGTGCTTGAGCATTATGTTTGGCTCACTGCTACACAAATCAGTTTGTTGGTGTGCTTGGTTGCTGTCATGAAAGTCTTGTCTTTATTTGTGCCTTTTAATGCATGTGTGTGTCACTGGATTTGTGACTGTGTTGTCCTGAAATGCCAGTACATAAAAGTGTTAGTACAGACTTTCACTTTACTCTTGTGCGTCTCTCATGCTACCTCTACAAGGGTGTAATGCATGCAACTTGCGCTCATGCATGCCGTATTTTGTATCTCCAGCACATCTGGGCTCAGTGCCATTGCAAACACCCTTCTCTATTGACTTAACCACAAGTTGAGAATCTCTCTCACACACACTTATGCACAGAATTGGGCTGTAAGACAGTCAAAGAGATCCTGTTCTCTTCCAACATGACAGGAAATGAGAACACTCAACCCAAAAAAATATATTAACTTGGAATCTATAAAAGCAAATAAACATCTTCTCAAATGCCTCCCAACATTTTGGATAGTCAAATGAAATAAAGCTCGACAAGTTGTCTTTTTCAGTCTGCCACACATCCTCAATCTTTTGTAAGAACCCATTGGCTTATGTAGTGTCTTTTTGGCCTCTCAGCAATTGGTCTGGTTCTGCTAGCAATCGGATCTGAGTCAAAGACTTTTCCATTTTAAAGCCAGAGGATGTTCTCATATCTGATGTCAATGCTGGCTAGGTAACTCCCGCATATTAAGCTAGTATATGGGAGATTCACATGTCATTGTCGTAACACAACTCTAAGCAGACATTCAGGAGGAAAATGCTTATTCTGAGTGAAGTTAAAAGAAAGGAGCTGATGAATAGAATTATAAGAAAGGAAGAGGCTTATTATTGCAGACAGAGGGGAGGAAGCTGTGATTCAGAGTATCCAGGCCTTTGTTTCTTCTTGCTGAGAAATAACAAGAACTGGGTGGCAGACAGATAAACGAAAGAGGCTGACAACTTTGCATGTTCCCAATTATGTCGTGCTTGAGCCAAAGTACAAACAGAAGAAATAAGAAACATCCTTGTTATAAAATGCAGAATCTTCAATAACATAAAATGTCGTACTCAAGGGCTTGAATGGGGCAATACAAAGAAATAATCCATCTGTATAGAGATATGCATTCATTCCCAGACAGGCTAAAAATATTTCAATAAGGAAAGATTATAAGAAGGAGCTGAACATGATTTATTGATGTATAGAATTCAATATGAGGTATTTGGCGCTTAGACTCTGATGGCCCATCACAGCAGAACAGAATCCCAGCGGTGATAGAGATTAGGACAGGAGTGTAGATGCTTTTGATGGAGATGAAGATGGCGGATTGAATGATGAGGAAGAGGCAGTGATGGGGAGGAAGTGGGTTGCATCTGCAAGGAAGAAAAACAGATGCGCAGATGCAGATTTAACATAGTTGAAGTGTTGAAGGCAAATTGGCCTAAAGAAGGCCGGCAGTGTGTGAAAGTGGAAGTGATGTAAAGTTTAAATTAGCCGCCAACACCTGAGAAACAGACAGGTGTATGACTACAGATCTTCCTTATTGAACTTACGCGTAAGCTTTATTAGAATAGAACTGAATAGGACATTTGGGATGAGAGAATGACATGCCAGAAGCATACAAAAGATTTTCATGTAATATATTTCAGATCAAGGGAAACACATCAGCATTACTGAGGTGCTCTGAGCTATCCGACACGGAGGTTGCAAAGGAAAAAAGAAGGGTGAGTGATGGGAAGGGAGCGAAGTCAAACAGAATACAGAAAGGTAGAGAGGATGCATTTTTGTGCATGTAATCCCGCATGAGCAACAATACAGTTAATTTAGCGGTAAGGAAGATAATAACATGCAACAAATGAAATTCCCTTGCCACTTTGAGGTAGTCAGAGGCTTCACAAAGGAGTGCTATGTAAATTCTTGTAAGAATAAATAGAATGGAATAAGACAAGAGACGATGGAGATTTAAATGAGTTTGTCATGAACTGGGCTCCATTGTAAAGCGCAGAAACATTGCTGTAACGCTTGTTACTCAAGGCACTTTGAAGGCATAAGGATGGCATGCTCACATTAATGACAAGCAATGGTTGTGATAGACTCTCTATATCTATATTTCGATAGAGACTGACACAAACACTTCATCTTTTTCCCACTTAGATGCCACAAATTGTATTTTGCATTCCCTTGCTTTCCGCCGTCCTGCCAGATATTACTATTCTCACTGTATGCTGTGGTGACAACTGTGGCTCCTCAGTCTACCCACTGCCAGAGGGAAGGAGGAAAGATGAGTCAACAGATTCCTGCCTAGGTCTTCATATGCACACTGCTGCACTGCCATATAAAGACATATTCAGCTTTGTTTAAATAGAACACACATACACAGAGAATAGCTGTCCCTTCCTGTTGAAGCACAGAGTCAGAGTGTTAACATGTGAGCCTTACCGCATGGTTATTGAGTGCTTATGTTGTCTAGCTTTAATCCAAAGCTTTGTTTGACATGAAGCTGGATTTGTAAACAGATTACTGGTTGCAAAATCCTAAATTTACAAAACTTATTTTCTCATAGTGGATTGGTGTTCAGAGTGCACAACGTGGCACTTTTGTTTTTTGCAAATGTGCCAAAAGATTATAGAGATGTCCCCTGACTCACTCTATTTGGAGACTGATATCCATGGGAAGGTCTAAGGCCAAGGCTGCTACAAAGGAGGTGAAGCAAGCTATAGTTAGCCAGTTGCTACAGCTGCTAATTTTTAGCTTGGCAGGCAAGCTAATTTTAGCAAGAATGAAATACAATGAAAGGACTGACACCCATCTGGACAAATGCAGTTATTAGCATGGCTTTAGATTTATGCATCCTGCCCTATGATAGCAGGGATAGGCTCCAGGCCCTCCTCGACCCTGAAAGAGAATGGATGATGCTAGGGATCAAATCATTCTTACGCAGGCTTCAAGCTGGTGTTAGCTAATGATAGCTCGTCTGCATAAATGTCATAAGCATCACCAGAGCAATCTACCACAGATAAAATATAGCTAGCTGGCTAAAGTTACGTTCGTGCTAGAGAAAACAGTAATTGGAGACTGGTGCGCAACCAAAATGATCAGTGTAAACTGTGTGTAATTAACTTGTAGTCTCGTTGCCTTTGAAATGCTTGATTTGAAGATGGGAACGAGGTCTGCAACCACTCAAAGTCAGCTGCTGTCCTCAAAGCAAGTTTGATAGCGATAAAATGACAAAAAGCCAGACCCTGCTGCTATAGGTTTGCAACTTAATGAGGAAAAGTTGGCAATTATATGATAATGTGTTGATGATCCAAGATAAATCAGAAAATTCTACCAACACCATAAACAGAAATTCTCATTCACTGTTTAGATTCAGAGTCTAACTAGAACCTCACAGATTTTAAATAGAAATTCATAATTCAGGAAAGTGATTTAACTGCAAAATGACACAATGATTTACAAAGCCTCACTTTTATGGGTATATACCGTAATCGGAATACAGTTAGCTGGCCACCAGTTGAGTCAAATCCCCTTTTGCAAAGAAATATGTCGCTGACAAGTTATGATCATTGATACAGGGTGGCTCAGATTACTTGCAACTTTTGGCAATCTGTGTTCATATATTAAATGGCAGTTATTTGCAAACATTTACTCTCTGCCTGAGATTGCAATCAGTGATTGCAGTCATTCTAAATGGGATTGTTTGGAGGCAGGTTGCTTCTTGCCAGGCAACCACTCCACGTATTTTAAACCTCACAGTTCATCTGTCATTTTCCCTTGCAATGCCTTCGTGCAACCCACCTCCTCTTCATTTCTTCCTCTTCCATATTACTCAGGCTCCATCAAAGTCTCCATCTTAGTCCCCACCACCAGCGTTTAGAGTCCAGGGAGTCTGCTATGTCTCTTCCTATGACTGCTGTGATGGGCTTTACGAGTCTAATTGCCAAATAGCTTAATTGAATTTTGTATATTAATAAATCACGTTCAATTCCTAGCAAAGGAATGGTTGGTTAACCACCTAATAGTAAGTCAGACATGCAGCATGTATATCTAGATCAGCATATTGAACTACAATATGCATGATATGCAGCACAATAGTTCAACATAAAAGTGTAGGACAGTTTAACCTAAGCCATTTTGGCTAATGCTAGCAACAGGATGCAAACTACAGTTCCAGCCATAATTGTTGTTTTCTAGATGCTAATTAGAGACATACTAAAGGATTGTCACTTCCCTGAGCAAACACCAAAACATCCACATATTACCAGCTGACAAACGGAGGTGCAATGTTGTTTTAAACACATCTGATTATCACACAAAAATTACCACACTCCTCAGTGACAACAACACCTGTGAAGCCTTAAGACAAGACTCCACAAGCAACTACAAAAAGAAAGTCATCAGTTGCCTACAAGAACTGGGAAAGGAAAACTGACTGCCCTACATTCCACCAACTGTACCCAGGTGATGCTTTACCCCCTGTATATATGAACCTCTGAAGTTACACAAAGGAGTCCCACTCAGACCTAACAGGATCAACTCAGCCACCTACAACATTTCCAAGCACCTTGCCACCATCCTAGATCTCCTTGTGGGGTCCAGAAACTTACACTGGATCCAGATGAAACCAGAGTGTCCTTTGATGTGGTCTCACTCTTCACTTGCATACCTACAACTGAGGCAGCAGAAAAGGTCAGAAAACAGCTCCTTAGAGAACAGAACCAGCTTTACCCCCGATCAGATTTGCGCACTTTTAGACCTCTGCCTTAGCACCACATGTTTTAAATACAATGAGGGTTTCTACACACAAAAACATGGAAATGCCATGGGCTCCCCTGTATCATCTACTGTAGCCAACCTTTACATGGAAGAAGTGAAAAGTAAAGCTCTTGGCTTCAGCATTTATAGCATTTATAGATATGTGGATGACACCTGAGTCAATATCAAAATCCAAGAAGTAGAAACCTTCACTGTCTACTCAGTGGATAGAAACCTAAAGTTTACCAGGGAAGACACAAAGGATAACAGCTTGCCATTTCTGGACTGTGCCGTGCACATTGAGGAGAATGGAAACATCAACATCGAAGTTTACTGGAAGCCCACACACACAGACCAGTACCTACTCTTTGACTCCCACCACCCTCTGGAACACAAACTTGGAGTAATCAGGACCCTGCAACACCAGGCAGAAAACATTCCCTGTAAGCCAGAAGGGAAAACGAAGGAAAACACACATTTAAAGATAGCTCTTAAATTTGCTTATCCTAATTGGGCTCTCATCAAATTAGCAGAGATGCACGGTAAAGAAGGTCAGACACCAACTAGGGAGAAACAGATCATCCCTTATGTAGCAGGTTTATCAGAGAAACTCAGGAGAGTCTTCTCCAAGCACGACATTCCAGTGTACTTCATACGCAGCCACACACTGGTTCAGACCAGGGACAAAACTCCCAAACACAAACTAAACAACACAATGTATGCTGTTTAGTGCAGTGAGGAGTGCTGAGCCCTCTTCACGGGAGAAACCAAATAGTCACTCCATAATTGCATGGCACAACATAGAAGAACAACCTTGACAGGACAAGACTCAGCTGCACATCTGCACCTTTAAGGTCTATCTGCCAACTACAATACAGTTTTGAGATCCCTTCCCAGACACGTTAATGCCCACTCACATCTTTCATCAGCTAATCTCAATAAGTCACATGATAGGGTAAGGCGAGGTTTCACAGCAGCTTTACCCAAAACCTCTGCTGATAATGACCCCCACTCTTTTTCACATCTCGGCTCATGTGATGAGGCATATGATCAATAGTGGGTCAACAACTCTTTTAAGGGACAACTCCCAATAGGGCATAAATACCTGGGACTCTCCACCATTTGGTCTTAGAAATGAGGAAGAAGAAGTTATCAAGAAAGTCGCTTTTCTTTCCAAGTTCCCTAGAATACGATGATCTGCATGACTGAGAACCTACACAGACATCCTAAAATATGATTAACAGCCGTGGTGATGTTGATGCTATATTCAACCCTGAAACCTTGTTTAAAAGAAATGATCAACATGTCTTTCAGCTCTAGCTGCTTTGAGATGGACACATATTTGAAACAGTCTGCTGGGACACAGAGACACACACTCAGAGCTTCCCACTGAGCTAGTGGAACTCAAATATGCCTGGTTTGTTGCTATGGTTTCTCCCACCTTAGAGCCTGCTACTGTGTCTTGTAAAAGTCCCCCGAAATAAAACTTATTGCTAAGGCATGAGGGGATTTATTTCATATTCCTGTGGAAATGTAAAGTGTATTTATGAATAATCAATGAGGTAGCTTTCACTAAACAGTCACTCTGCTGTTGCTCTCCAACGTGATAGTGTTTCTGTCTCTTTGTCTGTGATGTTTATCTATTTTCAGCACTGTTTGATTTAAACCATTTGGACCAAAATAACTGTCTTTTGTTTCGTTTTTTCTCCTGCCTTTGTTTGTGTAGTACTGTTTGATCAAATTCAGTATCATCTTCCCTTAGGGCAAAGCACCAGAGCTGCCATGCATGATTATTAAACAACAGCCATGGACTCACAAAAGGGCACATTCATGGCTAAAATTCAATGATGTCATTTCATTTTGTGCTTGAAGAAATCCAAAACTTAGAATTGTTAATGGAGGCAACAGCTAAACTTTTCCCCCCTCCATTTCTACAGAGATGATGTCAGCTGAACACAGTTCTTGTATACAGAGCTGTGTAATCTAGATCAGAAGCTGATCTATTTAAAACAGCCAGGTTAGATTGCTTTGAAGTTCTTGATGTTTGTTCTGGATTAGAGAGCTAAGATTATACATTGCTGATTTGAATAAACAAAAGATATAGGAGTGTGTGTCTGGAATGACTTGTGTAACTCAGCCAAACAAAATGCATCTTGTTCAATTTTTACTGTATTAAATGAATTGTTTTCCTTCTAACTATTGTTTGCAACAACTTAAAAGATTCAAACCAGATATAAATCATTTCAATAAAGCAAAACAGAGTTTCCATGAAAGCTGCATCTGTGATTGTTCTCCTGCTGGTATTAACCCAGATTATGCTCTGCAGTATTGATTATGATGAGAGGAAGTAAGTGCATCATGCACACACTCATACACACACACGTACACACACACACAAACACACACACACACACATCTGTATTCAGCTCCACAGTTCACAGTGAAGTGAAAACATGACAGGAAAAAGGGCCTTATTCCAATAATGAAGAGAGAGGGTCGTGCCAGGAGGTAGATGACGCGGCATTAGTCTTCTCTGCCTGGAAAGAGAGATGGGGGAGAGGGAGAGAAAGAGAGAAGACTCTGTTCTTCTTACATAATAGGTGATTTTAAGAGCACTGGGATTCCAGTGTCCACCCTGAATGAATGCTTGGTTGAGCAGAGGACTCTGAAACTGAAATTGTTTGAAAGCAGTCATGGGTCTTTGGCGTTTCTGTACACATAGATCTCCTGTCCTGGTGTGGTGTTCTGACAATATTTGCACACCATAGGACACCAGACACAAAAGGCTGACTTGTTAAACACAAAGAATTTATGAGCTTTCAGGACTTTGCACTGCAAAGCCCCGTCAGTGATATTGACAGTAACAAGCATGAAAGCTGTTGGACAGAGCCCCATGATAGAGTGCTCTGTAATGGAGTAGAGTGTAATGATAGCGCTACCTGCAGCCATCCTACTGAGAGAAGAAAAATGAGCCTGTCAGGAGAAAGAAAAGAAAAAGACAGAATTAAAAAAAAAAAGCCCTCTCAAAGTTTGAAGTTTGGCTCTGTATCTGCTTTTCGCAGCCAAGTTTCTGTACAGATTAAAACGCACTTATTCCATCAACATCCCGCAAAGCAACCTGCCACTTATCCAGCTGCTGTTTGTTTACAGGGTGGAAGAATCTGACTTTCAGAATGAGGACTGAGAGCAGGTCTATGCTGATCTGGGGACTTGTGGCATGCGTGCAACAAGGACGCATGCTTCAGGTGTACACCAGAAGGAATTTTAACTGTCACAATAATGTGCCCTTCATAAGCCTGATAGCTGCAAGTAATCATTTTTCAGATAAACAAACTAATGCATGTTTCCTAAATTAAATCAGACAGCAACACCCCTCTCACTCTTAGCATATGAAAGTGGCTGTCATCATAAATGAAAGTGAGGGTTCAGGCTGAACGCCAAGTGTGCCTTGTTATAGCTCACAGTGAATTCCAGGCTGTTGGGAAGCTTAGTTCTTGCTCTGGCTGAAGTACAGAACAGACTAATGGGGTCTGTAGTGGAAGGTAAGCTAGAGCCAGCTCGGTTTCCTGCCTTCAGATGGTTAAGCAGATGGCCTGAGAGTCCTGAGAGCCAGTACAGTAATCTAACTCTCCATCGGCAGCGCTTGTTTCCCCATCACTGAGTGTAATTTAACGTTTCTTATAAACACTGCAAGGTTGTTTTTTTTTTTTGTTTTAAATGCAAAACTGAACCCAGAGTACCTGTCTGCTTTTTAAAGCAAATCTCATAATTTGCTGCAGCTGTATTATAAAAGTGACTTTCCTCCACAGTTATAGAGGTATGTGGTGATTTTGGATTGAAAACAAAAACATCAGACCTTCTAGCACAACAGGTTAACCAAAGGCCAAAGGTCACATGTGTTCACTGCCCCCTCTAGTGGACAAGCATTAAGGAAAAAAGAGGCCAAAATGACAAAAATTTCCAATGTTAACTCAATTCACCAGGAGAAATGCTAATATTTAGGGCTGTGGTTTGGGTGTATATTAAAAAGAGAAATTCCAAAGAGAAACTTAATCAGTGACTGATTATCTGATACATAATGCATGCAATTCTTTTCCAAATAACAAATTTGGCAAATAAACAGCATAAAATGGAAAGAATGAAAGGTTCATGTTGTTGCTGAAGGAACTTAATCCATCCCAAGGGATTGTTTTTGCCTGTATTTAATAAACCTCCATCGCCTGCTTTAGTGCCACAGATAATGTTTTAATTACTTAATCAAAACATACATTTAGAATGATTAAATACAAACAGTTCTGTGGTACTGAGGGAAAGGGAGTAGTAAGTCAGCCAAGGACACTGAATACTTTGTTTGACAAGTCAGCACATTTTTTTTCAATCAAACTTATTCTGAAAGAAACCCAGGATGGGTGTAGGAATCTGCTATCCTATTTTTCATTCTGCTGCACAGTCAGCCACTTCTCTGACCATACAGGAAGCTCATATTAACTCGGCTTTAAACAGGGATGGAGAATACAACAACAGATGCTCATCAACATCTTGTCCTTAAAGACATTATAGCGCAACAACAACAACAACTGCTGAACACATAATGAACACTAGCTGAGCTGCACTGTCTTTTGAAAGATAGACATCAGCAAATGAATGAAGAAGTGCAGACACGTAATAACGCACACACAAAGGCACACAGGGTTCGTATTATCACAGATACTGGGAAGCAGCCACAAAGAGCAGAAGCCTGCCCACGTCTTCCCAGAACTGTTGGCTACTTTATTTGAGCTTAATCAGAGGAGCTGAAGAGTGTGAGCGCGTGAGAACAACAAAGACAGAGGCATGCAGATACTTAGACATGCACAATAGCATTTATGATCATTTCAATTGCTTTTAATGATAAAAAAAATGTATGCTTCCCCTAATTAGAAGCATTATTTTTCACACAAATATAAAAATGGGATACAAAGAAAAGTAGAGAGAAGTGGATTAGCGTATTAGCTTCGACGTGCTGTGTGTTCAGTTTCCCCTCCTTCTTCCATTTCCTCTCGTGTCTGTCGTTCTGTCTCTCACCGAGAACAATTTAGAGACACGTTCTTCTTCCCGTGTTTCTCTTCGGGTGCTGCCTCTCCCTCTCTATCTCCTCAGACATCTTGCTGTCTTTGCCAGTCGTCTGTTGCTTTGAAGTGCTTTGCGCTTTCCACACTCAGACAGCCTTCCTCTCCTGTTCTGAGCTCTGGCCCGGTCCTGACGGGGAAGGGCCAGATATGCCGCTAATTAAGGCGGAGTGTGTTAGTGTGTCTGTGTGTGAGGCTGCACATAAACCCCCAAGCATTTCTCCATCTAATTACACCAAGTGATGTCTTCGTTCGTCACTCTCCACTCATTATGATTCTTGAATTATCCAAGAAGTGCACTTAATATTCAAAATATTCTATATTTTTGTTTTCTTTGGAATACTTCTGTTATTATGATCCATAAACCTGGCTCTCTTAGCGCCACGCTGCACACAGGGTGGCCCTGATCTGGGAACTTCTTGGCTCAGATATCTTTAATCAAGCAGCCATTTTTCCAAAGTGTAAGAGTGAGTCTGGATTATTTTTTAGAGCTTTTTAGACTCAGGAAATTACACCTTCTCCTGTTTTCTGACTCAAAGGAACATGAGCTCCTAACTGTCCTCCAAATCGCACATCATCTCCAAAATTTGACAGAGACAAACTAGCAGACATGTCATCCATCAGCAGAAATGTATTTGACATTTACAGGGAATAAAGGAAGAGAATGAGGTGTGAGACCACAGCAGGGGTGAGAGCAGAGAGGAAGAGAAGTACAATACAGTGAGAAGGAGACGGATTTGTGTTGAAATACTTTGGCTGCAAAACATCAGTGTCCACATGCTTGCATTTTATGGACAAGAGTAGCAGGATAATGCTCTGAAAATGTTGGATGGTTTGATTATTGGAGCCAGGACTGAAACCATTTGATCTGGGAGTGCAGACGAGAACTTGGGACCTTAATAAATATGTCTGGGATCTTGGAGAATATGAAAAGAGTTTTTTTTTTCTTTTTGTGCGCGGTTATGTAGCTGTGCGGCAGTTTGATTTCTGCCAGGATTCCACTTTAAACATCTGAAGTCAAAGAATGAGCTTTTATTGAAGTCAGTGCTGGGCTCACAGCACCAATGATCAAGCGAATCAATGAAAATTTCCACAGTTAAACAAGCAAGAAAGGGGCCCTGATTTCATATTTATTTTTCATGTTTATTTCCACTAAATTATTTATTGGCTATTTCTGGTTTTCGGCATATGAACTATATAGTTAGTCCATGCTCATAATTCAGGGTAATGTTTAAATTACTGCATCAAATGGAAACAATTACAGCAATAAAAAAGGGGCATATGTACAAGATGACAGCAGACTTTTAGAGGAAGTAAGGAGAAATTCCAGCTGTCATGTGGCACAAAGTGTATCCAGACTGCAACGATAATCAGAGCACTCTCACAGGAAACAAACACAGAGACAATCACAGAAGGATATGATCAGGGATGAGGGTGAAGACAACGACCAAAGAAGCTTTTAATCACCCAATAAAAGAAAATTATGCATACAGCGACGGAAAAAGTACCTGTCAACAACTAGAAAGGAATTGAATAATTACAGGGTGGAGGACAGTTGTCTTGCGACTCTGGAACGACACTTGTCCCGTCACCACAAAGGGCAAATGAAGGAACAGATCCAAGGAACATATCAGCTAATCATTGCAGCGGATGAAACTTAAACCGTACGCCATCTGGATGGATTTAGATGAATTGCAACAAGGACCATGTTCAGCTTGCTAATCTAAAATTATGTTACACAGAGAGAGAATAAGAGAATCACAGAGGTTTGTCTGCAAAACGGCAGTAGTGCCAGAATCAGGCTGTATTGTAATTCAATTTAAAACAGCTTATGATATGATTTTGACAGGGAACAGCTATGTTTATAATCAGGACCTCTGCATCTTGAAGCTCTTTCTCTACATCTAATCATCCAGTAGGAACACAGTATGGCCTTTTCATGACCGTAGGCTCAAGTATAGAACATTGTACATGTACAGCGGTCTCATTTGGCTCAAGTTAAGTATAACCACATACAGGGCATGCACACAAGAACACTTTCATGAATTCAAATATGCAAGCTGATTTTTTTTCAGCGTTTTCAGGTGGTAATTCTTTTTAGTCACAACTTATTCAGGTCACCCACGTTGGGGGAAAAGGAAAATGTTAATGTGCCTGTCGGTATAAATATCAACTGCATGTGTGACCACAAAACAATCAGTCATACCTTGACATAGGGGCAATATGAGTCACGGGAGACAGGTATAAAATCAGTCCAATCACAATAATAATGGCAACAATTCATAAGCTGAAAACAGAAAGACCATTGATCAAGAAATCTTCTTAAAATATAGTTTTTTAAAGTCTTGATTTCTTACAAATTCTTAAGCTCCTAGAGGACACACCGAATCCCTGCATGTATGCATGTGTCCACCAAGCGGCCACTTCTTTTTTAGAAGTAAAAGTTCTTTTTATGCTTTCGTGCTTTAATCGGCTATCAGCAGTCCCACATGGGCACCATAGTGTGGGTATTAGAATTGTGGCCTTCAGAGTTGTTACACCCCTGTTAGGCTGATAAGATGAACCTCCGAGGACCAGTAGCTTATGCATCCAGCACATATGGGCCAATATCTTTCATTCAACTTGGCAAAATCTATGCTAGATACTAATATTTGCTTTGCTTTTTATCTTTTGGAGTTGGGCAGTAAATGTACACAACATAGAGTAACTGGTTACTGTGGTGTGGTGGTGTATTGTGACTGTGACAAAGAATGCTTTAAATTAACAATGTTTTCAATCACTGTAGCATAAGAACAACTACAGCTATGAATTAAACTTGTTGGATTTTTTTTTACAAAATTATACATGATCATTTATACTAAATAAGCATATTTTTCACAAAATACTGAGGACTAGAATGATATAGATGCAGTGTACTTGCATGAAATAAGAATAAAATGTAATATATGAAATGGTTTTTAAATTATTTATATATGCACTGCTTAAAATGATGTTTCATGCCAGCACACTCATTACAAAAGTATCTGAATGATGCTGCCTGCAAAGTCATTGAATGGGAAAGTTTTGGAGCCTCTTAATTATTATTAATCTTTTTTTTCATAGGCCAAATTTTAGCTTGTAAAACAAACTGTCCGGGTGGTTGAATCCACCCAAGGATCATCTGAACAGTCCAATAATGTTTCAAGTTCTTCTTGTTACACATTTTTGCACCTGCAAAATTGGTTAGGTTGGTGTAGATTACCCTGAATGAGACTACAGTGAGTCGAACAGCAGGCTGTGCCCTGGACCCGGCCCAACACATGCCTGTCTAATGGCTGTGATATGTGAGTGGGACAGAACATGCGCCTCATTGATGAAGACGGGGAAGATTTTCCTCTGAGCAGGCATGGAATAGCCAGGTGGTCTGCCCTTGACATTTTTCATCTGTGAAAATTGGTTTGTGTGGGGTAAAAACCATGAGACAGAAAGAGAGAGAGAGACACACACACACACACACACACACACACACACACACACACACACACACACACACACACACTTAGTGATCAAGTGGGAGAGAGAGACGAGAGAATTATGCTTTTCTTACTCCAAAGTTTGTGTTGTCCAAAACTAGCATAGGTGTATGGTAACCAGACTGGAAGAGGACAGATGAAGTGGTTTGGAATAAGGGCCTTGCTGCCAATGTTAGACTGCTGTTCTTCCATTAACACAGTACAGTAGCATGTCTGCCCACTGGATTAGTGAAAAGCACCATTGTATTTAACAATTAACTGGTTTATTCTTACCTTCATTTATCTGGGCAGGGTTTGTTCAGAACACATGGTCTTATGTAATATGTCACATTCTTGCAGCTATGCACAATCTGTCTTGTACTTCCCAGTCGTCTACTGCTGGCTTCTGACAGCTTCAATTATGTGCTTCACCCAAGGACTGCTAAAATATACAGGAGTTGCTATGGAAGAATATTAGTAATGGATTCATCTTGGTGTGTAGCCTATTGTGTTTAAATAATGCCCATTTATTAAAAAAAGCGATTGCACTTTTGATAATTCAAATGTACAAATGATTAGCATTTTTTAAATTCACTGTTTAATTGTTTAATTTTTGGTTTACCTTTATACTTCGACATATTTAGCAAGATAGGTCTAAAGAAAAATGAAGCTTTACTATCAACTCCACTTAGTTTTATATAAAGAAAAAGTCTACTTGCTTTTTATCTGCATGAGAGAAAACTAGATGACTTAAATTAGCTGGAATTGTGGTTTATTTTTTGCCATCTGATTGAAGTTCATTTCATTTTGATCTTGGACTGAAATAACCCTGAGAGCTGTCACTGTGTCCATAACACTGATTACTGGAGAACAACCAGAATTTTTTATTGCAGTGACATCATTAAAGAGTCGTTATTCCCTTGCTTTTGACTTTGTGTCAGCGTTGTTCATTTTGATAAATGTGGATGGCCGTGAAAATAACCTTGTGAGGGCTGCTTAACATTTCAATAACAAAGCCCCCATAAAACACTACAGAAGGAAAACAGAAACATGCAGTCGCACACAGCACTGGGCAAGAAGCTATTGTATTGTTATTCCATTACACCAAAGCATCAGTCTAGGTTTGCTCACTTTATTAAATCACATTTCAAGCTTTGAGGTATCCGATGCATTCCAGTGGTGTTTATCACTTGTTCCAGCTCATTTATAAAAAGGACCCTCATGAACTATTTTTCTGTTGTACAGTAGGCTTGAGGCTCAAAGACAAGACTATAAATTAAAGGATTTTATACAACTTTGATGATTTTATGGAAATAATGACTGCTAAATGCTTACATAAATGCCAAGACCTGTTCCCGTGTAAGACTAAAATGTTATCATGCAATCATTGGAAAATCCTTTCCATTTGTTGAAACTCATATCTATCTATTTCCCAACAGAGGTGAGGCCTGATCCCTAACTGATGACCCTGGCCATTACTGAGATAATCAGAGAGGGCATGTGGATACACATGCACATAAACAAAAAGATGAAGAGAAAGAGTTGAAGAGGAAAAATGGTTTCTGACTGTCTTTGCTTCACATACTTGGGAATGAATGTTGAAAGACAAGCAGATGTGTCGATAGATACAGAACACACACACACACACACACACACACACACACATAGCAAATAGATCAAGTGACAGGAAAGTGTCTGACGTGACAACTACGGCTCATAAATCACAGCCGATGTTGTAGCAACAGCCTAAACACACAGCTCACATTTGGGTTCACATTACGAACAGCGACTCCTGGAACGACACCAATGAGTAAAAGCCTCGTTACAACGCACCAGCTCACCTGCAGGTTGTGAGTAAAACCGATGCATTTAAAGACAATACGAGTCAATTCCAAAACATTCAACACACATGACTAAGGCTCCACATACATTTATTCTGAATGCCCGAATAAAGCCGGAATTGTGGTTGCTTTAAGCATATCATTTTTCTTTATCTCTCCCACCAAAAGAAGTCTGCTAATAGTTGAGTCAGGTTTCATTGAATGGAACGTGCTGAGCCTCTGTTGACTCTTCAAAACTAATAAAATCTCTGCTTTGAAGTGTTCCCATCTGATTGCCTCAAAAATGCACAGATCGAGTGGTAAAATGTCATGGGGGTAACGATTAGTCTCAACTTGGTCCAGCTCATAATCAAGTTAGTCAAACCAGTCAAAAGGAGTTTCCGCTTTTTTGAGTTAAGACTAAATGTTCCATGAATGTGCTTTGTCTGTGAAATTGAATTTTCTCTGTGGGATATATACTCTTAAAGCCAGTGCTCTTTTCACCTTTTCACTGTCTCTGCTGTTCTCCTCTCCGATTCTGTTATTCTAGTAGCTGAGTACAAAGTTCTGAAAATACTAAATAAACTAAATGGGACACTGAAGGTGTCACTTGCGAATCCCAGTTGGAGGAATCGCATTTTTCCAGGTAGAAATGCAAACTGGATATGCGAGCATGCTCACGCTTACACACATGTACCAAATGTGTGAAATGTATCACGGTGGTAGCAAGTTTACGCAAAATGCTGACAAGAGCCATCATTTATGACTCTTTTACAATAACACACTGTTGGAGATGTGCTGCTACTTGTGTTTATAGTACATGTGTATGTGTGTCAAAAGGTTCAGAGGAAATCTCCCGTCACTCATAAAAAGAAAGGGCCTCAGCTGACGTTTGGGTCTCCCTTTCTCCTCTCTGTCTCTTTACATTTGGTTCCATGACGGTGAGCTGGTCAACGCTCCTTTACAAAGAGTCCAACTTGGTAAGCTGGAGCGAGTTGTTAAGAGTTTGAGGTCTGTGCGTGTCAGTGTCTAAGTGTGTAGCAGGTGGGCAAAGGATGAGAAACTGAGTAATTGTCTGTCTGACTGAATGAGTGAATGTACCTTCTGACTCCCCCTACGTCAGCCCTGACATCTAAAGAAGCCTCCAGTGCCATAACGGTACAACAGTTGGAGGAGTTTTGATGGAAACAGACAAAGTAAAAAACAAAAATGAAAAGAAATATTTGAAATAATAATTAAGTTGTGTAAGAAAGTTCATAAGACGATGGCAATCACCTATATACAGCATGTCTTTTTACCACTGCCCGGTGCGATGGCTGTTTGCGGTTATAGCACTTTGCTCTGTGGTGCTAAAATCTTCTAACATAATTTCATCACATTTCAGCAGCTATGTGCAACAGTACCCTCTGACAAAGTTGTTCCTCAACTCAGGCTCAGTGGAGTGACTGTGTATACTGACTGAGGTCTGAACTGAAGCAGAACTCGATCAGATCTCATAAGCCTGATATTTCCTGGTGGCACTGACACTTATTGTGCAAACCCATACTAACACTCTCCGATTATTTCTCTTGTTTGGGTTTGTGTCTGCTTGTCTGGGGTTCGCTTTTCTTTTTCCATTGTGGTCTGTAGATGACTAACCTCTAAATATAGTGTGTTACCTACAGATTTTCCATATCAATAAGTAGAATTGTAGCCAAGGAACAAGTGAAAATTTTGTTCTTTTGTTGTGCAGGTAAATAGTCTGTTTTATGAAGATAAATTACAAGTTATTTTATTTTGTAAGCACTGGCAGCACAAAGAAGAGCGAGTCCCAAATCTGTCAGTTGTACCTCAAGCCAGTGTGCCCCCAGGGTGTCTTTTGCCCTGCTTTTGTCACCTCCAATGGTTGTGGCAGAAGGCTGGAGGTTTCTTCCTGTTAAAAGCAAGTTTTTCCTTCCCACTGTTGCCAAGTGCTTACCCAAAGGGGTTTGTTTGATTGATGATTTTTCTTTACTATTGTAGAGTATTTCCTTACAATATAAAGCACCTTAAGGTGACTGCTGTTGTGATTTGGCATGATATGAAAAAACTGTATTGAAAAAATTGGTCATTGTCAACAGAAGCTGAGTCAACAGGCCAAAGTTAAGTCTATTATTACTTAAAATGATGCATGCAACCAAGCTGATAATTTTTTAATACGTGACATTAAAACTTGAAGCTACAGTCAGTCATCCTTTGAGGTTATTTAATAGGGAAAAAAAGGTATTTATAAATGTACATTATCACTGTGTAATTGTGCCTTCTCTAGGTTTCAGAATCCAACAAAGTTAGAGCCAATTCAAAGAAAGATTTATCAATGCTGGCTAGCAGCAACGAAAACAGGCTAACAGCAGTTAACAGTGGCAAAAACAGCAGCCCTTGCTGATAAAAAGTTCAGGATATCCTCAACAATTTAACTCAGTATCGCTGTTATCAGACAGACGCGAGCTCCACTGTCTCATCTGCCTGCAGGGGACACTTTTCAAAAACGCTTCTCACCCGACATGTCGACAGCTGAGGGGACTGACAGCCTCCACCAATTTGGTGAGTTTTTGAGGTGACTCAGATGTAAAAACATAAAATACCTCAAAAATACTTCATTGACACATATTCATGTTTTATTCTTGATTTAATCTTGAATGTTGACATTGTTTAAATATGTTCAAATATAGTGTGTACAAAAATGGCTCTATACGAAAACAGTAGAAGAACTGGGAGTGGTAAAAACATAATAATTCAGAATTCAGTTGACTGCAGTGTTCATTGTACTGACATCTAATGGCAAGATTTCACACACTGCATCTTTAAGTGTGAACTCAGAAAGCAAATAAAAAGTCTCACAAGTTGCCATTTCTTTTGCAGTTTAAAGAAATAATCAGGCTAAATGAAGGCATTTGTGTGTGTGCATCTGTGTGAATGTGTATGTGTGAAAGAGAGAGAGAGAAAATTTATGTTGGACACTAATTTGTGTGTTTCACGCGTGTTTTGACAGTTCTGCAAACTAATCTTTGTTGTCGCTTTACAAGAGTAGGTTGAGTGTGTATGTGTGTGAGCAGGGTGAGGAGAAGCGGGTTCATTCAAAACCTGTTACTGCACAGATAAAGTCTCCTCCGCTGATATTAGATTTACTTCTTGTTCACTGAAGTAACATATTTTGCAGAGGAGCATCTGCTGAGAGGTTTGAATTTGTCTACTTTCTGCTCATTTCAGTGCATGAATACATTTTTGAAAGGTTACGGAAAATCTGATGAATTACCCATGCTCTACAGCACTGAAAAACATTCTGGTAGACTTTTGAGCTTTTCTTTACTCAGCTGACTTGAGTATAAGTGACGTAACGCAGTACTGAACTTGGTTTGTTAAAGACACTCCCTGCACTTTCTGTTGCTTGTGTGCAGAGAAAGACATGCAAAATGCTGGCATGTCTGTTGTCTTTTACATCATCTCCTCCATCTTCTTGTGTGGTTTGGTATTCAAACTCTGCTTGGAGGGAATATCTGGGCGGCTAGCCACCTCACTCACTCTCAAGCCTTTCCTCTTTAGAATCACTGTGACACACACACACACACACACACACACACACACACACAACTATCTATACCCACTACCACCATCTCCAAACAGACAGGCATACTCACACAATTGCCGAGACACTCTTTTCAGACCATGCTAAATCTTTCGGCCTAACAATGAAAGCTGGACCTAATCTTATAACCTCCATCCAATCAGAAGGCTGGAAACTGAAGAGTGGAATTGATTGGCCGGTGGCCACAGGGGCCAGTTAGGGGAAAGAGAACAAGAGGAGACAAGCATTGTTGATTGATTACCATGAAAGACACTTTTGTTACTGACTTGAAGGTAGGACACTGTGCTTGCATCGAGAGGAAACACTAGCAGGCCTAAAATAGGTCACCAGTGCGCTAACGTGCATACAAAATCCTTTACCAAGATAGTGAGGTATGCACAAGACAGTCCCACCACCCCTTGTTAAAAAAGTAAGGTCCAGAGATCATTAGCTGTGAGCTACGTTGATTAGTCGTAGTGCAAAGGTTAGCAGTCAGTACAGCATGTTGATGGATGAAAGTGTTACTGCTGGGAAAGACACAGTGAGTCAAATAAGTCTTGGCTGTGAGGTTCTGAAAACAAAATAAGTGCTTTATGCTCACTCAACAATGCTTTTATTTATAATTTTCCTTCAAAAATGGCTACATCAGCTAACAACCATCTTATCTTTCTTCATTTGAAGGTTATGCAAACTGCAGATTTTGTTCGCTCTGTTGGCAGCTTTTCCAATCCACCGAAAAAAGTATCCGCACACACTAAGGGCGTACTAACAGGGATTTGAATCGCAGCCCAGCATGATAAAGTTGAAACACATTCAACTCCATTGTCGAGTAAAAAACGATTTGATGGTGCAGTAATCTTCTTCAGTGCCCCGGGTTTGGAAATAAGTGAATGTTTGGTCATGATACTATAAAACTCTACGGGCTCTTGGACTTATTTTATTGATGTGCTTGGTTAACTGTTATTAAAACATGATTTCATATCATCTTATTGAATTAGATTCTACGGACTCACTGCTGTTTCTGGAATTTTATCTTCCACCCTACAGGCGCAGAACAATACTGTTCCTGATTCCCATCCAAGTACACCACCAGCTGTTTGAAAAACACACATGCACGCACTTTCCCGGTCCCCTTGTTTGTACTGCCACATACAGTTTGTTTACTTCGTCTTAGTCTCTCCACAATCCAGCTGCAGGATGATCTATATGGTGTCTTCACAATCCACATATATCTTGATATAGTACAGAAAACAGTCACTTTAAAATCATTTGTATTGGCCTGCATTTACAGTCTATTCACGTGAGGAAAAGCATTAATGCGTGACGCAGATCAAATAGCAAATGCAGGAACACCCTCCAAGTGAGCCACTGATCCCACATCCTGTTCACAATGCTACAGGCTTTTGAATCTGAATGTGACCCTTCTAGGGAGTTTGCTCCAAAGATGAAGGCCCTCACTGTGTCAGTGGCACTGATAGAAAGAGACAGATATGCAGCGTGCCTCTTTTCACAGCCAACATACACATTAGCATAACTCCCTTGGCGCGGATAAACCACCTAGCCACCTGTAGTTGCACAACTCAGTAACCTCACTTCTCCCATGCTGATGCCCTTTCCCCCCTCAACTTCATTCATATTCTCCTCCTGCATCTCTCACGTTTACAGTTATGCATGTGAATGTGCGCACTTGTAAGTTTTCTCACTGCTGATGCCAGCCAAAGCTGCTGCCAGACTGTTTTGAGCTAATGAAGTGAGCGTGCTTGAATTGCAAGCACGCATCCTTTGTTACACGTGGAGCAATCTGCAGGGAGCCCGTAGAGTCTGTCTCTCACAAGTAAATGGAAGTGGGCTAAAGAGTTTAGAAATCCATCACAAAAGCAACATGAGTAAGAGGATGGCAGTGTCTTCTGGGTGTGTTTCCAACTAAAGAATCGTGTGCATATTCGAGAGATCAATATAAAAATGCAGCTGTAGAAACTTGCCACAGGCTGCTCTCTCTTTCTTTCCCGTTAAGCTCTTCTGGAGGAGGGCTTTTGGTGAAAATAAGGGGCAGAAGGAGTGTCCTGAGGGCCAGTGGGAGCCTCCCCCTGGGGTTGTGATTGGCTGGAGCTGTTCTGAGTGAGTCCAGGGGAGGCCAGTAGGAAGGTGAATGGTCTGGACGCCTGCTAGGGGGCAGGCAGCAGACGAGAGCAGCTACCACTGCCTCTTAAAACCTAGGTACTCCTCATTACAGACTGATAGACAGAGAGCAGGAGAGAGCTGGAGGCAGTTCTAGGAGAGCACCAGGGAAAGAAAGTGAGAAACTGTGAACAGGGAAAGTTAGGAAAAGTAAGAAGTCCTACTTGTAAGCTCACTCTTCCCTGACTGCTGCCTCCCCACTCCACTACCTGAGGCACATACACACACACACACAGGGAGGTGTTTCAGGGAGGCTTAGAGGGTCGACTCTCCAGGGAAGAAGGGAATTAAACACTTTTGTTTTCAATCCGCTGCGTTCATACTCAGGAGAAAAAAAGGGATTACAGCTTTCACGCCTGCCCCCCCTTGTTTCTCTCTTCTCCTTGCATTTTGTCTTCACTGAGTTACTTTGGAGACTTTGGATATAACCTTCTTGAATTGTTGGTCTGAACTCGTAGAGGCATGGCAAACGGACAAAAGAGCCCCAGGTGGGCATTAACCCAGGGCTCCTTCAGCTTGGCACTGGGCCTGTCGCCCTTCTCCCTCCTCCTCCTCCTTACCGTCTCGGCCGCAGATGAGTATGACTACTACAGCTGGCAGTCGGACAACTTCCACAATGGCCGCTTCTACACCAAGCAGCCCCAGTGTCTGGACATACCAGCTGACCTGCGCCTGTGCCACAATGTGGGCTACAAGAAGATGAGGCTGCCCAACCTCCTGGACCATGAGACCATGCCCGAAGTTAAGCAGCAGGCAGGCAGTTGGGTGCCCCTCCTGGCCAAACGGTGCCATGCTGATACGCAGGTCTTCCTGTGCTCACTGTTTGCACCAGTGTGCCTAGACAGGCCCATCTACCCTTGCCGCTCACTGTGCGAGGCTGTCAGGGACAGCTGTGCTCCGGTGATGGAGACCTACGGCTTTCCCTGGCCGGAGATGCTGACCTGCGACAAGTTCCCCATTGATAACGACCTGTGCATCCCCATGCAGTTCACCGGGAACCATGCGACCCAGCCACCAGGTAGGCCACCTTCATTCATGCATGCTTATGCAAAATACAGTGAAGAGAAATGTCAATGAAATCATAACCAATTTTAATTTGCATAACTACTGAAGAGGCTACTGGTTAAAATTACAGCTTTTCCAGCAGCAAAAAGATAATCTGGTGATTTCCACAAAATGTAAATATCTCTTTAGAAAGATTTAATAATTCAATAAATACTCATTTAATAAATCTTTGAGATTTTTTAAAATAAAAAGCAGTGTTTAAATATTCTGTCCTGGTATATTTGATAAGATCTAGTTGAAAACAAGAGATATATGAATGCGCATATGTTTTAAATTCGACAGAAGGAAAAGTTGCCCCGAAAAATATGTTGTGTTTTGCAGACGCAGGCGCTGAGATGAAAAACTCAGCAGAAAGTAAACGAAGAGATAAAGTTCTGAATTTTTCATTATTTTCATAATATCACTTTAGCAAATGATCGTTCAAGTCCTTGCAATCGGATACACTGAGAGTCTGTAAACTGTGAGGATGAGAGAATCAGATGGCTTCCATACATTTCCACAATGACAGACAAGAGATTAAGTGGAAAACTAGCCAAAGGAGGTCAGCGAAAGAGACGGGAGCAGGAAGATGCTGCAGGGGAAAGTCCTAAGTGGACAGTTGAGGATGGCTCTGGCCATCTACATATGCCTCAGGGAGGCACGGAGACAGACCAAGAGAGCCAGGAGACTTGGAGACTCCAGCAGCCAGATCGCGCATTGAGTTAAGATAGATGGACTGTGGGGGTATTAACTGAAAGTTACACAGAGGCACATGCATGGACACACACCCTTATCAGTAGTCATCCATCTACAGCGAAACAGTCAAAGAGTGAATGAATTATGTTTTATTTCATGGTTTGCACAGAGTCAAATTACTAAATTAACCTTAGCTGGATGAAACAAAGGACAAATCTTTATCAAGGGTTTCTGAGAGTAATTTGATTCACAAAAATAGGAGAATATATTATTCTTCACAAGCAATGAGTAAGAGTATCAATTGTGAATAGTGGGACTGAGTGGGAACTAAATCCAAAGAGGTGTGCAAATGCCTGTGTGTATGTGTGTGTGTGCATGTGTGTGAGAAGCACAACTACTTAAGCAGCCTCTTCACAAAAGCAGTCAGCGCTGAGAGGGAGAGAGAGGGAGTTGATGAGAGTCTTTAGACAGTGGAGGGGGACAGTCCCCACTGTGTCCCAGTCTGCTCAGCCATTGTTGGGTCTGGCAGCCAGCAGGCCAATTAGCTAGAAGGCCAATTACTGAGTTCCCACTAATTAGTCGACATGACAGGACAAGAGACGCAGGCAGAGAATGGGAATCGCTAAAGTCTGATTGTCCCTGAGAGAGCAGAATGAAGAGGAGTGAAAGGAGAGGGAAGCAGGAGAGTAAAGACAGGCACACAGCGAATAAAAGAGGAGAAAAGCTGCTTCCTGCAGCATAAGAAGTGTTTGCCTCTGCTTTCAATGAGAACCTGAAGAAAACGGTTTAGATCCGGTTTAGAAAACGGTGCAGATCTCTTAACTATTCCTAGAATTAGATCTAAGTGTGCTGAAGGTGCTTTCAGTTACTGTGGTTGTGTGTGGGTTGGTGGTGGGGGCAGGTGCCTGTTGAGCCAAAGTCAATTAAAACTGTGTCCAAAATCAAAAACCCTCTTTAAATTTTTATTTTTATTTTATTTTTACAAACTAAGCCTTAATTTATCTTTTATGTTAAGGACACTGAGTTTGTACGTGCTGAAAAATGCTATATAAATAAAATGGTCATTGCCATATTGCTCACATTACTTTACGATTTGCTTTCAACCGTTTAATCTCATTTTTCATCTTCTTTCGTTTATGGTGTAAAGGTCTTTTTTTCACTTGAAATGTCCTTTCTGTTACTTGAGACGTTCTTTGACAGATAAACACATTTCCTAAAGCGCTGAAAACCAATCATTACAAAAACAATGTCAGTCAGTTGTGTGACATATCTTTCCTTTTTATCAATAATGGTCACAGCATACTGACATCTAAGTATCTAATCTGATTTGCAAAATGCAGTGGGAAAAAGACCAGTGGAAGATTCTTGGGTGAATTAATGCAGTTCTGACTTTTTCCATTAGGGAAAATGGCCGTTCTGTTTTTGTAGGACTCGTATCAAGTATGTGACATTTTGGTTTGCGGAGTTATAATTCATTCTTCTACATGCACTTTGAGAAGGAGGCGGCTTGACGTTCATCTGCCACCTCCCCAAACAGCCAACTGTTTGTTGATCCCATCTATTCAAATAATGATCAGAGGAGGATAGATTACAGAGGGTCCTTAAGAATCAGTGGAAATAAGGATTTTTAGTGTTAGGAAATTTTACATACAAAGAACATAAGAAAAAATATGCTGATTTTAATTTTTAAAGAATAAAATGACACTCAAAAACAAAAATGAAATAACGGTAAAGTTAAATTTGGGTGTGTGCTTTTTTAGGCGTGTGCATGTGCGTGTATTCTTGTGAGTGTTTCACACTGAGAGTGAACCCATATCACTTCTAGCCCGGAGGCTCAGCCACTGACATTTCGCTAAGAACCAGAGATTCTCAGATGTGCCGATGAGGCCATCCCGAGGACAAGCTTTTGGCTTCTAATTCCGCACCGATGCACACCCGCACACACACACACACACACACACACACACACACACACACACACACACACACACACACACACACATGAAAACACAGCCAGCAATAATAAAAAGGAATTTCAGCTAAGAGCTCTTAGAAGTGAGTTTCCCGGGAAGCTTCTATGTCACTGGAGGACACTGACGATTTTCTTTACACGGGATCGCATGAAGAATCTTGTGGTAATCAAGGTGAATCTTTGGGAGTTGGATCAATCACAAGAATTAGTATAGCTTTACTCGCTGATCTCCCAGTCCGGGAGGCCCCGATGCTATCTGAGCTATTCTGCAATTACATGATATAGCACGGTTCGAGGACTCTTGTGGAAACTAACAGTACAGAGCAAGATTCACTTTCCACCTCTGTGTCACAGCCAAAACTGGCAGAAACTCACCACCACCTGAGCTCAGGTTTTGTGCTGGCACTTGTGCCTTTACGTGTGTGTGTGTGTGTCTGTGTGTGTGTGTGTGTGTGTGTGTGTGTGTGTGTGTGTGTGTGTGTGTGTGTGAGAAGAGCCCAAGGGGTGTGATTATGTGAAATACAAGTCTGTATATTATACCACAGAAGACAAGCTGACTGCTGACAAAAGAGGGCCCAGGCATCCCGGGAGCGGAAAAGGCCAGCCGAGCTCAGTCTGTCAGACAGGGAACAATTAATGCCACACCATCAACTACACCTCATTGTTTTAATGATGCCACTTTTAGCTGCTGTCAGCATCTGTAAATCAGTAGGCATGATTATCACAGACTGGATTCTGGTTTTGTTTCTTAGTTTTGTTTCTTAACTTAGTTTGCATGTTTGCACCAGAAATGAACACTCAAGATATGTACATATGTACAGTGAAATTGCATGGGAGGAAAGGTCTGTCCTTGCTGAAATCTGTGATGAAATGTGACTAGTGTGATTTACAACCACATTAAAGGAGACAGGCAGCACTGTCAGGACCCCAGCAGCACAACAGTCACTGCTCATATGAACTTGGTTACTATATGAAAAGGAAAATATGATCCAATGCTCTGGGTATGGAGCGCTGCCGAGGCGTTATGAGGATGTATTTTCTCTTCTGTGTAGGCTTCCTACAGATGCAAGGAGCATGCTGTGTTTTAGGGGCCCCGTGGGTTCCTCGAGTCATGCTTTAGTCCTCCTTCGCCCCGCATTTCAACAGATGTTTGGCTCTCCGATGTAAATCACGCTGAATTTCATCTCCGGGATTGTACCATTTTATGTCATAAGTGCTGCTGCTCATGACTTAAAAGACCCAAATGAGGCATGAGATAGTGACCGGCGCACATTCTTCTTATAAAAGTCGCTGTGAAGCTCGGGCAACGAGCAATAAGGTACAAGAAATGTCAGAGAACCAGATGACGGTGCTGTTAGATGTGGTCGTCAGATGTGTGAAGACATGTGTTTGTGTTTATTCAAAAGTGCGCATAAGAGAAAGAGGCAGCGGCGGCATGTAACCTCTTGCATTTTTACCCAACTATAAAAATGATTCCAAGCGAATCAGTCAAATGAAACAAACATAAAATATGATTTGTAGTGTTTGTGATTTCAGCTGCATGTTTAAAGTAAGTTAATTAGATTGTTAAATATCATGTGATGACAAGCGGTGTCTATTAGGAATTCACTGTGAACAGACACGATGATTTGTGTTGTTGCCCAATAAATTTCATGCCAGAAAGCAATTTCCTAAGCTAAGTAAAACAAAATAAGAATGACTATGTCATTAAAGAGAACAGATATTCCTTTGCAGTGGTACACGGTGCCACTGCTTTGTATTCCAAATTTATTTTGCAAATGAGTTTTCACGTTCATAAGTTTAATAGGTTTTTCTTGGAGATTTCTTTATAGACAAAAGACACTGCAGAAAGACTGAAATGTTATTAACCGCGGAGCTATGAGTAAGTGAAGTTTTGGAGAAGTTTCCCCCTCTTGCTGTGCACCATTTCCACCCTGGCTTGCTGTTTAAAGATTAACAGCAGGGCCTTCCACAAGACCTCCTCCCTACTCACCCCATTCCCATTATCCCTTTCCTCTTATCCTCAATCATCAACTCCCAACCTCCTCATCCTCCACAGGTTCTGTAAGCTCTGTAAGACAGTAACATTTGTCATAATAAATTGGAACATTAAAATTTCTGTAATTAAGTTCGTAACCCAGTAGGTAAATGCCAAAAGTAGCACACAAGAGGTGGTCAAGTCCAAAGTCAACCAGAGTGAGAGCAAGATTTTCACAATTTAATCGCATGGTAAAAAATTCTTCAGCTGCTTTGAGATGATGGCAAAAAATATATTAATGAGCTCAAAGTCAAAATATTTACTGAGCAGAAATGTGTCCAGGAAAAAAAGTACCAAGCCACGCAGCAGTGATTCCCATCAGAACATGACGGTGATTCCCTCGACAGAGACCGACGATGAGGGCAGTCGTCCCTTAAGTGATTTCTAAGCGCCATCCAAACGCTGGTTTTCGGTCCAAGCTCAACTAAGTTTCATGGAGGGACTGCTTTCTCCTGACACATGCTCTGGCATCAGCGCAACCGGGCCTTCTGCCAAAATACCACCCCTGTGAAACCAGAATGAATTACCACCGAGTCTGAATAAGACCGAACGGCTTCAAGGGAACCATTCAAGACGGACAAATCCAGAGAAGTTTTGTTGTCTCTTGTTCTGTGTGTGTGTGTTTCTGTGTGTGTGTTTTTCCATGCTTCTGTCCCAGTCTGCATGTCAGCACCAAACAATTAGAAGCCTGACCTTGCAGGCCTCACAGGTCTCCTGCCTATGAAAGCATGGGAACCCTCAGAGGAGAAAAAACTGGCAGTTGCTCTACAAGAACATGGCTCAGCTACCTCCAACACACACATAGGCAGACACACACATGCATACACTCACTGGTGGTTAGAGGGTTCACCTCCCCATGACCCAAGCAGCGAAGCATGTTAAACTTTGACCCATCTCATTATCTGGCCAGACGCTGAGGTTTGGGCTGAGGTGATAACCTCTGAACCCTGACTTTTAACCCAGGGCCTGCACAGTGCAAGGAGAGGCGTGTCGTTTTGCATAGGTGTGTTTCTGGAAAGTGGGAGACACAGAAGGAAAGAGAAAGCACAGGGAACTCAGGGAGTGGGGGAATAACATATTTTGGATCTTGCAATGAGGGAATGTCAGAAAAACTAAACTCTCCTATAAGCAGTTATCTCGAGAAAAAAAAGGCTGCCAACTCAGCAAAAGTTCTGCACTGTTTTCCCTTCATGTTGTCAAATTTATCCCCTAGGTGTATAGGTATGTTGTCAGGGCAATGCTTCTATACCACATCCTTCTCTCTGTGGCCCTTTCTAATATTATACTTTTTTTTTTTTTTTTGCTCTCTTGGCTTGCGGCTTTGTTTGGTGGATGAGTGGCCTGATATTAGATGTGTAGAGCTGGAAATACTCTGAAAATACATGGAATCGAAGCAGTAATTGTTTTGATGATGTTTCATATCGAGGGGAAAATTACAAGGTGGTGCGTTTTCGTGTATGCGTGTGTCAGAGAAGTCTCTGACGTTTTATAAATCCTATTAATTGAATGGCAAGGCCTTATTTGTCCATTTCAGCTATATAAATATAAAAGTATGGGAACATGCAAAAAATACATAAAAAGGATTTTATGCAGGGCTTGTATTTCTTCCCTCATGTGCTCTGTCTCAACTGTGTGGGCAGACAACAACAACAACAATCACAAAGTCCCATATCAAAGTTAGACAGGCCAAACACGCTCTTGAGTAAAGCATGCATGACCGTAAATTTTGAGTTAAAAATAAACTGAACTTGTTGCTTTGGTTTCCCCCTCGCTCTTTCACAATGTGCGGTTGCTGTGTGGCCTAAGTGATGGCTGCGTCTGTGTACTGAATCACTTTTCACCATGTTCAGCAGCTCCCGCCGCACCGTTTACCTTTCTGAACAGCCGAGACCACGCCTGCGCCACCAAAATATACAACGGGCCAGAATAAAAACATTTTCTCCAGTGTAATTGCAGGGCAAACATCAGTCAGCCTACTGGACTCTGCGTTCACTCAGCAGCAAATAGTCTCTGACAAGGGGGGGGGGGGGGGGGGGCAAATAAGTGCCTCAGAAGTGCTCAGGGCTTAACGATTTCATACTGACACAACTTTGGTTTTGCTCACTGCACTTGACCTCAACGCTGCCGTTAGATATGAGCTAATCTGGTTTTAAAAGCACCAAGTGAAACGAGATTGAATACAGGTGACGACAAATTCTTCTTCCTTCTTTTTTTCCCCTCAGTGTCAAAGGTGTGCCCACCGTGTGACAATGAGCTGAAGAAAGACAACATCATGGAGCATTACTGTGCAAGTGACTTTGGTAAGTAGTAAAAAACTGAAAAACATAGTACCTGACTATGGATACAAACGGTCACTAGCATACAGCACTGTTATGGAAACTTTCTTACCTATCTGCAGTCTGGTAAACTGGAGTTTGCGAGAGACTGACAACACAGCAGAAAAGTGCAATTGCTTTGTGTACAACAGTCAGCCAAGTACAAGAGTGCAAGCAAAACATTTCACCACGGTGTTGATTTGGATTTACAAGTTTCATGACGTAATAATAAAATCTGTGTTTTAATATTGTGTTGAAAAGTTGTAATAACAAACTAAAAAGTCAAAGCACTGTGTCCTTAAAAACTCCCATCAACATAAATGCCATGGGCATAAAGTTATAGCAAAATAGCAAAATCACCTAAAACGAAAGCTTAACTTTGAGCTGTCAGTGGTTACATAATATGAAGATTAACTGGTATTTATGCTATTTTCCTTTGATTATGAATTAAAAAGCATGTGCAACCACACAGAGAATCTCACCTGCACATCCCTGTTTCTCACTTCTGATCCTCCCTTCGATTAAATCTTTATTGCAGCCGTTTCGCGTTAATTTCGCTGCTAGAATCGGCTTTTTCTTCACATGAGCTGATAAATGACTTCATTTCTTAGCCCCAATTTCAAACTTTCCACTTTCCAACCTTCGTGTTTCACAATAGTAATGACCTTAAGATGATGCCAGAGTATAATTATATAAATATTCTGTTATTTGAGTTCATCACAGCAGCTGAATTGTTTACAGTGTTTACAGTTAATGATAAACTGCTGTCTATTTGCTCTGTTCCAAACACGTTAAGCACCAAATGAGGAAGGGTGACAAAAAGTTGTGAAATTACAAAAGCATGTGTGGCCAGGATCATTTTTTTCTCTGCATATTTCATGTTTCCCGCAGAGGAGATGCCTGCAGTATAAAACAGTTTTACAAAATAACCACATGTACAAAAGAGCCAGAATATACAGAGCATGACCCATAATAAATGATAAAACCACATCCAACAACAACAAAACGCGTCTGTGCGCACCTTCCTGACTCTCTGAGCCGCAACCAAAACGCAGACATGTCTCCTGTAATTCATCGTGACGTTACCAAATCAGGGATATTTATTTGTCTGATTAATTGCAGGATTATATATCTCAATCTTTTAACATGAGGTTGCTTCAGGGATCATAAAGGAAAACACAGATTCTTTCTGTTCATTAATATGAAACATGATTGCAGATAGCCGCAGAAAGACGTTTTATTGGCTCAGCCTTTATGTGGCTGGAGGACACAAGGGAATGCGTCGAAAAGATAAGTGTGACATATGGATTTGGAGATCAAGGAAGGAACAACTCTACAATGTTATTCTGTAGTGCGAGAGCTTGAGCTCATACCCCATGAATGCTGCTACCTATTCATCTTTGGACACTGTTTTTGCTACGGTCTGCTTTTCATGGACGATCTCATGACGTTTCTTACTGCACTATCCAGCTGCTGTACAAATGACAAGAGTCTTGTTTAGCCGACACCTTGTTGTTAAAGTAGATTGCTTGCTTCAGTTTGAAGAAAACCTGTTTCTCCTCAAAACGATGGCACACTCCTCACTCCCTCTCTTTCCAGCTGCTTCTACCTCTACGCCCTCCTCTGCTCACTTTAAAGAGAGCGACTTTGTATAAAGACGTGGGCACAGCTTGTCACAAAGATGCTGGCCAGGCCGCACAGAGGGCCCCACTGCATCACTTATGACTAAATATGACTGATTACAGGTGGGCATTTAAAGTGAAGCAGAGGGAGATGAATTATCCTCCGTACCTTTACTGAACACACGCCGTACATACACATGAATGCAGTCTTTCACAAAAACACACGCGGCTCAGGCATGTAGGCAGGCAAATACAGCGCATAAACATACTCGCGGCGAAGGAGCTGGATGTGAAACAGGATGTGAACAAGGGGCAACTCAATGCACGCATTCCTTTTTGAACACGCTATCACTTCACATGTACTGTATACCTATCTGAGCGTACCGAGGGATGTTTATGCAACCATAGACAAGCAGGCGAGAAGTGAAATGGCGATCTTCCAGCAGGCCGGGGTACATAGCGATGCTTCATACCGACCCCACACCTTTGCCCGACCCGTGATTAATTTCACCTGTCAAAATTCTCACCCAGAGAATTCCTCTTTTGAATGTTTGGCAGTTCAATTTTAATCTCTCGCATATAAAAATATGAACTTATAAACAGAAGGTGCAATGGGAGATTCAAGTCAGTACTTCATTAGGCTGATAAACTTTGAGTTTGCTGTAACCAGATCCTACATGTAATAAAACTGTGCACAGAGGTTCTCTGTTCTACATATGTTTTGCCTAAAAATACACAGCTGGTCGCAAAACACTGCACTGCAAGTGTGTAAACAATGACACAGGCAGGGCAGAATGACAACAGATGATAATGATTCCATGTAGCAATATTAATCTTATGCTGCAAGCAGTTTTTTAGACTTATGGATGTTGCCCTGAACCTCACTATAAATCTGACTTTGTCTGAGACTTGAAAGCAAAATCATTTAAGATGATTTTTGCTCAGGAATAGCCCGACAACAACAAAGAGAAGACTTGTGATTTATATTGCCAAAATATGTACACCAAATTCCAAAAAGATGTTGGACTGTGGAGTTTTTCCCGAGTCAGACATTCACAAGGATGCAGTTTTTGCACACTGCTCAGGAAAGTCTAAATGATGATACTCGGGGGAGGTGTAAAATAGCTACTGCTTTAGAACAGTACAGAGCTCAGTACTAGACTTCCAGAAGTTAAAAAAAAATACCACAGCTGCTTAAATAAGAGTGAAACACTGGGATCAGAGTGACACATTACAGTTTTTTCTGATTGCTTAAGCACATTTTTTGTAACTATTGGCTAATTTTGCAAAACTCTTCACACAAATAAGAAAACCTGTCACCCAATCATCAAAACATTGTAGTTCTCTTGCAAAAGCAAACACAGCTAGATTAACTCTTCACACCTTCGTAAAAATGGTGTTTCCGTATCAAACAGTACACACAAGCCATCATCTACTAAGCACACAATGCGCCAACTGCACACTGATGGTATGAATACAAAACACATCTGGCCTTTGCTTTCTCTGTGCACAAGGTAGGCTATGTCAGTTTGAGCTCATACTTCTGTCATAGATCCATAAGCATAGAGGGATCCAAACTTTACAGTTTTTTCTGAATGCTTAAACCCTAACTGTGATTCCTGTAGCACAATCTCTAAAACTATTCAGACTTATAGCAAAACCACTCACTGAGTTTGCAAAACTAAAAGCACAAAAACTGCTTTGCACTCAGTTTGCAATTTTGTAACACACACTTTGCAAAACTGTAGGCACAATTCACTGCACAACACTCAATTACCAAATTTCCAACACACTCCTAGCAAAAGTATGCACATGTATGGCTATCATTAACACTAACTTGCCAACTGTCTGGCACACTTTCACATGTGAAAACTTTTTTAGATAATTAGTTCACTTTGCAATCAGCCTAAGCACTATAATACAGGTAAGCTGTGTGTGCGGAGTACAATGGAGGGAGCAGGAAGAGTGAGAAGTAGAGGAGGCCGAGGAAGAGGACGTGGAGGTGAAGAAGTAGGATGAAGAGGACGACAAGGACAAGGAGGAGCAAGAGGAAGATGAGGAGGGGGGAGAGGAAGGGTAGGAAGAGTAAGAAATAGAATTGCTGATGACATCAGAGCTACAATAGTGGACCATGTAATCAACCGTGGAATGACCCTGAGGGTAGCTGGCCAATGGGTCCAGCCTAACTCGAGCCGCTACACTGTAGCAAGTACCATAAGGACATCTTGAAATGAGAATCGGTTAGTACAGTCACTTCGCACAAAGATTTGTAGCACTGCCATATGCCAATGAGAAACACACCAATACCATTGATGTAAAAATACTGAAATTGTTACTTTACAGAATTGCTAGATGACCAGATGCTGGGGGCAGAGGAAGCATGTTCACTGCAGACCAAGTAACCCATATAGTCATTATGGCGATTGCAAATAATCCTATACTTGGAAATAAACACTTGTGTTTGTTTTGATGTGTTTGAATAAACACCAGTACTTGAAGTTTGGATCCCTCTATGCTTATGGATCTATGACAGAAGTATGAGCTCAAACTGACATAGCCTACCTTGTGCACAGAGAAAGCAAAAGCCAGATGTGTTTTGTATTCATACCATCAGTGTGCAGTTGGCGCATTGTGTGCTTAGTAGATGATGGCTTGTGTGTACTGTTTGATACGGAAACACCATTTTTACGAAGGTGTGAAGAGTTAATCTAGCTGTGTTCGCTTTTGCAAGAGAACTACAATGTTTTGATGATTGGGTGACAGGTTTTCTTATTTGTGTGAAGAGTTTTGCAAAATTAGCCAATAGTTACAAAAAATGTGCTTAAGCAATCAGAAAAAACTGTATTCACACACATCAAAACAAACACAAGTGTTTATTTCCAAGTATAGGATTATTTGCAATCGCCATAATGACTATATGGGTTACTTGGTCTGCAGTGAACATGCTTCATTTGGTAATTGAGTGTTGTGCAGTGAATTGTGCCTACAGTTTTGCAAAGTGTGTGTTACAAAATTGCAAACTGAGTGCAAAGCAGTTTTTGTGCTTTTAGTTTTGCAAACTCAGTGAGTGGTTTTGCTATAAGTCTGAATAGTTTTAGAGATTGTGCTACAGGAATCACAGTTAGGGTTTAAGCATTCAGAAAAAACTGTAAGACCTTTAGGGTTTTACTGAATAAAAATAAATTTAAATATCTTCTTCTCTTCTCCTTTAGTCCTAAAGATGAAAATCAAGGAGGTGAAAAAGGAAAAGGGTGACCGGAAGCTGATTGCAGCACAAAAGAAGAAGAAAGTTCTGAAGCAGGGCGTGCTGAGGAAGAAGGACCTGAAGAAGCTGACCTTGTACATTAAGAATGGTGCCAATTGTCCGTGCTCCCAGCTGGACAGCCTGGGCTCCAACTTCCTCATCATGGGCCGCAAAGTGGACCAACAACTGCTTCTCACATCCATTCACAAGTGGGACAAGAAGAGCAAGGAGCTCAAGGTCGCCATCAAATACATGAAGTCCCATCAGTGCCCCACCTACCACACCGTCTTCCAGTGACCTGCTTCACTGCAGTGTTCGCTGAACTTTCCACAACTTTGCTTTTCAGATTCAACCTTTGTTTCACTTAGATTATAGCAGTTATTTCACTAATGCATCCCTGAGTCATGGATCCTATAAAATCTTTTACCAGCCCCGAAGCTAAACACGAATCAGGTAGTTGTCCTTTTCTCCTTTGATGTTAGAGATCATTATTATTATTATTGGAGAGAGGAAAACTGCTTTTTAAATAAGTCAAGTCCCTCCCTTCCATAAAAAAAGACAATAAGAATGATTTCATATTGATTCACATCCTGGAATCTAATGTACTCTTCATTAATATGCTTGCCTATTCTGATATTATAGAATCACTTAAATCATATCCTAAAGCAATCTTCTTAGACATCAGCATTAAGAAATGGAAATTTAACTACTGGAAAGAAAAGACGCTCGACGCTGTAGTGAAATGAAAATTATGGGAAGGTTTGTTTCTGTGCAAAAAGTGCTGAGAGCAATGAGAGAGTGAACGTATGTGGGTTGTGTGATGTACCAGTGCACACGCTGGCACAGTGCTCCAAGGAACAACATCAAAGCACAGAAATATTGATGATCCACTTAACTGCATGTTGTAAAAAGTAGGTAATTCAGACCAATACTAAATGCTTAGAAAACTGGGATTTGTTTTTTTTCTTATCCATGCTGGGAACGAAGACTGATGGAATGAGACAGACTGACTGATGCTTCCACTGACTTTGTACAGAACCATTTCTGTGGCCTGAAAGAGGGAAACTTGAATATTTTTTACTTTTTAATTTTGAAAGAGAATAAAGTTAGGGCAGTGAAGGCATCGTCTGGAAAACAAGTGGAGAATAAAAGAGAAAGAAAGAGAGAGAGACTCTGGACACAACCAACAATGTTGGATTCATAAGTCTCTTGTACTCGCTATTTTTCACTATCAGTCTTCAAATGTTTCTTTTCTTGTACTTTTTTTTTAAACGCTTCAGTTAAACATCTATGGTATGAAAACAAAAAATCATACACACAGAGCACCTGAATACACTGTTGCTGTAACAATGAGAGATTTTTTTTCTAACCTATTAACCTGTAAGTAGTTCTGTTACTGAAATAGATCTTTGTTTTACAGAAAAAGTTAATGAATAAAATATATTTTAAATTTTTATAAAGAACACCTGCTTGAAATGTCATGTTTCACATTTATTACCAATAAACCACAAAGTGTATATTCATGCCTAAAAAAATTATTTTCAGACTATCATCTGCATAAAATGTTCGACTGGTTTAAAAAAAAAAGCGCGTAAGTAACTAACACACTTGAATGAGGATGCTCAGTATTTTACGACTTCATTTATTTTTTAACATTTTTCATATTAAACAGATACTTTTCTCACTGGCCAATTAGATGCAATAAAATGGGGCGAATAGAAAAGGAAACTACTCTGATTTACACTTTTTAAATTTTTGAATCTACCACAACAACTGTCAAAGCATAAAATAAAGTTGACAAGTTGAAAATGTCTTGGTCTGATGTTTCTCAATGTTCACTGTAGGCTGTAAATCAAAAACAGGGATTTTTGTTTGTTGGTTTGGCCATCCTATTCTCTTATGATGTGTTTGACATAAAGCACACTGTCTATTTATCATTTAAATTCACATTCCAGCCAGAACCTCCTAGATTTAAAACAGAAGAAGATTTCTCCACAAACAGGGACGTAGCTACTGCAGGATTGTGATTTAACTGCAACATAGCTGTAAAAACACTGCAAATATTCAACAATGTGCCTGAGATTGATTGCAGTCAGTCCCAGATCCAACCACAATTATTTGGAGACAGGTTTCCTTCCACCAGGGACTCGTAATTACTGTGTGACTGAAAGTGGTCATCCAGAGTTTGTGTTAGGTTTTGAAATTGGTCTCTGAAAGTGAAAACAAAAAACAAAACAGGGCATCCACCAATAGGTTCTCATCCTATTTTTACTATAGTGTGACTGAGCTATTAGTATAGCTCTTAGTACAAGTGATTCACAATCTCAGTTTTACATCATTTAAAGCAAGTGAGTCAAAAATAAGCAAATCTGTTTCTTTTTTGTGAATGGGGGTATTAGCCACTGAGACCCAAACAGTTTCGGTAACAAACTGACAGTTTGTTTGATTGTTTGTTTCCGCTGGTAAGGTGGACATTTAAACATGGAAGCTGATGTGTACTGGCTTGCTTGTGGGGCGAGTGGTCATTTGAGGAACAGGTTGGAGATTATTTTAGGTTACCAAAGGCAGTGTTACACACACCCAATATAAGCTGCAGCTTTTCCAAAAACATCAGGGGATAAGGATCGTGAAAGTGCGCATGGGCTGCCACACACCTTCATTTCTATTTGCAAAAGGAAACAAAGAAGTAAAATCTCATTTTTGCGCTGCTCTATTCCAAAACCTTTCAGATCCACACTGGGCCCTCAGCTCTAAGCAAAGCCTGGGCAACAAAGCCACCAGTATTTATTGACAGAGTGAAGGGGTGATGCAGATAGACAGCAGGCTGCGATGAAACTGACCAACTTTATCAAAACCATACATAGCTTGAACACTCCAGACACATACACTACTAATTTACTACAAAAAAAAAGATTTGGAATCTTTGTTCTCCAAAATGCAAAACGGATCAACTGTGACACTTTACAGTGTTTATTGTCTTCCACCCATATTTCCCGGAATGTGGAGAGTTTTGGAGGCTGTTTCAAGAGTAAATGCCAGTGGAGTGGTGACCTATTTCCAAGTGATTGTTGAGATAGAGCACAGTCTCTAGGCTGTGGAATGACAGAAACAGGAGGGGACAGGCATATTGGGTAGAAATATGCTGGACAAGAGTTCCTTTACTGGAAACTTAATCAAAACCGATTAAAGACTGAGATAAAAGTTTAAATGCCATGAAGCTGAAGTGAGGAAGCCTTTGTTGGAAAGTGTTGACCTCTCCTTTAGAAGTGAATCAGCACACGTGCAGTAGATAAAATGTACCTTCAAAGAAAATGATGAGCAGCTTTCATTAATCAAGACGTAAGTTAAAGCAGGGGAAGGCGCAGAGGGAAGGTGGAAAAAGAGACAAGGGATAGCTTGGCTGAGTCCCAAAGACATCCATCAGCAGCTCCTCAAAGGTCACTTGTGTAGTTAATGAGGGCCTGATGAGGGAGTGACCAGTGACACACGTGGAAAATGCGCACATCCATTCAAAAGACACATATGTTGGGAATATGCAATAAGATGACAAACTTACATTGACATCCCTTATTCTAATGAGGCCTCCATTCAAATACACTTGATTGGGTCCAGAAAAAAAATTGTGGAAAAAAATGGATTACCACACACGTGCGTGCCCACACATATACACACCATAGAAGAATGGCCACATTGTGTATTTTTATTGCAGAGTCCTGATAAGCACGACCATTTTTTTCAGTTAAATAGTGGTAGTCTGTTAGGCTGTCAATTGTAGGCACACACGTGCAAGCATATCTTAGATCACGGCCCCTCACACCCTGTCATACAGTGTGCATTGCAAACTGATTTTCCTTTAAAAAAAAAAAAACATGTATATTTTTTAACATTTTCCAGCATCCACCCACTTGTTTTCTTTAGGCTGTTGATTTCCCAAGTTTTCACTAATTTCTTTTGACAAAACCCAGAGACCTGGATGTGATCGACTTACAACCACTTTTTCTTTCAACATTTGAAAAAATATTTTGCATATGTGATAACGTTCATTTGGGAAATGAGCTTACGAAGCATGAATGTATGTGAAGTCGGTGGCTGTTAAGTACTGACTCTTTTTTTTTTTTTAAGTAATCCTAAAACTGTTTATTACTTAAACTTCATCTGATTTCCTTTTGAGTTATGGGCAATGAAAGAAAAAAACCTCCATTGATCCAATACTCAGGGTGGGAGAGAGCTACAGGAAAGTTCGGATGGAAATCATCACTCTTCAATTTAACTGACAACAAAAAGACTCACATTAAATGCTCCTGGAGAACTGGGAACTGGCAACAGGAAACATTTTTTCTTAATAAAACAAAAATACCATCCATTTTCTTAACCATTTATTCAATTTAGGGTTACAGGGGGGCTGGAGCCTGTCCCAGTTGTCATTGGGCAAAAGGTGGGTTACACCCACCCTCACATTCATACCTATGGCCAATTTAGAATCACAAATTACCCTAATATAATGTCTTTGGACTGTGAGAAAGCCAGACAGAGAGAACATGCAAGTTCAAACCAGGACCCTTCTTGCTGTAAAGCGAAAGTACTGAAAAATATCATTCACACCTGAAATTGTGTATTTACAAGAATAAGTCTCATACGCTCATATTTATCAGGACAATTATGAATAATCTCAATATTTGTTCAGGTTTTTAAAATTCTTTAAACACAAACATGACGCAGACTCAAATATCCACTCTCAGACCAGTCAGCATATGAATGAACACGCACACGCTCACAGGTTAATCAAATTTGACTAGTCTGCCTGCAAAGAATGAGACCATTATATAACATCCTGGAGAGTCAGAATAATTTCTATTAGGTGCTGCATGCCTCCCTCTAACCACCACACAAGGTACCATTAAAACAGCATTAGACAGTAAGCCAACATCCTTCTGGTCTGAAGCACTAGACCACCTTTCTGCAGGAAGGGTGGACACACAGACTTGTTCTTTCATTTAGAAGAAGAGAGTGAGAGAGGGAGAGAATGGAAACAGCAGCGCTCTGACAGAAGCACTGCACTGTCTCAGAGCTCCGGCCTGCCTTGTTCAGTAAAATGCAATAAAGACGTAGCATGTTTTTGTTGTGTGCTTGTGCATGTGCATAAATTTACTAAGAACACTTGTTTAAAAAGGCCTAGAGCAAGCCAATGAATCATTTTCTCCCTTTAATAAAGTCAAAGAAACTTTTTACATGTGGTCCTCCCAGTGAGAAGTCTGTTTTCCACAGCATTGTTCTTATTTACATGCATACTCGCTCATGCTAACACACCAGTTCCGTTTGCTGCACGCTTCATCATTTATGCGTCATTATTTAAAGGTGTTCACGTGTGTTTACATGTACCGGGTCCCATTTTTCATAAAAAGATAAAACGTGTATTATAACTTTAGATAACTCATCTGACTGCATCTGTTTTGTTTTCCCTGTACGTGTTGCAACTCTTGAAGGTGTGACTGCTAAAAACAATCTGTCAGAAACTTTCTGATCATTTAGTAGTTTCTTTCTTCTTTCGTCCTCCTTAATAGAAATGCCATCTGATGACAATGTATAGGGCTAATGCACATAGAAAATCCATAAAATAAAAGCACATTCACATATTTTAAACTGGTTAGAATACAAGAAGCCGACTACTTCTGAGCCATTCAACAGCAGTTCCTCTAAAGTGCTGACTGAATTTGCACTTTAAAAAAAAACCTAACCAAAAATGTAGAATGTGAACAAGTGTGAGCTGCTTCTCCCACACTGACTCACCAACACAAAAATACTAATAAAATCACATTCACAACCTATCAGCTAGCCTGCAGCACAGGGATTACATCCACAGATCACACACATACACAACACTGACGTAGGAAAAAGAAAACAGGGGACAGGGACTTGGGAAAAGAATGAGGGGGAAGACATGACTGGATAAGAAAACAACCAAGGTGCTCTCAAGGGACTTTGGCAATCGGAAACAATCACATTGGCCTCAATGCCTCCTCTGCAGTGGAAAATGAATAAATTAATAGGTGGAGTAGAAGGCCTCCCATGGGCAGGGCCTTGACGCCATCTGTGAAGGCCATCAGTGTGTCCCAAACCTGCTGTTTCACTACTGAACCAACATGTCAGTCTGGAGATTTACTGCCACATGGAAAGCGCGCACATAAACACACGCCCACACACCGACACCCTCACACATACAAACATCAAAGAGGATCCACCCACAGGTGCAGCCAAACACGCATCCATGCGTATTTATACAAACTCTTGCCAGGATGCAATGGCTCAGACAAAACAAATATTGGCATAAACACATCAGCAGAAACTAATGCTCATGCTCTTTGCACGCCCACGTGCGTGCACAAACACTTGGCTGGAGTGGAGATTTACACCCGTTTGGAAAGACAAGCATCGGCTAATAAATAAATCTGTTTCCCTGGCGACCTGTTGACCCTCTGTGGCACTCTTTTTTTTTCACACGCACAACAGCAGAGGTCAAGGTCAGTCAGAAGGTCGGAGGGAGGTGAAAGTGTGTTGTTGAGTGTGTTTGTGTGTGGGGGGGTTGGAGGCTGACAAAACTGTGTGCAGAGTCAAAGCCCTCATTTGCAGCTGGGGGTTAGGAGCCCCCATGTTTTGGCAGCGAGGTCATGAACTCTGACCCCATCAGACCCTGAGAGACAAGGCAGTTTGGTCAGGTGGGACTGTGGCCACTAAATGACATAATCTCCCATCTCCCACTCGCCAGTCTCTTTTCAAACAGACCAGTGTGTCTCGGGGAGAGTGTCTTTGGGTGGCATACCACTATTGTGCAGTGAAAATAGTCCCTGGGTTATTGTTCACTCTGCTGTCAGGAGCTTTCCTTCTCTTCCTTAACGGACCTGAATCTGAGCAGACTTTTTACTGAATCGCTTGGTTAGAAAAAATCAACATAATCAGAACCAATCGTGAAAATAAATTGCCTAGTAAGATTTGGTTTCCTTAATAACTCTGGAAATGTTGCCGACATGTGTTGTCAGGCCAACTATGGGGAGGCTTGTGCGGTGTGTTGTGGTCCAAGATTTAAAAACTAATTAAAGGGTTTCAAATTGGAAGGCAGAAAATGAGCCATAACAGATGTCACTTTTAAAATGCAAAGAAATGAAAAGAGAAAGAACATGTACAGTGTAGTTTCCTTATGATTTATAGGCAGACAAAGAACTTGGCAAATGGATTCCTTCACGTTTGTCTTTCTGTAATCTTATGGAAACAATTGTGCAGTATGCACCATTCTAACAGAAAAGCTGGATTTACTTGCACAAGTGTTCTCATGGTAATCAGCTTTGTTGAGCATTGTTTCAGCTGTTTTAAACCCTACCTAACCCTGTTTTTGCATCTTGTTAGGCTTTCAGTCCTTTTCTTTATTTTCACTTCTTCTTATTTTTCTTTTGCTTCTCTTTGCCCCGATGACAAGCCATATAATTAATGTTTTACTCACAGTCTTTTTTGTATCACTTTTCTTTCAGTACTCTGAACTTCATAATATATCACAAAGACCTGGAAATCTTTGCCAGAAAATTTACAATAAAGTGTAAAGCAGTAAATATTCACACAAATCTGTTTTAACTGAGGTTCTTAAATGTTTCCCACTGCTATTTGTCCTTGGTGTGAATACGGCCTGCAAAGCTGTAATCATCAAAATCTTTAAACTTCTGAATCCTTTCCATGAGCAGATCACTTGCCCAAAGAAAAAAATAGAAATCTGTACTTTCCCCTGCTGCCTAAAACAATAACCCCAGCAAATGTAGCTCGGTTTCAGAGAAATTGCTCTTCAGTGTTTGAAGTGTTTATGGACATTAACGGTCCAACATTTCAAAAGACCAGCACATGTTTGGCATAGTGGAGCACTTGGGTAAGCAGACAGAGCGTGCATCAATGGGAAAATGTTTCATCAGAAGAGCTGTGTTGTTTTATGGTGTGGGATATGAGGGTTGTGTGGTCTAGGTTGTGTGAGTACCCCAAGGATGTCAAAACATCAAGTGTCCAACCACAGCGACATCTAAGACGACCAATGAAAAACAGGTGTTTAAGTAGACGTCAGAGCTTCTTGGACACAAGTACAGGTTTCAGATTTACAGATATCATGCTCCCCTCTTGTCAGATCTGCTCCTTCATTTGATATATGCTGCTGGGATACAACTATTCTCTCCTCTGTCATTATCAATCAGTCTGTTAAGCATTTTCTTGACTGATCAGTGGCCTCATAAGTATTTCCCAAAAGCCAAACATGACATCTTCAAACTGCTTTTTTTTTGGTCCATTTTATGTTTTGTCGATTGAAATTATGACATAAAAAACCAACTAATTTTAAATTTATAGCAAAACATTGAGCACAACTGCAAGACAGAATTATCTTGTTTTAATTAGTTAGTTACATGCGTGTCGATTTGACACTTTTGAGAGGCAAAGCGTGAATTTTGCTATTACAAGTTTTTAATGGGATACTGTGTTGGTAAAGTAGCATTTAGCTACTGACTCAAAACAATCATGATTTTTATTCTGTTGATAGAAAGACTATCAAAAGGAACTTTTTATATTATATTTTATTTTTGCTTCCTTTTCTGTGTCGTCGTGAATTTATCAGGGAAAGAAGCCATTATAAGGTCTCACATTAAGTTAGTAGGTTTAGTATCAGCAGCACCTAGCTACTATTTACCCTACTAACTTGTTTGAAGAGGTAAGACTTTATTTTCTAGTGGACTGTATGCATAGATAATGAAATAGTTAACCCGAAACCTTTTTATATGTTAAAAAACACACATACAGAAAGTATGCAGCCATGAGATTCAAACAGTACAGGCACGCCATTCGGCTCTACCATGGAGGTTTTGTGGTCGTCTAGAGCAGTGGTTCCCAGATGGGGTGTGGCAAGTCCATTTGTACCATGGGAGTTCATTACAATTATTGTATTACTATTGCAATATACAACTGCACAAAAACCCATAACTTGTTAATTTATTTCATAACTTAAAGTATTTATCAGTACTTTGTACACACACCTTTCCCCTGTAAGACCCATTTTTGGAAATGGAAACAAAATATCCTTTATGAGATGCTTGGGATACTTCAAACAGCACTGGATCTGTAACCAAAGCTGACAAGTCAGTAGAGGTAATGTAGTTGTGGCATGCTCGCAAAAAAAAAATAAAAAGTAGGTGTCAAGGTGCTAGGACCTTATACCTAGCATGACAAATGGGCTGTCAAAAATGCATTAGTCTGAAAAGAAAAAGGGATACGATGTCAGATAACACAGGCTATTTTGCATAGATATGAATAGAGGTGTGCCATGAAATCTTGGCCCATCACCTTGTGCAACTTGGTAACACAAAGTTTAAAATCCCTGGTCTAAAAGGACAGATCAAGTGCCACATTCTTTACAAAAACGTTTTACATATAATCATTCATAAATCGCGTAAAACCTGCTTTCTCTGCATGACCTACTGGCGACCCCGCTCACATGTGGTAAAAATATGAAACAGCGGAACAGACTCTAAAAACGTCCACACGTTTTATGTGTAGGTACAGTAAAGGCAAGTGCAGCTGAAAGCATTTATGTCAATCATATATAGCCATGAATTCATTCCTCATGGGATTTTTTCAGTAACTTAAATGAGTTGCAAAAACACTGAACTCAACACATGGCATGTTACAATGTTCTTTATAGCAAGTTTAAAAAAAAGAGCCATCAATCTCCTACAAGAAGCAGTGGAACACTTGAATCACCTTGAAGCACTTTAAATAAAGCCATCATATATAGACTGTATATGAAAGATGACTCTGAAAAGTTAGGCTAATGTTGAGCCCGCATTGTTCCTAATGGCTAGCAGGGGGCAACTCCTCTGATTGTCTTTTTACTATAAACACAGGGTAATAATTGCACTGCTGCTGGCATGATCTATGACCTCAGTAACACTTTCCCATATTTATGGTCTCAATCACTAGTTTCAAGTCTTATTTATTAAATGATGAAGTAAATTGCAGGCCTGTAAAATAAGTAGTGTAAAATAGATCATAAAGCACTTTGTGGTTTTCCTGTGATTGTTACTCATTACCAGTGTTACTCAGACCCATGTTTGTCATACATGGGTCCAAGAAACCAAGATGATTGTGTTTGAGGCTTCAGAATGAGACTACACAAACCAATGGGGTATCCTCATTGGTGTTATGTCCATCTTTTAAATACAGTCTAAAGATTTCTCCTGTCGCATTCGCTGAGAGGGAACTACATTAAGGCACGCTGCACCACAAAATGTACAAGATGCTCCTGTTACCTTGGTTACATGTGCTGCAACTGCAGGCGTTGGGCAGAACAAGAATATGTTTATTATTCCTGTTAGTTCCTAGATCCTACATGTACAGTGGCTCATCTGCATGATCTACATGCTTATGGCTGCCTCACAGTGAAAACAGTTCAACCGCTACGAGTTTAAAGAAGCAGATACAAGGTTATAATCTTGAGCTTGGTTGAAATCCTAGTTTATGACTTTCTAAATATTTTAACTTGTCTTGTTCTTGTCTTGTCTAAGTCTTGTTCTTTTTTTCTCCATGTTAAAAGCAACATGTCCTTTTAGAAAGCATTAATAAAAAGCATAGAGATGATTTTGTAGTTGTATTTTCTTATAAGTACTGTAAGGAAAAGCACATTGGTGTGTGTAGTTGATGTGAAACCCTAGAAGGTGGTTTTGACCTTCAGCTATCTGAAAGAGCTTCCCTGGTTCTTTAATCATACTCTAAACAACCTCTGTCTCTGTCTGTCAACACCAGCTTATAAAGATGAAAAGTCATCACAGGACGACAGCACACACAAACATACACTCATTTTTGATTGTCTGCCCCCCCATCATTGGTTTCACTAGCATCTTGTTTTGCAATTAGTATATTTATAGTCTTGTCTCGTCCTGCTTTAGTTGTCAGCTTGTTTGTGTTCCCTGGCTGCCTTTGGTGGTTGCCTGTGTTTTTTGAGTGACTCAAGTTGGTGCCTTTTTTTAGATGTTGTACATTTCGTTATGTTTAGTACCCTGCCTCTGTTCATTCTCTGTGCTTCTCGTTGGCTTTTATTTATTTTTTATTATTGGATTCTGCACCGGCTTGTTTTTATTTCAGTAAAATTCATCTTCTGAAGCCTGTTTGTGTCCTGCATTGGGATGCTGCCTTTTCTCTCTCAGATATAACAGACTGGCACAATCAAAAGGGAGATTCCTAGCCTATGAATGTGTGCTGTCAGTAAAAGAGGGTTATCTGCTTTGGGTGCAGAACAAACACTGCCACCCCACTGCCTTACCCCTTCTTGTTCTGTATTATCCCTTAGACCCCTTTCCTGGAAACACAGCCCTCCACTAATATACATTCACCAAATATTTCCATCCATCCTTACATTCTGACTCTGACCAGCTCTGACAAGCAACTTTCCTTTTGTTCACCACTCAAAGGCTCGGATGAGCTGTACTTGCTGGATGTGTCACTGGTGCTACCCAGGGGACCGACCCTTTGCCTGGAAGGCACGGCGTCAGGTTTTATTCCAAGCCAAGACTCACCACTCAAAAATTCATGTGTAGTGACCCTATTCGTGTAAGTTTCACTCACATGAGCAGCTTCTGTCATATGCTTTGTTCTCTGCGTGCTAAGAGTTTGAATAGAATTATAAGGATCAGTTAAATCAACATATGCCCCATATACCCAAATGCAATTAACATGTGTTTAATCTCTGTCAAAGTTGTTTAAAATAGATGCAGCGTATGACACATGGATAATGTTATTGCAGTGTACTGTTAGCGGTGAAAGCTCTTGTGATAAAAGTGGTGAAAGCATTGTTATACACATACAAGTGTGATCTAAACCACATGAGCTGTTACAATGCCAAAACGTTTGGTTAAGTGACGGAAAATGAATTAATTAGAGTCGGATGACTGATGAACTACACGGTGGGTGACATTTGCTGGCACCAGACTGCAATGCGAGGATGTTCATATTGAAACGGGTTTGCACTCTTAGAAACTGCAGCCCTAAATGAATGATTAATGCATACGTTGACTGCTGTCTGGTGTGTGCGTGTATCCTCAGGACACAGTTTACAGGAGACTATGATCCGTGTGATGCCAGTCCCGCACTGTGGTCCAGCCCAGTCTCTGCGTCCCTCAACTTCTCTTCCTCTCTTTCTGCCATTTCACTAGCTGTAGATCAACTGCTGGCAGCTCTGTTGGTGTAGAGGGACAAGTCAACAAACGAGCAGCTTCCTGTGCTGAACTCATCATACAACACTCAAACTGTGCTCCACTGGCTCATCCACACATGGACAGGAGTTTGCACACATACGTATACATACTAGCAGCACAAATAAATACAAATGCCTGTAATTAGTCTCACGGTTACACTTGAAACACACAGAATTGTCATTGATATGTTTTTATCTATATTTACCCTGCACAAACATGGCACAGTACCTCACTTCACAGTCAGCAGCTTGGCAGCTGCCTGATTTAATTTTTCAATGGCTTAGAATAGACCTTTACAAGTTTGCCCTATGCCAAAGCAAACACCAACACATTTTCACAACAACAACAAGAGCTCTGAGAGTCATTCACATCAGCCAGAGATTCCAGTAAAAGCCAGAGCTACTGTAACTAAGTCAGCTCCTAGCATGGGGATTCTCAAACACAAAAAACACAGCCATAGCTATGCTTATCATCTGTTCCTCTACTTTCTTTGGTTTCTAAAATGTAGTACAGCCAAAGGAACAGCATATAATATGGCATGTAAATATCTGGTGGATTTAACCAGCAGGCGGTGCGTATACTACCACTGTTCATATTTTATTAGCTAAGCCAAATGTTTGAGAGTTTCAAAGACTTTTTTTCAAGGATTAAAAACACTCACATAAGAAAAGGAACAGCATGCTTGAAGGGATGTGGATGTACCAATAAAAAGCAAGTAATGATAAAGGCTGGTTGCAGGCTTCAAGAATGCAAAGTGGGTCACGTCTTTGTCAAAGGAACTACAGGGGAAGAAGAATGTGTGTATTTAGAAAGAGACGGGGACAGAATGGTTACAATAATTCATCCTGTCGCCCCAGAAAATGATGGCTTTACTGGCCACCTGTCAACAAGAAATGCCTTTGGAGAAGATACCGTATCAGAGCAGGGCAGTTATGCGTCTGTGTGTTGGTGTGTTATGACCGGTCATGGTCAATGGCAAATAGCAATCAATTAGGGTGTGTGCTGAGGTTTCTAGGTAAAGGTTCTTCCTCCTAGACAAGGTCAAAAACATCAGATGAAAATTGTCACAAAGTTTCATTTAATAATGTCATTTCCAACAAATAAATGGCTAAATGATGAAAATGTCTTTTATTCACTGAGACATGTGACTCAACTATTATTAAAGACTCCCATGTGGTGAGGCATTAAGACCTAACCTTGAAGAACAGCTCGCAGTGTGTCACCTGTGCATGTGTGTGTGAATGTGTGTGTGTGAGTAACAGCATGGGCCTCTCAGAGCACTAATGGCAGCTGATGATAGGCTGAGAAGAACAGCTCTTTGACTGATGAAAGCTGCTGCGACGCAGAAGCAGAGGAAGGGGTCAGATTGTGGTAGGGTGCACCGCAGCATACGCAAGATAACACTAATGACAGAGCTATTTCACTATTTACTGCTTGGCCAACACACTGACAAAGAAAAATAAAAGCCGCACCAATGACCAAATTAGATTATGGACTTGGAAACCTATTTTCCAAATGTGATAGATAGTGTCCTAAAATTAGAAAAGTTTTGACTAAACAAAAAGTGGCTATGCTAGTATGTTTGTGTTTTTGTCTAAATTATTTTGTGTGCGTTAAATAATTATGTAACATATATATAAACGGAAATGCATTAAGAGTCAGTAATAGACAGGTCTTAACCATAACATTTCAAATTTAAGACGCAAATACCCCCTGGAATCCTTTGGTCACCAAAGAAATGTACTTGGTTGCTGGAGCTTGCTAGTTATCAAATATTCTTGTATGAATGTGTGTGTGAATGGGTGAAGTTGTATGAAGCACTTTGAGTGCAAGCACAAAAGCACTATGCAGAGACAAGTCCAATAACCAAAAAGCAAAACATTTGCTTTAAAGTCAAATGGTCTCTGTTTATGGTTTCTGTCACATATTTCACAGTTCGACCACACTTGATAAATTGTTTACAAGTGTTTGCAGACAAGTCAACATCTTTAATGCAACCAGTCGATCTGCAAGAAGATTTTCAGTGCAAGTCCACATACCTCTTTGCAACCTGCATCACTTACTGACCGGTTTTTGCCAAGAGTTGGGTCACTCACTGGTCTCTAGGCCTGAGTGACTGACTCTTAACACACTGTTTATGTCTGTGTTTTATCACAATGTGTGACCAGCAGTTTTGTGGTTGTTTTGTTAGTTTTTTAATAGACGAGTTTATTTAGAATCTGGTCTTTTCGGGTGTCAGTAGTCTTGAGGAAGATGCATGCCACTCTCTCATCATGTGTTTTAGATCCATGCCACCAGGGAGTGATGGCAAGCAGGATGGAACTGGTCAGACCATCAGGTCTTGCTGATCTCAAAAATATGTTAGGAGAATGGAAATAACATGAGGTATGCCATGGTGCAGAGGCAAATTTAACCAACTCTTAACAGCAATGAATAAAAAACATTCTTAACTCTTATGGAAAAAATATTGTCATATCCAGATCTAGCATGACAAGAAGATTTGAATCATTTACCTTTGTAACCAGTATTACATGATAACCATTGTATCGTGATGGTGTGATTCTTCGATAATTGATAAATTGCAAGAAAAGATTATCTATGATACAACAGGATATAATTGAGAAGAAAAAAGAGCCACATTTTTTATTTGCTTGTTGCATTGTCTTTTTGCTGTATTGTATTGTATTGAATTATTTCAATACAGTATTTTTCATTCTTTCAATTAAGTTAATTAGCTCTTTGATGTGGTTTCTCGAATCTTCTATCATTTTTCCCAATGATTTTTTTTAAATTTCTTATTTTAAATGCCAGTTATTCCTGTTCACTTTATCTACATTTGTGATATTTAATGAATGAGAATATGGGGGGAGCTCATTCATGTTTACTAAAAATATCAATATAAGATAGTAGTGTATTGCTAAATATATCACGAGTGTAAATGATAAGATCCATCCATCCATCCATCCATCCATCCATTCGCTTCCGCTTATCCTTTTCAGGGTCGCGGGGGGCGCTGGAGTCTATCCCAGCTGTCATAGGGCGAGAGGCGGGGTACACTCTGGACAGGTCGCCAGTGATGATAAGATATCCGTGAAATTATTATGTCTCACCCAAATTGTTTTCATTTTAGTGTAGCTTTTAAAAATTCTTTTTTGAGAACCTGATTCCAGAAAATACTTAACTTCTTGAAGCATGATGAGGGCGGCTGGAACAACGCTGTGACAAATGATGACTGACCTCATCAGCATCAAAGGCCAGCCAAGTCTCTACTGTATAGCCTAAGGCAGACTACTCAACAGTCTGGAGACAGCACTGAGGTGGTGCTATACATTCAGTCGATAGCATCATACATCAAACAAACCCTGGAAATACAACCCTGCTCTTTGGCTGCAGTAGAAAGTGATCTGGTTTAAGCCCACACAAGGCTTTCCATGGAAAGCATGCATGTGGAATGTTTCAATATACTTCAACAGTTTCTATAACTGTGAACATCCAGCTTCAGCATGCGCTTCACAATCTCGCGGCACAATCAGCACCCTGAGCCTACGTATTGATTTTAAACTCATGCTACAAGGGTACACAGTAAAACAGGATCTGACAGCTGTTTCTTCTTTAAAATCAAAGGTCTAATGTACAACTGCTGCATGCCTGCTAGGAGTATTTTGAACATTCAATACTCCTTCACTCATTCCTTTGGTAAATAGTTGGAGGGTGTGTCAAAAGGGAGTAGGAGTTACACCCAAAATGAGGGAGAACGGGATGGTGGTCATCCCCTTGCTCAATCACACTTGATAAGGGCAAATTTGGATTTTGTCTGATGTAAGAAAAATCAGCAACATAAACCTTGATGGTGTGTGGTACTGAAGACATGTACCACACACCACAGACAAACGTGCACACGATAAGTTGTAGATGCAAGAGGCACGGAGATGTTTAGAAATATAGAGCTGTGCACTCTAACCTCACTAATCTCACTTCAAACTCATTAAAAGTGATATACCGACCATCTATTATTGTCCACACAGAGAGAACTGTATACACTAGATGACAGCATACAGACGCTCACTTGAGTACAGTCTACATAGACAGCAGACAAAACTTGTAAGTATTATACAGGACATGGCACCGGGGAGCCCACACAGAGTCTTCTGCCCTCAGGCTGAGAGCAAAAGTAGCTTCCATGGTGAAAAGCTGTAATTGCAGCCTAAGTATGCAGCACAAACACAAACAATTTGGTCATATCCTGCACAGATAAAAACAAAGACAGGGGGAGGAAAGACACAAGAACATCTGATGCTGACAAGTCCACATGCTTTTACAGACATTAACGGAAGTGTTAACATTTTCAGACTGAAGACAAATAGATATCTGATTGGTGACAAGACTGTTAGCAGAGTTATAAAAAGGGCAAGACAGAAGTAACAAGCAGAATGAAAGCAGGCATAAAGTTTGGAGAAGTGAGGGAGAAAGGGGTGCTTGGGGGTGAAAGAGAAATGGGAGGGAGAAGGGCAATGTCTGAGTTTAGGAGACCTAGGAATGTTAATCCTCTTTGTATGTCTCCCAGCAATGATTAAACTTTTCTAATATCAAGCATGACAAGAAAAAACGGGTCAGAAATGGGTCAGCTGTGGGAGAAGAGGAAAAAACAATGGCAAAGCTGGTGGTTATGCTTCGCAGCATTAGAGCTTTTAAAAAAAATCACACAATACAAAGCCGCAAGCAAGCTGGACTTATTGCCTCTAGGCGTTTGTGCAGAGCATCAGAACCAAAGCCTGTTGGTAGCATGTTTCAGTTCCACTCGACTGGCTGTAGATCTGTCGTAGAGTGGGCATGCATATTTGCACCATAAGTGAAACCAAGCTACCTTAATTAGTAAGCCATACCAGTTTATCACAATACCTGGGACAACATGACTTTAGAAATAGATCATGCTTGCTGCTACTGTGTGGAAAATGCTTTAGATCTGGCAGGCTTAGCAGAGGAGTCACAGAGAACCACTTAGCAGCTACGCAAGGCTAATCAGAGGTGGGAGGTCACTAAAAAACTGTGTGTGCATAACCCCTGCGCTTCCTGGAAACTGTGCTCTCTGGAGAAGGATGAAGAGACGACGAGCACACATTTTCCACAGTTTGAGAATTCCCTGAGGCTCTGGGGACTGGACGTATTCCTCTCTTTCTTTTCACTTTTTTTTCCACTCACAGTCTTTCTTCCCCTCCTCTCACCACTTTCAATGAGCTGCATCATTACCAGCAGATTTAAAGGCAGGGCAGATGAAGAGCAGCACAGGAAAGTGAAAGGCAAGGGGTGGGTTAAGGGGGCATGTATGCGTCTGTTACGCACCGGTGTCAGCAGGGAGACAGATTGAAGAAGTATTTCCTTGCCTTTCAGAGGAAAGGCCCTCTCACAGCAGGGCTCAGACACCGTAAATCCTCCCTGATTTTTTTCCATGCCCTTCTCTCTCTATCTCTCTCCTTCTCTCTGAGCCCAAATTCTAGTTGTAGTGTCAAAAGGAACTGAATCATAATCCCCCCCCCCTGTGCAGCACAGCATAGCAGGCCTCACTTTCACACGGGCTATTCATCAGTGTCTGTGGTCACACACTTAACCGGCTTTAACTTACAGTACAAGCCTGCCCAGTACCCAGAGCAGCCACACTGGACTCTTTCCTCTGATACGTCATTAAACTCTAACAGTGCTGTTTATCTCTGTGATTCTGCTGTGCATCATGTTAAGTATTACAAGCACTTTATTGCCTTTATTGTGAAATACCATAGACACCCACTTAGTCCCGTTCACACGCTTTCACTTGACTCTATATATATATTCTTCCATCAAAAGCAGAGCAGCCCTGATCATTAACATTCTTACATTCAAGGGGAGTTTTATCACTCCAACCACACAAAGCAGCCCCTTCTTTGAAGTTGAGTTATGGACAGCGTCAGATGAGCAAAAACAGTTGAATCTGGCTATTTGAGAAGGAAAAGGGCCACTGTGTATCTGCTGAGTATGTGACAGAAGGATTTACACCCTCACCACTGGACCGGTTCACTCATCAGGTCATACACGTTCCTCAGATTCTTTGCTCTGCAGGGGAAACCCACTGCATGAACCCCTCCACCCCCACAACAGATAAAATCACACATACGGACACAGAAGACATTTTAGCACGCAAAAAAAAAGCTTTATCTGTAAACATAGCCGGTATTTATTTATCCTGCACATGACTGCCCTCTTCTGGCCTTTTAACCTTGAATTGAATGGCTTAAAGTGTTTTCCTTTATTAAATTAAGGGAAGTTTGGAATTACTGATGTCGTTTTTTTGCAATAAATTACTATTCATTTCTGTGATTTTTGCACTAAAAATCAAAAGATTTTTAAAATTGTGACAGGTAACTCCATATTTTGTCAGTTTAGTTCATTTCAGTTTTATTCACATGACACCAATTCACAGCTGTTGCCATCCTTTACATTGTACGCTATAGACCCTAAAATATTAAACGAAAAAAAAAAATCAAAGTTAAGAAACAATAGTGATTTATCACATACTGGGCCTTGGTGCAGCCCCTCAGTTCCTCTTCCTTCCTTCTCATTAGCTCTTCCTTGCAAACAAAAGACTTGAACATCATGTGAGTTGGGACTGTTATGTTAAGAGCCAAAGTGGTGTGCCTGAGATATTTAAGAATAGCTTCTGTCTTTGACTTCTATCCCTAGCATCCTCTGTAGCGCCAACATTCTGCATGTCCTCCTTCACCACATCCATGAATCTTCTCAGTGGACTTCCTCTTTTCCCTTCCACCTGGCAGCTCGGTCTTCAACATCCGTCTGTACTCTATTCCCTATACTCCTCCATAATTTCAGCCTTGCCTCTCCAACACTGGCTCCAAATCATTCAACCAAGGCTCTCCCTCTGATGTACTCATTTCTAATCCAGTCCATCCTGGTTACTCCAAATGAAAATCTGAGTATCTTTGCCACCTCGAGCTCAACCTCCAAGTTTGTTTGTTTTTTGCGAGGGCCACCATCTTCGAACCACACATCATAGCAAGTTTCAGTACTGTCTTGTAAACTCTCTCACTCTTTGACAGGAGTTGAAAAACTGAGCAATTAAAGCAGTCTACAGCCTGAGTTTTTGGCTCCCATGGATTTCTTGCACCTACTCTGACCTCATTATTCGAATCTCTGGCAATATTTAATATGGCCATCCATCACTGTAACAGTATATATATGACAGAATGTAGGAAGTGTATAATAGGTCCACTTAAAGCTCAAGTGGACCTATTATTAAAGCTCAGATAATGTAATAGAAATGTGTGCATCGCAGAAAACTTATTTTTCCCTGTTGCTTGCGAGAGACCCCGTGTGCTCTGCCAAACAGGGCCTTTTCTCCATTTCTAACAAGAAAGGTTTGATTTTAAAAATTTTACTCTCCTGTCTGCCATCAAGAGGCACAAAATATGTTTTATTTCAATAACGCAACTGTGCTCCAGGCTAGGGTGCTTTTGAAAACTCACCTAATATAATTTTCTTCCAGAACCAGTTGTCTTAGTGTGCTTTTTGTCTCGTACTATGATTTACTCACGAAAATGGCACCTTTTCATACAACATGTCTACTTGATGTTCCTTTTCTTTCTTTAAATGTGTATCACTTGGGACTACGCAGAGCATGTATGCTTTTGAATGACATGTTCAGTAATATGTAAAATACCATTCAAGGTGTACATAAAAGGTCATTTACTAAGTCTTCTGTTTGCCTTTTTGTCTTTCTTTTAACTTCCCTCCCCCTCTCAGGAACCCGAAGAAGCAGAGAGGGTCCCATGTATTCTTTCATCCATCCCCAGACTCACATTCCCTGAATAAGCACTCTCCAAAACACTGCTAGTTGCCATGGCAGTGCTAACAGCATAAGTAAATAACAGAGAGGGGAATAATATCCTTAGAGCCCGAGAGTGTTATGTGGTGGTGGACATTAAAGTATGTGCATGTGTCTGTTTTTGCCACTGTAGTGCCCCTTGGGAGAGCTGCCTGTTAGCATCACTGTAGTCTGTGCAAACACACACTGACATCCCAACTTGCCACACACAAACCCATGCATGTCTCATCCTTGACTCCACCACAAATGGTCATTTACTTGGTGTCAATGTTAAGCAGATGTGCACCACTGAACCACATGCGCTCATTACTGCAATTGCGTGTTTCCGGATGTCTGTTTACAGAATGGCTACTTGTTATTCTGATATAAACCACATCTACTGTCTCTGACTCTTAATCCTGTTTAGTCTCACACACGCGCATGCAAACAGGCAGGTAAAGCCTGTTTAGTCTGGTTATGGTATTTCCCCTCTAATTTCCTCTAAATGCGACGTCACGTTAAATGAAAGCAGCTCAGATGGTCCAGTTGCACAAAGCACGTTAAGAGTATGAGTCAGGTAGATACTAATTACAAATCACATAAATAACTGCACACACAAGCACGCTTGACGATTGACGATGATTGTTATCTGACTCACCCCTATTGAAATTTCATCAGATGACACGTTTGTAATAAAATGGTGAAGAAGTGACGTGGTGGATGTTCAGATATGTATTCATACACACAAACACATGCATTTGTTGCTTGTCGGGTCCCTCATTAAAAACGCTGTACTGTAATTCTGGCTGGGATTGGTCTAAAACATCAACACCAACAGACATCAAAAAAAAAAAATCCCACACCCATGTTCTCTGTCTCTCTCTCGCCTTCTTTCTCTTTACCTCTCTATCTGACCCAGCTCCACTGAAGCAGCTAAATGCCAATTAGACACTGATGAAAGACATGAACAGAGGAATTTGCTTACTGAAAGTTTAATCCTTACTTGTCCAATGTTCACTGTGGGTTCCCTGTTGAATGGTCAGTTTCTGATCATGTACACATAGTGCATGCATGCACTTATATCAGTGTATGGTATTTGTGCATGGTACAGTGTTTGCCTCATCACAGGTGCAGACTGTATGTGCACTGGCTTTCTTATATAAAGTGACTGACTAACTGCAGCACTGCAGAGGAAAACAAAAATCGCTGTGGTCTTTTAGGGATTTAACTCATTTGTGATGCAGCGGTGTCAAATACCAGGTTTCATCTGAAATAGTCTCTGATTCAGTTTGGCCTACTTACCATACTTTTTATTTTAGATCCCTTAATCTCGTCAGTTTTCTGAAGTCTCAGTTCTTATGCCAGCCACTCTTAAGTGTACATTAATATAATATATTGTGAGAATGCCAGCTTCATCAAAGCACTGAAAAGACGATACAGAGCACCTTCAAAAGATTTGGGGCTTTTGCTGTGAGACAAATTCCTGAAGAAAAGGTTATGGATCAAAAAGTTTTCTTTATATACAAGAAGTGAATTATCAACTGAAGCTAAATACTGTGCAAACCTTTTCATATTGGGTGTTTTGGACGGCACCTATTTTTTTTTTTCTTCTGAGCTGCCATGCATGTTTTTCTTTCCATGTTGGATATGAAATGCAACAGAGAGAAAAGGCTTGAAATGAAGTTAACTAGCTCCTTGGTTACTACTTGGTAGCTTAAACACAACCCATAAAACACACCTCAGTGCACTTTACAGACACATAAAGCATGTTTTGTATACAAACTGGACCACTTCAATGACAAAACTACCCACTTCCTCCTTAAAAAGAAGTGGCACCGTGGTCTACCTTGATTATACACATACTGTATGTATGATATATAACCCTGCGCAGCACTCACTTCTGACCCTGTAAGAACCCTCGGGCAGGTAAAACTGGCCCTCCATTATGTGCCTAATTATCCGGAATCCACATCTGGAGCTAACTGAGCCCTCCGGGCCTGAGGTGAGCCAAAGTGTAGCTCGTCATGGTCAACACATGCTGCAGGAGAACAGCTAAAGCACCTGGGTTCAGGATACCCGGGCTCAAAGCCTCCAGACAAATGATACAGCACAGAGTGAAGCTTCAGTCTGCACCTTAAATGCTCTTCTCGGATTGGTAACATTTTAATGATCCATCTGCACCTTATAAATCACGTGTAAAATCCATGTCAAACCCTCCCTCTCCCTGTCTGTTCATTTAGAATGTGTTACTGTTTGACAGACAGAAGAATGGCAAGGACATTTTCTCCAAGCGTTTCTGTGTGTGTGGTCGTATGTGACTGTATGCACTCGCCTGCCCTACATATTGAATATGTATGTGTACCTTGGGAACTTCTTGGCTATAAGTGTTTATGATTATTTGTTATCTAAAAAACTGACTGAGCATTACCAACGTGAGTAAGGCTTGTGTCCGCCTCAGCACCTCATAAATCTCCTTCCCCACCCTGTCCCTGCCTGATGACATATTTCTGTGTCTCACTAAGTATCTTGCTCCAAAAGGATACTTGTTCCAAATGCCACGTCATTAAGGGACACATTTATATATACAGCATCCCCACACAGAGACACACACACAGGACATGCCAAGTCATTAGTGCAGAGAGGTGCACAATACAAAAAAAAGTTGTCCCACAGTTACAGGAAAGAGTGAACAGACAAATGGGTCTTTCTGCTACGCTAGTGAGGAAACAAGGAGAACAGCTTCAGAGGAGCAGATGTGAAGCAACAGGATGCAGAGGAGCAACCACAGAGACACGGTGCTGTGATGTGATGGCGTGGCCAGCAGTCTTCTGCGTGATGGATCTCCAGGTGTGATTAAACAAACAGCCTGTTATCAGAAGCTGTAACGGCTGTAAAGTGCAGTCCCAAAGTCTTTTCCCCTGTTTACTTTACATTCACACTCTCCTAAGAGACATCACTGGGGCATTAAAACAGAGAAAAACAACACTACCGATGTCTGCACCATCTGATATTTCCCCCAGAAACTGTGTGTCCATCTGAGAGACATAAATCACTGCCACTAGACCTAGTGAGTGAGCGCCAAACACAAGAGAGCCACCTTGGCACAGCAGTCAATCATGTTTTGGCAAAACACACCAGAAGTGGAGAAGAAAAATGTAGGAAATGATGGATATCGAATTAGTGGAATAACAGTCTTCACACTCACAGACACATACACCACAAAATACACAAATGGTATAGGCCTCACAGGTAATTCTCCTTGATGACTTCGACAAGTCACCACTTCCATTTTTCTTGGACTGTCTGTTTAAACACTTGCAGTGTAATATTAAATTTTATGTTTGTTCAGGCCAAACTGGAACAAGGTAAGAAGTGTGCACAGCAGATTCCAGTGTGCGCAGCAGACTGGAGTACCCTCGCAGAGTGATATTGTCACATTTATTAATGCGCGAGGAGTGATGGGAGGAAAAAAGACTGAGTATTTTGACTTAAAATCATTTTTAAATACACCTGCCCAGAACAGATTTGGGTTTGCACTCACATCGGTCCAGGGTTCACTTCACAAATTGTTCTGCATGTCTAAGACATTTCTCCATATCAGATTTTCTTCATTTCCCCCCACTTCCTTGGGAAAAAATTACTTGACAAGCAAGTTGATCCTGTCATTAACATAGAATAACTGCTTCTGCTTAAAGCTTTAAGCAAATTTTAACCTAAGGTCAATTTGTCTGAGACTGCATTTTCTGTAGAGACAGATGCAAGATTGGCCTGATAATAATATCAGTAAATAGAAGTCTATTATAGACATCTATCATAACTGGCGATGTATGAAACTTTACAGATCATACAAAAAAACAAGTGTGTAATAATTTAGAACTGGTGCCGTCAGACTTCCACTGACTCTCAACACTGTCTGCAGCACATGAAGCCGACGAGGCATGAGATGGTGGTGCACGGCTGCACGGTGAATTATCAAGTTTGTGCCATATATTGCTCATAAATAAATGCACTTAAAGTTAATCCATTTCCTCTGCTTTCTTTGTCTTTTGTCCTTTTGAAGTCTGATATAACTCTAAAAAGTATTTGTTCCAGCTGTGCATTGCTTCAAGACACACAAAGAACCATATTTCACTGAAATAAACATTGCATACTATCCCACATAAACCAGTGTCCAAGCCTTGGAACATTGCCATGTGAAGGTTTAAATCTCTTCTGACTCAGTTAATCTTGAAGCTTTTCAGAAAATACCACATTTGTCCCGAGTTCCTTTGGTCGAAACGTGTCTAACATTTTGAGGTTTGTGAAAAACATGTTTGTTTTGTTTCTTCTTTTTTTCCCTCTCTCTTATATAATTAATCAAATCAAGTCCAGATGCGAAAGGAAGCATCATGTGCGTTCAGCTTATTGACACAGTTTTGAGACTTTAAACTGTTTGGCTGTAATGTCCAAATGAATTTGGCAGCAAACACAAAAACAGGAAACAAGCCCTTATTCTGCAGGGATGAGTGTCCAACAGCTATAATCCGCCTGTGAATAAACTGTATTTGTTGGTATGTTCTTATTGTTGGTTTTAAGTGCAACTGAGGAGAAGGGTCACAGTGTAAAGTTTCACTTTCACCCAGGCTGCTCTGCTCTAAGTCTCCAGTAGACTGTAATCCTATCATCTGCTAGAACGACGAACTGCCTGAGACGAATTGTCAAGGTACAGTTCAAAACCCCAACAAATATGCAGTAACACCGCACACACATGCACACAGTCACCAGCACAAATACATGGATGCGACTACACAGAGACCCCGCGGCATACGGTCTCTGTTAATGTTTTTGTTCAGTTACAACCACGAAACCATGAGTTCAGTCTTGTTAGCTGGAAAGCTGAGTCCCTTTTGTTCAGAAGAAAGAGAATAATGGCTTGTTGGAAAGGGTTACCATGCTTTACTGTCATGCCAGTGGTTGTTACAGATTTCTGGGGATTTAGAATAAAGCCATTTGAGGATCATGTCATTGTTCAGAGTGGCATGGATACACGGGGAATGGAAATTCACAGAGATTAGGTACAACTTGTGGTTAGGCATTGTTTGGAAAAGATGATGGTAAGATTAATCTACAAATACATCTGTAGGTGTGTCTATTTACATTCTGAGCCATGCAAACACATGGATTTCAGTGCATGTGAATAAATTGTGCATTGTACAACCTCAGTACAGCTTAAATATCCCAGAGAGATCTAGATAAGACCTGGATGTGCAAAGGGAAACGTTTGGATTGGGAAGTCCAAAGGTAGAAAGTGGGGGCAAAAGGGATTAAAATGTCCCCACTTCCTCAGCAAGAGGGGAACCAGATCATGAGTCACACAGATTGTTGGCAAGGAGCAAAGTACTTTACATGGCTGGGAACGTCAGTGATGCATTGCAAAAACATGCTCTTCAACCGGTATGGCAAAGAAGACACACCACAGTGCACACAGAATGTAAATACCTACATGTACTGTAAGATAATTAAAAATGATCTGGGTATAGACACACAGACGAGCACACACACACACAAACCCAGGCAGAGGGAGATGCACAGCGACTGAACGCAACCGTCTAAATTCCAAGGAGACATGTGTAATGAGGGCTGAGTCATTTGGATGTAATTATAGGCAACCAAGTGGAAAAGATGAAGTAAATCAACTCAAAGTGATTTCAGTATAGAAAAACTCAATTCCGCTGTGTAAACTCAGTTCGCCATAAATTTAATTAATGTTGGTTTAAATGGAAGCGCTCGGCCTATTGTGTGTCATAAAACATTGCTGAGGTTTTGACTTCACTCCCTCTGTCTCTGTTACTCGTGTACTCTAATTTGTCTTTCCTCTAATCTCAGCTCAGCCAGCATGGAGTGAAACTGCAGCTCTCTAGCGCCACCTTGTGTTCTCTAATTACCCCTACAACAGTTGAGACTTTTCCTCTGCACTTGTTTTGAATGATTACATTTTTGGGGTTGGGGCACAAGTATAAAAAACTGAATGCAGTCCAATACAACATCTGTGCTACGAATGATAAACTTTCATTTTCTTTTGGTAATCTTAAAATGTGACAATGCTGGTTTATGTAATTTTTCTGTATGTAATTCAAAAATAAGCTACATATATATATATATACATATATATATATATATATATATATACATATATATATATATACATATATATATATATATATCGTCTCTTGTGCACCGATGCCTTCTTGTTTCAGTGGCCCACTTCTTGTCAGGGTGTCCTGGTTCCTCAACACCTGCAGCGGACCTTGTTGATGCGGGCGACGTCCGAGCCGGCATGTCTTCATCTGTCTCACTCATGTCTCCGGTAGGCTCACTTAGCATGGGGGGTCTAGCCTTAGGACCCTTTCTGGATACAGACACCCCAGGCGGGAATCGAACTTGCGCTCCAAAGGCGTGTAGTCTTACCTTACCAGGGAATTTTAAAAATTTTTATATATATATATATATATATAGAAATGAACTTGATGTTTTAATTTCTGTCACAAAAGCATCTACAGACGCTTTCACACTTGTCACATGTACTTAGCATGAACGTGCTCCTGGACAAATGCCAATCAAGATCCGTGTTTGCTGGGCTGTGAGCACAGATCCCACTAAAGGATGGTGGGCCCTCGTGGAATCTGATTAGGACAGTTTGAGCAGAAGCATGCACATGAGTAGCCTGCTGGAGGTCATTTTGCAGGACTTTGGGAATGTTCCTCCCAACACGGAGAAGCAGATACCTCTCCTTCTGAGATTAGTGGGACACAAAGCAAGCCTTCTTGCAACAGCATTTATGCATCTGCAGTTTTGGGCAACCTGAATGAGCTGAATAAGTATGACCTCATGGTACCAGCTGTGACAAACACACGCACAAAGTAAAACTAGAGAAAAATGAGTCTGGAACGATAAGGAGACAGCAATGATCTCTCCCGTTGCTTCTCCAGTGCACTTGTTGTCACCTTCATTTGCACCAAAGTGGGTCGAATTGATTCACGATGGTTTATGCTTCCTAAATCGACAGATTGAGGTCACTGAAGTTTGACTTTGTGTTATACTGTGATGACTGAGTTTTCCCTTAATGTTTTTGAGCATTGCAATTTATATGTATATGTATTTGTATAAGCATTTCCCCCCACAGACACTGGTATAAAAAATAAATCTTACACGCATTTCATACATTTTTACAACAAGTTGAGCCCGAGAGAGTGAAACAAAGAAAGGCAAATGATAAAAAGAACAAATAACAAAACAATCCGTTTGTCCTTTGTTTTTAAGCAACTCTACCCACATTATTATGAAGAATTTTCCTCTTGTAAATCATGTGTAATTTGGGATTATGTGTGTACTAAATCTTTACAGAATGTTCCTGTTATTGTTGTTATCGATAACTGTGGTTCTATAAATACTAACCATCTGCTTTACTTGCACAAACTGATATTTGTTTGTTTTATTTTGTCTCTTATTTATAGTCCAGCTCTTTTCTTTATGATTGAACAAGGAAGTGAATCAAAGACATGTTTCTTTTTCACTTTTCTCTTCTTAGTGTGCGTTTTTGATATTTGGTAAATTTTGGCTTCTTTACAATTGTCCTACTTGCAATTTGTAGTAACTTGTGAAACAAACAGTGATTTTACATGCAATTGAAGATTGAAGATTACATGCAATTCAATTCATAAAAGAGGGTCGCGAATTACCTAAAAATCTTGCAAAAACATTGCACATGTACATTTAGATTTCGGAGTGAATCTACACAGAGTTTTATGGCACATGGAGATTAACCCCTTCGAGGGGACAAGTCATACGATAAATGTCAGAAAATTAACAGGATTGTAGGAAAAAAATACACTAAAAATGAAATATATCACATATATGTTCACATATTCATCATAACATTGGGAAGTGAGTGATTATTTTCAGGTGAAAACCACTAATGCAGTGTGAGAGCTTTTAGTGTAAGGCATGTGAACCCTCACTGTACTCATTTCTCCTCTAGATGGAGACAGCTACCAACTACACACTAGACTGATATTTGCAGCACCACAGGACTTATTAAAAATGTGTGAAGGTCAACAAAAGCCATTGTTCTCTAACTGCAGCACACCAGTCATTATATACTAATCAGCATTCCAGAAGCTGTAACTCCAGATTTGTGCTTGTTATTTCATCAAAGAGCACAAAAACAAGGAAGAAAATGAGGAAATTCACTTAAAGAGCTGTGGGAGGCTATAAAATGAGCAGCGTTGATATTTTATAAAAACAAATATGACAGAAATTGATTCGCAAGAGTCCAGCTAATTTGTTTTTCACACATCAGGTTCATGACATAATCTCATGCATATTCTAGACCATTAAAAATACAGCTCTTGGCATCTGATGACAAGTATCGGGTCTGTACACTGGGGCTGACATAGATCTGTCTGTCACCTCACAGTAAATCATTTTCACACACTCGGAGGTCACACGTGTTCGGTGATGGGTTTCGAGGAGAAAAGCCGAATATTAAGTGGAGTAAATAAACGGGTAGAGCTGACGGTGAAAACACTTGTAATATTTGCCTTAGAGGCAAAAATGGGGCTTCATCTTTGAATCGCTTTTAACAGGTTTGTTGGTAAAAGGAATAAGACACCAATCACAAAGATAAATCTGTAGTGGAGCCGACTTTGTAGAAATCAATTACTTTTCTGTTCTCACTCCATCTTCCCATCCCAGTGTTCAGGGTGGTGACAAGATCATGTTAATTTTGATTTAGCTTCCTCTGTACGCCCTCAGTGTCAGCTGTCCTCTATATATGGCTTTTTGTAAGCGATCCAAGCTGTAAGTGTACGAGCTGCTGATGCTCCTGAAATTAAATATCTCTCTCTCCCTGGATTTGCTCTCACCTGTTGCCAATAAACACCTTATTGGAGAGAACATCGGACCTTTATTTGCCGGTATCTTCTTAGTTTTACATTCACTTAACTCCTTACACACACAGGCACGCTGCACATTCAAGCTTCTATTGATGCATTTCTGCATCTCTGACCTGTGGTGTACAAACAGCCATATCACTTTTTCAAATTCTTTGGGGACCACAATTCTTGGAGCTGGCCTCACTCCTTTTTTCTTTTTCCAGATATAATGGGCAATCCACCCTGCTCGGCTTGCCACCAACTGGCAGCGCCAGCAGGCTGCCCCCAGACCTTGGAACGGTATCAAGCAGACCGGGCCAGTATCCTAGCAGCCAAAACCCAACAGATGCACCACACTGAAGACAACATCACAAAATCAGGGGACTTACATTTATAATGTTCTCCCTCACACATAAACACACTCATATTCTGAGCTAAATATAAACACTGCCTCAGCAAGGGAGTTAGCAGATGAGTGGAAATAAAATCTGGTGTCTCAGAGTTTAATCTCTGCTGTTTTCTGTTTGTCCTTGCAGGTGCTTCGCTGTTTTATAAAGAAAAAAGAAAAAAAAAGCTTCATTTGTTTAGATGAGGGTCTTACTGTACGGTTGAAAAGGTCAGAGTTAATAATGATAGTATCACAACTTCGTCTCAGATATTTAATGAAAAAGAAGATACTTGCTTTAAAAGGGCATTGCAGTACACCTGTATTAATCCATGGTACCCTCAGGAACTTCCTCAGGACTGATTTACATGTGTGTGTTATATTTAATTCTCCTCAAGTCACAATGATCCACATCCACCACACCTGTTCTATATGATCAACGATCTGCACAAAATCATTGAAATAAGTGAATTAAGAGTGCAGTTACATCATGATTGATTTGTGATTGAATTACTTTGTATTTATGTCTCTCTTGTTTCACCTAAAAAGCAAAAACAGAAAGACATTTTCAGAATTCACTTCATCTCAGAGCTGACCAGTGCCACTTAGCAAGCACATCCTTGCACGGCAAAATGCCGTGAAATTCCCTTTTGCTTGTCACTTCAACACAAACTCTTCCCAAGCACTGCTTACTGTGTCTGCTTTGCGGCAGTCTAATAGTGGATTCATTTGGGCTTATAAATGCTGTAAAACTCTGACAACAAACATCGATCTTGCAGTTTAATGAGAAATAACATGGGACAGACCCCTCTATCATCGCTCCCTCCCTCTCTTTAGCACCCCGGCTCTTTCTAACAAATTCATGTGCACACTTTCTTTTCTTGGCATTAAAGCACCTGGCAATCAAAAGAACGACAAATTCCCCGCTTCGTGCAGCCGTGTCAGCAGGCATCAGCCGCTGATGCATTTTACCTGAGAAAATTAGCCCAAGGCAAAAATGCACATTATGTTAGGAAAATGATTTTACTGTCAAGGAAAGTCACAGAAAGTTGCACACAAACACAGAAAGAGAGGCACATCCTGTCCTCTTTCTACAGACCAGTGCTGACACTATACGTCCTCCGGCCTGCCTTAGCTGGTGGTTTGATAAATTGGCCCTTTCATCTCGTCGATGTGCATTGTGTCAGTGGGTTTGTGTGTATTTGAAACTGTGAGTGCATGCATTCGTGTGTGTGTGTGTGTGTGTATGCACGTCTGCCTGGGTACATTGTCTGAGCTGTGAAGTGTTTGGCTTCCTCACTGAGGGCTGCTGTCACAGCCTCTGAAAGCGTGTAATAGGCGCCCATTCTGCCGGAATGAATACACATCCATACACTAGTGAGAAAATGTGGCATTTCAAAAAGACTCGGGATAATCGAACAGAAAAATTATAAAAAAGAAAGGATAGGGGGGGGCATGGCAATGTCATTCTTTTCAGCTAAGCTCTAAATTTGGTGCATGATTGCTTTGGGAACTGTTTGCAGGCCACAGTGAATTAATGCCATTTCTAATAGATCAAGAGCCGGGGGAGTTTTCTGTTGTTGGCTGTGGTAAACATTCTGGCTTCAGATACTGGGTTCCTGTGAGTTTCACTGGGATTCACGACTGTGTTAAATTGCCTCGGTTTGATTGGGATTCAAAGGCCACGGTTTGTTTATTCAGATTACACTTCAAAATAATTCCTCTTGAAACATTGAGTTCATTTGCAGCAATTTGTTTTTCTTTTTCTTATTTTTTCTGAGATAATCATTTTATGGACTCTGTGGCTGAGGGAAAAAAAAACAAAACAAAAACCTGTTCACAGAAGAAAAGTCACACTGGTTCTATGTTTTGCAGGTCTGCAGGATGTCAACCCACCTAAACAGTTGCATCAGTGGACGGTGAGCAATATAACAAAAGACTGACATCCCTGTTATTTATTTTATTTTATTTTTTTTACCTCACGGCATTTAGATTCAGAGGACCATTCTGGGTTGAAGAGAACAAACTTTTTAACATAGAGAGTGCTGCTTCATCTCAAACTCTATTGGTAGATGAGTAGACGCACGTCTCAAAATCTCACCATTGTCGCTGCAAATGTGGCAAACATGCATATAGAAGCCCGGCTGCACAGGTGGTCAGAAGAAAAGTAAAGGTGGAGGAAAGAGATTATTATGCTATGAGTTGTGTGTTTTCTGATTCTTCGCAGGTGTAAGTGTTTGCAGCACACAGTTGCCCTAACAAACCTTTAAAAGTTATCATTCAGATGCATTTCTTGGTAAGTAGTACATTTTGTATACTTTTTTCCTCTTGAAAATGAAAAAAAATCTGGATAACTTTTCTCTCAAACGAGCACAGTGGACATATTCATGACTAGTCTTGTAAGTGTTACATCAACGCATTGATTTAGCCTACAAATGGAATTTGCAGTCTGGTGGTTTGTTTGACAGAGAGGCCTGGGATGAAGTCAAATTCCCAGCCTTGATTACGGTTTCGGGGCACCTCTGCACATGAACCCTGTGGTTCTTCTGAGTGCTTGATGAAGACCACACAGCTGGAAACTACACTACATCTTCTCAACAAGACAGTAACAGTGCATGATATGCCTTATAATGAAATGATGGGGATTAAAAAGTGAGTGTGAGCAAAGACGCCTTACTTTGTAAAGGGGGGTCATGGAAACAGAGCATCGATATTACAGTGACTGGAATGACAGGGAATCTGGGTGCTCTCTCGGGTTATGCTCGTGTAATATGACATGCGTGTGGGTGCGAAGACCTACTCACTCGACCAGTGCTCCCACTCACTCACTCTACAAATCGAGCGTTCCGTGTATCACTCACACGCTGCGTGAGCCGAGAGCGCTTTCTGTCTCTCATTCATCCCAGTGAAGGCTGCTCACACTTTTTTCTTCTTCTCTGTCCCCCCTCTCGCTTACTTCAAGCTGGGATAGCTCGCTTTGTGTGTGTGTGTGTTTTCTCTCCCTCTATTTGTTTCCTCTCCGCGGTGCCTTTCGCGCGGAGTAGTGGTGGATGATATCAACAGAGCTTCGTTCCTTCTTACCTCCGCGATACCGAGGATTGGAGAGGAGTCGCTAGGGGACAAGCGCATCACGACAGACGGCGGCGCGAGGGAGTTTTTCTTGGAGGGGGACATCGCAGCTTAAGACGAGGAACAAATCAAACAGCTACACTGGGAGGACTGGCGCTAAGTTTTGACGGATTTCGCGGTGCAGGTGCGCAGGTGCATCGGGTTCGCGGAGAGGAGTCAGTGCCTCTGCGGAAGGTGAGCGATGGACTCTAAACTCCACCGTCGCTATGTCCCCCCATCAGTTTGTTCATTGGATGACTTGTTGTATTGATTGGCCTTGTTTGATTTTTTGTTGTAGAATACCTAAGTTCTTACACCACTCAGAGCATCACGTGGAATTGCTGGGATACTCATCGTCGGTTTGGGGAAAACCTTTGCAAACTTTGTTTTTGTTCTCTAACTGTAGGCAAACCAGAAACGTGGTATCAGTGTATGTTGACGTACAGCCATGCTGCTGCATGGTGTCACAGGTTTTCATCTAATGCTCATAACATCTTTCTTAGCTGCTTTATTATTTAAAAAAGCAGCACTTTGAGTTATTTATTATTCATTCATCCACTGGGGCCATCTCTGAGTGTGTTGAACATGATAAGTCTAAACTGATGTGGAGAAATCTGATTTGGGTCTGCAGCTAAAAATTGTTTTCATTGCCGGTTAATCTAGGTTGTTAATTTATTTGTCTGATCTACAAAATATCAGAAAAGCCGTCAATCACAGCATGCCAGAGTCTAAACATTTGCAATCTAAAGAGTGGAGTGACACAAAGAGAGCATGCAACACTAGAAAACATGAAACCAGAGAACAGATGGACTGCTGGTTAAATGACTTTAATGAACAGTGCATTGCTGAAATAGTATTAGATTAATTTTCTTATTGGAATGATTTAAACATCCCTGGTTGAGTTCACTTTTCAGTTAAGTTACAGAAAGTTGAGCTTGAGTTTAAATTGTGTGCAGGAAATTTTCTCATTCTGAAACTGTTCAAAGCATCTGGTCCACATTCAATGACTTCCTGTGAAACATGAAAATGAGACGCGTCGGATGTAATATGGATTAGTTTTGATGCTGCTTCACTGCTCCATATCCATTCTCATTTAGAGCACTCTTGTTGCTAGCATCTGTCACTTTGGGAGGAATGTCCAGTCAGCTTGATACCGGGTGTCTGTAGCAGAGTGATAAGAGCTTATGGTCTTTTCAGGCATTCACCTACCCGTCAACAGGACAGACACACACATACAGACACACATAAACAGCACAGGCTTTCCTTAAAAATCCCTCACTTAAGCACGATGTGATGAAATATGAATTTGGACAATTACACTTACTAATATCACATGCGGCCATCATCTCAGTGTCCTTTTCAGTCTTTTGTTTTGTCCCTAAAATGAGCATATATGACTTCCACTGAGTGGCACTGATTCAGTTTTTCCCACATTTGCCTCAACTGTCCGAACAGCACTGAACCTTCATGCTCTGTTTACATGGAGTTACACTATCGATCACAAGTCATCGCAAGTGATCTTCAGTCCTACACTGTGATCGATTCAGCCAGCACTGACTTTTACTGTACTTTAGGTCAGTGCAGCAGGAAGGCAGGCAGGTGGGCTGGGTCTCTGAGCACTGGAACGGAAAAGAAAAACACCCTCTGAAGGCAACAACTAACTAATCATTCATATCACTGTGAAATTTGTTAAATAATTACAGTAAAAGGTTCCCAGTTCAAAAATATGAGAGCTAAAGCAAATGAATTATTGCAAAGTGCCAGTTTATGGACATAGATTTTAAAAAAAAGTGTCTGAGAGGATTTAAAGTACATAGAGTGCTAAATCATCTACCACTGCTTTACAACATATTCATTTATTTACAATGGTAAATATGTTTTATGCTTTACATTCTATTGTATTCTTCTCTTTCGGGTTCATGAAGAGTATAATGGCTCATTTAACGTATTGTTATTGACGTGAATAGAATTGTTCCAGCTATTTGTGCCAGTTCCCTCTATGATGAACAACAGAGTTCATAGTCTAATTAAAGTTTTTAAATCACCCTTCAAAAAATAAAGCAAATTAACAGGCATGCTCATTATGCCACACATTATGCCGTGCCCTTGTTCTTCCCAATTCTGAGGCGTCTAGAAGTATGGTTGCCTATTTCATTCTCCCCCTTGCTGTGCCTCTGTCTGAGCCTCTCTGGTGAAGAATCTGATTAACCAACTGGCATAATTCACCCTGTCCTAAAGGAACAAATGGAAGAGCAATGTTGTTCTTGAAGAATGGCCCCTTTTTCCTTTCTAAATATAAATAAAACATATGAAGGAAAAGACACAAACGCTGACACACACACACACACACACAGAGTCCGAGGGCAATAACTGAAGCTGTGATGCTCTTGAAAGACGCTGCAGCTTCATTACTTTCTGTAATAGGACAATGATTGATTGAGCGTGTGCGTATATACATGCATGTATATGTGTGTTTATCTTCCCGGGTGTGCGATTGGTCCATTTTCTTTAGGATTGATAGAGCATCATGTGTAGGTGTGCGTCTTTGTGTGTATGTTTTCCTCTCAGAGTGCTCCATAGCAACAGGCAGCATATCTTCTTCAAATATCTTTTTCTCAGTCACTGTGAGCCCTGACCTTACTGCTCACTGTGTGCTGTCTTTGCACGGGTGCATCTGCTTCTGTGTTAATAAGTGTACGTGCAAGAGAGACCATGTACAGTACATCAGTGTGTGGGCCATTTGGCCTCTCATTAATAGCAGCATAGTAAGTAATATGGACCCGCTCACTCTGACTGTCTACACAATCAAGATACTGAGTCCGTCTCATAGCAGCATCAATGCATTGCCAACTAGAGCTTTTTGTTCTCCTTTTTCTCTCAAACAAAGTAGATATCATCAAAACTATGCAATACTGACATTGATTTGTAATGCTTTGAACAAGTGGCAGTTTATCATTTTTAGCCTTTTTTATGTATCTCTCAAAGGAAACAAGAGCGACATCTCAAATATACATCTTGACACGGTTGTCATGTTGTGTTAATATCGGGGTTAGACTAATAACTGGTTACGTATTTCATATCCGGGCATAGCAGCTCTTTAGAAATCAATTTTCTTTTGCTCCATCACCGTGTTAGGAAACTGGCCTGCTGCCAGATAGGGAGGGAACATGGGGAGGAGAGGGGAATATTGTGGGTGCATTAGTGAATGAGCAAAGAAAAAAAAATGCTTATCAGATGTAGAATTCATGCTTTTGCTTTTTATTTCTTTTTCAGACTCAGTTCTCAAAAACACACTCACACCAAAAGGAACAGATGCAAGTCGAAGAAGCAAAGACACTTTATACAGGCTATTTATATAGGCTAGGTGCTGCAAGGTCATACCCTATTTACTTCATGCCAGTGTGTGTCTCTGTGTGTATACATCTGTTTGTGTGATGCACAGCATGTTTTTTACATTCAGTCATATCAGTATCACGTTGCTTTGTGAGGACGTGTGTGTGGCCATCCATGCACACACAGCGTGAACACAGTGCTGCGAGTGTGCTAACTTTGTCGATAGCAGTACAATGTTCATGTGGAGGCTGTACAAACTCATATACCTATAACCTTGCTGCTCTATAAAAGAATCGGTGCTGTACTGTATTGAAAATATTTCTCAAACGCGAAATAAAAACCAGCTTTTCATTTTTAATTGGATTCCCAAACTCACACGAGGTGCAACTGCAAAGTTCCATAACTCTGCTTGATTTAAAGTTATGACCATTCAAGGTCATCTCTTATTGCAGGGCTGCACCGCTCCCAGCTGTTATTCTTTGATCACTGCCTGCAGCCCTGTTCTGATCTGATCACATCTATAAATTTACCATCAAAGTGACACAGAGAGAAAACATCTTCTCTGGTCAAACTTACCTAGCTTTTATATGAAGGATCACCACTGATGTTTAAGCTAGGTCTTTGGCTTTGACCCAAAACCAAAACACTCACTCCAAAAATGCCATGGAAGTGAGTGTTTATTAACGTTTAATGCTTTACCTCCTGAAAGCTTGCTTGACCACTGAAGCTCTTTTTGCAACTGAGCAGATTCTGTCATATTTCAGGCCTATTTAGTTAACAAGAGTGATCTCTGCCTGTGGAGTTTGACTTGGAAAAAAACCAGGAAACAATTCTATTGCTCATATATCCACATCTTTATTGGCACATACTGAAGTGTCAAAACGTGGATATCTAGATTGAATGAATACCTGCCATAGGGGGAGAGGCGGGTTACACTCTGGGCAGGTTGCAACTCTGTTGCAGGGCTAACACAGAGATATACATATGGGCAATTTAGAATCACCAACTCAGCCTAACCTAACCCCACTAACTGCATGCAAGCCAGAATACCTAGATGAAACACATGCAGACACAGGGAGAACAGAAAGCAAGAAAGACCTTGTTGTGAGGCAACAGTCCTAACCACTGTGTCATCATGCAGACTTGTGGAGGAAAGCATTATTTTAAAAGTTACCGAATGTTTAAGTTTTAGCTCAACTTAAAATGGCTTAAAGTTTTAGTTGCTTTCTTGTCTGGTTAATTTCAACATGGAGTTTATTCCCTTTGTTTCAGGAGTTGAGCTAGTTGCAGTAATCAATCTCATTAATTGCTTCCCTGATCTTGGAGCCGCAGCTGATGGAAGTACAATTCTCAAACAAACACCCAAGGGCCAAGCAAGCTCTAAAAGTCAAGCCTCTATTTGTACTGAAATTTAAAAAAAAATTAAAAAAAAAAAAGCACACTGAAAAAAAATCTCTACAGTGCAAAATTTATACAAAATTAATTGTCAAATTTGAAGTTGCAGGCAGCATCCTTTATCACAACTGCAGTTACCAGGCTTGGCTCTGTGCAACTGAACAGCTCTCTGCGCATACACCAGCAATTAGTGGTGTACAGTATTTGTACGCTTTAATGTTGCATCAGATAATATTGCCTGCTGACATGCAAGAGTAAAATTGTCACGCAAAAGTAACATCAATGGGTTTGTCACTTCAGCTTGCATTCACACACTTTACACAGGCACACATTACACACATATGTAAAACAGAAGCCCTGTGACTGACAGATGATCGTACCATGATGTCTTTGTAACGTCCTCTGAGGATGTAAATAGAAAATCAACTCTCAGCTGTATTGTACTGTATCTACTCACACACCTGCTTCATAGTCAGACATGCGATAAGAAGACATGCAGTTATTTAACTGAATGATGCTGTGGGATAATCTGTATGTATTGATGCTTCTGTGAATTTTGAAGCTAAACAAGCTTGTTTTGGTAATTAGGAAGAGCGATTGGCAATTAGCTTTATGAAATCATGTCAGAGTTATGTGGCTTGTGTCGTTTTAGTTGTTCCACTAAATTTTATGCCCGATTAATTTTTTACTTCTGTGTCTTTCCAGTATGTTCTCATATTGTGTGCATCTCCCTCCTGCTTGGTCTCAAATGTATATCTTTCGCATTGAGGTGCTCTTGGGAAATCTGTCTGCTTGCTCACTTCTGCTCTAATCTGCTTGTATAATATGGTTTCTAGGTGGAAAAAAAGGAACAATATTATTCCTGAATGACTTTTTGTTTGGACTTGGGAAAATATATTCATGAAAATACTGACTTATCTTTAGTGCCTTGATCCCACTTCCATTCACTGCCTGTCAGAACAGGTCTCTGTGTGTATAGCTGCTGCCATAATGTACACTGAGACAACCATTAAAAGCCAAAATCCTTGCAGCATGTTCTTTTGTACAAAGTTCCTCTCCACTTTCGTGCTTATATTGGATCTTCAGACTGTTCTTTGATGTCACATAGTTTTTTTGGGGGGGTGCCATCCAAATACCAAGTCTGCATTTTGTCAAAAGTTGTTTTACCTTTTTCAAATAGAGATTTTAAAATGAAAACATGTCCAGAAAGTCCCATAACATAGAAAAAGAACATCTGGCCAAAAGGGGGCAAACTATATAAGCATATAAAAGGAAAATCCAATCAGTTGCTAATGAAACTGATAAACCCCAACAGTTTTGTTGCTTTCTAACATGGCATTTCCCATATGTTAAAGTAACTTAACAGCCCCCATTCAAATTTCAGGCTGCCTTCGGTCTCCCACCATTAACTCAGTTTGCCTAGAAGTCTGTTACTGAATACACACACACAGGCAGAGAGACACTACGCGGAAATGTGAGCTGTTAAACTGCAAACCTAACTTTGCCCAGGATAATGGTCTTCTTTCTCCCTCTAATGAGCCCATATTATGGCCTAAAGGGTTAGATCTGTTATTAATACCATTAACAACTAATGGTCCACTGAGAGAGATTTTCAGAGATAAAACTAACAGAGTACCCTCATGAATACAAGGGTCTCATCAAGCCAGAGAGGTTATAAAATATAAATGCATTGATAAATAGAGATGACTAATAGACACTTTTACTTATGGAAAATCAGACACACACAAAACACAAAAGCACCACTGAAGCTTTTGATCTATTCAATCCACACCAGTACCGATCTGCCTTCAGTATCACTGCCTTCAGAACCAGTCTGTCTCTCAGAAGTACAGAGGAGCTGAAAGGAGAGCGTTCAGATAAACTGTCTTCACCAAGCTGACTGACAGCATAAATATTCTTAATGGAAACACTAAAATGAAGCAATAAACAGTGTTGATAGATTTAGTCGTTTCATTGATCGCTTTGTATTGACAGCAAAGCCAGAAAACAGGTGCATAATCAGAGTCTAAACTCTAGTAGTCTGTGTGGATTGGTGCATTTAATAGAAGTAAATATCTATGTACCAGTGTACCTTAAAAAACTGAATATCGTCAGATGCATCTTACCTGTGCTAACTGTGCTTTCGTCTGAAAATGCCTCTTTTCAGATTTAAAAGAATTTTGTATTTCATTTGGAAATCGGGGTCCCAGAAACTGGAGGAAGGATCGAGAGGCACAGAATCCAAAGTGTTTGATGTCCAATGTGAAGTTTCCACAGTCTATGATGATTTGGGCTGCCATGGCATCTGCTGGTGTTGGTGGTGGTTGGCTCACTGTGTTTTTGTCATAGACAGCAGCCCATATTGTGTATTCTGCTAAAAAGACATAACACCAAAACCATAAACATTGTTAAAAGGCTCAGTGATTCTAATGAGCTCAAATCAGCTACAGCTACCTGAGCTGCCAGCCATCTGTCAAAGCTGCCAAACCCCTAATAAGTTACACTGCACAATAGACGTAATTGAGTCTGTATGCTAAAGGCTGACTAATCAGGAAAATGTGTTTTTACAATTTTGTTTTGTTTCTGTTAAGCTTGTTTTGTTAAGTCACTATTACTGTTATTATTACTATTATAATGATCATCTCCTTGGCTGGGATAAGCTCAGAATTCACATATACATCCATCTCAAATATTACATAAAATACCAGTATATACCTCTTGGACGAATGTGAGTCTCCAACTTTAAGTTTCACTAAAATTCATTCCAGTAGTAAGGTGCATAATACTGCAGCTTATCTCCTCTTCTCTCCCAAGAGTGGATAAGTCGAGCCTACACCATCTTTCATGAATAATCCCTGCCCTAAAGGGCATATTTCCACCACTGGGAGAGAAAAGAGGCAAATGAGATGAAGATAAGAGACAGTGAGATACAAAGCATACTGTGACTGTCTTTGACTAACAGTATCAGAATTAAGGATGAGATTGGTTGTACCATGTGAGTGATTACACACTCGTTGTTTTCCAAAATAAGTGGCCAAAAATGGTGCTGCGATCCGTATTTATGTCATTTAAACTTTTTTAAACAGTTGATGTTATGAAATTTCTTACTTTAACATTGCAGTGGCAGTTGTCAAGCAGTCACGATTGTTGTGCATTTATATTGTGTGCTCTTTGGTCATGGCTGACAGAGAAGATTGTTTTAAAAGTCTGGTATTTTCTTTAATTAATGAACAAACAATTTAAATGAATTAAAAAAAGGAAAGAAAAAAATTCAAAGATTATGTGCATGCAAACAGTGTAATACCTACAGGGTCAACATTCAATTCAATTCAAATCAATTTATATATTGCTCATTTACAACAACAGTTGCTTCAGGTAAGATAAAGATAAAGACTTTATATAACACAGAGAAAAACAGAGAAAACCCCAACAATTAGATGACACTTTACGAGCAAGCGAAAACTCCCTTATCAGGAAGAAACCTCCAGCAGAACCAGGCTCAGAGGAAGCAGCCGTCTGCCATGACTGGCTGGGGTTGAGGGTAGGAGGATAGGACCTGGAAGACAGCCAGAGATTAATAATAAGTAATGATTAAAATCCTGACATTTTATAAATCTAGAGCAGTCCAGCTTTTTTGACTTATACAGAAAACTGGCTGAAGTACTGACCTCGGTTCAAGGTAACATTCACTCCTCAGTCATTATAGAAGGAAACTCAGACAAGAAGTATAGCATCTCAGAGCTGTCACCAAGGTTATTGCGAGAAGATTTCAGGAGTTGACGGTGCAATTGTCACTCAGATTCGCAACGCAAATTGATGTGTGAGAACTGTAAAATGTATTAAAAGGCACAAATGCACAGAAAAAATGCAGACATAAATTTAGAAGATCACACAGCCAATTTTGGAATAAAGCATTGTTGATTTTCTTTCTGCATCGCAATCACACACTCTCTTCTTTTACTTCTTGATTGAACTTGTTGAATTTAACTCTGGGGGAACAGACGGGACCTCTGTTTCCATATCTTAAGCTTTTGGCTTTATTTTTTTTTATTTGACAGCAAATCCATTTGCTTGAACCCACGCTGTATTTGAGGTTGTGTACGTATGCAGTTTGCAGTATTTAACAAGAATAGTACAAAGTAAGCTCCTGCAGTGCAAACAGAATGAATGTGTATTTGGATTCAGACTCTGGCTTCAGCTCCTTTGAAGACTTTGTTCCCTCAGTCTATTACCTTTGATTGCTACTGTACAAAGCGGAGGGTTATGAATCTTGGAGCGTGTGTGCATGTGTTTGTGTGTGTTTGTGTGTGTGTAGGGGTTTGACAAAGGGGAGACAGTGTTGGGAAAGATTACATTACCAGGCGTGAAACAAGAAAAAAAACTGTAATGTGGAACATCAAAGTGACGCCACAGTGCCTTTGCGATATAGGGTTCCATATTATTAACCTCCAACCCTTGCTCTTGTCATTACGGCTTGTGACTCATTCGACAGGCCATTGGCTCACAGGCTGATGTCAATATTTCAACGTCCGTATGCATAATTTGACAGTTAAATGAGGGGAGCACTTTATTTTGAATGAGATAGAAGCTGTATGAAAATGTGAGCACAGAAAATGGAAGAGGAGGAGAGACAGTCCAGCTCACAGCAGCTACCCCCTGATGGAGCATAAATGAATAAACTGAGAAATGGGGGAAGGGAAGATAGGATCTTGTAAAAAATGTCTCAGTTTTTTTCTTTTTCACCCTCTAAGTTCATCTTAAGGACACATTTTATGTATCTGTGATAGGAGTAGTGTCTCTAAAGTTCCCCACTGGGCAAATACTTGATGCTATATGTTTGTCTACAGTAGGGTAGGGCTTTATTACACTATCTAGTTGCAAGTACTATTACAACCTAATTAATATTCTAAGCTTATGTGACAAAAACAGCCCCACTAGCTGCATTTATTAGAAAGAACAAAAAGTTCCTTCTATTCCAAGGCCAGCTATTTAATGAAGAGTGGGCCAGAGGCTGAGATTCTAAGGAAGTTTCAAAGTTCACATCGATGTTAAATACTTGATGTGGTCTTAAAAGAGCGTTCCCTTTTGTCTTTATATTCCTTCCGATGAAGACAGAAGGTTTGTGCATGTGCCGGCTAAGACTCATTTACTTTTTATAGTTCTGTCCAATGGAGTTTGGAGGTTTTTTCATTTTTAATTGGAGATGCTGTTTTTGTTTTCTGTCTTCACTTTAACTCTTAAAGACTTTTAACTTTCTTTCACATTTTAATTCTAAGCCTTGTTTTTGCTTTCATACACTATATTGCCAAAAGTATTGCCTAGTCTGCCTTCACACACATATGAACTTGAGTGACATCCAATTCTCAACCTATAGTGTTTAATGTGACGGCAGACCATGCTTTGCACTATAACAGCTTCAACTCTTCCAAGAAGGCTTTCCACAAGGTTTAGGAGTAGGGCTGAACGATTATGGAAAATAATCTAATTGCGATTTTTTGCCCCAATATTGCGATTGCGATGCGATATGCGATTATTTTTTAAGGTCTTTGTCTTCTGTATTATTAAACAAAGACAAGCAATACATCATATAGTATGGCCAATACTATATTACATTAATTTTAAACTGTTCTTTCCTGGAAGACAGACCTCTGTTATGATGACATGAGGTGATGCATGAATTGATGACTGACATTTTTATTTAACTTCTTCAATCACAACAGTATATTTGAACATACACAGTAGTTTATTTTTAGCTTACAAACATCTGAGCATAAAGTGCTGACAAGGAACCCTGGTGTAAACATTAAAATGAAAGTCAGTACAATGTGCAGATTGCAGAAATATACATAAACAAAATCAGTGGCTTTACCACACTCAGTTTTTCGACATCTGTGAACTACTAGACAGTCATTCAATTAAAAAATAATATTAAATAAATAAAACTAATAAATAAAAAATACACACATCTTACTGATCTCTGCAGTCAGTAACATTACACATAAAGTGCAAACATAATAGCAATTGTATAAACACACACACACACGCCTTTAAAGTTTAAAGGCGTGAAATTGGACGGTCTAGTTCTGATTAGCGTCACCGCTGTCTCGGTGGAGTTTAATAAACTCGGCCGTCTGCTTCTTGCTATCTAAAATATAACCAGACACTGGTGTAAATTCTCGACTGTGTGAAAACCAAGGAGGAACCCACCCGGGGGATTAATAAAGTTTTATTTTATCTAATCTAATAACTTTAATCTCAGCCAAACCGATTTACTCACGAACAAACAAAACACTGAAAAAAGCCCAACAATAACATTTTTAGGTTGTCTAAGTGACTTATATATTACGTTTAACGCGAGCAGCGAAACTCCGCGGTGATCTGAAAATGATGTGCCGGGAGTTGTGCCGTTCTCGGCCGCATCAGTAACCCTCGAGCTCCCGGCTAGCTGTCGAGCTGGTGGGTAGCAGACGCCTCTGAAAACGTCGAAGCACTTTTGCAAATATGGGATATCTTGATAAACCGAGCAGATATTTGATGTTTACACAACTACTTTCTCGCCTGAAAATATTTTAAAAGTTTATTTTGTGACCCAGAAAGATTAGTATGAGTAATTTTAAAACTTAGTAGCGGCCGCCATTGCTGGAAACTGGAGTTTGGCTGGGCCGCGCTATGAATTCTGGGATATGGTAGTAATTTGGACAGCCTTATAATCGCAGTATAATCGCAGCCTTTGCGGTTAGAAAATTGCACTTGATCATGTCGCGATATTATCGCAAATGCGATATATCGTTCAGCCCTATTTAGGAGTGTGTTTATGGGATATTTTCTTTACCATTCTTAAGAAGCTTATTATTGGGGTCAGGCAATGATGTTGGATGAAAAGGCCTGGCTCACAGTCTCCACTCTAATTCTTCTCAAGGGTGTTCTATATGGTTGAGGTCAGGACCCTGTGCAGGCCAGTCAAGTTCTTCCACTCCAAACTTGCTCATCCATGTCTTTATGGACCTTGCAACAACCCCACACCATAATCCCTATTCACCAAACTTTACACTTGGCACAATGCAGTCAGACAAATACTGTTCTGGCAACCGTCAAACCCAGACTCGTCGATCTGAAGGCCACACTAAGTCTGGGGGTTTGTACTGATTGTTTATATGAGATATTCATAGAAGCAGTCTACCTAGGTGCTTGATTTTATACATCTGTGGCCATGGAAGTGATTATAACACCTGAATTCAATGATTTGGATGGAGGAGTGAATACTTTTGGCAATATAGTGTACTTTTCTCAAACCTTGTGTGCTACCCTATCAGGTTCCAAGCTCTTCACATCTATTGCTCTAGCAGACCCTTCAAACCCCTGTCCACATCTGCATGGGTATTCTGAAACACATCTTTTCTATGTGTTTTGGCCTTTGGTCCACACATTCATTGCATTTTAGGTGACTAAGAGTTTTTGAAAGGTTCCATCTTGGACAAAGAAAATGAAGATTTTCTCTTGAAATATCGAAACCAAATTAACTGATCTTCTTCATAGTATAATACAAAGCCAACAACACAAAGCAAAGGTGAAAATCAGCACGAAGACAGTGATTCTACTTCAGAAACATGAAGAGGTAGAAAACAGCGGCTGCAGCCTGACTGCTCATCAGTTTTTTAATTGTTGAAATTCAGGGCCTGGCTGCTGGGCTGAGGTAGGCATTTACTTAGTTTTAACATCACTCTGGGTTCCTGGCCAGCATCCTGTCTGTGCAGATGCTGTGTCAATCAGCAATATTCTTCACTCTCATTGGTAGTTGATACAGTGGCTCGCTTGTTGAGAATGTCACAGAATGTCATTCCCTTTCATGGTTACAGCAAATCAATTCCAGTGTGTATCCAGCTTCATTAGATCATCTGACAACTTCACATCAGAACCTTTTCTCTAGAATGTCACAATGAGATTTCCATTGTGTAGGAGGACCAGGCCTCAAGGGCTGGTGTCCTGCAGTATTTAGATGTGTCCTTGATCCAACAGCTGATTTAAATGGCTAAATCGCCTCCTCAACATGTCTTGACGTTTTCCAGACTGGTAATGAACTAATCATTTGATTCAGGTGTGTTGACCCCGGGTGATATCTAAAACCTGCAGGACACCGGCCCTTGAGGCCTGGAGTTCCCCACCCCTGTCCTACACCAAAGCAATAAAAGAGAAATAATATATTTCAAATACATTTCCTGTGTAGTAGCATGACTTTATACTTGGAGGACAGAACAGGTAGATTGTGAATAGGTAGACTTCTAAAAGGACAGTTATTGGTGTCATCAAATGTACAGCCTTTTGTTGCTCCCATCCCAATTTTTTTTTAAATGTGTTGCAACCATTGAATTAAAATTACTTTATCTTTTTCTTATTTCTTTATTTTTCAGGGTTCTATTGTAAATACAAACTAGAGTAACCATTGTCATTCTGAAATCATTTTATTTTGTTTTTATTTATATTTTGCAGTCTCCAAACTTTTTTGGAATTAGGGTTATATATTGAATTTTGGTTTAATAAGTAAAATGACTGTGAAACAGTACTGTTGCAGAATTTTCAACACTTTATTTAATTATTTATTGGACAAAGTCACTGCAAGTCTACGAAAAGCCACTAAATGAGTTAAGTTTGCAACAATGAGGTGAACTGAAGCATAATGATTAGTACAATGAGTCCTTTATGAGCCCTAATATACCATTTTTGCTGATATGGTGGCATTTAGCTGATGAGATTCTGTCACTAATAACACTTTTTCAGGATCAAGTCTAAAAAATGACATGTTTCATTTAAGTTATCACTGAAACTGTATGCACTATCAACAACCTTTTGGTGCAAGTGTAAGCCAAATAATTACTTTCTAAATTGCATTTCTGTCTGTTCATGTCAATTCAGGGAGCGAAAAGTCTAAAATGCAAGCTCTATATGGAAAGTTTTGGCAGTACAACAGTTGCTGTCCTTCAGCTACAGCATGCTGGGAATTGTGAGCTGGGCAGACTGTGTGTGCCATTTTTATTAAACATGCACAATTTGTTAACTCTCACCAGAAGTTAAGTCTAGTTCTTAATCAGTCTTCCTATGTCAACAGAACACATTACCTCTCTGCTGACTCTGTACAGTGCAGTGCGTCAGCCACTTCTCTTTTTACAAATTCTGTCAGAAGAAAATCACAGTGGATGAAATCTTTGAGCTGCCTCTTCTAATCCTTGTCCAGTTTCTTGTGGTAGCCCTTCTGATAGCTACCGATCAGTAGTTCAAGCTTTGGCCCAGGAATTTTGTTTTGCTGTGCTGGTGCTGCCAGAAATTACCACCGCACTTTCCCCTTTTCCTGCTGATGCAGAGTTAGTGGCCAATGTAGAATCATCTCCACCCATTCTAGATTGGGCACCAGCACCGTATTAGTGTTTGATGGAGCTCTTTTAAACAATATTGATTAAAAATGACAAAATTATAATGTTACTGTGCATTTTTAAGTCAAAATTGAAATAGTTAAAAGTGAATTACGAATTATATTGCAATTGTTATTGCTTTTGTAAGTGTTATTGGCTCATGCACATACAAGTTGAGAACAGTTAAGTCCTTAATGACTGTATGAATTAATTGGGTTGCAGCAATAATTCATACCATTCGTCACACACCAAACTATATGTCATGGATCAGTTCTTTGACGTAAGAGTCTATTAATGAACTTCCCCAAGTTTGCAAGTTTGGCAGGAAATCCATGTGTTCACACTATTTTAGTTACCAAACGGTTTTATTACTAAGAAGTAGCTCATTAAGAAAATAGCTTTTCTGGGCTTGACTATACAACAGCTTCACTCCCACTCCCCTTCTATTTAAAAACTCTCTTTATTTTGTCACAAGTGATCACGTCGTCTGCAATGACTTCTGCATGCATCCAAGTGAAAAAAAAGGTTCTAAATTAAACTAACAAGACAAAATCAAAAGATGAGCTGAAGGTAAACTTTCCACTGATACTAAATATAACACATATATAATACATGCCCTGTGGTTCAAATTGATACTAAAGCAGGAAGAGCGCATCTATTTAACCCTCCTGCTGCCTCCCCAACCTTTTTTTCCCTCTTTCCTTCCATCTTCAATTAGGTATCCCACTATCTGTCTCTCCATCTTTTCGCTTCATTGGGTCTGCCATTCTATTAATCTTGCTAACAGATTGCCTCTATTAATTAGTCTACATCCCCCATCTTGCATGTAATATTCAGAGGTAATTGAGATATTAGGAAGATAAGGATATTTCTGCAGTCACAATCATTTTTAATTAGCCTAAAGATTAAAAGATAGACTCGTTTCCGCCTGGCTGACGTCCAGGCTGGCGGTGCAAGGTCTTTTCCTGTAAATTCTGCTGCAAATTTAATGTGTCAGTTTCCAAGATATATCTGTTCCATTATGCCTCATACTTCACGTTGTGGAGGTAATAATGCATCTAGGCCTCCAGACAAAACAAGTTTACAGCTTGTCATCTGTGGCATATGAGATTGAATATTGTGCCTCTCAAGCATGTATAACTTACTGAACACAAGTAAAGACGATAGTAAATTCTGTTACTGTAAATCAAATGCAGTGCCTTTTCATTTTAACGTGCATTATGTGGGTCTCACTGCAGCTTCAATTAGATAATGAAAGAAATGTCCATACAGCGTGTCTGCGGTTAATTGGAAGGTCCAGGGTGCACTAAACAGACAAGATTAACAGACAGGAGTAATTACTCTGTGTGTGTGTGTGTGTGTGTGTGTGTGTGTGTGTGTGTGTGTGTGTGTGTGTGTGTGTGTGTGTGTGTGTGTGTGTGTGTGTGGAGCGTTGTGCAAACATATTGGCTAAATGGAATTAAACACTAGGTGTGACACAAAGAAAATTCATTTTCCCTGCTGACACGTGGAGTACATTTTGTCTGATCTCATCACAAATGTTGTAATTCTCAAGATACACAAAGGGCCCTATTCTTTCAAAATTACCAGAGCTGACCTCGACAGGATCCTTGTACTTCGTAGCTGTGAATAACTTTGCCTCTACAAACCCCGACCTGCCACTTCCTTTGCGAAAAGACCTCAGACGGTTTTAATGGCTTTGGTTTGTTCACTATTCCCTACAGACCAGTTACTCACTCTTAACATGTCAGAGCAGTGCCTATAGGGCGCACATAATGAAGAGAATAGAAAATTGAACATAAGACCCCAGAGCAGATCATTAAGCTGTTTCTATTATTGTACTCTGTATATAAGCAAAGCACTGTACTAGGCTTCGAGCCATCACTCCCAGTAGGATGCTCACGTTTCTATGGTTTAAGTGGTTCCCAGCGCTCACCAAGTATAAACACACCTTTTCTCACAGGGAAATGTTACTGGAAACAGGTTCACAGAGATGTTAAACCCTCTCTCTGCCTTACAACATTATTACTTTCCTTCCAATGTTCAAAACTTCCTGGGAGTTTCAGTTGCTTACAGCATTTCCATTACATACACTACTGCTTATTATGGTTGGCACAGCTGAAATTTTTTACCTGGTTCATTTTTACAAGAACACCTCCACAAGTTGCACTTTCTAAATGGCACAAAGCAGACTAAGATGAATATAGTAAAATCTAAGTTTAGCAGTCTAAGATAGCGCGTTAATTTAGCTCATGTCTGTGGCAAAGGCAGTAAAAACACAAGCACGAGAATAAAAAGAAAGCATGGTTCCAAATATCTATCGTAAACCAGTCATTAGAAGCCAAGCTTAATGATTATTACCCTATTATTAAGTACCATAAGTGTTATGTACTTAATTTGGGTGTGTAATTAAAAGGTAGAAAAACTGTGTACTGTAAGGAATTTTACTGAACCATGCAAACTCTCATTGAGGTTGGTTCACAATATGATCGGGATATTAATAAAAAAAAAAAACTTCACCCAGAGTAAAAATTCTGCCCAAATGATTTGGGGTAAATTAATGCGCACATTTTAAGAATACATCTATGATGTCACAAGCTCATTAATGTCTAAAATAAAGTCGTGACTCATTTGTACTTTCCCTGTTCACATTTGTGCAAAGAAGCAGACATTTGTGCTTCATTATTTCTGAAGTCATCACATTCTCATTTGTCTGGCCTGTAATGCTAATAAAAATAAAAGCAGAAGGTAGTCAAAAAGGTTTTTTCTTGGTTTTTTTGGTGGGTTTTTTTTTTTTTTTTTTTGCATAAATGTCCACTAACTATATGCAAACAAATCCATACTATGGTGTTTAATTTCTAAAGAAAACAGTGCAGAGTTATAGTAATTGTAATAAAACTAATAACAACACATATGATATCAGAAAATGAACAACAACACTGTATTTTTATGGTCTGTTATATATGGTTATATTTTATCTCTAAAATACTGTAAGTAATTTTAAGAGTCCTTTAAAATGCTCACAGTAAATTCTGACATTACATGGAAAACATGTATGAGATTATCGACCTTAAACACTGAGATAACTGTGATAGCTGAGCCAGCATGGTGAGGCTTGGATTTAAAAATTTAAATCTTCTGCTCCAGATTTGAAAGAAAAACTTACATTACTGGTTTTATTACCAGGTTTGATTTAGTCAATTAAAATAAAAATATACCTCAAATTAGGAATTTGTTAAGATTAGGGCGAAAATAAATCACTTTAGTAAATCAGATTCTTGTTTTTGAGTATTTGCACTTTTGATATTTAAAAAAGTCAGGAACCAATTCTGTTTTTTCTGCTGTGTCTGTCATCAATAAAACCATATCTAAGTAAGCTTTTGCTCTCAACATCATGTTAGAGCTTACTGAATATTTTTTAAAAAGTTTATTACTAAGTAAAATGCAGAAAACTCGCGCAAGAGCCTCAGGCCATTGTTTCCAAGTCTAGAGCCAAAATCCATGAGAAGATGTTCTGACAGAGAGGATCAACATATTTTAGGCTGCACTGTCATAATGAATCTGTCATTCTGAAGGAAAAACGATTTCTAAATTGAGATATTTGCATGCTCATGCATCTCAAACACACACAGTAAGGTTCACTGACATTTTATTCCGTCCTGCATTTTAATCATATTCATATTTGCATATGTTTGGGTGTGTATGTGTGTGTGTGTTTTTGTAGTCTCAGATGAAGATGAAGTCTGCGGGCGTTGTGGATGGAGGCTTGTTCACAGAGAGCTATTGTAACATCTGCAATGCCCAGCTCATCTCCGAGTCCCAGCGCACCGCTCACTATGAGGTGAGTCCATCTCCTCTGCTCAGTTTCTGAGGTATTTTCTCATATTATTCCAGAATAAACATGTGTTCAACAACTGAAGAAGACACAAAGGTTCTTATGCATAAAGCAAGCCAAAATGTTGCAACGTTTACTTCATTTTCAGGCAGATTCCTGCGTGGTACATTTTGCAAATGCCTTATTTGTACCAATTTCTGCTTGTGGCGTTCAAAATAGTGCTCATCCATTAAACATAGTATTAATGCAGCACTGTAATGCTAGTTACTTGCACAACAACAAATGTGCACACACAGTTTTTATTTTAATGTAGTATAGCTTTCAGCAGACTCTCTCAGAGTAATTTATTGGATGGCCATTCAGCCCTTGCATTATTTAACTAGAATCTAAATGTGTGTGTTTGTGCATGTGAATGTGTGCTTGCGTGAGTGTACTGCATTAAAGTTGTACTTAATTACAAGATACAATTGGGATTAACAAGCAGACTAATGAGGGTGAGGCCCTTATCTAGGCAGACTAAAGCAAGGGCAATGATGGTGTGTACGGTAGGTTTCTGCATAGATGTGCACCTACAGTACGTCATTCACTTGTCAGTAATCTATTTCTGTCCCTCCCGAGCCTGACAAAAACACACAGCCTTGAGTAGAGCAGATGAATAGGCAAGCTGAGTCATTGCATTTCATCAGTTCCAAAAGGTCTCTGTAGAGGTTAGCAGATCAAGGAGACAAGGAAACAAATCATTTGCAAGCAGGAATATTTTGAATGTTATATTCTAATCAGATTGAGGGCAAAGATGGGCAAATTTACTAGGAGCACATTTCAAAAACAAAAATAATTTCTCATTTCCGACCAAAGGGAAAAAAAATGTCAGAAGTCCCACAGTTGTTCTTCAAACATCCCTAAATGTCTCACTTAAATAATTCATGCATCCTCTTTTGAGATGAGATAATTTATATGTATTAAATTGTTGAACTTCAGGTAGTTGCTTCAGCTTTGACTAATGAAAATGGACTTAACTAATAAACAAAATCCAGGTCAATATCAGGCTGTCTTTAGCCAATTAGGGGTGTTGCTGTTGGTCAATAGGACCATCAAATGCATTATGTTCCAGTGCTTTATCGAAGGTTAAAACCAAAGGCTGAACAAACCCAGGTGTGTGACCTGTCTGTCAACTATAAGCCCAGCATGTGCCCCTTTGTTTCAGTCACAGTCAGTGGTTCTGTCTGCTGCATCAATAAGTGAATTCCTCACCTTCTTGAGCGTCTATCCTGAGATGCTCATTTCCTTCAGCCCTTCCTTTAATTTATAGCAACTCTATCGTGACACACGTAACACGTCTGTTCTCAGTCTTCACCCTCTGCTGCAATGCCAAAATATCAAAGTGCCCTCCACTCTTGTACAGGTACTTCTACTTTATCTTCCCAGGGCCTGTCAGTTCAACAACATAAACATAGCGATTAACACATGACCAGATGACCAGGTCTGGTCTCAGACTAGTAATGTCAGTTTCACTTGGTAAGAATCTGGCACATCAATCAGTATTGACCTTCCTTTACTTAAGTTGCCAGTGTTTGAGTGCTTTAGGTTTTAGCACCTTGTATGAAAGGTTTTAACTTTTAGCTTTGTGTGTTAGGGCATTGAGGGCCATTGCACTAGCTCTTCTTTTATCTTCAGTTTCATTTGTCACACACTTAAGCATTTGATTGTAAAGGTTATAAGAAAGATATATTTAAGCACTTCATTAAGTCCCTTTAAGTAAGCCTCTTTTTTAGGGGTGGGTTTTTATAATCGATTCATCGATTAAAATCGATTCCGGCTTGGATAACGTAAAATCGATTCATTAAAATCCTGAATCGATTTTTTTAATATAAATTTATTTTGCCCGAAATGCCAGAATCTCTGGTGACATCTCACAAAATTTCAAGAACCACCAAACAGTTAAGACAGTAAATGAGAGCAGGTACACGGATTCTGCACATAGACTTAAATACACAGCGCAACCCGCGGATCAGAATCAGTGAGATGTCGCCTTTCTCACCCGACGGCAAGGACACGGTCGGGGCTGAAAGCCGACAGCTTGCTGATTCTGATGTGTCGGCGGGTCCAAGCTTTGTGTTCACGCCCTTTATGCGCCGATTCTAAAGCTGTTAGTTTGATCTCTCTCCAAACAATATTGACCGAACCAGCAGCAGAAGAAGATCCAAACGCTTCACATAAACATCGTCATGTATTCACTCTGACTTTTACTGTTTTGCTTCCACCGCGATGCACAGCTCTCTCTCTCTCTCTCTCTCCCTCCCTCTCTCTCACTCTATCTCTGTACTTCAAGAACAGTTTCCCTTTCTTCATTATTCGCTTGCTTGTTACGCACAAGTCTACTGTTGTTTGCAGCGCTGTCAGCCGCTGTTTTTTTTCCCTTTTACATTCTTCCGAAAAGAAAACCTCATTTCTGCTGTTCAATACTGAACAAATTTAAACTTTTTAAAATTATTCAAAATGCAAAACGCTTAACCATGTCTCTAATAAAACCGCTGTAACTTCAGAGGTAATGTTCATATGTTGATTAATGGTTTTCTTTCGTTTTTGATGTACTGCAGAATATTTTTATAAAATCCCAGGCCAGGAAAATCACCTTCATGTTTTTCTGTGTTTTATCTTCAGCTACTTTGACACAAAGGTATCTGCTGTGACGCTCACACCTTTGATAAAGTCTTGCGTGTGTCAGCTTCCTTTTTATTGATACAAAAATATGTAAATGTACTGATCTGAATTATAATATTTCTGACTGTCAAAATATCCCAGATTTAAATTGAATCGAATCGAATTAAATCGAATTAAATCGAATCGTGGATCGAATCGATTCGGGACCTTGTGAATCGGAATTGAATCGATTCTAGAAATCAGTGACGATACCCAGCCCTACTCTTTTTCTCAGTTCCCCTTCCACTTTTTTTCACATTGCAGTGTCTTTTGCATGTCTGACTACTTTTTTTTGACCACATGCTCCTCCATCACCAGCACCAGCCATCATGGTCTTTTTCTTGGGTTCATTCTTTTTCATAGCCTTTTCCCCTCCGCTTTGTGTGTGGCAGAGGGGAAATTTCCATCAGCTGCCACTGACACTGACAAGTATGTCCTTTTTATTGGATTTGAATAGAGACAACTCTAGCATTATCTTGGCACATTTTTATTCTTCCGTAGCATAAGACAGTGTATGTGTGATGGCTTTATTCACTGTTTGATGAGACACTTCTCTAATTGTGAGCCAATCAATACTGCTTTCCATTTTGAGATGTCCTACATGTGATTCAAAACACTTTTCAAAGATTCACAGATTCAAGATTCTTTTGCTTACACATATACAGTGTTGGGCAATTTACTTTGAAAAAGTAATTAATTGGCTTCCAAATTTCATCAAAATATATTAACTTATTTTTCAGAAAGTACATAATCCTTTCCATTTCCATACACTGTGTCAAGGAGTTTATCCAAGCGCCAATAGCAGGAGGAACTGATGTTTTCCAATTTATTGCAATCATACGTTTTGCCTGTAATGTACAATAATCCATAAACTTAATTTGATAGGTTGTTAATTTAATATTTTTAGGATACACTTGTAGTAGCATCATTTCTACATCCAAAGTGATCTTTTTATTTAAAATTTGGTTTATTTTGTTCATCACCTCCTGCCAAAAGGCACAAACAATTCTACATTCCCATATACAATGAAAAAATGTTCCACGGGCTTCTCCACATTTAAAACATGTATCTGGTATTCTATTATTATATTTATTCAGTTTCACCGGTGTTACATATGTTTGCATGATCCAATTGTATTGTAGTAATTTTAAGTTACTGTTAATCGATTGTTTTTGTGCTTTTAAGCAAATTAACTTCCATGTCTCCTCAGAAATATTAATATTTAGGTCCTTTCTCCAAGCTTCCAACTTAGAAACTGATGTTTCTGAAGAGGCAGAAACAATCCAATTATAAAATGTTGAAATTAAGCCTTTATTACCACCTTTTTTCACCATAAACTCCTCTAGCTTACTTAACTGGGGAAAATTAAGGGATTTATTTTGCATAGATGAAATAAAGCTTCTAATTTGTAAATACTTAAAAAAGTGTTTTTGGGGGATTTGAAATTTTGAGACTAAATCCTCAAATGAGACCATTACTCCATCACAAAACAGATCACCCACTTTCTTAACACCTTTTACTGCCCAATCCTGAAACCCTGCATCCAACTTTCCTGGTACAAATAAGGCATTTCCCCAGATGGGGCTAAACTGAGAGAGATTGTTCTTAATATTCATCATTTCTTTTATTGTAAACCAGACTTCAATCATGTTTTGAACTATAGGATTATTTGTTTCTTTCTTTAACTGTTTGGATTTCGCAGAATATAAGTACAAATTTAATGGCATTTTAAGAGCATTTGCTTCCATCCCCACCCATGACGGGGTATTTTGGGATGAAAAATAAAATCTTATTGTCCTTAATTGAATAGCCAAATAGTACCAGTAAAAGTTGGGGCATTTCAACCCCCCTGTATCAAAGGGAAGGTACAACAAAGACAAACGAATACGAGGCTGCTTCTTGTTCCAGATAAACTCTCTGATTAGTGATGTTAATTTAGTAAACAATCCAGCAGGAGGAGCCAGTGGGACATTTTGAAACATATACAACAGTCTAGGTAATACATTCATTTTAAGAACACTTATCCTTCCAATAATAGATAGTGGTAGACTTATCCAACGCTCCAAATCTTTGGAAATTTTCTGTAGTATTATATTATAGTTAAGTACCACCACATCTTTTAATGAAGGAACTATTTTAATACCTAGATAGATGAATTCAGAGTTAACAGTAAAGCCAGATACATTCTGATTTACGTTTTGATTGTACCCTTGATTAAGTAACATTAATGATGATTTTGTTACATTAACTTTATACCCTGAGAAAACCCCAAACTGATCTAATAAATCCTTTACAGTGGGCACAGAATTTTTTAATTGCTTTAAAAATATTATGATATCATCAGCAAATAAAGCAATTCTATGTTCCTTTCTACCAATCCTAACACCTTGTATCTGTCCACTGTTTCTAACAGCTATTGCCAGAGGTTCAATAGCTAAAAGGAATAAAAGTGGAGATAAGGGTGAACCCTGCGGGCACCCTCTTTTAATATCAAATTGTTCAGAGATTATCTCATTTGTCTTAACCTGAGCCACAGAGTGACAATGTAATAGCTTGATCCAATGCAGAAATACCTTTCCAAACCCAAATCTAACAATGACATCAAAAAGATATGACCGCTCAATTCTATCAAAAGCCTTCTCCGCGTCAAGCGAAAGAATGGCTGTATCGTCCTGCTCACTTTGATTATGAAGAATGTTTAAAACTCGTCTTACATTATGAAAACCCTGTCTATGTTTAACAAATCCATTTTGATCATCCCCTATAATAACTGGAAGAATACTTTCTAATCTTTTAGCAAAAATTTTACAAATAATTTTAGTGTCTGTATTGATTAAGCTTATAGGACGCATATTTTCACACTTATTATTTAGTTTTCCAGGTTTAGGAAGCAGTATTATCAGGGACTTCCTTAATGAGTCAGTAAGATTGCCATTATTAAAACATTCTATATACATATCTAAGAGGGGCTGTGCTAATTTATCTTTAAAATATTTGTAAAGGTCAATTGGCAATCCATCTGGACCAGCTGTTTTGCCAGCATTTAAGGAGTTTATTGCATCTATAATTTCATGTATACTAATTTGCCTATCAACATTTACTTTGTCTTTTTCTGAAATTTTTGGTATTTCAAGTTTATCTAGAAATAAAGATTGCATTCTAGTTACATTATTGAGTTCAGAGTTATATAGCGTTTCATAAAATCTTTTAAATGCATTATTTATCTCTAATGGGTCTACTATAGTATTACCATTTGAATTTTCTAATTTTGTAATTGCCTTTTCAGATTCCATCAAATTTGGAAGCCATTTAAAAAAAATTTAAAAGTAGTAAATATAGAACAACTTATGTAGGAGAGTGGAGTAGGAGGAAATTGTTTAGCATGTGCATGCTATTTTTTATTGTTTATTCCTATTGATTATATTTTCTTATTTCTTTTTTTTTTTTTTTTCTTGAATTATGTATAAATGCCACATATGGTACAGTTGTATATATATTTCATGTGAGCTTGTTCTTTTTTTTCTTTGTTCGGAAGAGAGCAGAGTGGGAGGTGAGGGTGGGGGGAAAAGGGTTTCTATTACAACAGCATATTATTGGAAACTACCTTTGTATGTTGTTGGAAAAGAAAAAGTAATTAATTATAGTTACTAGTTACTTCTTCAAAAAAGTAACTGAGTTAGTAACTGAGTTACAAGATTCTAAAAGTAATTAATTACTTGAAAAGTAACTATTACTTTACTTTAAAAAAAAAAATGTTTAACCCTCCTGGCTCCAGGGTATAATTGGCCATTTTTAACCATTTTTGATTTTCCCTCCACATTTTACCTCTAAAAACTATTTACTTTGCCTTGTTTGGTATCATTCTTTTCAGCACAACCTCACGTTTCTGAATTTACAGTTATGTTTTCATTTTGACATACTGCCTTAACACAATTGATCTGAAATCAGACAAAAAACATAAAATCCGAGTAGTAAAAGTTATAGTTTTTTAACAATCACAAACATGTTTATTGAATCATAACTTTAAATGCAAATATAAATTTTACAATTTTAAAATCATATGCACAAGTTTTGCAAACAACAAAGTTATTTGCAGCTATTTACCTTTTACCCTCTTTTTTTATAACCATTTCAAACTATTTATTTAACAATCAGGTGTTCTGCATTCAATGTGTACGTACTCACTCTCTCTCTCTTTCTCTCTCCCTCTCTCTCGCCATCACTCATAAAACTTCCCCCTCTTCCTAAACAACCAAATGTCATGTTGCCATATCATTTTTGATTGGTCGACATGGTGCATTTTTCCACCAACATGAGAAACTAAGTTTTTTTGTTTTGTTTTTTTATTTTTTGCTCATAAGGAGAGAGCGCTTGCTAGCGCTGTCCTTAGATGTTAGACGAGACGAAACTGTTGAGGAAAAAACGCCGCATTTATATTGTTTATCATCTACACCACGTGGCCTATCAACACAATTTAAAAAACTGGTATATATCACCTTGTTGCCTTGTCATCTTGAAGTGGTCATGTGATTGGCTTACCGCGACTACTTTAATCTTCCTCAGTCAAACAGCAGCACTCATGCGATTGTTTTGCCCCCTGAGCTCCAGGTGTTGTGCCAAAAAGTGATCGTGATTATCTACCGCGGGAGCACGCACAGCTGCTTAAAGCTGTAGCGCCCAGATTACTTACGTAGACAGCTACTTCCGTGCAACTGATATAAGATGCGGTAAGCTGAAGACAGCTTCAACCTTCTGTTTGTTGAAAAAAAGTAACGCGACCGCATTTTCTTGTTAGTAACGGTAACGGCGTTGTAACGCTAGGAATCATAATTAGTTAGATTACTCGTTACTGAAAAAAGTAACGCCGCTAGTAACACCGCTACTTGTAACGCCGTAATTCCCATCACTACACATATATAACTGTGCCATGCCTAACATTGCAAGTTCTACCATGGAATGGCCAAAGCATCTCTGACATATCAGGACATGAATATAAGACCTGGGAATGTCCTTTGCTGTCTGGCACTGGCACAGTTAGTTGCAGAATGGGCCTCCATCGATTAGGCTTGTTCAGGCACATCACAAGTGTTCTCAGCCCAGATTAGGATCTGTGGAGTTTGGAAGCTGGATCAACATCTGGGGCTTATCATCTTCCATAAACCATTCCAATTAGTTTTTCCAGAGTGGTAGGAAGGTTTTTAAGTGTTCTGGTGGCACAGTGCTTCTCTGCAACTATGTTTACTTTAGTGGTTTCAACCTTGGGGCTGATTTCTGCCCATGTCACTCCTGGCCATAACACAGCTCTAAATGCCTTTGTGGGAGACATTTTTATGTAGCTATCTCCAGCCCTGTCTATCTCCTCCAACTTGATTTTACACTCAGAGAAACAGGGGAAGACAACACAGAGAGACATGGATAGTCCATTAGAGAAGGGCGAGCACGGAGGGTCAGTGCAGGGTAACCATGGTGACATGAGGTCCTGCTTTTAGCCCATATCCCAAAGCCATCAACTACATGACCATTTATACACCTATGAACACAAGACACACACACAGGCACTGACAAAATTCATCAACAGTAGTCTGACAAGTGAAGAGACGTGAGTTCGTGGTCGGGTTCTTTTCCTCAGGGCCAAGAATCCAATCAAAGCACTGGAGCATCAACTACAATGCCTTGTCATTTACTTTCATATCATATGGATATGATGTCATATAGAAAGGTTTGGCAGATAAAAGCATTTGACAAATATTTTTTGCTTTGATCTAATCACATTAATCTCTCATTAATCCAAAAATTCCCCATTTTTTGTTCTTGACGCATTTCATTATCACCGTCTTTACTTGTGTGCCTGCACTTGGTTGAACAATCTGTGTTTGCTGCATATGGAGTAGGAAAGGTGTAATCTTTCTGATCGTGCCAACACTGAAAAAATAATGGCAGCCCTAGAATTTATAGATAATGATATACGTTATATAGTAGGAAGGAATGAAAGCCAGAGTATGGCAGTAAAATTATGTGTATGGAGGAAGATAGCAGTGTCAACCAAGATAGCATTGTCAAAACACATACACACTCTGTAATCTTTACCCTGCAGTGTTTCGGGGGATTTTCATTGTCCCGCATTAAAGTGACAGTTAGCAGCTTCAAGGACGGCTCGCTGTCCTTTCATGTAAACACCACTCTGGCTTATTATAGCTTATATTGGTTATACCCTTAAGTACAGTAATAAATGCAGACAAAGAAACACAAGCTTAGGTGTAGCGAGAATAACATATTAGTAACCAGAACAAAATAGTCAAGCGCAGCAGTAAAATCTACAGTCAATTAAGAGGTGAGTCTCAGATAATGATGGGGAGCGTGTGTGCTGCATATTCCTGCAAATTTCCACAGCAAAAGCCTTGAAATGAAAGGTTTCTTTCAACTGAAATGGCTTTTACTGTCATTTGAAATGGTTACATGACAAGCATATTTTGAATTATAACCTCCTCGTGGCTGAACATTGGCTAAAATGTCGTACGTATCATGTAATAAATTGTTTTTCTAGGGTTGTTAAATACCCGTTTACAGTTTCTTTGCTCTTGTTGTGTTTATTCGTGTTTATGCTAGTGAAGCTTTGACAGCAGGAGTGCAGTACGTAGCTTGATTGATTACTGTCCTTGTGTTAGCACAGTTGGATTTGTGTAAACTAATTCACTGCTTATTGAAAAAAATACAAGTAAATGAAATAAAAAAGTAAAAGAACCTTCGATGAATAGTGTTTTAGGAGAGAATGATTGCCTCCTACAGTATTTTATATTCAGGTTAACACAATAAAGTAAGAAGAGCAAATTGAATTGTTTTGGAGTGCGCCTTGTTTAGAGCAGAACAGAAGGAAATACAAGAAAAATGAACGCTGCAAGCAGCAGTGATCATGTCCTTGCACCATGGTGCATGTTGGGTTTATAGACAATACAGATGGACATAGGCATTTCAAGATGGTATGTTTGAAGCAGGGATTTCGGAGTGCCCCTTGTGTAGCGCTGGAACCCAGTCACGATGTGTTTCATCCATTTCATAGGCTGGTTTGCCTGCAATAATGCCAAATAATTAGCAACTCTATAAATAGAACGTAGTTCTGCAAAATCACTCATTAGGATGCTTGTTCTAATTTGCTATGACCTCAGAGTGCATCGAAAATAAAACTAATAGGCTATAAAGAGTGATATAAACTTGTTTAGAACTTACCTGAATGAAAACGTCTGGAGCACCAACAGATATTTGGAGATGGAAGAGAACTGGATATCAGCTCGTCTCACAGCTGCTATCCAGACTAGACGCCTTCTTTTGGTAACATCTGATACAAGAGCTGCCTCATGTTGCTTCCAGGTGGGGAAAGAATGAAAAGATAAAGCATTTTCAAGCTTATTCCCTTACCAGTCGTGCGATCTAACATTGCAACCGACCGCACAGCAAGTGCGAACACGGGATGTCAAAAAACGTCTAGAAACTAACTCCTCACAGCGCTTCGTTACTACGTTATTACCCTGACACTGCTCGCTGCACTACATAGATAAATGGAAAATGTTTTGCCGTTTTGTGGCGTTAGCTTCAGCCTCTTCACTCCTTTTTGTGCATCCCGCGCTTAGCTGCTGCTTCTTCAACAAATTTTGGGGGGTGGCCAGTACCCACCACCCACTTAGTAATGCCCCTGGTTGGTCTGTTGGTCAACATGGCCACAACCCTAACTCCATAGGTCAGGTGGATGACATATAAATAAAATTTGCACCACTTAGAGTTTTTAGGATGTTGAATCATGTAGGATCATGTTGCTGTATATCATGTGTTGAATAAACAATGCAAATCCTTACTACATGGTATCTGTTGCACAAGATTGATTTACCTTTGCCCTGAGAGACTATGACAGTGACTCAGTATCAACATTTAGATATCTCCAGACCAGGTCTCTAGACACGGTTAATTTCCTTGTGCTTATGCTTGACATTAACCATGTCCACAAAACAGAAAAGCTTAGTATCGCCAAGAAGTTTTTAATTACATCTGAGGTTACCAGGTTTCATGAATTTTCCCACCCACTGTGACCCACTTTTCTTTTCTTTTTTTATATCCATCATTAGGGTCTGAAAGTTCTTCTGAACACATTTGTCATGCAAATCGTGTAATGGACATGTCGGCCTACAGTGTCCATTTCATGCTTTGCCTCTCCAAAACATGAAATGTACACACATGCAGAAGTTGCAGTAAGATGTGGTAACAGCAGAGAGAGAGATTTTATTTCAAGCCAAGATGAAAATAATCACGGAAAAGCATTTAAACAGACATTATTAACACATTTACATGTAAATATATATTAGCTGTCTAGCTTAACCGTGTCTGGTGATTAAGGACCCTGGAATGTACTTCATACGTATTTTCCCTCACTATCGCCCTCTGCTGGTCATGCAACTTCTGCATGTGTCAATTTTATGTTTTCAAGAGGCAAAGCATGAAATGGCCACAGTGGACTGGCTTGTCTAGTACACACGATACTGGGTTGCAATTGAGGTGGATATGGATAGCCTGTCAAAAGGAGTATATCAAAGTATAAAGCTTGTCATTTCATGTTGCCACACGGTGGAGTTGTACCTATCGCTAAATATTAGCATATGATTTCTCCTCTCCGATATAAAAGTCTTTCCTCACTTCCAACATTTAGCACTTTACAGCGTTCAATGTGTGCAGATCAAGCAAAGAGTCTTCAGTCCTCTACCACTAACACACTTCTCCACATCTTAGTCAGGGATCCACAAAGCTAAGGCAGGCCCAGTCCATTAGTCACCTGGCCAGGAGCAAAATGTTTACTAGCATCATCAGCTGCAAGAAAGCTAAAAGCTTGCAGGGAGTTGCTAAGATAGAGTGACAGTCATTGATTTTTTTCCACTTGGCACAGTTGATTAAAAAAAAAAACTCACTTCCTAGTTGACCCTCTGTTTCTCTCTTTCTCTCTCTGCCAGAGCAAGAAACATGCCAACAAGGTACGTCTGTTCTACATGCTTCATCCTGAAGATGGAGGACCACCTTCCAAAAGACTGAGGCCAGATAATCCAGTATGCTTCCACTCACTGTTTGCATGTGTCTGTGTGTGTGTGTGTGTGTGTGTGTGTGTGTGTGTGTGTGTGTGTGTGTGTGTGTGTGTGTGTGTGTGTGTCTACCTCTGTGCAAATATATAAAATATAAACCTAAAATGTATATTATCACTCCAAACTTTTTACATGTATGTCAAAATGTATTAAATATTTACTGATGAACTAAATAAATCGAAATAATTTTCTGCATTGCAGTTAAATGGAAACTCTAGTATGAATAAAGGCATTTATTTTGAATGTCCTTTATCACATGTGTATGACAAAAACCTAAGTTTTTGATTAGCTTTAGTCTAATCCTTTGCAAGGCTCGTCCACTTTCATCCTTAACCATTGTGTCCAAGCGCTCATGGGAATATTTGATCTCTTGTATGCAGTTGTGGGCTATAATTCTCCCAAGAGAGGTTATGCCTGCTTCTGGTCACATTTAGTGAAGGCAAACAGCGCCAAGCAGCTCTGTATCTGACTATTGCAGGCCATAGCAAAGGAGGTCAGTGCATTACCAATGTTTGTGTGTCTGTCCGTGTGCATGTGCAGTCGGAAAGCCATTGTGTCCCTGTTTCTAGAGCCCCATTCTGTAACTGTGGCAAATGCTGAGATGGCATTTGTACCCTACATTGAATTGTTGGGCTTCAAACATTAAGTATAACTGCTATTTTGGTAATGATTAATTTGTGTGTGTGTGCGTGTGTGTGTGTGTGTGTGTGTGTGTGTGTGTGTGTGTAATTGACTATTGTGTAAAGGAAGATTTACAATATTACATTGTGTGTCCCAATTATCTGGCTCGTCCCATGTGGCATAAAATATACACTCACACACTAAAATCACATACCGTGCACACTGTGAGGACACAGCTGGTGGAAAAATAAAGGTTTTAAAACTAACTGACAAATCTAGCAATTCCAGAGAGAGAGAGAGGGAGAGGTGAAGAGGGTGAAAGTCTCTAAAGTTTTCAGAAAATAAATCCAGCGAGACTAAAACATAAAAACAGACCTGGATTAACAGTTTCAAGCCCTAGAGCTTGAGCAACCAAGTGGTGGTGTTTAAACTATGCTTCTCGACAGACTTACGTTATTTGGTCCATGGACTGGTTTGTTCCCCCACTGTTTACCTTCACATGAGCCATGATCATTTTTCCTTTATCCTTCTATGCAGTCTTTCTTTTCCCAATGATTGCATACGTTTAAATTTTAAGAAGCATTCTTTTAGATCAAATGTAGATCAGTAGATCAATCCAAAACTATGAGATTTCAAATACACTCTTTAGGATCTGTTATCTAAACTGTCAGAAGGTTGAAGAAGTTTATAGGCAAAAGACTAGAACAAAAATAAAGGCCAGCTCCTGTTTATTTTTTTTATAAATATTGCCTACTTTCTACACACGTGTCACAAATAGCTGTATGACAATATTTTGAAAAGGAAAGTGAAATTAAGAAAAACTAACTATGATTTGGTTTGTAATGAAGGATGAAAGACCGAGCAGCGACGGTGACTGAGCAGCGACTCCGTGGCAACCACCGGTCTCTAGGGAATGGCAAGTGGTTGCTAGAGATTGCTGACTGTTGTTTAGTAAAATCGGTTTCACTAAGCTTGCTGCACACGCAAAAAAAACCTCCCTGTGATTGCTTTTGTTACTTGCCGATTTGCATTAGTAGACTCCAGCTTGTCTGCAAATACTTGCCAAATACTGGTGCACTAGTGAAACGGAAAAGTAGAAAGCAAACTGGAACCACAAGGAGGTTTTGGGTGCAGCTCCAAATACTTCTTTGTGATCAATTTTACCTAGAGACTGTCAATTTGACTCACAAACCAGTCAAGGATAGTACATTTTCCCCTAGTGGCCTGTGGTTTTAAGAGGGTCATTAGTTAGTCTCTAGGACTGTGTGACCTCGGCCTCGCTCAACCAATGGAACCATAGTTCACAACAAAAGTTGTAAAAAGGTAACGCATAACACTGCAAACACGCATAATATAATATGTCAAAGGCTTATGGGTACACACACACACACAAACACACACACATACTGTGGATGTATTCACACCTGCGTCTCCATCTGTCTCTCTAAAAACCAAATAAGACATGACTCAGCCCACTGTGGATTTCACCTCATATTGGACACTAAACACACATAAATAGGCTGTGTGCACAAAGACACACACATCCCACATCTGCTATATTGTAACCTACTGTGAGTGCCACAGCTAGCACTTTGTTCATAACCTTTCATGCAGAGATGTGACATTGATTATTTGACAAGGCGGGAAAACTGATGTAAGATGAGCAGAGATTAATTTCATTTCCCGAGGTGAAACTGTCAGCATTCAATTCGGAATAAACTTTTCTTCTTTCATCTCTTTCATCTTTCTTTCTCCCAGGGGAAGCGTTGCACGTCTTTTCTGTGCTGATTGACATGGTGCAGTCCAATGGGAACTGCAGAAAATGCTTTCCCCCCCCTTTTTTTTTTTTGCAGAGTGATTGAAATGTCAGTGTAAAATGCCATGCTTTAAGGTTTTTGTGCTTGTGTGTACAGGTGAAAGTTTTTGTCACAGAACAAACAGAGAAAGTAGGTCGTCAAGGTGCTCTCAGATGAAAGAGGAGACATGATCCATTTTTCTGCCCTATTCTCCACCCAGTTCTCTCTCTCCATCTGTGCAGTTTTTCACTTGCGCAAAGGGCAAGACAGACCTTTTATTCTCCTCTACTGCTGTATTTTCACTGTGACTACTTCTAATTTACACTTTCAGAGCATCCTCGAGCTCTAAATGAGAGCTCTGTTTCCCTGAGCTGCTCCACGAGTATATTTAGCAATGTTTCCCACAGCGCCCCAACACAGAACAGTGGGGAGAAATGAGGAGGAGCAGAAAAAAGAAAAACAGAAGGAGAGGAAGATAAACACAGCTAATTAGGAATCTATTGTTAGGTGAGTGAGCAGATTGAAGCCACCCAAACAAAAATGAAAAAGAAAAAACAAAATCTGCGATACAGACGTCACTGTCAGGCAGCGGACAAACAGGCATACGTGCGGCATGTGCGAACAAAAAACACACACAACAATTAGGTCGCATCCAAATCGGTCTCAACAGATGCGCGAGGTGCGACAGGTAGAGACAGTGAGGTGTGGAAAACAGAGAGAAACACAGTAATGAGCGATGGCAGAGATTTAGAAATCAAAAACGAAGAAAGCGAAAAGGTGACGACTTTCTGCACGATGGAGGAAAAACAGTGAGTCAGAGATGCTATTTAGTGTTTGAAGTGGTTTGGTAGAGTGGCAGCTGTAATGAGCTGACAATTATTCATATGTCAGTCACCCACACATGCTTCAGATTGTTTAAAACATTCCCCGCACTGTCACTAAATCCCTGGTGTAACATCTTTGATTTTTTCGAGTAGATGCTTCTTTGTGTTTCAGTTCCATCTCTGTCGACTGCTTCACTTTTTAGTGCTTGTTGTGACGGGTTAGACTGCTGCAGACTGCCACAGAGAAACAGCTCAGGCTTTTTGTCCTGAGTCAAAAACTGGAAAAACAAAAACCACAAAACACACAAGGATGGGACATCAGCCTATTGCAGTTTATCTTCCTCCTTCTGGTACAACAAGATCTTAGTAGAACAAGAGCTCAACACCACTGCCCAAGGAAGGAAAAGGAAAAGGGAGTATGTGAGGGGGAAGTGGAAAAGCAGAACAATGGGACAAATAGCGAAGGAGATGAGAGGAGGCACAAAAACTGAGAGGCAGTGGGGAAGATATGGTAATGAGGAAGGAGGGGAAATGTAGGCAAGAAGGAAAGATGGAGTAAGAGAAAAAAGTTTCCTAGAGAAGAGAAGAAAAGAGGAGAGTTGTCCTTACAGAGTCTCTGTCGCCCCATGCTGCAATCATGAATAAAAAACACCTGATAAATATAGATAAGCTGTTTTTTACTTTACATACAACAAAATCAAAATGGCAAATACACATTAGACAGTGCTGCATGTGCTAGTAAAGAAACCAAGATACTAATAAAAATTCCATATCAGTTTCTAGAAAGCTTAAAATTCCATTATTGAAATATCAGCTGTTATTCTTTGCTAACAGTGCTTTCCAATAAGATTTTTAGAGCTTATTTAGCAACTTACTGTTGTCAAATAGTCCACAAGCTTCTTCTGCTCAGCTGCAATGCTTAGTCTGCTCCATGTGGTGCAGATAATGGTTTGAGTCTTAGTCTAACCTGATTTGTTGGAAAAACTGTGTGATGACACTGTTTCTAAAATATGCTCCATTAATTTAAAAAATAAAAAATAAAAAATTGTATAACTAATACCGTTAGTGTGTTCAATACCGTAAATAATACAGAGTTCAATATTGGCGGATGATATTGGCAGAGCAAGATAACAGTGTAGGTCTAATGCTAATGGTGATGGAGGGGGGAGGTCTGGGACAGTTCATAGCAAGCCTTTAACATGATCACAGCAGGGAGAGTCAGTGAAGAGGAGAGGAGGCGAGGCGAGGCGGGAGGAGGGAAGAGGAAGGAGGAGAGGCGGTTGCGCGGGCCTGCCAATACAGATAAATATTTCATCCCACAACACACAGAGTCACTGAGACTGGAGCCCAGAGGGGGATAGAGGATGGAGGGAGGCAAAGAGATATAGAAAAAAGCTAAGAGTGAAGGCAAGGCAGAGAGACAAAAAAGTAAGAAGAAGGAGCGAGAGAGAGATAGGACAGCTGAGAGACAAAGCTAAGCCTGCAAGGTAAAGGTGTCCTTAACTCTCACATCCAGTGTCCCTGATGCTAACCAGAGCTGACATAAGGCACACATGCAGACGCACAAACACACGCACCGCGTGCACCCACATACTCAGATGTGGTGTCTCAGACACATTTCTATTATTGTACTCTCACCGAGAGTGAGGTCTCTCTCTCCTCCAACCCGAATTAACACCTGGACTAAAATGTGCGCTGGTGTGAAAAGAAAAAGAAAGAAAGCCCGGATGAACAGACAGAAGGTGGAGGTTCAATGCGAAGAGTTCAAGGAAGACATAGAAACGTTGCTATAACAGCCTC